>NC_140349.1:5699189-6299189 GCF_963514085.1 Chelon labrosus
CTCCTATATATAAACACACAAACAGGTATGTACAGCAGGTAAACTGTTAAAAATTACCAATCAACAATTTGTTGTGACAGTGCTGTGGTAGATATTTGGTTACGAGAGGGCACAAAAATAAACTGGGTTAAATTTGGAAACAGCTTGTAGTTTGAGTTGTGGGTACTTTATTACATTTAGAGGGCCTTCATTGTTATTGATACAACAATAACGATGGAGATTATATTAAAAGAAATAACAAAGACAATAAATGTTTTGTTGAGCCCTCTATCCACCCCATCTCCTCTCTGTGTGACGTTTTGTGACTCTATAACGTTACCTCACCGAATTTGTCCCCATCGTATTTACTACAACCAATGAAGATGACTCTGGGTTTGGGCTCCACCATTTACTGAGAAAAATATCTAGCTCTTTTGCTTTGCTGAGCCCTCCATCCACCCCGATCTCCTCTCCATGTGAACCTTTGCGGCTCTATAACATTACCTCACTTCTTAATTTTCTCCTGCCATATTTACTACAACCACTGCAGGTAGCTGTCACTAGCTCCGGTTTTGGTCTCCACCCTCTCCTAAAGGAAATATCTAGCTCTTTAGCTTTGCTGAGCCCTCCATCCACCCCGATCTCCTCTCCGTGTGAACTTTTGTGTCTCTGCAGCATTACCTCACTAAATTTGTTTTTGTCGTATTTACTACAACCAATGCAGGTAGTTGCCACTAGCTCTGGATTTGGTCTTCATCTTATCCTGAAGGAAATATCTTGCTCTTTGGTTTTGTCGAGCCCTCCATCCGCCCCAATCTCCTCTCTATTTGAACTTTGTATATATATATATATATGCTCTATAATGTTACCTCATTTGTCATAATTGCTCTGACCACTAGAGGGAGCAGTCACAAGAAAACAGCCACCGTGGCTAACTTCCATATTTAAACCAATATTCTGAAATATTTCATATTCATCATATTTATTAGATATTAGATTATTTTTCTGGTATTATGCTATTTCTATACGCTTGTGTGTCGTTCCACTCCAGCACTCTAGGGGGCAGTGATCCTCTTTTCATCCGTTTCAGTGCGATAATAAAACCAAGCGAAGAAGAGAAGGGGGAACCAGCAGTAAACATGGCGGAGGAACTGCAGGAAACAGTGAGGAAGCTTCAGTCCCGGCTCCTGGAGAATCCGGAGCCTCGAAAGGTAACAGCCGACCCGGCGGACACAGACAGATTTGGCGATTACCACCGAGCGTCTCTCAAAACGCGGCCGATGCCACGAAATGTCACGAAGCCGCCGACACACAGCTCCCCGAAAGTCGCAACGGTTTTTTAAATGCTGCCTTCACAGGCCGCTGTCTGCCTCCGTAATTCTGATACTCCTCCTCAGAGTAGAACATGCTCCTGCTTCATGTACTTGAAATAGTTTTAATTCAGAAGGAATAATAAAATAAAAAAAAAGCGAGTGAAAATGAATTCATCATGTGGTAAAATCGGATTAATCTTAAATTATAGACTTAATCTAGATGGATCAAATCAGTTGGTGATTTTTTTGTTGTTATAATCTCAACAAGTTTGGTATTTTTATCCGTAATTATTTGCTATGAATGGCATTAATTAGTTTTCTAATTTCTAAGTTAAATATATAATATATTAACTATTTGTTAGCGCTGAACCTGCTAAAATAAAATATTATGCCTCCTAAAGCCTCATAAAAATACAACCTGGCTATGACACCGATATCTGTGTTTACTAAATGTTTAAACTAAAAGGTAGTTCAGGATTGGTATTATGCATTGTTGTGATATATCTAAGCACATTCAGAAATGAACGAAACCCAACTACAAATGCATGGCTAACTGAGTAAAATAATAATGTTTCTTTTTTGTTTTTTGTACATTTATACTGATGACATTTTGCTTGTTATGTGACGAAAATCAACACATTTCGGTATTTGTTTTGAGGAACATGTGTCAGAAATGAATTGTGGTAAGGAATTTACTCGATAAATGTGCACTATTAACATCTTTTCTACTTTATAGTAAAAAATAATCTCAATAATAATAATAATAGTAGTAGTAGTAGTAGTAGGGGTTGTTTTGTTTTTACTTCCAGACAAATATGAGTCATTTCACCTTATAGTTCCCATATTTCTGACTGCCTCTGAAGGCACCGTGCGAAACGTCACTATAATTAAGGGGTTTTAACTTGTTATAACGTACTTCTTTAACGCTCGTATTTCGCCTAAACTCTTAGCTGACAGCTTGGTTTTCTCAATGTGCGCACAATGTCTATGTCTTATTAAAATAACGACCCCAAAAACCACAAGTTATTTCATAAATGAAGCCAAACTCGGGACCGGAGTTAGCCGTTAGCCGCGAAGCTAACCAGCGTTGGTGCGGAAAGTGCTGACAGAGGAGGCCTCTAATGTTACACCGCTGCAGGTTAACTCAACCTACACCACGTTTACATCTTAATTAAACACGCCTGCTGTCAAACTGCTCAAAAAATTTAAAAGCGTTTAAAATATATTTATCACTGTCCGGGCTCGCCTTTGTTTACTGGTGACATGTAACAAAGCAATCCTGGTGTATATGTATGTATGTGTGTGTGTGTGTGTGTGTGTGTGTGTTGCAGGTCTCTCTGATAAGAAGCCATATTTTTAATTTATAAAAGTTTAAATTAAAAATCATTAACATCAGTGATTTTATTTCCTGCAGATCTGCCACGTAAGGCCTTGATATAATTCACCCTTCTTGCTGCAGGGCTGCTGCTGCTGTTTGTAATGTGAATCAGTGTGAAATATATATTCAGATTTTAGATTTTTCAGCTGCAACAACTACAGATCTGACAGCTTCATTACACAAGATTGTAGTCAGGGGCTCGGATTACCTCTGAGGCCTTCATGTAAATGTGTGGCTGAAGTTGAAACCTGTAAACAAATCGCTCAGGCTTGAAATGAATGAGTTGTAGTCACCTTGGAGATTTGTTTTCTTTTTTAAGGGACAACACACAGACAAGTAGCTGAGGCGTCTCCGTCCTCTGTCCTCCTCAGTAATAATATGCATTTATTGTAATTTAGGTGTCTTATATTGTGCAGTACTTGCATATTATGTACACCGATCAGCCAGAACATTAAAACCAACGAACGGTTTCCCACCACCTGAATATTGTCGCAGACCAATCCTTGCATCCTTAGAACCATGTGTTCCCCCCGAGATAAGCGACACACAAACACCCAACCGTCCATATAGTTGGGTGAGTTCCATCAGTGGACAGGGGTCAGCATGGACTGGTCACTCTGACTGGTCTGCAGCCAAAACAATCTGTGGTCCACTGTGTGCTGTGGCTCCTTTCTGTCAGAACCAGAACTAAAACGTAAACAAACAGGATCGAAATAGATTCCTCCAGTTAGTAGCTTGTTGTTTCAGGTGGGAAACAAATGATTAAACCGCAACTCCTCACCAGTTTTGTAGAACAGGAGAAGCTACTTGGATTAAATGTCTTCAAGAAACCTTATAAGTCTAGTTGCTCTTGTCTTTTTTTTTGGATATATCATGTCCTGGATAACCGAGAACCTTCACAGGCAACCAGAACTTGAGCTGCAGTAGCTCATCGTTTGGATTGGACCACATGGGCCAGCAAGAGCTACAGTTCTAGAGATGCTCTGCTGCAGTCGCCTAGCTAGCCAGCCACAATTTGTTCCTTCTCAGAGCTGCAAATCCTTCCACTTGTCCAGCTGTCCTGCTTCTAACATTATCTTTGAGGACAAAATGTCCACCAGCTGCCTGATATATCCCATATATATCATTAAAACCAGATAATCAGCTTGTTCACTTCACCTTTGTGGTCATAATGTTATGGCTGAGCAGTGTGAGATGAGATGGAACAGGTATTTTGAGTAAAAGTAGCCTAAAAATACTAGAGGTGCATTCAGGTGTATCAAAACTAGATCGTAACAGTACTGTTGAGCTATTCAAACAGTTTTCCAAACACAAATTCTAGTATTTATGTTCTGGGAAAATCACTGCCGAGAACATTTGACGTGAAGTAAAGTCTTAACTGGGCCGACTCGCTTTTTCTGTCAGCTCCATTTATAGCTATAAAGTGAGAGTCGGTGCATCCTCAGCTGTGGCTGTCAGGCACAAGTTGGCGCGGTCGCTTTAAGAATTTAAAGTGGAGGCGCTGGCTCACCTGCTCCCTCGCTGCCGGCTGGGACTGCACACTCACCGGCCACTTCATTAGGCACACGAGTAAACATCTTCTAATAGAACGGTGAACTGCAGTAAATCCTAGCTTCGTGAAGGTTATAATATTCATAACTAGTTTAAAATAACTGAAGGAGCTGTTGATTCAGTTGTGTTTTCGTTTTAGAGGCTGTGATTTGTTGTGCTATTGACTTGTATTGTGTTTATACACCCATGGTAGTCAGTGGGCTAGGCTAAATAACAGAAACCTTTTTTAATTCAATCCAGTTTAACAGCAGCACAAATTACATCATCCAGAATAATTCCGTCACCACCTTTCTGACGCTGTTTCAACATAAACCGAAGATTACAACGGTCATGGGGCTAAGCTTTAGAGCGGGAGATGTTTTAGTTTTAACTAATGTACCTAATGAACCGGCGACTGATTTAATCACCTCCATATCTCCTAATCTAAATCTGGGAATAGCGTAGGAACACAAAACACCGACGTCTGCAGCAGATTTAAATCAAACCACACCAAACTGTTTGTATTAATCTTGTTTTTATTTTGTTTTTCCAGCTCCTGAAGACTCTCAAAAGACTGGGGGAGCTTCCCATGACTGTGGACATACTGGTGGTAAGGAATTATTTAATCCGCAGATGACATCAGCAGATTGTTCACGAGAAACTCCCGAGCGAGGCGTTTTATTTAAAACCAGCCGACTCCTGGCTGGAGCGTGAACCTTTTTGAAATCGGAGCAAGCGTGCGGCGGCTCAGTCAGATCCGAACACGTCTCTGGCCAATCAGACGGCTCGGGCTTGTCGAGTGTCTCGTTAAGCGCGTTGTTTTTCTCCTCTGGTAGGAAACTGGAGTGGGGAAGGCGGTGAACTCCTTCAGGAAACACGACGCGGCTGGAGAGGTGGCCAAATACCTCGTAGCCAAATGGAAGAAGCTGGTTCCTCAATCTGCAGAAAGGTAGCTGCTACGCACATGTGCCTCGACACAAGATATTTTACTTGTTTGCCATTTACTCACGGAGGTCATTTCATCATCAATACAACAACCACCGGTGTCTAAAGAACCATAGGTGGATCATGTGATCAGTTGTGTCCATGACGACCGAGCATGCTCCATGTGGCTGTAAGCTCCGTCCCTGTGTTTCTTCCTCAGACCCAACAGCCACGCCAAAGAGGCCTCCCGCTCACACACACACTCTCGAGGCCACGAGGCAGGCGGCCACAGACGTCCCCGAGAGCCCTCTCCTGAGGAAGAGCGCACCTATGTTGAAGAGGCGGAAGAGGAGGAGGAGGAGGAGGAGGTGTTGGAGGTGGAGAGAGGCTACCACACCAACTACTCGCCCTCGCCTCCCCTGCACGACCAGTACAGCCCCCCGCAGCGAGGAGGGTATCAGTCGGACGAATACGAGAGCCCCGAGCCGGCGCCCAGCCCTCCTCCTCTTCCTCCTCCTCCTCCTCCTCGCGTAGAAGCCCGCCACGCCAAACCAAACAGAGAGCCCAGCAAGAACCACCACCACCACCACCACCACCACGGCGGCGGCGGCGGCGAGCGGAACAAGGAGGAGGAGCGGTGGCGGCAGCGGGACGGAGGGAGCGACGGGAAGAAGCGCAACGGCGACCGGGAGAGGCAGCAGAGTCCGGTGCAGAAGTCCGCGAAGCACAACAGGAAGTCGACCGCACACGACGGCAGGAGGGAGGAGAAGAAGAGAGGGGGAGACGAGGGTGAGTGAAAGCAGCACCCTTGGTTTTTACATCTCATTGATGAAAACGAAAGAGAGAGGAGTCGTCTCTTAGGAGTTTGTAGGCGGGAGTCCTGATGCTAAAGTTGTGACTGTGGTTATTTGTGCAGCTCTGTGCAACAGAAACGGCAAGTGGTTTTATCGGCAATGATCAGAGAGTAGAGCCACGACAGACACTTACATCCTGTACCAGAGACAAACACCGACAGGAAGAGAGGAAAAACAAAATAAAACCAAAAGTGTGTGGTGCCAGTTGTGTCTACAAATTTATAGACAAAATAATTAATCGGTTAATCAAAAAGATCATCAGGAGATTCGTCAGTCATCTAAAAATAATTGTGAGTTGCAGTTTGAAGCTTTGTCCTGATTTTCCTCTGCATCCTCTAACGTTTCCAGGGCGACCGCGTGCGCCGAAGGACTCGCCGCCTAAAGACGAGGAGGAGGACTTCGAGACCCCCACCATGTCCTTCGAGTCCTTCCTCACGTACGACGCCCCGGCGGTCGTCAAGAAGAAGAAGAAGCCGCCAACGTCGTCGTCGTCTTCGTCACACAGCCGGCCGTCTCACTCCTCCTCTCACTCCTCGTCCGTGTCAAATTCCCACCGCAGCCGCACGCCGCCGCCCGTCTCCTCCTCCTCCTCCATCTCTTCGTCATCCTCCAAGGCGAGCAAGGCGAACGGCGCTCAGGGCACCAAGAGGCCTCACTCGGGCTCCAGCTCGTCGTCAGTGGCTACGCCGACGCCAGAGAAACGCAAGAGGGTGAGAACGTTTTTATCTTGTAAAGAATCAAATAATCTACATTTTAGAATAAGTTCAAACAAAATAATCTTCTTTTTTTGGGTTTTTCCCAGAGCTTTCAAGCCTCTCACAGCAGACAGAGTTGGTCCAGGTCTTTATTGTAGTGCAGTTAGAGCATAGCGGCGACTATTCAACATCAATGAATCCACTGTTAATAATTTACTTTAATCCCAACCATCTAAAATCATGCATTTAGTCCAAACTTTAAATATAAATAAGGTCATTTGATTACAGCACACATCCTCTGTAGCATTGTTTCCATAAGCTTCTCCAATGTCACCAGATTTATTTCCATCCAGTGTTGCATTAATGTTTCACCAAGATCTTGTATTGATGATGGGAGAGTCTGACCACTGCACAAAGCCTTCTCCAGCACATCCCAAAGATTCTCAATGGGGTTAAGGTCTGGACTCTGTGGTGGCCAATCCATGTGTGAAAATGATGTCTCATGCTCCCTGAACCACTCTTTCACAATCTGAGCCCCATGAATCCTGACATTGTCATCTTGGAATATGATCCATTGATGGAATAACCTGGTCATTCAGTATATTCAGGTAGTCAGCTGACCTCATTCTTTGGGCAACATAATGTTGCTGAACCTAGACCTGAGCAACTGCAGCAACCCCAGATCATAGCACTGCCCCCACAGGCTTGTACAGTAGACACTAGGCATGATGGGTGCATCACTTCATCTGCCTCTCTTCTTACCCTGATGCCCCCATCACTCTGGAACAGGGTAAATCTGGACTCATCAGACCACATGACCTTCTTCCATTGCTCCAGAGTCCAATCTTTATGCTCCCTAGCAAATTGAAGCCTTTTTTGGGGGGTTAGCTTCACTGATTAGTGGTTTTCTTAAGGCTACACAGCTGTTCAGTCCCAATCCCTTGAGTTCCTTTCACACTGTACGTGTGGAACTGCTCTTACTTTCACTATTAAACATAGCCCTGAGTTCTACTGTTGGTTTTCTCAAACAGACTAACATCTTTCCCACGACCACAGGATGTGTCTTTAGACATGGTTGTTTAAGAAATGAGAAGCTACTCATTGCATCAGTTGGGGTTGAATAACTTGGTTAAATAACAGAAACAAACATAGTAGAATAATAGTTTTCACGAATTTTAAAGGAATACTTTGATGCTTGCCTATGGTTAGCTTAGCATAAAGATTGAAAACAAGATGTTTCCCAGCTGTTTCCCTACTTTTATAAAAGCCCACAGCTGACAACATCTCTCAAGTTAATAACCAATTCTCTTTGTTTCCAGACTTTTTTTTTTTTTAACAATGTTATGTAAAATGCACTTTAACTTAAATTAGATAACTTTAGAAGGAGACACAGAGGTCAGTCCAGCCTCAATCCTCTGCCAATAGCTTAATTTAAAATATTCTTGGGCTGCGTTTCTGCTACCGACTCACTTTTCATTTGTCTTCATTTATTATCTATAGACAGACAGATGGCACTGAGACTGCAGAGCAAGTTTCTGATTGTCAGACTGTATCTCCTTCCAGAGGGCAGGAGAAGATTGATTCTATTTTTCAGACCGTGCCCGTTTATTTAAGCTTATTTTACGTGTTCAGGTCGTAGAAGCTGTGCCGGCTCTTCCTGAGATCCCTCTGCCAGCGATTCAACCCAATTACAGGCCGCTGCCCTCCATCGACGTCACGCCGCTGTCCCCTCAGAGACGCAAAGGTAAAGACCTCACCTCAGACAGTTACATCACGTTAAATCCCCTTTAATGAAACTGAAGACCTCAGTATTTGTTAAAGCTTTTCATGGTGCTTGAGTCAGAACAGTTTCCTGTTCACTCTTTCTTTTGCTCATTTCTTTTTGTATTTCTGCAGCTGCACACCTCTGAGGCCTTAACAAAACTCAGCTCAAGGTTTCAGGTTTCACATTCCCTTGCAGGTGATGTGTTGCAGTCGTGCACTTTGTAAACTAGAAGTCATTCTCTCGTCGGCGTCAGCACATCCCATCCCAACGCTCGACCTCCAGGCTTCGCCCTGACTCGAGTTTCACTCTCTTCCTGCTTCGCTTTCAGTTCCCGTCTGCAACGATGAGGAGGACGCCGGCTTCACGGGGAAGCGGTTCAACTCCAAGATGGTCGTCTACTCGGGAGCGAAGACGTCCTACTTGCCCAAGATGATGACTCTGTTTGAGCAGTGCATCCGCGTGCTGCAGAACAACATCGACTGTGAGTGGACTGAACCCGTCTGCAGGTGGCACTAGAGCTCCTGTACCGTCAATATTAAATCTGCAGACGCTGACATTTTGTTTCTGTGCAACATTGTTGTAGTCTGTGTGGCTGCCAGGTGAGCTGGGTTTACAGTGTCCTCTGTGGTCCCCACCTGAGCTCCACCCACCTGTTGTTATCCCAAGATGGTTAAAACAAACACAAACCGCTGCCCAGACCGTGACTCTCTTGGTGCCTCTGTGCTCTTTCAGCCATCGCCGAGGTGGGAGGAGTGCCGTTCGAGATCCTGGAACCGGTTCTGGAGCGATGCACTCCGGAGCAGCTGTACCGCATCGAGCAAAGCAACCAGGTAAAGAAGACACGTTTGGTTCAAAGGGAGACGTCGGTCCCTCCTCTGAGACAGAAACGACTGAACAAGACGTCCCCACGATGCAGAAACATCCCCACTATGAACATTTAAAACCTCTTTATAACTGATGGCGTGTCTTGCGTCTCCTGAGGAATCACGTTGACCCGGAGCAGACGGAAGACAGATGTGTGCGTCCGTTCTGAATCTCATTTCCTCTTTCAGTGTTTCACGGAAGACTCGGACGACTTGTGGATGCGTCACTGTCAGCGCGACTTCAAGCGGGAGTCTCCTCAGGAGTACGAGTCGTGGAGGGAGATGTATCTGAGGCTGCACGACGAGCGCGAGGAGCGGCTGAGGATGCTCACGCAGAACATCACGTCTTCACACGCCAACAAACCCAAAGGTGGGAGCGGTTTTTATCCACCAGCAATTACAAAGCAGAGACGTTCGTTTCTGTGCGTCGAGTGTTTGACGGGTGCGTTTCCTCTTGCAGGACGGCAGGTTAAGATGGCGTTCGTAAATTCTGCCGCCAAGCCGCCTCGTGACGTTCGCCGCCGACAGGAAAGATTCGGAACCAGTAGTGGTTCCTCAGCCGCCTCCACTTCAGCTGCAGCTCCCATCAAGTGAGTAAACTAAAGGATGTCGCATGCTAGAGTCACATTTAGGCTTAGAACAAGGAAGTATAGGATGGAAATGCCTGGATCGGGACATCCTCAGTAAGAAAAGCTGCTCGTATAACTTTCTGTACTTCTCGGTTGGTTCAGGACTTTCTGGTTTTCTGTGTCTTTCAGAATAAGGCCGGCTAACATTGACTACTCTGGTGAATCAAGCCGCTCCTTAAACAACCCCTCTCCTGGCTCGTCACGCTCATCGGCACTGAGTGGAGGGGTAGGAGGAGGAGGGGGAGGAGGGGGAGGAGGAGGAGGAGGAGGAGGAGGAGGACACGTTGCCCGGGACAAACCACAGGTCAAGAGTAAGTCTAGCGTTAACTTTTCTCAAGCGTACTTGAGGATTTTTGTTAATATTTGTTCCTTTTTAATCTCACAAACCACCTCTTCCTGTTTTTTTTTTTTGTCCCCCGCAGAAATCGCCCCCATGATGGCCAAAACTATCAAAGCGTTCAAGAACAGATTCTCCCGCCGATAGTGTGAAAGAGACTGAATGTATTTTATGAATTCCAATTGTGTTTTTAATTTAAGACTAGCAAAACTTTTACTGGAGACCCTCCACACCCGAACACACACACACACACGCGCGCACACCCTGGACACCGTTACAATACTTTAATTCACCAGACATATCACATGAACTTAACAGTATTGGTGGAATTTTATTTTATTTTATTTTTTTGTGGTTTTGGGGGTCTTTAATTAAGTATTTAAATCCTAAAATCGACGTCAAACAATGTGACGTTTGTGTTCAGAGGACGCACACACGGTCACACAGTCTGCTGTCTTTTCTCGTTTTCCCCAGCAGACTTTTTTAAAAAGACATTCTTGCACATTTTTGGGATCTACTCTCGGGGCCCAAAGTTACATGATAAGATTTATCCGTCTCTGTCGCCAGCAGCTGGCTAACGTAGCTTAGCACAAAGACTGGAAACAAAAGAACATACAGTAAAGTAATAATAAATGCAATAAGTATGCGTAATTAACACTTTAATTCTGCAGTAATGTCAGTTTACATATTTACAGGCAGGGTTATAAACGACTTTATGGTCAGGTGCAGTTGCCAAGATGAACAGAGAAGACACTGGGGCGCTAAGTAGCTAAGAGTTCTGCCCTTGACGACATATAGATGGTACATTGTTTTTCTTTTTACAGTTGCTAGAGATTAATTTGCAAGTTGTTCAGTCTTTAACGATGATGACAGAACAGTCACGTGATTATTTTTTTTAAAAATGTGACACCACTGTGACTGGAAGTTGACCAGATAATAGTGCTACGCCTTAAAACAATCACATGCTTTTGCTTTTAAAAATGATTAATAGTTTAATTATACACTTCCTTTTTGTACGAATTTAAGCCATTAGATATGTGTTAATTAATGAGCGTTACAACTGTTAGTTTGCAGATTTTGTATTCTCGTACAGAGCGAGGCTAGCGGCTTCCCTTTAGTTGTAGTCTTTGTGCTAAGCTAAGCTAACCAGCTGTTAGAGGTATATAAATGTTCTCATTTAACCGTCTTCGTAAAACAAAAATAAGACCATATCCCAAAGTGTCAAACGTTTTGTTGAAGGGATGTAAAAAGGTACTTTTTTTTTTTTTTTAATTTAAAGCTACAGTGTGAAACTTTTGTCTCCCCCTACTGGCAGTGACTCAGTCCCTTCTGGTCTTTAAGCGACCTCCAGAGGTAATCCTTCCTTTTCTAGACTGTAATCCTTTCTCTAAACAAGGAGTTTCTTTTTATCTGGAGTATTAGAAACTTTTCTTGTACGCTTCCGGTCAGGTTTAATAGAACCTCGGTTACATTAGTAACTCTGGGTTCTCCGCCATACCCCACTACTCTATCTTTACACGGAGCTTTATGAGACGTTAATTTAAAAGTTCCTCACTATAGCTTTGTAGGACAGTCATTATTTTACCTTTACGACCAAATGATACACTACATTGGAAAACTTTTGACGCTCATTCTTGTTTTTGTCTCTTGATCGCATGCATGACGTACGTCCGGACACCCGAGACGTCAGCTGGCAGGTGGAAGACTTAGCTTTTTAAAAAAAAAAATACAAAACAAACATGCATATTTAAAAACATGTTTTGCCTCGTGCGTATTTTTAATTGTGTAGGACAAAAGTGATATCAAGGAAGTAAACTCACAAACACACATCGTAGGGTTATTTTATTTTTTTTTTATCCCTCCTGTGGCTTCAGATTCTGTTTTTCTTGCTGTCGAATGTGTGCGTTTCTGTTTCTATCTGCTTCACTGTGACAATGAGTTTGTGCGAGGGCTGAGGAGTCTGTAGGAAAACAGGAGGAAGTACAATAAGGAAAGAAGTTAACAGGGCGTCTTCAGTCCACAATGATTATTAGATGTATTTATTTTCAACTGGGACCTGGCACCCTACAACATGCCCCCCCCCTCAACCCCAACACCCACCTCCGAACGGAAGTAGATGAAAAACTGTAATTTTATTAGATTTTAATAAATGTTATATGGTCATTTTTATTAAAATTGACTTTTTGCCCTTAAAGGCTGTTTGTGTGGAAATGTTTTGTGTCGTTTGAGCGATGAACATTAATATAATATAATATAATATATGGAGAAACAGGCATTGACTCAGAGGAGGTACAATATTCAGGGGCTAAAAACCTTAAAATTATCAAAATGCAAGTCATACATTAACCTTTCCCTCTTTTTAAGCTATCTTTACGTTTGTATTTATATTTTGTATTTTAAATTTTACGTATTTTTATAATTTAATTAATGGACGGTTTGCGACATTATCAACGTTTTGACGGTTAACGACGCAAGCCAATCAGAGAGCACCTCGCTTGTGTTTTGCGCTTTATGCAGGTAAAGTGCACATAATGCTGTCGAGTGTGACTTCCTGTAAGGCATCGTTTCTCTCCAAAATAAAATGTCAACCTTCAACACGATGTGTTTTCAATCAAGGGAGACGCTACGCTGCACATCTATATGTAATTTACTTGACGTTTCTAAAAAACTGCAAAAAGGAAATTATACTTAAATAAGCCCATATACTATAAGGAAAACTGTTGAAACTAGCGGTTTGTTTTATTTTGAAAATCTAGCACCGGAACTGCTTTGTAACTTCCGTTACTTTGACGCAGAAGTCAGTTCGCTTCACGCTGCGAAGTGAAACTTGCTGATATCATTTCACTTTATAAAAACGGTCTGAGCAAAACAGTTTGACTCATTTCTCCCGACGGTTGGCCACGGAAAAGCAGCGGCTTCAAGTCCACGATGTCCGGCCACGGCCACGGTCATGGGCACGGCTGCGGCTGCGAAGGTGAGCATGAGCCCGCGGAGAGGGGCCTGGAATACGGACTGTACCGGCGGATCGACCTGGAGAAGCTGCAGTGTCTGAACGAGAGCAGGGACGGAGACGGGAAGCTGGTGTTCAAGCCGTGGGACAAGCGGAACGAACGGGACAAGGTAACGGCCGCGCAGAGCGTTTCCCCCCGGGACAGTCGTCCTGTCTGCGGGCCCCCTCTGCACAGAGCTGCCGCGGGGCTGCATGGATGTGGTCCAGCTGACGGTGCAGGTCTGCGGGGCTCTGCCTCCACATGGAGAAGCCTGGCTGTGGGGCCAAACTAACAAAACAGTATTTAGGTTTTCAGCTTCAGTTATAAAGGTCTTCACTTGTAATAAAAAATGCGAATTAACCAAAATGAGATGCAAAACGCATAAAAAATTACCACAAAATTACTCAATAAAATCTAAAATGAGCACAATAAAAAGCAAAATGAGAAATACGATCATAATGTGAGGTAAAACCTTTAGAAAGAGGCACAAATAGCCAAAATGTGATGCAAAACATTCATAAAAAGGCTTAAAAATATCCAAAATTACATGAAAAATTACCAAGGGGAAACAAAATGAGCAGAATTTGAGGTAAAGTAACCAAAATGTGATCTATTATCTTAACAGAAACGCTCAAGAGGTCCACAGAGACCCGAAACAACCGCAGAGAGACTCTAAACGACTATAAAGAGATGCGAAATGACCAAAATGAGACTCAGAGTGATGACGCAGACACAGAATGACCTCAAAGAGACTTTAAATGATGGTAAAAAAAAAAAGATGTAATGTGACCAAAATTGGATGCAAACCGACCGAAATGTGAGATAAAATAACCAAAATGTGACAAAAGGCTATTATAAAGAGATTCTAAACGACCACAAAAACATGCGAGCTGACCCGAAACACCTGCCAGATACACAGCAGAACAGCATCTTGGGGTCCTGCAGTTTAAAACAATGCACCTTGATCCAGTAGCGTCTTGGTTAGTGTGTTTATTTTGTTAAAATTTGTCTGTTTTTCTCCTCATAGTTCGTCGAGAGCGACGCAGATGAAGAGCTGCTGTTCAACATCCCGTAAGTCAAAATCATCTTCGTCATCATTCTGAACGTTAAGCTTTTACCCTCCACCCACAGTTTTAGTGAACATGTAAAGATATGAACAAGAACACGCTCAGTAACGTTACTTTATTGTAAAAATCTACTTGTGTTTAAGTTTTAAAATGCTGACATTCGTGCTCCCCAGAGGATGAATCCTACTGACTTCAGTGATCTCTCTTGACCTTTCCTTTTATTTAGTTTTTTTAGCATCATTTCACTTTTATAGCAACAACATCAGAGGAATTTCTTTTTTCTAATCCTGCAAGATTAATCTGCTACTGCTAATTATAATATTTAGCTTTTGCCTTACAGACCTGTCACCACGGCTACAGGGAGTGTTGCTTGATAAGAGACACATGATTAATGAGTTGCATAAAAATACTGCTAGCCCCGAGTCTTGTAAATTCAGACCAAAGCATTTCTGCTTCTAATTTCATTCCACTCAGGATTCACTTCTCATGACTTGCAGCGTCTGTCTTCTCGTCTGTCTCCGCCGCAGCGTTTTCTCTGTGACGGTAACAGCTCGCTGCGTTTCATCTCTTTCAGTTTCACCGGCAGCGTCAAGCTGAAAGGTATCATCATCTCCGGAGAGGACGACGACTCTCATCCGGCCGAGATACGACTGTGAGTGTCTGTCTCTGCTTCTCTGATCAGGGGCTCAGCCAGGTGAGGGCGGGTATTTGAGCTGGAGGTGGGACGGTCATGTGGCGTTTACTGTAACAAAGGCCGTCTGTGGCGTCACCTCATGCCTCCTGTGTCCGGATCAAAACGTTGCACTTGAACGCAGCATGTGGCAGTAGTCTGTATTCACCATTCACAAGAGGAAAAGGAGAGGAAACAGGTAGAGCTGCTATTAGCTGAGAGGCTAGGAAGAGCTACAAACCATCGTCCAGGGCTGACCTCTCTTCTCCTTTTTTTATCTCCCTCTTCATTCTTCTTCTTCTCCTCCTTCTTTTTCTTCTTCTTTTATTTCTTCCTGTCCTTCTTTTACTCCCTTTCTGTATTTTCTTCTTCTCATTCTCCTTCTTCTTCTCCCTTTTCTCCTTCTTTTCCTCCCCCTCCTTTCTTCTCTTTTTTCTCCTCGTCCTTCTTCTCCTCCCTCTTCTTGTAGTTATTTTTCTCCTTCTCCCTTTTCTTCTTCTGCTTCCCTTTCTTCTACTTCTCCCTCTCCTCCTTTCTGCTTCCTTTTTTCCCTCCTTATTATTTTTCTCCACCTCCCTTTTCTTCTCCTTCTCTGGCAGTGATTTAACTTGGTTCATTTATCCTTTCCAGTTTCAAGAACATCCCTCAGATGTCCTTTGACGACACCGGCAGAGAACCGGAGCAAGCGTTCAGACTCAACAGAGACCCCACCGCTGAGCTGGAGTACCCGACAAAGTGAGAGCGCAAAAAAAAAATAATTGGATGCTGCTTCCCGGCCAGTTTTCGTTAATACACCTCCTTGCATGATGAACGAGTCCTTTTCTTTTTCTTCCTTCTTTCACTTTGACCAGGATCGCTCGTTTTTCCAACGTCAACCACCTCTCCATCCACATCTCCAAGAACTTTGGAGCAGAGAGCACTCGGGTGTACTACATCGGCCTCAGAGGAGAGTATTCAGAGGTCAGTCTGAGCTGCAGCAACCAAATAACCAGGTTTAGAGTCAAATGACAAATAAAGTCTGTCTCTGTCTAAGTCTAAATAAAGTTGCTTTACTTAGTTGTGCCAAATAAACCGGCGAGTGTACAGTATATGCATTTAATCCTTTGACAAGGAGTAAATTGTGATGGCTTAGACCAGGGCTGTCAAATATAAGGCCTGTTGGACAAAAACGAGGCCTCCAGAGGCTCCAGTCTGGCCTGTGGGATGAATTTGCAAAGTGTGAAATTTACATTGAAGATAACTGCTGTTCCTCATGTGTCCACTAGGGGTCACGCTGTAGTAGTAAACATAAGGCATCACTGAGAATCAGAACTAAACAACAGATGGCAGCGATGTGCTGAAAGTACACTTTTTTTCTTTAGCAAATGTCAGGCTGTTAATTAAATGCGGAGATTTTTATATTGGGCTTCTAGTTGCTCTAAAAGAAAGGGACAATTTGGAGTTATTTATAGGTTATTATGGTATTATGTTACTGGTTCCGGCCCGCTTGAGATCAGATTGGGCTGTATGTGGCCCCTGAGCTAAAATAAGTTTAACACCCTTGGTTTAGATGACTTAGAAGACATAAGACATTGGTTATTTATCCCACGTATGGGAAATTTCCTTGTCACAGTAGCAGAGAAAAATGTAATTGTAAATCTGTATGTGGCGGTTTGTGCAAAAAGCAGATTTATTTGTGCAAAAAATGAGGACAAAACCAACCCGTCTGACCAGCTTGTTGAGTCTCTTCCTGTCCCTCTCTGAGCACTGCGGTTCTTAGTGTGTCCCTGGTGTATAGTGGTTGGTATCTATCACAAGAGGTGAACTGAAGACAGGATCATGAGCAAACAAGACTCCCTGACCTGTGTGGTCCGATCCAACAGACCATTTAATCACAGAATGATGTTTGAAGCCCATGAAGTAGGCTTTGTGTATAAACCAGGCTTTAGCTATGTGTTTAGCAGGAGATGAGCAAGACACATAAATAACTGATTGCTGACTATCTACTAATCATACTCACTAATCTTTAAGGCTCACAGGCACGAAGTGACGATCTGTAACTACGAGGCGGCGGCGAACCCCGCGGATCACAAAGTGGAGAGCATCATCCCGCAAACCAACTTCATTTCCTGAGAGCTACACAGAGCTGGAAGGAGGACGAGGCGGAGGAGACTGAGGAGAGGTGTCTGTTGACTGTTTAAAAAGTCAAAGATGAGTTCAACGCTGTGTACCGGCAGGTTGGTCGAGATCGGCCGGATAATGAGCGCTGAAATCTGAAGACCGGAGAAGCTTCAGGTGTGTCTGGAAGTGCCAAGCTGTTTGTTTTCTGTGGCAATAAAGAGTTGAGAAGGCTTAATGTGGGCAAATCGCTTCGTAATAAATGCATGAACCATTTGACACAGATCAAGTCTGCTGTTTAACCTGCACTGAAAATATACCCACCACAGCTATTAAAGATAAAGTGACAGCTACTGCAGCTATGAAACCTATAAAGAAACTTAATTTTCTTGATTTGCTTCCTTAAACACAGAATTATAAACACACTTCTGCATCATGTGCCATTTAAACAGCAGACACACTGTCTTATAAACACTGCTGGATATTTTCTGCCACCTAGTGAATCGTTTTGTGACTGCGTTTTCATCTGATCGGGAGCTTTTCAAACTCCAAAATAATCCATTTTTCCTAACACATAAGCGCTATTTTCTGGATTTTGTGAGTCAGCATTTATTGTTATAATCTCATTAAAAATCATCTAATCACTTTATACATTCCCCTCCTTTTTTTCATGCAAAGGTGTTTGTTATCACTGTGTTTGAGGCGCTTATGGGAAGTGTAAGCTCAGTGTGAAAGACCTCTCGGTCTGAATGTCTTAAAAGAAAGGTATGCTTTTTGATGAAGAATGCTGCGAGAGTATGTATACGTGGGGAAAAAAAATAAAACAAAGTGGAGAAATTATTTGTTTTATCCTTTGGATACACTGATCGCGCCCAAACATACATTATATACTGAATAAGAGAATCAAATAGCCACTAATACATTGATATGTGGTTTTATTATTATTATTAATTACCAACTAAACAGTTTGTAGAATAAATGTACTTTTTAGTGTTTTAGGAAACATCTTGCGTCTAGACGTTAAACTTCTGAAATGTATTTTCACAACGAAACATATTTAAGTTAACTTTTCAAATGGGAGCATGTGGTATTTTCAGGAAGATAAAGTTAAGTTAAGTTAAATAAAACAAATTTTACTTTATATATTATTAATTTTAAAAGATTTTAATAGCTTTTGAACATTTAGGTCAGTAGCATACAGGTATGTATAGGTGTTGAGAGATGAGCTAGTTTAGCTTTTCAAGGGATTTGCTGAGAGTAAGTAAAATGTTCTACCACTAGATTTATTCTTTAAACATGTCAGAGTATTTGTGTTTAAAATACAGCTAAAGCAACTGTGAATTTCTCTGTTTTTTAAAAATAAACATTGATACTCAGCGCCACAAACAGAGAAAAAAAGATGGCCGCCGTCTGAAACAAAAAGGTCGTGATACACGAACGGTAGAAGGGCGTTGCTAGGCGATGACGTCCCCAATGTGCTGGCCCCGCCCCCCTGCTGGTGTGCGGCCAGTAGCGGAAGTTCCGTTCCGTCGTGAACTGGGACAGCAAGCGGTGAGTGTATGAATGTCTATTCGGTAGCGGGCCGTTGGTGTCAATTTAAACACTTTATCCCGGTGCAGTTTGAACCTTACCGGGGTAATATGGTTCTTTAAGGGTCTCTTTAAAAAAAACAACCCGTGTTGGAGGTCCATATTTGATTTTAAACATTAAGCTTGAGGTAGAAGGCGAGGGGCACCGGCAGGAGACAATACAGTTGATGTGTGTACGGCGTTAGCTAGCTCTACTACCTCTAGCTCCGGTTATTGTGTGGATGTGTGCGGGCAGATAAACCGGGATTAAACCCGAGTGCGCTCGGTCGGTCTGTCTTTTTGGGGCAGTAGAGGCTTTGTGCTGCTGAATGCCATCACTGCTGAGGACGAGCCCTCGTATCATTGCTAAGCTTCAACCATTCATTGTCTCCTTCCTCTTCGACACCCACACCAGCCGCTTCCTTTGCCTGCTTTGTTAATTCAATTGGTTTATTACCCCTTTTTTTTTTTTTGTTTCACCTCCTTTGGTGTTTGACATGAGCTAGCTAGCCGGGCTTTTGACCTCCACCAGCGGGCTGGGATGGTGGGTATTCGAGGAGGTGTTGGTTGGTGGGGTGCCTGTCACTCAGTGCCGCATATTATCGTGTTGTTTGCCAGACATCCGTAGCCGCCGAGCTGAGCGAGTGCAGCAGCAGCAGCTTGATGTTTGAGGTCCACTGACACACAGACTGCAGCACGCCTCTGCTTTTGTGTTTGACTTGAATGTAATTGGTGTCACGCAAGATGGAGACTCGTGATGTGCTTTAAGCTGAACGCAGGCAGGATTTCTGCTTTTTATTTCCAGTTTATTTCACCTAAAAGTGTTTTTTAACAAAAGTGCAGCAAAACTGTTGCCCAGGATTTGAGACCTGACTGTTGGTGTTTTCATATAGACTTAAAACATTTGATATTAGCAGAAGATTTACTTCATGATGCTGGGTTACAAATCCAATAACTACTAAACTACTTTTATATGAAATATGCCCCAAAAAGAAAGAAAGTAGTTATATATATATATATATATATATACCATAATCGTCATGTTTAAGAAGCAGGAACTAACGGGTCTTAAAACTGATAATCAGTTAAAATATTAAGTTACCCAGTCATATGACAACACTTGAGACGGAAAGAAAGACATGCATTCAGTTAAAGACCGGAGAAAAGATGCAAATAATCACGTTTAAGAAGCTGGGACCAACAAGTCGTAAAACATTTCCAAATTGTTCTGAGAATCACGTGAAATATTACATGACTTTTTGTGTTTTTTGCAGACTTAATGTTTAATATCAGGAAAAGATTCGCTATAAATGGACGTTGTTACGATGCTGCGCCACAAATTCGATAACTACTAAAGTGCTTTTAGGTGAAAGTCACATGTATTCAGTTAAAAAACAAAGACAAGACGCCTGTAATCACATTTAAGAAGCAGGGACTGACATGTTCTTAAAATATTTCGTAATTGTTCTGCCAGTAAGTTGAAATATTAAGTTACAAACTCATCCGACAACATTTGAGACATGACTTTTTGTGCTTTCATAGCGACTTAACCTTTGATATTTAGATATTTCATAATGAGTAAAAGGATTTTACCGCATTATTTTGTAATATCCACCACTAGCTCCATCTCCTATAAAACTCAACATCTTTTTTTTGCACTTTTAACTTATTTTGACCCCAGATAGATGATTTAATGGGATCAATTAAAGCTGTTTCATGGTGAGTGGCTTGCGGTTCACTAGGAAACCGTCAAAGTTCATCATTTAATATGATAAATGTAAGAGAAAGAGCTAAAGGGAACCCGTTTAAAAGCTGTAAATGTAGTATAAAGCAACTTAAAACCAAAGAATTATAAATATGCAGGTTGCAGCTGCCTCCAGCTAGAGGTTATACCGGAAACTGGCAGGAGATTAATGCAATAGAAACTGTAGCAGGTAATTAATGAAATTAAGTTCTTAAGCCCATGATAAGTCACCTTATTTTTTTTTCCTCGGCTCAACCTGAATCCGATGCTTGCTCATGCCGTGGCACTATTTTTAACCGCCGTCCTCCTCCAGAAGCGTAGCGAGCAGGGCATTGTTTCTTACAGCGTGTCCTTTTAAAAAAAAAAAACCCACTCGGTGTTTTATGGGTCAGTAGGAATCCGCTGAACAATAACAGGTGGAGGGGAGGAGAAAAAAAAAGGTGATTAACTGCCTCTTTGCATACGCTGCCCCGTTTAAACATCTTGTCCTACTCGTTGGAACAGATTGTCCTTCGCCTATCTTTGTCATTTCTCATTGTCTTTTATCTTTACCTTCTATCACTTCTGCGTTCGTGTCGTCATTTTTTAAGTCTCTTCAGACTCGGCCCGGTTCCCCTTCAGATGCCAGATAAATTTGTTATTAGACTTTGGCGATAAAGAATTCTCTTTTTGTTTGTGTTATTTGTGGAAACGAGAGGTCACGCTGAGGGGGGGGGTTTCCCAGCTTGAAACGCTCTGGTAGAAAACAGTGAAGGGAAGTTATGTCTCAACTCTTTACTTCAGATGCAAAGTTCTCATCCAGGAGTTGTTATCCGTGAACCTGATATATTGAAGCAACGTATAATCGAAAATGGACACGGTGTTATACAGGCGCTGTAAAGAGGAGATTACAGTCGGTAATGTAGTTCAATGATACACCACCTAGAGATCGGATCGGGCCCTTGCAAATTGTGCAATGCAAATTGACGCCAGCCAGTCGCAAGTAAATAACACTGATCGTCTTATTTCGACGTCAATTCATGTGGTTGTTACTTGGAAACCTGAGCAAGTTCCAGCTTTTTATTTATTTATTTTTTTTATTTGTGGCGATTATATTTAGACGTCAAGTTGAACGCCGTGTCCCTGAAAGTTGTTGTTAGAAGCAGGAAGCACGTCCCCATGGCAACGGCAACGAGGCGTAACCTGTATCCTCGCGCCACGCGTCCCCTTCGTCCAATCGGAGTTTTTAAAAATCAGTCGCCAGTTGGTCATAATGTTATGGCTGTTTTGGTTTTTCCACGCTATGGTGTTTATTTTATGGTCTGTGTGAAATGGAAATAATATCGCTGTCAAATAAATGTAGTGTAGTAAAAGTCTTACTGCTTTAATTAGCAATAAATGGAAAATTAAATAGCTTTAATTAGTTACTTTCATTCCACCACTTAAATGTCCACATGGATAATTCGTTTCTTTTCTGATGTGATTTGCTTTAATCCCCACTAAACTTTGCTCACGCCTGGAAAAGCCTTCCACTTCCAGGTGTTTGACCTTGCCCGTTTTAATCTCTCACCTGTTACTCATTAATCAGAGGTCAAGAGGTGAAAGCGAGTCCCCTCTCTCTTTGGACTCTTTGAATCACACATTTTTACTGCGCACGTCTTCTCGTGTTGGCTGCAGATTTGACCTTCACCTGATCGCCTGCCAAACACAAACACAAACACACGGACGGGCAGCGGGGAAAAGAAACGAGCGGCGACCGGCTCGCTCGCTCATAGCAGCCGTGGAATTTAAACGTGTTATACCCCGCCGACGGTTTACACATTAACCTTTCAGACGTGTGTGTCCCCCCCCTCGTCTCCCCGGCGTCTGTTTATCAATCGGCTGGCGTGCTGTCTGATTCGCCCGTGCCTTGTCTCGTCTTGTCCCACATCATCAGAAAGTTAAAAGTGCGTTAAGGAAGGCGTTTACTGCTTCACTTTACTCTAAGACCACAACCTGAGCTCGTGTTATTGGCGGCTGACTCACGGTCCGTCGATTTACAGATCAGGGAGGGAGGGAGGGAGTGAGTGCATTTAGTTAATGAGTCCCGTTACTTGCTGACTACAGAAACCTTCCCGTCACAAACACAGTCACGTGCCTCATGACTGGTGTTTTAGATCCTGCAGCAGCAGCAGCGGCGGCGGCGGCGGCTTTCATTATGTGTCAGTGTGTGACTGGCGTGTCCAGCTTTGTTGTCGTTCCGGGCTGAATGGCCGATAACCAGGCACCACACACACAGATGTTTACTCGTCCTAAACTGTCTCCACAAAGCTGCTGTTTTGAATAAGCTCCTCGCTTTTCAGAAACCGAACTATTTCCTACGTTTATAAACATTTATATAAATCCAGCAAATAAATCAGCAGCTGTAAAAAGGTTATAAATGGCGTTTAGAGCCGATATAAAACGATTCTTTAACCATTTAACTAGTTCTCTATGGGCAGACTATCATTTTAGCCAGACTGACACTAGATTTTGAGATAGAAGGGTTTATAAAGTCTGATTAACACATAAATAACTGTGTCACTTAACTTGGTGAACTTTAACTTAATTTAGTTTAACTTAGCTTAACTCAATTTGGCTTAATTTATCTTAACTTAAGTTCAAGTTTTGTTTTTTATATACTTAACCCAATATAACTTATCTTATCTTAATTTAATTTAACTTGCTTGTGGACAAAGTATGCGACGGTGACTGTTTAAACTACCTGAAACCCAGTTTTGGTGTTTCATTAATGCTTTATCTTTATTAGATCACATAAACAAATGACTTTAATTGATAAAAAAAAGTCAGATTTTCCAGTTTATCACTCCGGCTTTAAATAAAATCTACTTTGATCGTATTCTATTGACTATTTAATCCATTTTACAGGTAAAAATAACAAACAGTCTCTAGTTTTAGTTGCTCACTCTGTCGATTTGCTGCTTTTCTTTGTCCTGAGTTGACAGTAAACACGTATAAGCGCTGCCAGTCACAGCCTGAGAGACAAAACCCAGGTTGAAAAATGCCTCCAGCTGCTCATGGCTCATAGTCATTAAGCAAATCTCATGAAAAGGGTTTGTCATTAACATCTGGATTTAATCTCATCTGCCTGAACCAGTTTAACCTGATTAATTTAAACGACTCCGGTGCCGATTCAAACTAGACTGTGTGATATTAGTTTGTAGGATTAAAAACGTATTAATCGCCCAGAAAATGCTCCACAGGATTGACTAGTTTCACCTTCACCACAAGGCCGAAAGTTAAATAAAGGTTTATGTTTGATCTGAAAGCACATGACGCCTGTATTTCCATGCGGTGGCTGACCTCTGTGTTTTTATTTTACCTCTCCTCTCTCCCAGCATCCCTTACAGTGTATGTGTGGCAACAACATGTCTGTGCCGCTTCTCGCCGAGGCTGTGACGGTGTCTGGGGTGGAGAAGGAGACCGCGGCGGTGAGTTTTCACCACAAACACTGGCGTAACCGTTTAACCTCTACTCCACAGCCACATCCTGCTGCATTGAAAGAAAACAAGCAGATCGCAGAGCTATGGGCCTTTTTATTTATTGATATTTTTATTTTACGTGAAGTAAAAAACGTGAAAACTAACAAGTATTAAAAAAATAACACACAAACTGGACAAAGGACTGCACCAAATTAATAACGAGGTCAGCAGTGGGACAGTTTATCTGAAGCCAGGTTATTATGATGGCGTTTAAGACATAAGCTTGTGCTGCAGGTCTTGATATCAAAGAGCTGTCACATGAAAAATACTTTTTTTTTATCAACAGTTTACTTTGGCTAGAGTTTCAAAGGCAGGATACGCCCGGCTCACGGCTCGAGTGTGTGTTTCATTCATCCACAATTGGAAGAACTTTAATCTGGAAAAATAAAGTCGGTCGGAAATTTGTAAATTATGCAGAGTGGATGTTTGGAGAGGTGGTAGTTTATAGATCATCATTCAGTACTTCTAACTTAATCAGCCACCAAAAAATAAAAGTAGAGAAACATTTACTGGAGACGGCATCAAGTAGAAAGAGAGGGTTTGAGAGTTTATGGCGTTGGATGATCAGAACATTTCTGGAGCCGACGTACGAGCCACACTACGTTAACTTTGACAGAAGGATTTACTGGAGGATAAAAGCAAGATCTTCTTTTATCCTGTAGTCAGTGTGGATTATAAAAATGATTTCTGCCATGTTAGTCAAGCTTTAGTTCTTTTAGAGTAAGAGCGGCCTCACCTGTAGTTTCACCTGTAGCTGCGTGTCTAACAAGCACAGCTGGATCTTAGCCTTTTACTGAACATTTATCAGATATGGCACATGCATGGATTTGTTAAACATCGCCGTCAAAGCTGACTGTCTCTGATTCCAGCTCTGAACCCTGCATGGATGAATAAACGGTTTTATTTCTGCAAAGAACCAAATGTCTTGACTTCCAGCCAACAAACCGTGAAGTGCCAGTTTTTTTTTTTTAAATTGCGTTGTCGTGGTTTCCCTACGGGGAGAAGCTGGCAGCGAGAACCTTTAATTTGGCGCTTGTCTCTGTTTAGGAACAAGTTCTCACACTTATTGCAGTAGTACACTCTGTGCAGGAGGCAGCTTAATTATCTCTTTAGAGTTTTTTTTTTTTTTTAATTATCTCTAAATTGCAAAATGGAGGCGAACATTCTGTACTGTTCACGGGGAGATGACAGGTTTCTTCCCTCTCTGTTATCAGTCGGTATCTGGAACAAGCGAAATGTGAAAAAGAATTGTTCTCAGTTTATTTGTTTTTAGATTTTAATTCTGCTTCTTTTTTTTTTTTTTTAATCTGTGTTCCAGGTGATCTTCCTTCATGGGTTAGGAGACTCAGGGTGAGTAGTTTCTGTTTTCAGTGCCCCTGTTTGTTGTTTATATTTCACTGTATACGCGTCTAATGTTGGTGTGAAAGTGCTCTTATACTAAACACCTGACTAATTTGAATGGAAAATCATTTTCCTTCAGATACTTTTGTTGATTTGGTGTCAAACAACCAAATACTCCCTTGTTTCACAGAAATCTGTATTTATATCTCTCACTCAAAGTCAGTTTCAAGAGAGACAAGACTATTTAAATGTCTCTGACGTAATGAGTTCAGTATAGGATTAGGTTGGAAAGGTTGGAAGTAAATAAAATTGACCATCTTGTGACAGTTCAATGTTCTGCTGGGAACCTTTTGGACCTGGCATTCATTGGTGTGGATGTTACTTAGACATGTAGCACCCACCTAGACCAGACCAGGCACCCCCACCCCATAGCAATGACACAGGAACACACACACAAAAACACTTTAGGAACAACTAAAAACAAAAAAAACATGAAGAACAGCACAAGGTGTTGACCTGGCCTCCAAATTCACTAGATCCCAAACTGATCAAGTATCTGTGGGATGATCCACAGAGGCCCCTCCCCTCAAAGGCCCCCCCCCCCCACTAACAACATCAGGACACCCTCAGAAGGCCCATGTCCATTCTCTGATGAGTCCCAACTGTTTTGGAGGCACAAGGAGAGACCTACACAATATTAGATCGGTGGTCATAATGTTACGCCTGATTAGAGTATACACACAAGCCACTAGATTTGCTGGAGTTGTCGATTTATGGCACGTTTTACTGCCTCGCGCTTTTATGTTTTGTTTGTACTTTATGTAAAACACTTCATAGCTTCTTGTTTTTAAATGAATAAAGTAAATAAATTATAGAAGTAAACGACGCAAAACGGTAGTACGTGATACTCGTTGATGCAGTCACCATTCAAGGCTTAAATGCCGACTCTAGAGCAGACTGTAATAGAAGCAGAGAGAACGTGGAAATCATTAAATAACGAGTGCTACAGCAGCAAAGGGAGTTAATGATCTTAATATTATATCATTAAACTCTGCCCGTGGCTCCACTTTAACGTAGACAGATGTTCAGTCTGACACATTCAAATGCACTAATTGACGCCAACATTCGAGTAATTTACAGCTTTAAACCGACTCTTTAATGGAACATAAAGAACTAAATCAGGTCTTTCTGTACGCCAGGAGCAAATATTTTCATCGTGCATTTCTTCAGAGTATAAAGGGGGATTTTCATTTGCTGCGTCGTGCTGCTGCGCTTGTGTGTCGGTCGTATTGTTTCTGCGGCCTGGATTGGAAACAACGAGCGTCTCTCTTTTGTGTTTTCTGTCAGGCATATGTGGGCGGACGCTTTGACGTCGATCCAGCTGCCTCATGTCAAGGTTATCTGCCCCCACGCGTGAGTCCTACTTACTCCGAGACTGACTCTGTTCTTTAATGATAATGTTTACACAACCCACAGTTAATGCACTGTTCAGTCTTGTTGCTAACGTGTCGCTCGCATCCCCCTCGCAGGCCCAAAATGCCCGTCACTCTCAACATGAAGGTGAAGATGCCCGCCTGGTGAGTCGGCCTTTTTTAGCTCGCTTACACTGGGCGCCATTGTTTCCCTGCAACCAACAATAGGCTCCCATACGGCCGCTGACAACGCTGTGATTGTGTCTATTGATTTTCCTCTTCACGCCGGCCCCCTTTTTCTTTTTTCTTTTTTGCATGTGTGCAGGTTTGACCTCATGGGACTCACCCCCGACTCCCCAGAGGACGAACTTGGAATCAAGAAGGCGGCAGATAACAGTGAGTGTGATGTTTTTAAATAGAAAAGACTCTCCATAGCTGCTTCGTAACACCAGAGATGCACTGATACATGGGAAACCTTTACCACAGCACCATTTAAAGTGTTTATAGAACATTAAACACGTTAAAATAATTGAATTGGCTGATATCTTATCATGTTAATAAATGTACCAGAGAAAACATGCAAATCATCATGCTGGGACTAACCTTTCAAAATGATTTTACCGCATTATTATTTATACCCACCAGCTCCATCTCCTATAAAACTCAGTACATCTGTGGACTTTTAACTTTTATGTGACACAAGAGAGATGGTTTAATGGAATCAATTAATGCTGCTTCATGGTGAGTGGCTTGTGGTTCACTAGGAAAACTGATAAATTATTTAATATAATAAGTGTAAGGAAGGGATGCCTCCTGTTTAAATGGTATTCAAAGCCTGCAAATCAGAAGTTGGCCCGGGTTTGTTTTGGTTGACTGAACTGATTTGTCATGGCAATGAGTCTTGTCCCTGATTATCAGATCATTTTTCATCCTCTGTAAATCACTAAAGACTAGCCCAGTCGTCACCATCCTACGTTTCCGCCTGAAATTTGATTTCGGTCTCGCACGTTAGTCTGGCCAAATTGCACTTCCGCGGTTCGCGTGTAACCGCGCCAATCAGCGAACAGTTGAGTGATGACGCGGAACTCGCCTGCCGAGTTGCTTGTAGTCCAACGAAGCTTGTAGTTCAACAGCATAGCAACAATGGCGACGGAGGAAGAGACGCTAGAAGCCATCCGCGAAGTTGTCTCAACTCTCGAGAGCATCACGGAATTAAAACCAGAACAAGAGGCTTGTCTTGTCAATTTTATAAATGGCAAGGACGTCGTAGCTCTCCTTCCAACTGGCTTTGGGAAAAGTTTGATTTATTTAACTGGAAGCGGAAGTGGTAAGTGTAAGAGCCTGGACTCCGGCGCACAATATACGTCATTACCAAACGTTGCTGATTGGTTAAGGGAACTCCAATGATTTTAAACCTCAAAATAAGCATCCGCCCATTACGGAGACAGATTCCTATTACATTGGGCCAGACTAACGTGCCAGACTGAAATCAAATTTCGGGCGGAAACGTAGGATGGTAACGACCAGGCTAACTAAAGACATCTCTCAAGCAGAAATGTTGGGTTCAGGTTCTCAAACGTGATGATTGGCGTATTTTTGCTTTTAAATCCAATGCACTAACATGACAAAACATTACTCGTGGAACTAATATGTTCTAATATAACGGTCCTGCACTAAATCCTCCTTCATGACTGTTATAATGTTCAGTTTATGCTGAACACTTTGTGGTGATGTTAAACTGGATTGAATTAAAACGTGTTTCTGTTGTTTAGTCTTGCCCCCTGAGTTAAACGGGGTTATAATCTTCATGAAGGTGAGATTTAGTGCAGGACTAATAAACTAAACCCAATAAACTGGCCATGTGAGTGTGTGTACAGGATGTAAACACAGCTGCAATAAAAACAAAATCCTTTTATTACCTGCAAAACAAACGCTTAAACACTTAAAAACCTCAGATTTTACAAACTCCCAGCTTTTATGTTAATAATTACTTGAGGTGCTGATGTAGAAATCCGCTTCTGTTAACGAGCAACCCGTTCCACATGTAAACAAAACTATATTCGCCGGTGCCCGTGCATAAATGCATCAGATTTCCACGTTTCTCTCTTTGATTTACATGTGAGTCATTTAACCAATATTACGAGAGAAGAGGGAAAAGAAACAGCCTTGTCTTGAGTCGAGGAGCCTCAGCAGCCACTATCTCCTAGAGGCGTCGTATGCTTCAAACAAGCCACATAATCGGGTTAAACGCCGTCTGAAATCAGCTGTAAATTTCCCAAACTTAAAATCCGACATTCACACCTGCTTCTCGCAGCTTTTGGCTGTTGCGGGGGTGAAAAAATATTCAGATTATTAAAATGTTTACTTGTTACTCCTCTTCAAGGAGAGAGGGTGGTTTATTTAAATGATTATGAAAGGATCAGCCTTCTGTATGACAGCACAGTCAGTCTCTTCCCACTGGTCACTAATCTTCTACCTGTGAGAAAGCCAGTATAATAGATGTTTGACGCATCAGACGTCACACAAGCTGCCTGCCCCTTATTGTAAATCACTCATTCATTCATTTTCTGTAACCACTTGTCCTCTGGAGGGACAGACAACCATTCACACTCACATTTAGAATCACCAATGAACCTAACTAGCACGTCTTTGGATGGAGACATGCCCAGGCAGACACAGGGAGAACATACAAACTCTACACAGAAAGGCCCCAGTCGGCCTGGATTCGAACCCAGAACCTTCTTGCTGTGAGGCATCAGTGCTAACCACCACACCACTGTGCCGCCCTCATCATAAATCCCTCCAGACTCATTTAATTTAGCTCTCTGTGTAATTGTTTTCTTTCTTTCTTCTTTCCAGTCAAGGCCATAATCGAACACGAGGCCAAAAATGGGATTCCACCAAACCGTATAATGCTCGGCGGCTTCTCTCAGGTGGGACTTTACTTTGTCTTATGTTCCACAAGAGTCGCATTTGAAACGCACTGCAAATGAGATAAAAACCTAGTTAATGTGTGTAATAAAGTCCGTGTGCTTCCTCCATTCGTCCACAGGGCGGGGCCTTGTCCTTGTACACCGCCTTGACCTGCCAGCATGAGCTGGCTGGCGTCGTGGCCCTCAGCTGCTGGCTCCCACTTCACAAGAGTTTCCCATCGGTACAGTCACAGTTTTAAGGTTTCCACAGCAGAACATACACTCACTGGCCACTTTAGTAGGTACACCTGTTCAAATATCACATGGCAGCAGCTCAGTGCATGGTCATGGTCTGGATGATTTGCTGACGTTCAAACTGAGAGTCAGAATGAGGAAGTGATTTAAGAGACTTTGAACACTGCATGGTTGATCAGAAACTGATCATCTACAGGGATTTTCTCAACCATCTTTACTGGAGATATCCAGCAGCACGGGTGGTTCTCTGGGAGAAAATGTCTTGTAGATGCCAGAGGTTTGAGATGAAAGCGAGTCAACAGTAGCTCAGATAACCTAACTTGCTGTACTCAAGGTTTTGCAGAAGAGCATCTCTGAACTTTGAGGAAGATGAGCTGCAGCAGGAAGACCACACCTGTCAGATATAAACAGGAAACTGATGCTACAGTTCACAAGGACTCACTAAGACAGGGCGAAACGTTTCCTGCTCTGACGAGTCTTGATTTCTGCCGCTACGTTCAGATTAAAGGGTCAGAATTTGGTGTAAATAACATAAAAACATGGATCCATCACCTCCTTGTATCAGCGGTTCAGGCTGGTGGTGGCTGGCACATTCTGAGCCTCTTACGACCAACTGAGTGATGTTTAAATGCTCCAGCCGACTCGAGTCTTGTTGGTGACCGAGTCCATCCCTTTATGACCACAGTGAACTCATCTTCTGATTCTACTTCCATCAGGATAAATAAACAAAGCTAAAAAATCATCTCAAACTAGTTTCAGGGTCAGTAGATGTCACATCAACATGGACTAAACTCTCTGAGGAATGTTTCCGGCGCCTTGTTGAATCCAAGCCACCGAGAATGAAAGCAGTTACGAAGGCAAAAGTACGAGCGCGGTGTACGTAATAAAGGCGGCCAGTGAGCGTGTAGAAATCAACCTGAATCTTCAGTGCGGTTCTCGTGAGTCACTGTTGTTTCCTCTGACCTGCAGGCAGCCAGCGGCAACAAGCACCTCCCCGTGCTGCAGTGTCACGGTGAGATGGACGTCATGATCCCCGTGGAGTTTGGTGCCATGACCGCAAAGAAACTCAAATCCATAGTCAACCCTCAGATGATCACCTTCAAAACCTACCCAGGGCTCTCTCACAGCTCCTCTCCTGAGGTACCGCTGCCCACTAACATACCTCATATTTATTTGTTGTAGGATTATAAGTTTGACTCCATTTTAAATGCTGCGAAAATTTGTAGAACAATGAATGGATAGAGATAGAGAGACAGAGAGGAAAAGATGATAGAAACAGGATAGATAGATAGAAAGAAATAAAGAAAGAACAAGAGATAGTATAAAACATGGACACTGGATTTATTCTGTGTATATGAAGATAAATCTATAGAGGTAAGTATATGAGAATATGTACGAAACGTTCTAAGATGTGTAAATACTATGTAAAATACTATTAAGATATATAATTTGTAAGATATATTAATTACAAAATGTATAATTCTGTATGAAACAGCAGCACAAATCAAATCCATCTTTAATTTAATCTTTAATTTCCCCATTTTTTTTAATTTAAAATGAGGAATATTTGCGATTTGTGACATTTAAGAACCAGAAAATGTTAAAGATTTGGATGTTCTTGCTTGTTCCGCTCAAACTTCCTCATCTTCTCGTGTTAAATCTTATTTTATAACATAACTGCTATCAGGTGTTTAGTGTCTCCACTCCGCCAACATCCAGTCTGCTCTCTTTGCAGGAGATGGCGGCTGTAAAGGAATTTATCGAGAAGCATTTGCCTCGGATCTGACCTCACCTCACCCCTACTGTGACCCCCCCTTCCTTCCTCCCTCCTCCGAGACACTGACCTCTCACCCCTGATCTGCCATTCTCCCACAGGAAACAGCCATGAGCACCACCACCCCCCCCACACACACACACACACCTTTACCGCACACACGTCACACAACACAACAAATAAGAGCATGACACTTACACATAAATAAAACAGTAAAGATTTGATCCACACTGCTAAAACAAACGATGACTCGCGAGTCTTTGCCCTCGGAGGGAGAAACACTGACTGATGCGTAACATTCCCTTTGGTTTTATTTAACCCTCTCTGCTCATTTTTACCTCATTTTGCTTCCATTGTTTTTTCCAACCGCTTTCAACCATTCCTTCGCTGCATCACCTTTCCCTCTTGCTAAGATAAGCGAGCGAGTTAACGCCTGGCCCTGTTCATACTAACTGTTAAAAATGAAGTCGGACCAGATTCTTCTTTACCATTGCTTAAACTTTGACGTGTGACCTCTCTAAGCTCCAGCAGATCTAAGAGAGAGAAGGTGGTCTTGGCCTTTTATTTAGTCCTGCAGAAGAAATAAACAGTGATATGCGCTACATAATTTACAGCTTTGTGGGCGAGTAGCCATGCTAGTGCCCGCAGTTTATGTTTACAACCACAGCCTGCGCTATGTCCTCCTGCTTTTGGCCGCACCATACGTGCAACTTTTCTGGTCTGACTAAGGTGGAGTGAGCGCTGGTTTGTCAGAGCAGCTGGTTTCCCGCCGACCTCCTCCATCCCATCCATCCCATCCACCCCACGACAGTTCACCGCAGCCTGTCCGGGTCGTGCATCGCTCATTTTTGCCTGAAACATCCCGTGTGAGTTATATAATATGAACAAAACCCAGCTGAAATAAAGTCAAATCAATCCATCGATGCTTCTGCTGCCCTGTGCCGTTTCTTTTCAAACCTTCCACAGCATGTGATCTGTTTTGGGATTTTGCATGTAAACGTACCTCGTTCGATTATTCTTTATTATTTTAAATAAGATTGCAGGCTTAGAGGTGAATGACTGACCGGCATTGCGTTGCATGAAATAATGCATCACTCCAGATGGTTGCAGACCCGCGCAGGCTGCACACCATGAGTCGTCTCACTGTACCTCCCACGGACACTTTTCCCACTCAAGTCTCCTTCTTCACATTCTTGATTTTGGTTGCTTTAAACTCTGGCTAAACCTCCTTCTTCCTCCATTCCTCCTCCCATGACACCAAGGCAGAGTTTAAAACCGCCCATGTCCCTCCTTTGGCAGCCTATTGTAACCCACTAATATAATATTAAAAGGTCAGATTTAAAACTTAACCCCAACACTATTATACTTCTTTTAAAAAAGAAAATGGCTACACACCGGGAGAGCTTTGGCAAGAAGCTTTTCCAACGTAACTGAAGGGTGACGCGACATTTTAAAAACGTTAATCTTGAACAACTTGTGATTCTTGGACATAGGAGTGTAACTGAGGAGTCGTGTGTGCTTAAAAATATATATATCGGGTGTTCTACATTTTTTTTTTTCCTTTTGTGAATGTTAATTTTACTCTCCTCATGATTCTGTTATGTTGCTGTTCAGATTTTAAAAACAACAAAAAAGAAAACGTGAGGAAAGACGTGTTTTGATTGTTGTTTGCGAATCATGAATGTCTCTCATCGCCTCGGTTCCTTTTCTATTTTGCCGTTACTCTGAATCCTGAAAGCAGTCGAGCTTTCGTTTAGTTTTCTCCCTTCTTTGACCATTTTTATTATCATTATTCCAGTGTTTCTCCTTGTCTCGTATGTTTGTTTGTTTCCCCCCCGAGTTCTCATTGGTTAAACTTTTTACAAATGTTTTTTTGTTGTTGTTGTTGTTTATGTTTTGTCATTGTCGTCATCTCATCCTTTTTTTGTGTGTGTCTGTTTATAATGATGAGCATTAATAAAACGTGTTGAGGTGAGACTGGAGGTCTCGCCGCTTGTTTTGTTTTCAAAACACCTGTATGTGGAATAAATGACCAAAAAAAAACAAAAACGAGTTGAGCGTCTTTTATTTTTAGCATCAGTGAAAATTCTCAGTCATACAGGATATAGTAAATCTAAAAAAAAAAAACGAAGGTGACTGGAGTTGATTGAGTTTTCTTGAACAATTTCCAGGAGTTACGGGTTTTATTTGGGTGTGGTGTCCACCTGAGACTTAAATAATGAGAGCCAGTTAAAGACCAGATACTCAACCACAATAAGAAGAACTGGTTCAGATTAACCTGGTGTTTTGGTGGCAGTAGAGAGGTCTCCTACACATTGTTCTCAATAAACTTTAATAGGGTATTGGTCTGATCGGTAAAAAGATGATGGAATAAAAAAATGGGCCATGTGAAGATGGTGTGGAAAGACCCGCGCACTTTTTATATAAAAAAAAAAAAAGATAGTTTACAATTAGAAGCATTTGTGCATCTGCAATAACTTAAAGAGCTGATATATGAACATATTCTTGCCATGGATGATCACAGTAGCTTAATTGGGCTATTTGTTGTCTATCAGCATTCCATTGATGCATACTACATAAAGCTGGCTGAATACTGTAAATACAGTATGCAAAGCTGTAATCAATACAACAGTAGTAAGCATATATTTGATTTAGTTACACTTATTTTGCCGACTACTGAGTTCCATGCACAGACGGTGTGTCATTTCTATTGATACTAGGTCATTGGGTTATTTCCGGTTATTTAATTGTGTCATATGACTCCGCCTCCTGAGGAGTGGGCCAATCAGCGTCGCTGGGCGGAGTTGAGCGTCTCTCACTGTGCAGGAGAAAGAAAGACCATCCGATGTACAGACGTTGGTCGCCATTTTGAGAGCCTGCAAACACCAACGGAAGGCGGTTGTTACGCAGCAAACGTTTAATATTTTTGGTATTTTAATTACGCCGCTTAAAAAAAATAATAATAATAATCAATGTCTCGATTCAACAACAACCGTGGCGCCTTCGGGATGAATCACTTCCAACAACGCAGAGGCGGTGGGCCCGGCGGCCCCATGCGAGGTGGGCTAATGGGAAACCCTAATTTCAGGAACCATCCTTTTCAGAATCAGAACCAAAATCGTCGGGGGGGCAATAACAACTTCAACAAAGCGCCAAATCAAGGACAGACGACTCCACAGAAGCCTATAATCCCTCCGCCGAGTCCCGGCCCGGCCCTCACAATGAAAGGCCCGATGCAGCAACAACAGCAGCAGCCGAAACCAGCACCAGCACCACAGCAGCAGGAACAGCCAAAGCCGACAACCCCTGCGCCTCAGCCGAAGATTCAGTCACCACCGCCGAAACCCAACATGACCTCTCCTCCACCAAACCAGGCAAACAAGAACGTGAACCAACAGTTGAAGTCGCCTGTAGGAAACACCAACGGACAGCAGCATCAGAATCAGCCTCCACACCCAAGCCCGAAGCCAGGGCCGCAGCTAGGCCAGAAATCGGGCCCCCAACAAGGCCACAAAACAGGGCCACCTGTGGCCAAACCTGTGCCGTCGGAAGCGACCGCAGTCGGCGCAGCAAAGACAGAGGAGAACCCGTCAAAGGTCTGTTTAGTTTGCTGTAATTCATGTCTCCTTTGTGTTGCGTCTACAGCCGTTGTAAGCTAACAGTAGTTCAAACGGCTAACGGTGCGCTCGGTATGAAAACACTGTGTAGCTCCGGCGGGCGGAGTTTCCGTGTATTGCCAGTAGTGTCTCGCAGTAGCTTCCCAGCGGCACTAGAGGTGATTAAAACCACGCGCACATAAACGTAGTGTCTCGAGCTAGCAGCCATCTTGTCCAAAGACATGAAATAAATGTTATATTTGATACCATTATAATAAGTTTTATTTACAATTTATTTCCCCTAATACATGTATTCTAATTTTAATTTTTTTACGTTATTAGTTTGTCGAAAATTAGCATCAGTATAAATAGGTAACGTTCGTCTGAAACGCACAAAGCCCATGGGGGATGGGCCCTTGGCTGTTTGAAGAAGGATGTCGAGCAGTAACATTAAACGCAACTGTTTTAGTAAGATCGTGTTTGCAAAAATAATTCCAGTTGTGCAATTTATACTGCCATGTTTTTCACCACAAAACTGGATATATTTGTCGTATTAGTTTACATTGAAGAACTGTTTAGTCTCGGTGACTTAAGCATTAATTTGTTTTCTGTCAATCGACAGGAGTTCAAGGCAACACTGTCCATGCTGTTGAAGCCTGGTGAGAAGACATACACACAGAGGTGCCGTTTGTTCGTTGGTAACCTGCCAAATGACATCTCGGAGGAGGATTTCAGGAAAATATTCGCTAAATATGGAGAGCCCACAGAGGTCTTCATCAACAAGGGCAAAGGCTTTGGCTTCATTCGACTGGTAAGTGTCCTGTTACGTACAGGACAATTTCACGTCAACTTCTTATTTACTATATTGCATATCGCACGGCACAGATTGTTTAAAAGCATTTTCTGTGTTTGCTTTCTCACAGGAGTCCCGGGCGCTCGCAGAGATCGCAAAAGCAGAGTTGGACGACACGCCGATGAGGGGCAGGCCCCTGCGCGTCCGCTTTGCCACACATTCTGCAGCGCTGTCCGTGAAGAACCTTTCGCCGTTTGTTTCCAACGAGCTCTTAGAAGAGGCGTTCTCACAGTTTGGAATGGTCGAGAGAGCCATTGTCGTTGTAGATGATCGCGGCCGCTCCACAGGCAAGGGCATCGTCGAGTTTGCCTCCAGGCCCGCCGCCAGAAAGGCCCTGGATCGGTGCAATGAGGGCGTCTTCCTTCTTACCACGTATGTATATATTTTCAGCTTCAGTACACGTATGTTAAAAAATGTTTAAATCCTTTGATTAATAGTCGGATTTTGTTGTTTTCTAATTTTCCAGGTCACCTCGGCCCGTTATTGTTGAACCCCTGGAGCAGTACGATACTGAAGATGGTCTTCCAGAGAAATTGGCCCAAAAGAACCCCAGATATCAGGCGTAAGTAAAAAAATAAATAAATAAGTGTACATTTGTACATGGGACCAATAGAACAATTTTAAGTTTGAGTTTATAAACAGTTCGGCTGTGGCTATAATACACAGGCCCCACACTATGGGCCCTTAAATGTCTCAAAAAGACTTAGATGTACTGACTAGGCATGAATGTTTTGATGTATAGACTGCATATCCCCCTGGATGCAGGCACCTTTGTTGTGCAAATTATTTTCTTCTCATTGTGGCGTGGTGAGTAGCAGATGGTGTGATAGGGGATGTGGGGGTTGGTTAGAGTTTGCAGCTGTTAAAAATCAATCTCCTGTCCACAATGACAGATGTTAGCTCGTGTGACTCAAAGGAGAAAGGAGAAAATGTCTTGCAGCCTTTAATACACTATGCTGGCATGAAGGACCAGTATACTAATATTTCCTTCTGTATAAAGTAGCTGACATTACAAAGAAATATCCAAAAAAGGTTCAAAAAAGGCAAATGGACTTGTCCAAATGGACTTGTCCAACCTTTTTTGGATATACCATGACCTGGATGTCTGAGAACCTTCACAGACATTACAAAGAAATAGCTTTTGTTGCGATAAAAATGGTTAACTGTGTCATTGGTTTGTGAGATAGCTTTAAATACACTGTCAACCTAAATTGTATATTTTGTTTATCTACAGAGAGCGCCAGGAGCCTCCTCGCTTCGCTCGCCCAGGTACTTTTGAATTTGAGTACTCCAAGCGCTGGAAGTCCCTTGACGAAATGGAGAAGCAGCAGAGGGAGCAGGTGGAGAAGAACATGCGTGAGGCTCGAGAGAAACTTGAGAGCGAGATGGAGGATGCTTACCACGAGCACCAGGCCAATCTGCTCCGGCAAGGCAAGTTGAGAGATTTTAGACTCGCAGTTGTTTTTAGCCCTTTGTGTGTGTCACCTATCAGAGGTGGAGTACCTTTAGTGTTTAAGTACCACCATTGAATGTGTTTTTTTTTTTTTTCTTTGTGTTTTCTTTCAGATCTGCTGAGGCGACAGGAGGAACTGAGGCGCATGGAGGAGTTGCACAGTCAGGAAATGCAGAAGAGGAAGGAGATGCAGATCAGGTATGTTAGTTGATTTTTTTTTTTTGGTTGTCAATCCAGATGTTTGTTTGTTGTTTGTTTTAATCAGGACTCGATACACGTGACCAAATGTTTTATTTTTTATAATAGACAAGAGGAAGAACGACGTAGACGGGAGGAGGAGTTGATCAGGAAGAGGGAGATGGAAGAACAGATGCGTCGTCAGCGCGAGGAGAACTACAGGATGGGCAACTTCATCGATGTGAGTTTTTAATATCCAGTAAAGTGAGACGTTAAATCATTGTTTGATTGTTTTAATTAATAATGTCTTGTGTGTTATTACAGAGGGACAGGGAAATGAGAATGCATCCTGCCGGAGCTTTGGGCATGAATGGTAATTTTTTTTTACCGCTTCTCTAATTGTGTTGAATATACTTTGTAATCCACACCCTTTCCAAAGTGCCGTATGTTTACCTTCCTTGTTGTTTTTGTTAGATATGCCCTTTAGTGGAGAAGGCCAGAAGTTCCCCATGGGTGGACTGGGCTTTGCGGGTCAGCAGGGAATGGGACCTTCTTCAGGAGGCTTGATGGGCAACGAAATGGTAATGTATCCCACTTTTTGGAAAATCACTAGTTAATGGCTTTTGGTTGTAAAGATTCCCAGCTCATGTTAAAGATGAAGGCCAGCTGGCCAAGCAGGGTGGGAGAATATGAGTGAGTGGTTGTCCGCTGTCTTCGGATGACCCGCTGGTTGTTGACTATGACAGATATGGCGTCTGCCTGATAGGGTTTCTTTCCCGTGGCAAGCCGAGCCCCCTCAGTTACCGTCACCTGAGCCATTGCGGTGTCCAGCTACAAAACTGTCAACCTGCACTAAATCATCAGAAATTGCTCTCCAGTGTGTTTCTGACCATAGTGTTAGACAACCTGCAGTGGCATTGCTCGCTCTTCTCACACTGTTTGTGTAGTGGACTGCTATTGCAAGCCCTGTCCTGAGCTGGACAGGCACTTTTTCTTCAGAATGGCATGTACCAGTGTTTTTTATTTTTATTTTTTTCCTTTTAACCGCTGACAGTGTTCATATCTAGTTAAAAGCATCCTTTTCATACTGTACTAGCACTTTATTCAAGCCTCTGTTTATGAGAAGAAAGTTGTGAATGAACAGTTGCGGTGTACGTCATCTTCTGAACCAGCAACCTTTTACCTTCTGATCAAAATCCTTTTTTTTTTTTGTTACTGAGCGTTTACAATGCTTTTAGTGCAGGATGACAGTATCACATTTTCAATTTGACCAAGGCGATGTATTACAGAAGGATTAACTGATGGGGGCAGCCACGGCTTTGTGACTAGGCTTGAGCGGTATCAGGATATTATAGTATGCCATGACATTTAGGAATTTTTTTTAACTGATAATGAGCTGCTGTGTATAGGTGGTGTATGTAGTGCACAACCAAGTCTCTTGTCCAATTGAGGAATTGACAGTTAAGCTGATTTACAAAAACAAAGCAACAGCGAATAGTGGGGATAATAAGATGTTACGTATGTAAAAAAACTCTTTGTATTTTGGTTTGGTCCAGATTATAAAGGTGAGTCAGCCAACGCAAACGGAGCCTGAGACTCTCTTCCAATGAGTAAAACACTTTATTTAACACATTATTTCAGTCAACTGCTTCCTCATCAGTCTAACATGGGAGAGGATTTTCACTTCTGTCCCATTTTGTTTTTTTGAAATGTTGATTTTTACATGTCCTAGAGTCACGATCAGTCCCAAAGTCTTTCAGTATGTGGCACGGTACTCTGTCCTGCCCCAGTAATGCATTAAATGTTCAAACTGACTCCCATCCTTTGGGGGATCCCAGAGACTCTGAGTATCCTCCACGCCACAGTGACTCCTAATCAGCTCAGCTTTTATTAGCAAAATATTGTGACATAGAGCATACCTCACTGAGGATCTCAGGAAAAGTCTGATTGTGATTATTTAGCGTTAGAACGATGGCGCTGAATGTTGGACCAAGCCTCAGATCTGTGTTTATGGCCCGAATTGACCTTTGGCTAAGCCCCGCCCTAGAATGTAGATTGACCAATCACAGCCAAGAGAGCTCCCACAGGGGTCCGACACTTTTTCCACAGCGCTCCATTGACTTCAACGCAGGCGTCTCATATTTTCGGTCTCGGCAGGCTATACTGTCGGTATATATCCAGCATCCAGGGTATGGATAAGCCCAATGATGTGCGCGCAAAACCCCGTGGAGCGAACCAAAACATCACCGTTACAGCTTAAGTTGCATAGCTGTTGATACGCTAGCACACGCTGAAGAAATACAACGTTATACGTGCGTAACGTTAGTCCGTTTGCTTCGTAATAACGATTATAGAAGTGAATAGAGACGTACCCAGCTTTGCATGAACAGTGTTGCTCCTTGATATTGATACCAGAGCCTTATAGATAACCAGAAGAGAATGTCGGACGTAGCAACAGTAACCAAGGGGGGCGGGGCTTAGCCAAAGGTCAATTGTAGGACTAATGTCAGGTCACTAAACGTGATTGGCGCTATAAGATCAGAATGAAACTTACAGTGTGTTTCAGTTAAAACAAACTAGGCTTTGAATGGTGCACTACACATATTAGTATAGCGGATCCATTACCGTTTTACCACTAAAGAAGAATTTTTGGTTTTAAGCTTGTTGGCAGTGTTGATGTTGGATGAGGTTCGATAGTCTGAACTTTGAGTCTTGACATATACGATAGTTTGTTTCACCTTAATGTGAAGCTCTGAACTATAAGACAAGCAGATTCACTTAAGATATATTCATCTTCTACTTTTTTTTATTTTTAACTTTTGTTGTTCCGTCTTTTTTGTGAATCAAAGGCTTCCTCTGATGGATTTCTGCCTTTTGAGACCCTCTCTCTCTCTCACTGTTCCAGTTTCACAGGTTTTCACTGAATTAGCAGTAAAAGTGCATATTGACGAGCAGACTGCTTCGTATTGCAAAATGGCTGTGTTGACAGTCTTGACAACGTTTACTCTGCCCTCAGTGCCCGTAGTTTACACTATACGACAGATTCCAGTCACACTTGGGACTTTTAGTAAAGTTTACCAAATCAGTGCCATGTGATATTTTTAAATGCCATCGTTCATGTTCAAGAACCTTTGGACGTCACTTAATTCACTCCGGTTATGGTGGCACTTCATTTTGTAAATCTTTACCAGATATCTGAGGAAAGATTAATTCTGACTGCGAGAAATGCAGCATTAAAACATATTTACATATAAACTTTGTATATTTAATAGATATACAATTTCAAAAATGCCTCCACCCATCTGTCGTCTTGTTTGATAATCAACAAGTTAATATTGTCAGCATTTATTAATGCTAGACGAGCAGTACTGCAGGCTCCCATAGTTGGCATGCACTGGAGAAGAGACCCTCCTAGCTAGACACTGACTAACGAAAGCATTACCCTCTCTTCCTTTTCCGTATGTTACCTGTGGCACCTGTGGATCTTCATATTGGAACGAACGGTTTCTTCGGATGTGTCTCCTGCTGGTTGTTTTATAAATCTGCTCACGATATAAAACAAACCAAACCTAATGTCATACCTTTGTACACGCCTCCATATGGACATGAACTGTGTGCTTACGCACTGACCCCATGCCATACCTTATTCCCCCACCCTTCTGTCTGCCTCCCTGGCAACTCGACCCCCTACAGCGCAATGAGCGTTTCGCCCAGGGCGGTCCTAGGGGAATGGGTCCTGGTAACCCCGGGTACGGCCGGGTCCGCGAGGATTTTGATGGTCCTGCTAAGAAACCCCGTTTTTAAACGCTGCTCTTTGATGCATACAGCAGCCCCATTTGTATAGATTCTCTAAACGAAAATGTTGAGTCGCATTTCTGGTATTTGAGTTTAAAATGTTGGAACATTTTAGCCAGGCAGTTTACTCCTTTTATGACAGTCAATATTTTCATTTTTTATTTTGTATTGTCTCTAGTAAGGAAAGAGAGGTCACCCTTGTGTGACCCAGTTGTTCTTTCTGACCATGTATAATTTTCTTTTCTAGATGTATTATGCTCTGTGAGTCGTCGTGAAGTGATACTTGTAACATTTTTCTCAACTTCCTATGGCTGTGTTTTGTGCCATACATTTGGAATCAAAGCATGTAATATAATAAAGAGACATTGGTTCTACCAGGACAAACCTTTAACATCATTCCTAAAGCAAAAAACGTGCGCTTTATTCAAAAGCAGCCAATCCAAACAATGGGTTGTTGGCACAAACAAAGTAACGTGGATATATCTTGCCACATTAGGTTTAAAGAGTCTATGTGTTATCTCTGCCACAGTCCTGACTTATTGTGTTCAGTAGCATGTACAATACGATCTAAAAAAACAAAACATGTGGTCCGCCTGAAACAAATGTCAACGAGTTCTGATGTTTGCTGCTTTAATTGTCACGTGGCCAGTTCAGATAACGGGGATCATCCTCAGTTAATACACTATAGCAGAGTTGTTGACTAAGCAGGGCATTTCTGGTACAAAAGGATTGGTTGAAACATTTAATGTCTTCTAAAATTGTCTATAGGCCTGTCAGCCTAATGACTCTGTAGTACAGGAGACTCTGTTTATTTTAAATGACAAAGTTTTTCTCCACCGAAACTGTCTTTTTATTTTTATTTCTTTTTTATTTAAGTGGTCGGATCCACTGAGTTAAGTTTCTTTCATTAGTATTGTCGTAATTTATAGTTGAGCTTCAGGACAGCAGAAATATTACACATAGAGCCTTTAAGAAAGCCTAACCAAGCTGACGGACATTTGTCTCTATACAAACACAATCTGGTCACATCACTCTCTTTGTCTCAGACACACAGCAGTGTGTGTGTTCATGTTTGGATGTTGGGATTATTGACTACGTTTACATACAGTTCGTTTTACAGTATGCTATAACAAATATTTATTTGTAGCTTTCGCACACGGACCAACTTCACTGCCAGCTACTGTGTCCTCTAAGGCTTCAACAAATTTTTTGAAATCGACGAATGTCTTGTAGATGTCGGTTAGATTTAAACATCTGCACAAACTGCTTACCATTTTCAAGTGCACTGGAAAGCGCCATTGCCGTGCTAACTATTGGCACTTACTCAAAACAGAAAAGGAGATAACGGGGTCGCACAGGTACCCCAAACCAGCAGTCGGACAAAACTCTCGGTAATCGTCCAAATACAACATATTGACGTTCAGAATCCACAGATGGTACCCATATGTTTGGACCGTGTGGTTCTCTCTTTTTTGGATAATGTCCCATTTGTAGCATGTCCGGGAGCAGGACACGCCATAATCATTGCAGCTGGTTGATGCGCTCCTCGCAAATCGGCACATTTACGCATCAAATACACCAACCCATTGTCTTAGCCCGAGTCACCGCCGTCCTAGACGCTAGATTATGTTTTTAAATTGACATACGATCTCATCACACCCAACCGCCAGATGCTACTGATTGCTGTACTCAACACTCTCGCATTGTGTTATTGTCTTTTAACGACGCTTTTAGGCTCCAGATTCTGCTTCTGGCATTGAGATCGGTGTAGATGACGACCGAGTGTAGCGTGTAGTGTGCAGTATGTATGTGCGCATCCAGTAACTGTCTCGGTTAGACAGAAAACTGCATGTAAACGTAGTCATTTATAGTTACTGGATTTATTTTGGGAACATTTTTTATAAAAGGAACCTGTAAAGAAGTCTTAGTAACAGACATTAAAGCTGACTTAATATACATACTCTAGTTTCACTCTTTTTTGGCATTGGTAGATCTGTCTTTGCATGACTGGTACTGGGCTTGATTAATTATTTATGCATTTCTGATATTATTGACCTAAGTGTATCCAACAAAGGTTCAAAATGACCTGGATGACTGAGAACCTTCACAGACATTGACCCTAAGTGGCACTTGTATTATTTAGGAATTAGCAAACATAGTCATAGATTTAAAATTCCTTTTGTACCAAAGTAATTTTCTTATAAATGGTGTTGGACCTGCAAGAAGAAACTAAAATGGTTTGTACTCCAGTGCGACATGTGGCAATATCCATTTCAACATATTGCTGCACAGACACATTGTGTGGCTTGTGATTTCACGGCTGAAAGACGTTCAATGTGACAACTGTTGGGAATTACGTAGGACCAACAAAGAACCACACCGTGGTTGTATCGTCTTTTTCAAGTGGGTCCCAGTGTCCTTGTTTATTGTCCCCAGATTATTGAATCTAATGGTTTGGGGTTACAACAAATACCATCTTATTTCCCAGCCTTATGTCATGAATTGTGTTCCATTCAGCGGTGTCCATTGACCACCATCTCTTTGTTGCAACCGATGTGTTTATCTTTAGGTTAAGCTGTGGAAGCTTTACAAGAACCAGCAAATGTAAACCACAGAACTTATTATAACTAAGTTACTTTGAGACATTGGCATCTATGATGTCAATATTCATTGCGGATCAGAGATTGTAACTACACATCCTAGATTCAGTACCTTGTTATATTATGAATCATTTGCAACAATAATTATGTATCATTGTGTAAAAGAAATTCTAAATTCTGCTTTTCCAATTCATATGTGTCCCTCTGTCCAATCTGGACCAACACGATTAATGACGCCAATTAAATAGACGCCTTCACTGTACTAAGATACAACCAGGAACCATAGAGTGGTTGTATCATCTTTATCAGATGGGTCCTAGGACCCGATGCCTCTGCTAATTTTTTGTCATAGTTGTGTGATGGCATGAAAAAATGAACGTAAGTAATCTTGTGATAAAACTTTTGTGATTCGGCATATTTGGATTAACTCTTTTTTTTAACTTTGCAGTACTTCATAGCCCTACCTTGACTCTTAACTCTGGCCATGTGAACTGTTGAAGACACATTTATGCCACTTCTAGTTAAAAGTATTATTTCATAGACACAATTTCAACAATAAGTTGATTTTTACCTAAACTTTAGTCACTTTTTATTGCTCTTGTAAATAGTTAAAGTCTGTCTAATGGTAGACTTTGAACAGCATTTGTACCTTTAACCGGGTGACTCTATTCCACCCTGTTTCAGTTCTTTTTGTCATAGTAGACGACTTCTTAAACAGTGGAGAAAGCAGTGTACCTGTTAATGCACTCTGCTCAATAACCAAACATAGTCTTAAAAAGGTTCATCCACCATCTTGTGTCACCCGAGAAACCCGCAAAACACGACTGAAATGGCTACGAACAGAGGACTGCGATGCTTGGATGAGTTTGGTAATAGAACTGGATATTGTGGACTTTCATCTCAAATGTTTCGTGTGTTTGTGTTATGTAAATTTTTTCTTTAACAGGTCTGACCGGCTTTAAAGGTTATGGACTGGGGAGGAAGTTGTGGCTGTGTAGTTTGTATTTTTGGAGTTCTTTAGCTGAGAAACACCAAACACTTGACCTCAGTGAGATTCACAACATGATATCCTCAGAACTAAACAGCGAACAGTAGTTTGTGGATAGATGATATACACATAGGTGTCTCGCCTATCATTCTAATCTAGCCCATTCGTCTTGCTTTAAAAAGCTACCTCACCCAGTCAGTCAGTGAACTACAAACGTGAAGACCAAGTTTTTTTTTTTTTTAAGCAGCAAGAACATAACAGACTTTTTAAGTGGCAATTTCGCGGCTTTTGATGCATTTTTGACAGGCTTACAGATCCTGAGAATTTACATATACGATTACAAAGCAGAATTTTCTTGGCACAAGCAAAATGCAATACGTTTAAAATTATATGCAGCAGTTATGATGTAGTTTGTTGTGGGAATGAAGTCTTTGTTTGTACCCCACAATTCAAAGTGGAGTTGGTTCAGATTTTCTGAAGAGAAATATGCAGAATTATTATTCTGGAACCATTGGTCTTTATTGGGCCAGTACTTGTGTAATTATTTTTCACATCACAACTTAAAACTAGTTAAAGTAGTTTGTACTTATTGACCATAACCAAGTACAGCTTTGTCTTATTTCAGATTTGATCATTTTAAGACGGTTTCCATGTTTTTTATGTTCTAGATGACAAAGTTTCTTATTAAAACAACCAAAGTGTACTACTAATAATTATTTCTAGAGCAAACAATGTTGATGTTTTATACGTCTTTGAGAAAAGACATTTAATGATCATGTTAGCCAAAGTGAATTTAGCACAACGGCTCAACCGGTAGTGCTCTTTAGGAAATAGTTTGTCAGATGATTGGATTTCTTGACCAAAGTATAACTTCTGGAGAAAAGTATGTCGCATAACCCATGAAAGAACTAGGGATGAATATCAAAATTCAAATGACTGCTAATTCTTAAGGGACCATAGGACACCAAGCTATACGTTTTTAAATAAATAGCTGTACAGTTTGCTAGCAAAACATGTCCTTTGGATTCATCACGTTTTTTAAATAACTTCTTTGTAAAATAATAGAAAGAAATGAATATTCTTTTGGTAAACTTATAATTTAGTTGTTGATATTTCCCAGATAGGATCTGGTCATCGTTAAGAGTAGGGCTAAACCTTCTCACTGATGTGACCAAAGTGTAAGTCTTAAAACTTGTAATGTAATGTCTCTGTGTTGGTGTTGTGTACAATTTGTTTTTCTTTAACAGGTTTGACCATCTTTGTGTTGGACTATGAAAAGGAACAAACCAAGAGGTTCAGGCCAATTCTGTAGATTCTTTTGGAGCAGTTTTGTTTTTAAAAAGCTATCGCTTGGAAAGACCAGTCATTTCAAGAATACGTTAAGTATTTATCGTGGCTTTATACGTTGGATAGATATAACATTTGGCCTTTCTTCTTGCACTAAACGCATAAATGAAGGAACAAACTGGACTTTACAGTAATGACAGTATATTTAATTATTTAAGAGAAGGGATAATCCTTTTTGCAACACATTTTGAAATGTAAACCCAACGTCTGAGGCGTTCTTAAAGAGATGTTTCAACGTTTCACCAATGATGGCACCAAGTGCAATTAAAAGAACACAAAAATACCAGTTATAAACGTCTGAAACTGAAAACCCCTAACCCTTTGATAACAGTACTGAAGTAAAAATGCAAAGCTTTGATTTTTAGTCAAGAATTACAGACAACAGTAACGATTTTAAAGGTTCACAACAGTTTTTCTTTTATCTCGGCGTTGCCTAAAATGAAAATCTTCAGCTGTGGCATTTGTCAGAGAAGGCAGTACAAAGCACAAGTTACTGACAGTATCATTATTACATTAGGCAACCAAAACAGAAAAATACTCCCCTTTTTGATGGGTAATTAGTAATTAATCCATGTTGCCATCTAACAGACTGTAAAGCAACTCTTTTCGGAGGTAACAGCAGCTGCCAACACACACTGACTTTAAAAATAAGTCAATAGTTAACATTTCTCTATTGGTGGCCACAAGCACCCGTAACAGACTATAAAGTAACTACATCATTGTTTTATGACAGAAAGGTTTCCTTTGGGTGTAACGGTACACGCATTTGTCTAAAACTATAGAGTAATAACAGTTTGCATCACAGGGCAATTGTAAAACAAACAATTACTATTATTCAGTCTCACTTTGGGAACAAACAAAGAGTTTTACCTTGAATGTATTGACACTGCAGTTGTCGTCTTGTCTATTAGCCAAAGCCGTGTCAACATTATCCCAACTCCTAAATGGCCAGATGGCGTAGCAGCTCACACTGTCAACTCTGAGGACGTGGCTGGTTAGTATTCAGTGTTGAGCCAGATGTGTTTTTAGATTCTTGATCTGAGATTACACTCTTGGCTTCAGTCATTATTTTAATTACCGATGAAAGGGAAGGGAAGGAAGCATTTGAGTGCCTTACATTTTAAAAGTATGAATTACAGACAGTTTAAAGCTTTTATATTTTGAAAATAAATAACAAAAATTTGTTAGTTTGTTTTCCCAAAATCTACCGCACTAAGCCAATGAAACCATGGTACATAGTTGGCTTTGAATTAAGTGTACCGTTACACCCCTGCTACATATTGTGACTGTGCATTTCTAACGTTCGTCAAGTTTCAAGTCGAGATTATTGCCTCCCTCACCTCAACTCACATCAGCAGTTGTGTTCTATGAAACATAACTAACCCTGAAAACAAACGCTGCACCAGTAGACCGGACCAACCTCCCTTTCACCCATGTACCTGAGGCAGGAAGTTCCCATGCACCTTACGGTTGAAGAGCCGCTGGCGTGTTGTGCCTGTGTGGTTGTGTGTGTTCCATGTTTTTTGGGTAAATGAGGTGCGTTAGCTGCTGTCAGCCAGCTTGTCAAAAGACGGGCTGCCCCCAGTCCACAGTAGAGGCTCTTCTCTGCAGTTGGGTTACATTGACGATGAGTAGTTCTGCAGAAGTCAGTGGACAGTAAAGCCTGGACTTGTTTTCACTGCAGCCAGAGGTATGCTTACACAGATCAGCCGAACGAGTAAGGTAAGTGTCCCATCCATGTTTATAATACAAGATGCACAGTTGTCCCATAACTTGACTCTTCTCTCTCTGTCCTCCTATTTCCCCGTCACCGCTGATGGTGACGTACGCAAGGGCGTCTGGCATCACACTTACAAAGAATGGCATCACAGTGCAGATCTCTGCTGTTCAATCTTTTTTGTGTGTGGGTGGAAGCGCTGTAGACCGTTCGGTGTGTGTGTGGTTGTAGTACTTTGGCCTCTCTGTACATAAACGAGTGTGTATGGACGGCTGAGTCACTGGTTCAACTCTATAAATGCAGAAGTGGAATACAGTGTTGACAATTTTTATCTTCACACAAACACTGTAGTCAAGTGAAATGTGTAATTTCTTGTTATAGAGTTAGTATCTTGTACATTTATGCAAGATATTTCCTTCGTCTAATTTCTCGGTTATGTTGCTGGAAACGTTTTTTTGTGCCATATTTGAAAGGTGATCAGTGTTGGAGAAAGGCAGGTGCAAGCAGCAAGAAGCCTTTTCCTCTTTAATACTGTGAGAAGTCACTATGTGGTGTTCCTCGTGGGATATGTTTTACAATCAAAAAGTGTTTAATTTAAAAAAAACAAAAACTGAGCAGTTATGGATTATATCTGGGTTGGTGCATTTTAGTTTTGATGATGTTGAAAGTACTCTCTGTAGCTTTTGTCACTTCAGAATCGGTAGCATTCACACCTGCCAATATTTATTGGTATCAAACATTGAAACACAAGCTCTTCTATCCTTGAATGGACAAAACTTCAACATCTCAACACTATCCTGACTTCCTCCGCCTCTGGCTGTTAAACCTCTTATATATGCATTATTCAATTATTTAATGACGAAGAAATTAAGATGCGACTTAGACAAGAGACCAAATATTGTACCAATACACAAACAATACAACTATCACACTACAAGTGACCAACCTGTACAGTTTAGATTATGGAGTTTAACATGAAGGACACAACCTGTACACTTTCATTAATAATTTCCAATGCAGACTGAGGAGCAATCACCTTGACTCAAGAGTTAATTTTTTTCCTCAATGTTCAAAAATGTATTTTAATTCCACCATAGTGAACAGTTCTGACTATTTCACAAAGTATAGTGTGAGAAATACGTCAGCCAAATGAGAAATGATTTTGCAAAAGGATAAGATAAGGACTGTGTGTACACGATTTTCTAAGCTTGTAATAAAACACGTAACATGGTGTTGTACACTATCTAATTTACATCTTTTCTTAATGTATCATCTATTCTTTAAATACTGTTCAGGTAAACTGTTAAAGACTAGATCACTATGAATCAAGTCTTGGTTGCAATGAGAAAATACTGAAGAAACCTAATTTAATTTTTAACTTGTTTGATTTTAATCCTTAAATACAGTTTATTAACTTATATTGCATACTAACATATATTCAGTGTGACTAAACAAAATAGACTGCAGAGATTCATGTGTTTGTAACGGTGAAGGGGATGAGAAATGGATAATGGTGTCACCTGCATAGAAATGCAATACAGCATTATTTGCATATACGGAGAACAACAGTGGTCCGAGTATGGAACCCTGTGGAACACCTTTTGATAAAGAAGACCCAAAAACTATGTAGTTGATAGTAATTAAACTAATCTCTATTGAGTCTGGTTAAGCCGTCCAATATGATGAACTACTTCAAAAGCTTTCAGAATCCATCCATATATTTGTCGCCCTTCAGTGAGTAAAGGGCATAAGGATCATAATGTCTCTAAATGTGATTCATGGTCGTACCGGGTTGGGTTGTCTTTGCAGTGTTCGAGAGAAACATCTCATTTTTTGGGTTTGGTCTGGGTGGGACTGTAAGAAAAATCATTGATCCTTTTCCCCCATAACCTCTACACCCTTCTTAACTTTGTCTGGTTGTTGAGTTCTGGTTCTTTCACTTGACAAATGCAAATTTTATTTCACTTAGTCAGCAGATTTCTTCACTTTCAGCCTCTGTTTGTTCAGTAAAGGGTAATTAATTTATCCTCTACCCCGAGTGATCGTAAGGTCTATATATTAGACCAGACTTGGAACAGAGATGTCTTGTTATTGGGAGGAAACTAACACAATTCTAACTTTGCCCGTTTGTGCAAAGAGACGACGAGATGGGATTTCAAATGAAATTAATTTGTTGTCGTAAAAACAAATGCAGTTTCATTTCCAGCTGCGTAACATATTTGCATATAGCCATGATATTGTTGACTTCATTTGATCAACCCATAATTTATTTAAAATCAATACAGTTTTAGGTACATCCGTCTTTTTAACAGAACAAACATCTAACAGCTACTAGTCATGGTTGTTGGACTTAAAAGAAGAGACCTGTATTTGTTCTGAATGTACGACCACCGCTCACTCAGTGCTTCAAAGATCAGCTGCAAATGGCTCTTCCTTTCCTTTCCTCTCTCCTCTCAGTAACTCTTGAGCGCCATGTCATGCCAGTGACCAGCCAGCCATTTTGAAAAAAAAAACGCACAACTGCATCATTACTGTGGCAATTTCTTTCATGTGTTGCTTGTACGTAGGAGTTGTTGTAGCTGTGAAGGGCCGTGGTGCGACGAGCTCTGACCATCCTCAGGAGACCACGCTGAGTTCAGCCACCGGAGGCTGTCGTTGTACCTCTCTGCACTGTGATCCATTTCCCAACCAAATCCTGAGTTCCTGATTGGCCCCAAAATGTTTCCCCTGCTCAGTCTGAGTGTGATGCCAGAATGACCCATTTTAGTCTGTAATGGCCTTGTCCAAACGTCTGAAAACGACCAGCCCTGTGCAAGGTTATGGTGCAGCACTGTCCGGGTAGTTTTGCAGTAATCCCCCCTCCTCCCCGATGTGTCAGACATTTACCTTCCTACCTGCCGAGGATTTGAACGTTGTTGAATTTGTCCCGTCCCCTCTGCAGTTTCTAAAACATGAACATACTTGAAGGTGCTGAACACACACACACACACACACAGCTCATATTACAAACTTCTCCTCACACCGACACATCAAGACTTATAATGCATGTTTACATAAAAACACACACACAAACAGAGGACGCACACACACACACACACACACACACACACACACAGAGATGTAAAGGCTGTTGTTCAGAGTGGCAGCTTCAGATTAGTAAAGGCCTCTCTCTAGAAGTCAAGTGAACGTGCTGACCAGTCCACTACCAGGCTCTCATTGTTTTGTCTCTCGCTGCAGGAGCCTCGACCGATCGAAGGAGGATGAGGATTGGCACAGATCAGATAACGGTGAGTTCTGCAGATCAGAAACAACAACATGTGTGTGAAGATTTAAAACTAAAAGACGACTGGACTTTTTTCTTGAAGACGTTTTATCCAGGTGTTTTATTAAGAACTTTTGTGTGTTGTGTCCACCTGAAACTCACAGGACCGAGGGTCTTTTAATGAGCAAATACTCACCTGTCATTAGGGTTGGGTTTAAAAAAAACGATCTAATATCGTCTCATTAGAAATCTTGCTGTGTTCTTACAAAGCTGGTTTCACACGACAGATCTCATGAGACTAGTCCACCTTTGGAAAAGATCCATGACCTGACAGAAGCTTCAACTCTTAGACTGTCTGTCTTAGACTTTAAGTTAAGATGACAGAAGAACCGGACTATAGTAAAATATTGTAGAAATATGGAAACTCTCCAAGACTGCAGAGAAATGCATTTCAGACCAGACACAGCTGTTAGCTTCAGGCAGTGAATGTATATTTAAAGACTTTCTGAATCATATATTTAAAGATTTGAAATTCAGTTCCTTGTCTCATAGTCTTCTGCTGATGCTTTGTGGTTCAGTTGATTGACAGTTTGTTCTTTGTTCCTGTTTCGTAGGTAAAATGAAGACAGGTGTCTGATTAAATGCTGCAGGACACTCGACAACGACAACACTATGGTGACGCCGTGACGACCTCCATGTTACTGCACCTGCACTCACTCTGAAATGTGTGAGTTAGCAGCTTGGGACTTTAATGATTAAGAAATAACGCCTTGCTTTGGTTTAATAATCGTCACTAAATTACTGTCTGTGTTTCTCCTCAGGCACCACCAGGACACGTCCAGTCCAGGACACGTCCAGCAGAGGACAAACAGGCTGCAGTCCAGAGGAGGGATGCTCTGTTTCCTCTTGATCTGATGTTCTAATAATAAATGATATCAACCTGAGTTTGATTGTTTGTATTATTTATGCTGCTGTTCACGTAGAAACTAGTTCATTTAACCCTGTAGCTGTGGTTCAGGCTCTAAAGAGGTCAAATGAATCTAAAGCAGGTGAAACAGAGTAGTACCTCATGTGATGGGTTTATACCGCGTGACTCAGTGAGGATCTGAGCTGTTGATAAACCGCCTCGGTGCCTCGGCTCTGACGCTGTTCCAGGTCGGTCCGGTCCACAATTAAGGCTAAAGGTGCAGTGTTTCCGCCGCCGGATCACACTTGTATCCCCAGTGTTGGCTGTCAATCCTGGACGAGGTCCAGCGCAGAGACACGATCCGGAGGAGAACTGAATGTGGGTCAGGTTCGTGCGGTCTGAGCGGAGCGATAAAGCGCTCGGATCGTTAACGGCCAAACGTGAGGACGGAGGAATGAAACGGGACGGGTCACCGTGTCTCCACCTCAGTCTGACCTAGACACCGGACAAGAGAAAGTCCTGTGGATCCAGGAGGCTGTGGTGGACATTTTTAACCTTTTAAATTGTTAAATATCTTAAAAAGATCACAATATAGAGTATAATAAAAGCCATTAGCCAATTGAAAAGTAAATTGAGAAGTGTTTTAATCTGTAACCAAGCCTCTCAATTTATCAGATCTTCATTTCTTTTGAATGAAAAACCCTTAAAAGGTTCACTAACTAAGACTGGTGGTAGAAAGTTTCCTGAAAAGATGTCAAATAAATGAACTTAGTGTAGTTTCTAGATGATAAAGAACAAAACCAGAAGCTTTTATTTCCTGTGTTTGACCCTCCCTCGCCACCTGTTCTCTGGTCTGTAAACCGACCTGACGAGGAGGGAAAGGAGGCAGAGAGAGGAGCTGGAGTCGCTGGTGTCCACCTGACCAGCTCCAGCCATTAATCATTAATGCTCATGCATCATTGACGGCGTCCGCTGCCCACAGGTGGAGCGCTACCGTCCCCCCCTCTACACCCCCCTGCAGCCTGCAGACAGACCGGTCCTTCCAGTGATCCGCTCCGTGTCTGCCATCCTCGGGCCGATCATGCTGTCGCCTCCAGCGCCGTCCACGTCCAGCAGCAGTTTGTAGTTTAGAGTATTTCCAGGTCGCTTCTTCTCCTCCTCCTCCTCCTCCTCCTCCAGGTGTGACAGACTCCCCACGTAAATGAGTGGCCCACCTGGAGCCGCACCCCCGACTGCGGTCCTCGGCCTGGGCTTGGACGTCGGCGGACCGTGGCACCAGAGGAGCAGAGCTTTGGTCCAGACCTACCTGCTCAGCGGCTCGGGAAGCAGGACCCCCAAGACCCCCTTGAGGCTGCCGTCCCTGGTGGCTGCAGCCAAACGGCCTCGCAGGAGAGGCAGCGTGGCTCGACTCAGGTCAGGACGTCCACATAGCACACCTACCTAAAGTCTGCCCCAGTGAACTTTATTACACTGTTTAAAGTTTTCAGCTGTGAAATAACCTATATATAGTATTAGTACTATTATTTTTGAGTTCACAGCAGTAAATTCATGTCCCAACATGTTATCAGGTCCTTCAGAATCTGAAGTTATTTTGTCTGTGGTCAAGTTTTGTGTCTTTGTGGTCATTTTCTGTCTCTTTATGGTGATTTTAACTCTCTTTGTGGTCAGCTTGAGTCAATTTAAGTCTCTGTGCTCATTTCTTGTCCCCTTTGTGGTCCTTTTGTGTCTCATTATGGTCCATTTCTGTCCCTGTGTGGTCAGTTACGGTCTCTGTAGTCAACTTTAGTCTCCTTGTGGTAAATTCAAGTCTCTGTGCTCATTTGTTGTCCCTTTTGTGTCTCATTGTGGTCCATTTCTGTCTCTTTGTGGTCAGCTTGAGTCAATTTGAGTCTCTGTGCTCATCTCTTGTCCCTTTTGTGGTCCTTTTGTGTCTCATTATGGTCCATTTTTGTCCCTGTGTGGTCAGTGACTGTCTCTGTAGTCAACTTTAGTCTCCTTGTGGTAATGTCTAGTCTCTTTGTGGTAAATTTGAGTCTTTGTACTCATTTCTTGTCCCCTTTGTTGTCCCTTTTGTGTCTCACTGTGGTCCATTTCTGTCTCTTTGGTAATTGTAAGTCTCTTTGTGGTCAGCTTGAGTCAATTTGAATCTCTGTGCTCATTTCTTGTCCCCTTTTGTGGTGCTTTTGTGTCTCATTATGGTCCATTTCTGTCCCTGTGTGGTCAGTTACAGTCTCTGTAGTCAACTTTCGTCTCCTTGTGGTAATGTCTAGTCTCTTTGTGGTAAATTTGAGTCTCTGTGCTCATTTGTTGTCCCTTTTGTGTCTCACTGTGGTCCATTTCTGTCCCTGTGTGGTCAATTACGGTCTCTGTAGTCAACCTCTGTCTCTCTGTGGTCAGTTTGGAGTCACATTTAGTATCTGTGAATATCTTGAGATTGTTTTTTGATTGGCCTTTTTCTGTCTCTTTCTGGTCAATTATTTTCTCTTTCTGGTCATTTTGTGTCTCATTGTGGTCATTTCTTGTCTCTTTCTGGTCAATTTCTGTCTCTTTATACTAAATTTCAGTCTCTTCAGTCATTTCTCGTCTCCTTGTGGATGTCTTTTGTCTCTTTGTCATGAATATCTGTTCAGTTTTGTTCAGTTCCTGTTTGTTTACAGTCAGTTTTTGCCTCTTCTTAGTGTTTGTGCATCCACGTCTGTCTCCTTGTGGTCACGGAAAGGACATCTTCTTAAATAACATTCAAGAAGCTGTCCTGTGAACATCTAATTCGTTCATTGCTCCTGCAGGCCTCACTCTGCAGTTATTAACTCTGTGGCCGTCTGAATGTTGATGAATAATCCAAACGTGAGCGACACAAAACAAAGGACGTCAGATAAATGATACCGGGATGACCTGGTGACTCATGGGGACTACAATACCCATCATGCATCAGTGTCACGGAGCCTTTGAAGGTGATTAATCCCCCGTGTGTCATCTCCGCTATTCATTTCAGCAAAAGTGTCCGTCAAAGCGCAGGTTCAACGCTTGACTGGAATTACACTGTACCTGTTTCCCTTTCTGCTGAGCCCCAGTCTGATGGCTTAAAGTGGGACACTTGTGTGTGACGCACACGCCCCCACTCACCCCCCCACCCCGGGACCGACTCTGAGCACGGGAGGCCTGAGCTCCGGTGTGTCATAAATCTCAGGTGTGGAAACTGATCTGTCGCCTGATGCTGCACCCAGTGGTGCCACAGTGGCTTCGCTCAGAGGAGGGAGAAACCTGAGTGACACACACTAACACAACACTGTGGGTTTTTAAACACACGCACACATAAACACACACCTCCCTGTCCTGCAGAGTATTTGATGGCCGCCTCTCACCCAAGCAGAGCAGGTTTTAAATAACCATCAAGTAAATGAGGACAGAGAGGAAGGTCTGATGTGTGAATCTTAAACTAAAATATCTCTATCTATTCATGACGACCAGGGGATGAACCATGCAACAGTTGTGACTCATCAGAGAATGGACATGGTTCCTTCTGAGGGTGTCCTGTGGTGTCTGGCAACTGGATGTCGTCAGTGGGGGGCTTTGAGGAGAGGGGCCTCTGTGGATCATCCCACAGATACTTGATCAGTTTGGGATCTAGTGAATTTGGAGGCCAGGTCAACACCTTGTGCTGTTCTTCCCATTTTTTGGAGTTTTTCCTAAACCTGCATCCTGCTGGGGATAGCTGCTGCCATCAAGGAGTGTCATTGCTATGGGGTGGGGGTGCCTGGTCTGGTCTAGGTGGGTGCTACATGTCTAAGTAACATCCACACCAATGAATGCCGGGTCCAAAAGTTTCCCAGCAGAACACTGGATTGTCACAAGATGGTCAGTGTTACTCATAATGTTGTGGCTGATCGGTTTATGTACGTATATATAGTTTTATGATATTATAATATATCAAGGGTTTTAATTAGCATGTTAGCTAATTAGTTCTTAGCTTCGGCTGGTGGACCGCTGTGTAGGCTGTGTAGGCGTTCCACGGCGTGAAATACTCACTCATGCTGCTCAGAAAACCGGTCCACTGCATCTATTTGACACCGTCTAACCCTGAGGTTCTTCCATCAGGATTTGTTGATAGAAATACCTCTTTTTTTAATATATTTCATTTACAATATTTCTCCTTTATGTGAAGCTCTTTGTGACGTCCAATCTTGGAAGGTTGCTATACTTTAAATAAACCTTAAACAGCCTGTCAGAGCCACTGACACAGCTGCAGACTCTTAAACTTGTTTTTTTTTATTTTAGATACTTTCCTGAAAATAACTTACTCTCTTATTGTGTTTTTTTTTTTTCTCCACAGCCTCAGTGAACCATCCCTCCTCACCCCAAATGAGAACACACCCTCAGAGGGATTCTCCACCGGCGGTCGCTCCAGTCTTTTCCAAAAGCGACCTCCTCCTCCTCCTCCTCTTTCTTTGTTCAAGACCAGCCCTCCTCATCAGCAGCCGGTCCAGATCTTCACCAAACCGGCCTACATTCACTTCTCCCAGGCCATGCAGCCCATCTCCAAACCCAGACCGGCGAGACGACATTCTCACAACCCCTCCCTGAGCCCGGAGATGGTGTCAGGCGACCTCCGGCCCTCGGCTGCACATCGTAACTCCTTGTCCCAGGTGGAACCTCTGTCCGTCGTTGGGAAGACGTGCCTCCTGAGCTGCGGTCAACGTCCGGCCGCCGCTGGTCCGGCTCGCACTCAGCTGCACGTGTTTCTGCCCAGCGAGGCCGAAGGGGAGGAGGCCGACAGCGAGTCTGTGGACGAAGGCTTCATGGACGAACTGGACAGTAGGATGACGTCTCTGAAGCTCCAGCAGAGAGCAACAAACGCAGTTAAATACCACTCATAGTCGAAACAGATGAATCCTCTGCTGTGGTGCTGTATGGACAGAAGTATATGGTCGGCCACATTCTTTTGGGTGTGGGACTAGATTTTGTTTTAATTCATGAACATGAACAGAGTTAGCAGTGGCTGTGCACAAAGCCATGTCCATGAAGAGGTGGTTTCTTCAGTTTGCTGTGGAAGAACAACGTCAGCGCTGACGCTCTTGAGGTTGAAGAGACGCTGAGGCGTCTACATACATTTGTCCACGAGGTCCATCTCTTTAAACATCTGTTTACACTGGATGCTAAAAAAAAACACCCTGGAAAACATATGTGAAATGATGCAGATGAATAAGCTACACTATATTACCAAAAGTATTCGCTCACCCATTCAAATGATCAGAATCAGGTGTTCTAATCACTTGGCCTGGCCCCAGGTGTATAAATTCAAGCACTCAGGCATGCAGACTGTGAAACAAGACATTTGTGAAAGAATGGGCCGCTCTCAGGAGCTCAGTGAATTCCAGCGTGGAACTGTCATAGGATGCCACTTGTGCAACAAATCCAGTCGTGAAATTTCCTCGCTCCTAAATATTCCACAGTCAACTGTCAGCTCTATTATAACAAAATGGAAGCGTTTGGGAAAAACAGCAACTCAGCCACGAAGTGGTAGGCCACGTAAAGTGACGGAGAGGGGTCAGCGGATGCTGAAGCGCATAGTGCAAAGAGGTCGCCGACTTTCTGCACAGTCAATTGCTACAGAGCTACAAACTTCATGTGACCTTCAGATTAGCCCAAGTACAGTACGCAGAGAGCTTCATGGAATGGGTTTCCATGGCCGAGCAGCTGCAGCCAAGCCACACATCACCAAGTGCAATGCAAGGCGTCGGATGCAATGGTGTAAAGCACGCCGCCACTGGCCTCTAGAGCAGTGGAGACGCGTTCTCTGGAGTGATGAATCACGCTTTACCATCTGGCAATCTGATGGACGAGTCTGGGTTTGGAGGTTGCCAGGAGAACGGTACATTTCAGATTGCATTGTGCCAACTGTGAAATTTGGTGGGGGAGGAATTATGGTATGGGGTTGTTTTTCAGGAGCTGGGCTTGGCCCCTTAGTTCCAGTGAAAGGAACATTGAATGCTTCAGGATACCAAAACATTTTGGACAATTCCATGCTCCCAACCTTGTGGGAACAGTTTGGAGCGGGCCCCTTCCTCTTCCAACATGACTGTGCACCAGTGCACAAAGCAAGGTCCATAAAGATGACAGAGTCTGGTGTGGATGAACTTGACTGGCCTGCACAGAGTCCTGACCTGAACCCGATAGAACACCTTTGGGATGAATTAGAGCGGAGACTGAGAGCCAGGCCTTCTCGACCAACATCAGTGTGTGACCTCACCAATGCGCTTTTGGAAGAATGGTCAAAAATTCCTATAAACACTCTCCTCAACCTTGTGGACAGTCTTCCCAGAAGAGTTGAAGCTGTAATAGCTGCAAAAGGTGGACCGACATCATATTGAATTCTATGAGTTAGGAATGGGATGGCACTTCAGTTCATAGAATGAGTAAAGGCAGGTGAGCGAATACTTTTGGTAATATAGTGTACATACAAATAATTATTTTTAAATATGACTGTGACAAAACCTGACATAAACTATAAAACAGAATTTAGAAAACGACAACATTTAAATGGGATGTTTGGTATGTTTTAAGTATGTTTTCATGTATTATTCACACTGATGTTGAGTTTGTTAAAGCTTGTATAGATGTAAATGCAGCATGTCCTGTTGTATGATCATGGGTCACACAGAGTTATTTAGATGTGACAGGAACAAGCTGTGTAATAAACCCACCTTTATAAAACTGTTTCTGAGCATGCAGCTTATTTTTTGATCCTCCTTGTCGAGTCAGTTGAATCAGAAATAAAGCTCCACCTTTCACGTCATCTGTCTTAATATTTCAACACACCACAACACATTACAGCAACAACATCCACTCTACATTCAGTAAAGAAGCCGCCTCCTGGTACTGCTATGGTCAAAATGGATGCAGCGTTGTTGTGGTTTTATTTCTGCTGCATCAAATTTGCAGTTCAGAATTTTTTTAATCAGATTTCGACCAGGTGTTTCTGGGAAGCCAAGGGTCTAAAGGGTTAAAACCTTTACATGAATAACCGATTAAAGGGAAATTACCGTTTTTTACAACCTGATCATATTTTATTTCTGGCATAAAATATGATCGTTTACTCACCCATATAACTTTGGTGTCATTTGGAGTCGTTCAGACAATATTTAGATCCAGTGGAGCGCCGCGTATATCACTTTAAGAAATATATTTCAAGTATAAATAGTTTGCTTCAAGTAATATGATAAGCAAACTTACAAGTATACTTATAGTGTAACAACAAGTAAACTAGTAAAATAGCAAAAAATTGTATTTTTCAGTTTTAGTAATTCTAAACTCATACTTAGACCTTAGAGCTAGTAGTTATACTCGAAAGTATACTAATTTAATACTTCTTCGGACCAAATCGGAACATTTGTAAGTTCATAAATATACTTTAAGTATACTTTATAAGGTAATTTTAAGTTTACAAAAGTACACTTTCAAGTATACATCAAGAACACTCATCTATATACTACTAGTTTACTAGGTATATACTACCACAACTACACCCTTCTGTATACTGCCATTGTACTAGTTATATACTTGTAGTCCATATTTTAGTTTATTGACATTAGTTTATTTGAACTGAAGAAGCTATTTTTTTCCAATTTAAGAAGTATTAAATTAGTATACTTTCTAGTACACTACAAGTACATGGTCTGTAGTATACTTGCTATACTCAAGCATACTTAATAAAATGAACTTCAAGTATACTACTTTCTGCTGAGGATATAGTGGGAGTGACTGGGGCACCGAAACGCAGCCTCTAAATAACACATTATCTCCCGCGGTACTCGTTCATTTCAACAATATTTTGTTATGATACGCTCGTGCTGTTCCCCGTTGAGTCTGGAGTTACCTGTTCTCATCATCCGGGGTCTGCAGATTGACCTACTAACCTCAGAGCTGGATGATGTCATCTCTGAGCGCCGCGCACAGCCGCAGCAGCACGGCTCATTCACTCTGCGACGGTCGTCTTGTTTACCTGTAATTTGGTACTACTATGGTTCGTTTCTGCATATATCCAAATTGTCCGAACAAAATGAAAAACTGGACGAAGTTCAGCTTCCACAGGCTTCCTTTACGCAACCGGAACTTACTCAGGCTCTGGCTGGTTGCGCTGAAAATGGACCCGAACACCAGAGTGGAAGTACTGAGAGATGCGGATCATCGGGTTTGCAGCGCTCACTTCACTCCGGATGACTTTTTCCCTCCAAAGCCAATGAAGGAAGGCCAGAAAGTGCAGCGACTGAACCTCAGGAAGCATGCCATCCCGATCTTCGCAGAAGGCGCAACAGTCACAGCGGAGGTAATCCATTTCTAATGAAGCTTTGTGTAATGATTTGATTTTTGATAGAATGAGTCTGAAGTTTTCAGTGTGCATTGTGCAAAAAACAACAGAAACTCCAGGCATAACATCACGTTTGCAGCATCTTCCCCTTCGTGATTTGCACCGTGCAAGTTTTGTTTCAAATGTCACATTCCTTTTTATCTCACGGAGGGAATCACGAAAGATCCAAACATGCGACCTGCAACCATTAAACTATTGAGAAGAGCAGTGGCTGAGAGCCTTAAAACAAATCAATTTATTGTCTAAACAGAAGTTAAGCAACATATTTACAGATTATTCATGTGAGCGTTGTTTGCTTGCACCAGCATCATTAGGTCTTATATTGTGGAGCTGTCAGAGGATATCAGAAAATCGGAGGAATAGTTCCTGATTGCATAAACTCATTCATTTAGGACATTTGATTGCAAATCTGGAAGTTATGGACTCTAACACAATATGAAATGGTGTAGAAGAAAATTAGAACAGACTCAGCAGAGGTAATGAAGGCGTGTGTAATGATTTTATTAGGCTATAACCTGTGCATACAATCTACAGACCCCGGATGATGATAACCGGTAAGTCCGGACTCAACAGGGAATAGCACTAGCGTATCATAACAGAATATTGGTGAAATAACGCAGATAATGCGTTATTGAGAGGCTGCGTTTCGGTGCCCCAGTCACTCCCACTATATGGATATACGCAGCGCTCCACTGGATCAAAATATCATCCGAACAACTCCAGATGACATCAGTGTTATATGGGTGAGTAAATGATCGTATTTTATGCCAGAAATAAGATCCAGGTTGTAAAATAACAATAATTCACAGCTTTTTGTTTCACATGCAATTGCAAAAACAAGACAAGAAACAGTACGCACAAGAGAAGAAAAGCTAATTAATGTTTAAAACAAAGCTCTAGATTTGTGATTTTCACTAGTAAGGTGTAAGCACACTGGACTGATTACGTAAAACTATTGCAACGGTACATTATAGGCCTCAGTGTCACCCACTTGTAGTGTATGAGGCCACGTGTCAGTACAACAAAATACAGTTCAGTACTACAAAACACAGCCTGCAAAATGAAAACACATTTGAATCCACAACTATCTCAGTTATTTTAAACAAATTCTAAATACCAGAACCTTCACGAAGAGAAGATTTAGTGCAGGACTGTTGTCTTAGAATGTTTTCACTAGAGCACCCAATAAACTGGCATGTAAGTATAGTTTTTGATTGCTTTTAAGAACATGTTGGCTAGTGTTTTTACTTATACCAAGAACTATATAGCTGTAATGCATCCTAATCTGAGTTACAACACCAAATAAAATCCAATAGAAGAAGGCGTACGTTGGAGCTCTTATAACAATTCATATAAGATGTTAAAAGTCCTTGTTGCCTTTTGGTTTTCCGCATGCTCCAGTACAAGTCCATATTGTTTTAGTTCAGCAGTGAAATAGTCTTGAGCCGCAATCTTTTGATTTATGAATCCTAGGATTATATTGTCCTGCATGATCGATAATTTTGTTTACATTGTCATTTACAAAATGTAATAAATACGTAAGAGCACATTTGTTTTTGTTTTTTTGCTGGGCTCCTTGTAATAGCCACGCCCCTTTTCCTGATTTTCCCGGGCCAGCTAAAATGGCGCACCCCTAGATGTCCTTTTGTTGGCTTCACAAACCCACACAGCACCTTCCTTAGGTTACCAGCAAAAGATGATCTGAGATAGTGGTGGATAAAGTTTATTTATAAATGCAAAGTGCAAATAGTAGTTGTTAGTCTGTGTCAAACATTTTGAAAGGGACGATTCGAAAAATGAATACATTGCAGCCTCCTTCTGATCCACAAGGGGGCGATAATGTAACGTCGAGGGGAGCGTAATGTCGTAAAACGTGGTGGAGAAGAAGAAGCTGCGCTAACGCTCTGCAACAAGCTAGACTTTATTCAAACGGGGTAGCGAGGGACACGCGTTCAAACGGTTCAACAGTTTAAAAGTCTTTTTTAAAGGGCCCGTGGTTTATTTGCAAACGCCAAGAAGTGGGGGCGAACATGGCGGCTACGGAAACGGGCGATGGACACCGACGTCTGGCCACCAATCACGTCTCGCCTGTGCAAGTCGCTGGCGCGGTAATTTTCTGCACGTTGTAGCTGTATACTTCATTCTTTACAGCATCGAGCACCGCGACCATCCTATATCCAGCGTATCCACATGTGGGCAAGCTGTTTAATCGGCGCGGCGGTCGTTTGTTGCAGCCTGCGAGCGTATTAACGCGTTTAAAGCTAGCTAACATTAGCGAGCTAACGGGGCAGTCGGGAGAGGTTTATATTGTTTGTAAGCTTTAGTAAGCTAGCTTTAGCTTGGCGACACTAGCCTGTTTACATGGCATGTAATTAACAGCATCAGCGCAACATGGCTGAATCCAATGAAGCGGCCCAGGCAGAGGTAACGACATCCCCCTGTACCACATTAACTTCATGCTGCAGCTGTGGGCTAAACATCTGTGCAGCAGCGATGCTACTTGTGTTTACATTGACAGCTGCTGTGTTAGCAACAAGCTAACTCACTATGCCGTGCTTGTTTCCATGAGTGCATGCTTAAAGAGCCGGAGATTCAACTTAGCAATGCTTGATTTGATTTGTGCTTTTACTTTCACTTAAGCTGTGTTTTTATGTATACGTGCATGCTGCAGTTGGCTTCTTTGTAAAGTGGAGTTGCTTAACTGTGCAAACAACCACATTGCAGGACACGGTTGTGCAAAGGAGCGTTAAAGGCATGCAAGTAATGCAAATACACTCGGCCAGTTCATTAGGTACGCTAGGGAAAACGGATGCATTCTAGTATAATAGTCCTGCAGCAAATCTTAGCGCCTTGAAGGCTCTGGTGTTTGGCATTGGTTTATTGGTTTCATGTGGCGGCTGTGGTTTGTTATACTTTTGAACTGTGTCTTGCACCAACACGTGTTTATGTTAATTTGACCACAAGTCAGCGAGCTAGGCTAAATAACAGAAACACTTTTTAATTCAGTCCAGTTTAAACTACATCCTCCAGTTGATTTACATCCTCTCTGACGCCGTTACAACATAAACTGAACATTTAAACATCCATGAAGCTCAGATTTCACAAGTGTACATAATGAATTGGCATGGGAAGACTCTCAATCATCCAGGTTAAGGTTTAATATATATATATAAAAAAAAAAAAAGATTTAAAACTGAAAGAGGAGAACAAAGCTCTGATATAGTCACAGACTGAGACTGTTGAAAAGTCTCAGTCTGTGACTATATCAGTCTGTGTTAGTGGCTCGCTTTAAGTCTAATGTCTATTTCGGGTGAGTATTGGGTCAAAAACAGATCATAGTCGTGTGGTTTTCAGGTGGGCAGCAGCACCCGCAGATGTTCCAAATTAAAAACCCAAACTCCCCACCAGCCCTTTTGAACTGAAGAAGCTACTTGTATGAAGACTCTAAACAAGTCCAGCTGTTTTTTTTAAGTCTTCCCCGAGTTATTCAGCTGAAGAAGTTGTGCTTATGTGAGACTTTTTCAGCAGTCAACAGTGCATTAAATGTTTTAGGTGTTGATAGAATGAGTCTGAAGTTTTTGTTGTGTATTGTGCAAAACGACAGAAACATCCAGACACAACATCACGTTTGCAGCAACTTCCCCCTCAGTGATTAGCACCTTGCAAGTTTTGTTTCAAATGTCTCATTCCTTTTTTTATCTCATGGAGGAGATCACGAAACATCCAAACATTCAAGTCAAGCAAGATGCAACTATTGAAATAAACTATTGATAAGAGCAGTGGCTCAGAGCCTTAAAGTGGAAATGAAGCAATGAGAACTGTGATAATTTTTTGGTTGCTTTTTCATTTTTGGAAATACATGGATTTTCATTAAAGCTGAAATTCAAGTAGTTTCACTGGAAAATGACACGTAGATAACGACTTTCGACACTAGGGCGCTACGTCATCAGAATGGTTAGCGTTTGTTTGTGGATGTTTTAGCCATTAGCTTGCCATTAGCTTCCTACTAGCTTTGTCGCTAACTGTCAAATAAACATGGCAGATCTTGGAAAAAGAACAGGGGGGTCATTTTGTATTGCCCCTGGCTGTTCAAACGAATTCTATCGGGTAAAAGAGAGGGGTAAATTAGTTCATTTTCACGTTATTCCAGTCAAAAAGCCTGAACTGCTCCAAAGATGGTTAGCTGCACTGAAACTGAAACGCCTCAGCCCCCCAATGGGACGAGGACAGAGAGTACGTAGCGACCACTTTATAGAGTCTGATTACGTCGAAGAGGGAGCTTTTGATGAAGATGGGAGATTTGTTCGCCGTCCCACCAATCGCGTGAAGCCAGATGCTGTGCCAACAATTTTTAATTTTAGTGGCTATAGTGCTGGAGACACGGACAGACCTGTCAAATCGGACCCGTCAGGCGCTGCTATGCGCAGAGACAGAGCGCAGAAACGAGCTTGCCAGGCAGAGGAACGAGAGGTATGCTTAGCTTCTAGTTCTACTACTATATGAGGCATCTTCAATTTGTGATTGTCCTGCCAAGTGGGTACGCGTCAAGTCAACATTTCGTGATTATGCTACGTGTCACGATTATCCAAATCCTGGTTCAGTTTTTCTATCACCGTAGAAGTTATGCTACAAGCTGTTGTATACCCTCATTGTTGGGTCTATCCCATTCGTCCATATCCATTTTGTTTTCCAATTGAGGCAGTAAGCTAACTGTGAGGCTATGTCATCATTTTCGGAAAACAAAGATGGCGGCGCACAGGCTGAAAACATTAGAATTAATCCAACTTGTTTGTGTTTTTTTTCTGAATAACGGGTCATATTTCCGACTTTATTTGTATTTATGGTATATTTAAATATTTAACTGGTGCTATAGACATCTGTTTTATTTGACTGCTTCATTTCCACTTTAAAAAAAGATGAATTCATTTTGCTTTTGCAGTTCAAGGTGGTGCATCATCTGCATCGGTCTAAACAGAAGTTAAGCAACATATTCACAGATTATTCATGTGAGCGTTGTTTGCTTGCACCAGCATCATTAGGTCATATTTTGTGGAGATGTCAGATGATAGTTAAGGAAGTTATGGACATGAAATGGTGTTGAAGAAAATTAGATTTTACTCAACCGGAAACAGAAAACTGCACCAAAACACACGCATGCAATGAATGAAGTGATTAAATTCCTGGAATTAAAAAAGGATTCTGAATACAGGATGAAGAAGCTGATAAGACATGCCAAACTTTTATAGATGGTTTATGTCAGATGAAAGTTTTGGATCAAAGTTAAGGTTCGTTTAGCTCTGGGAACCTGGAATTGTTGAGAGCCTTCATACTTTGTGTCGTGGTTGAAATACTGTAAGTGTTATCCAGTGATGTAGAGACTGATGTCCTCACCCTTCTAGTTTGATGACATTAACTGTTCATTGTCTTGCACAGGTAACCGAGACCACAGAGTCTGTGGAAACCGTTTCGGTTCCTGCAGCATCAGTGGATGTCGGAGACCCGGAGCCCGTTTGTGGCTCTTCCCTTAGACTTTCTGAACCGAGAGAGGAGAATAACGTTGCTGCTACAGATACAGAAATGGAAACGAATGACACTAAAGTTGTTAACGCTCTTTTACCTGGATCTCCCTCGCAGACGTTCACAACAGAGACTACAGATCACGGTGCTGACCCAGGTGGCACCTCAGAATCAGAAGAAGATCATCTCGAGGTGAAAAACGAGAACGAGGAAGAAACTGTTACGCCACAGGATAACGACTTAGAGGACAGTCCCGTGAAACCGGAGGTCGGCGAGGACACGGACATGGACGCAGCTTCTGATTGTATAACAGAGTTTAAAGATGAAGACGTGGACACTAACGAGGAAGACGGCGCACAGCGGGAGAAGACGCCTGTCCAAGAAGCGAGGGTTTCCGCGGCGGACGATCTTGATGAGATGATGGACATTGGCACCGTGGATCAGATGGAACAGGAAGCTCAGATGAAGGAGGAGGAGGAGCTGAATAGTGTGACGGATGTGGAAGGCGGACACTCACCTGCCGTTTCAGGTATGATAAAAGTTAGCTTCTCTCAGCGAGTCTGTGTTAATACAACAATAGTTTATTGGTGCAGAATAAAAACTGATTTAGGAGCTTTTAGAGTAATAAATTATTGTGGAAAAGTAACTCAAACCTGACCTGTGAGGAGCTTTCTTTAATATCTACCTCGATGTACACCAGAGTGGAGAGCAGCCACAAATCGTAGCGGGCTGACAGCTGTCGGTTTTCATCAAACTACTTCTTCATCAAGACATGGATTAAGGCGGTTGTGTTTTTGGGGTCTTCTGGTGTCGTCAGCAGATATCTGGGTCAAGACTTCCTGTTCTGTTCTGTTCTGTGCACTGGTTCTTTTTCTACTGGATCGTGTCACAAGCAGTTCACCTTAAATGTACATAACAAATCATTGGTAAATATAACAGGTTTCATTTAGATTCATCAGTTTTTGTTTGAGGTTTACCTAAATTCAAACAAATTCTGCTTAAAGATGATTGATCAGTACTACTCTGAATATGAAAGGAAACCAGAAAACGCCTACTATGATTTTATGCCTTTTTTTTTGTGATATCTTTCCACCTGAAGTCACCTAGCTTTATGTTAGCGTTCCTGGACAGTGCTAGCCCGGAAGACAAACCAACTGTCCCACCCACAGTTTGTTTTGGTGGGGTGGGAAAGGTCCTGGAATTTCTCTGTCGGGAACCGGCAGATCTGCCGGGTCAATCAAATCGTTTGCGTGCGGTCAGATAGAAGAGAAAAGCTTGTTACGTACTCCGCGAAAAGCAAGAAATTCACTATTATTTACACTTAAGTATGTTTAGGTGTTTACACTTCATATGATATAAAGATGGACGAATGGTGTCAGTCATATACTTTCCGAAGAGCAGTTTTGAAGCTCAGTGTTTTTTCTCTGGATGGTCTCCATCTTGAAAGTGCCTGACAGTAAAGTTTAATACTTACTCTGTGAGAAACGAGAAATTAGTTCTCGCTCCTAAAGCCCAAATTATGCTTCCGCGTTGACACAGCGCGTCCGTGCGTACGGACCTATTACGGACCTATTGCGTCCTTGCGGACCCCCGTGCGTCCGACGCAAGGGCCAGACGTGCACCTCCCAAAAATCCTCGACGCGCGTCGAGGCGACGCAACAGCAACGCAGCAGCAACGCAGCGGCATTGGCTGTGATTGGTCCGCTAACTACATCCGCTGGAGACCACTTTTCCGGTTTCCACTCATAAACATCATTGTCTCCTTTGTCGTGCCCTAATTTGCAATAGAAGTATTTCTTCCTCTGCTTGAATAATTTGGAGCTCCAACGCCAGTCTCTCTGTCTCGGTGTCCATCGTACACTGTGACTACGACAAAAGCCGGAAGGTAAATAACGAGGCGAGATACGTCACAAGAGTCTCGGTCGGTCGGTCACAAAAAATCATAGCGCCCTCTACCGGTGTGGCATGCATTTCGACACGTAAACCCCACGCAGAACCATCACGGTCTCATGACTGCGTCCGAGCAACTGCGTGGCCATTGCGTGACCATTGCGTGATCACTACACGGAAGCATAATCTAGCCTTAAGGCTGCAAGAAGAAGAAGAAAGTTCGTTCTGGCCAGGTAATTTATACTTCACGAGAAACTTAAATGCCGAGCTCTAGGGAAGTCCTCATAGGCCCCTCCCACTGCAGCATACGCCACACGCGCTAAGCATTGTGGGAGATGCAGGAGACGGACACCGAGAGGCACTTTTTTTTTATTCTTATTTTCGGACGTCGGCCAGTTGTTTTGACGACCGTGTCTGTCGGATCTCACCGTTCATTCAGTATGCACCTACACACAGTATGCCGATCTCTACCCAGGAGAGATGAGCGGTCACACTGTGAACATTAGCATCTAGGAGCTTTTCGGCATTAACCACGCCCACTTCCAGTTTCTGACCAATCACAGAATAGTAACCGGACACCACACGAGAAAAAAGTTCTGCCCGGCTGATGTATCGAGAACAAATTTTCAACTTTTTGGCCTTAAAGGGGAACTACTGTTTTTTACAACCTGGAACTTATTTCTAGCATAAAATACAGTAGTGTACTCACCCATATAACTTTTGTGTCTTTTGCAGTCGATCGGGAGATAATTAGATCTGCGTATATCCATATAGTGGGAGTGACTGGGGCACCGAATCGCAGCCTCTAAATAACAGGGAATAACAGGCGTTTCGGTGCCCCAATCACTCCCACTATATGGATATACACAGATCTAAATATCTCCCGATTGAATGACATAAAAGTTATATGGGTGAGTAAATGATCGTATTTTATGCCAGAAATAAGGTCCAGGTTGTAAAAAAACAGTGGTTCCCCTTTAACTGCGACAAAGTCTTCTGAACGCTGTGGAGTTGAATTTGTTTACAACAAAATGACTCTGATTGATTGTCGGACTATCCAGCTTCTCTGTCGGCTGAAACGCTCTCATAATGAAATCAAAATGCTGTGTTACCAGACTCACATTCTAACAATAATTGGGTCTAGCTAGAGATAACAGCTGTTAGACTAAAGCTGCAACGAGGGATGCACACAGTTTCTTGGCGACACACGGTTGGGACACAAAATCTTCTGGGTCCAGCTCTGAGGAGAGAAGCTGCTCCAGAAGCACAGACTGCGACATCCCAATAATAACAATCACCTGTGGTTTAAATTCCCCTCAGTGTCGGTGGGCGAGGATAGAAACTGTTTAGAAGAGGAAGACGACGTGAAACCATCGGCTTCAGACTTGATGCGGTCCAGCTTGTCTCCGTCATCCGACGCGGCGGCAAGTGCAGGTGGGTGACGCCACTTTTTTCCATTTTCTGGAGGTGTTGACTGGTAGTTGGTAATAAAATCCTCACTTGATTGTCTACTTTTGTGGGAAATATTTGATCCAGTAGACTAGAAAACATCTTGAGCTAAGTTAAAGCTAAATATTTAGCAAAACAAATCAAGAATAATGTTTAAATTTTAATCTTGTCTTTAATCTCGTCCACATTCTTTGCCTGCCTTTTCACACACCATCAAACAGTTCAGCCTCTCTGGCAATGAATAATGTTTTATGCATGTATTTATACCATTAGTACTTGATTTTCCCTTTTGACTAAGTAGCATCTTGCTCGTGTTCCTTTAGGATCAGACGGCTCGTCACCAGCGACGATGTTGAACGGGATGAAAGTGGTCAAAATGTCGTTATCAAAATCAGATGCTGTGAGTAGAAGAGACATCATCATCTGCTCACATTACGACAGAGTTCGGGTTTCGCAGTCTTTAATGTTTATCCTGTTGCAGGGGAGAATGAGAACTCGCTCAGTCAAATCGTCTCCATCGCCGCCTTTGGTTAAAGTGAAGGACGAGCCGGTGGACGAGGAGTATGAGCAAGCCGTTACGTCGTCTACGTCGTCTACGTCTACAGCCACGGTGAAAGATGAGCCGAACACTGCGAAGGTACGACACGTTCTTCACCTAAAACACCTAAAAATGTTTCACAACACCACGGAAACTATGCAGAGGATGTGTTCAGACACAGTGTTGAGCTGGAAGTGCACTGATACACACTTAAAATGCAGAATAACTCAGTTGAAACAGGTTTTACTGAAACATGTCACCAGTAAAATCCTACCCCTAGATGTCTGGAGGCGATGTGTTGTCCACAAGCTACTGAAAGACACGACTGAAGGTTGCGTGAATCAAAAATATTGATTCATTTGAATTAAGCGATCTACCACCGATCAGGCGTAACATTATGACCACCTTCCTGATATTGTGTAGGTCTCCCTTGTGCCTCCAAAACAGTTGGGACTCATCAGAGAATGGACATGGGCCTTCTGAGGGTGTCCTGTGGTGTCTGATTTGTCTGGTCTGGTCTAGGTGGGTGCTACATGTCTAAGTAACATCCACACCAATGAATGCCAGGTCTAAAAGATTCCCAGAAGAACATTGAACTGTCACAAGATGGTCAATGTTATTTACTTCTCCCTGTCAGTGGTCATAATATTGTGGCTGATTGGTGTGTGTCTATGCAGTTGAATCTGATTCCCAGCTCCCCTGACCTGCTGCTCTCTCGTTGACAGGAGGACCTGAGGATCGGGTCGGTTTTCTCCGTGCCCCCTGAAGCGCAAACTCTTCCCATCGTCCACCCCTCGTCTTTACAAATGTCCTGCTTCCACTGTAAGAAAAGCCTGTTGAAAGGACAGACGGCTTTCCAGAGGAAGGGCTTCTCCTCGCTCTTCTGCTCCACCACCTGCCTCACCACTTCGCTTCCTGCCGTCAAAGGAGTCGCCAAGATCTGCCACAACTGCCAAAAGTGAGTCCATGTAGACGGCTGAGCCAGAATATGACGCGTAAAGGTAAACTGTGTCAGAGCGGAGCTGGATTTAGACTCCTCTTCTCGTTCTCTTCAGGTTGATACTTCGGGCTCAGGACATCATCCTGGCACCAGACGCTAAAGGGATTGTGAAGGAGTTCTGCGGCCAGAACTGCCTGACCTCCTTCAACTACAAAGAAAACGCAAAGAAAACCGCGGCCAACTACACGAAAACCGCCGCCTTCTCAAAAACAGCACAGCCAACGGCGGCAGGAACAGCATCACAGCCAGCAGCGCCCCAGTCGCTCTGCAGCATGTGCACCAGATACTGCATTGTAAGCCCAACACGATGACTGTCAGGAGTTGAAAAAGCCCAAAGATATCTTCGATTTAAATAACCCGCGCCGCTTTTTGTCATCTCCCTGCAGAGTAAACACGAGGTGATCCTGAGCGGCTCCGTCCACAAGATCTGCAGCGACGCCTGCTTCAACCGTTTCCGTGCAGTGAACAATCTGTCCATGGCCAGCTGTGGGAACTGTGGCTCCTACTGCCACAGCAAACCGCTGCTGCTGAAGATGGAGGACAGCAGCAAAACAGTGTGCAACACCGAGTGTTTGGCTAAATACAAAGAGGTATGGAAATAACGAGCACCAGGAACTTTCTTTTTCTTTTCAAGGGACTAAAAGTTTCCTTTAAACTTTTGTTTATCCAACACAGGCTAAAGATAACCAAAGATTAGACATAATAATACGCTGACGTATGAAGATAAGTGTTTTTATATGTAGTTCTTGAGTGTAACTATATTGCAACCTGCTCCACTTCAGTTCAGTAGGTGGTGTCGATGTAAAAGATTATACACCAACAATAGTGCCGTCATTATTTGTTCAACACTGCAACAACAGTAATCAAGGAGGAGGAGATTGAGGCTGTGATGCAGTTATTTAACGTTTTATAAAAGAGTCATAGCAAAGCTCTTAAAGCGTACACGCTACTGCATGTATTTAAAGATGGAGGCGATGGAGGCGTGGTGGGAAAACAGGTCTCCAGTCTATCACAGGGCTAACACAGAGAGGCAGACAACCATTCACACTCACACCTACGGCCAATTTAGAATCACCAGTGAACCTAACCAGCATGTCTTTGGATGGTGGGAGGAAGCTGGAGAACCTGGAGAGAACCAACACAGACACAGGGAGAACATGCAAACTCCACACAGAAAGGAACCAGTCCGCCTTGATGGATTCAAACCCAGAACCTTCTTGCTGTGCGGCATCAGTGCTCCTGATTTCGTCATTGGTTGCAGAGATTTGTGATATTTCACCTCTAGTGTCACACTTTGAATCTGGCTTTTATTTTGTGCCGCTCTCCTCTGTCCAACCAGCTTGCAGGCCGTCCTCTTTTTCATTTTATTTATTTATTTATTTATTTTACAGAAAGCCAAGATAACCCAGCCGTGCACGATGTGTCGCACCACCCACATGATCGCAGACATGGTCGACTGCAAAAACAACGACGACTCGGTGAATCTGTTCTGCAGCAGCAGCTGTGTGATGGCGTACAAGGTCCAGACTGTCAGTGCTTCAGGTAGATTATTATGAAGATTTACTTTAGTGATGTTTAACTCTGTTCTGTTTGACGTTTAATTTATTTATTATTTTTTTCCTGCAGGCGCTCGGTTGAATTGCGATAGCTGTGGAAAAAACACTGTGCCGGCCTATCATCTGGCCATGTCGGACACCTCCATCAGGAACTTCTGCACTCTGCCTTGTGTCGTGGCTTTTCAGGTCTCAAATCAAAGCTTCTACAAATGAGTAACAACCAGTTTTTGTAATCTATCGGCTAATCTTCGATCTCATTTCATTGTTTTGTTTTCTGTGTTGCAGGACAAGTTCAAAAAGTCCCAGAAACACCTGAACATTTTCACAAAGTTGCCCATAGTATCGACCCAAACGCAGACCGTCAATCCTCCTCAGCCACAGCAAGAAGTCAAAGGGTTGCAGAAACTGAACTGCTTCCAGTGTGCCAGCTGCATCACCTTCAAACCAGAGCTGGTCCAGATCAAGGTAACCTGGGGTGCTCCAGTGTAAGGGGGCGGAGTATCAGTGGTGATGTCCTGATTTGATTTAATTTGATTCAAGAGATATTTTGGCGCGATTTCCTGGAGACAAACGATGTCGAGGAGAAAAATATTCCAGAGAGGGTTAGGGAGTTTACGGTGTTGGATGACCAGAACATTTCTGGAGAGGAGGTACGAGCTACCCACTCCACACTACGTTAATTTGACAGAAATATTTACCTGACTGAATCCCGTTGCATCTTGGAGAATACAAGGAAGACAAGAGAAGACTTTAGGTATCTATAGGGGAGGAAATTTTGCGTGTTTAAGATCAGACTGGCCGATACCGAACATTAAAATATCGGGATCGGATCGCGGGACTTCCCAAACAATAGATAAATCAACACCTTTCCCACTCTGTCTGCAGGACAAGATGGTGTTCCTGTGCAGTGCCGACTGTTCGCACGAGTTCAAGCGAACCAACGGCGTGATGAGCCTCTGTGAGTACTGTAAGATCGAAAAGATCACCAGGGACGCCAAGAGGATCAGCAACAAGGACTGCTTCTTCTGCAGCGACGGTAAGAAGACGTAATGTGAAATGTCTGGCACAGATCACGTGTTAGTGAAAGATGTTGATATTAATAATAAAGCAGTTATCCTTAGACTCTTGTTTCCTTCTTTCCAGGCTGTAAACTCCTCTTTAGACATGAGCTGAGTAAAAACTGGGGGAAACATTGCCACTCCTGCGTTTACTGCCACTCGGTGTCAAAGAAGCTGGTGACGGCTCAGTACGGAGGCTCGACGGAGGAGTTCTGCTCTGAGGAGTGCAGGTCCAAATACACCATGCTCTTCTGCCATGTAAGCACGCCTTAACTGCAGTTCATTAAAATCACAGCTACGCTACAGCGATGGTAACGATGTCGCTCTTCTTCTTCTTCGGTCAGGTTGCAAAGTGCGACACCTGCGGGCGTAAAGGCAAACTGAAGCAGAGTCTTTCCATGCTCGGAGAAGTCAAACACTTCTGCGACCTGAGCTGTCTGCTGCAGTTCTGCAGTGAAAAAGCAGCCACGCCGGGGGACGTCCTGAAAGGTGTGTACTCTTGTTTCATTCATCGTCTGCTGTTTGTCTTGAAATCTGACGTGTGCCGGGAGCCTTCATCCCTCGGTTTGGTTGTTGTGGTTTGAACACAGCAAGCGTATTACGCTCTGGAACAAAATAACTGAGCTGGGTCCAATTGGAGAGGAATGTCTCTGCCTGATTGCTCCCCCCAAATTTTATTCTTGCAGTGTGAACACACATTACTTGGGCTGGGTTTTCCCTTTTGAAATTGATCTTGCTTGAAAGGTCTGATATCCATTCATAAAAACATAGATTGTTTTGTTGTTTTTTTTTGTTTTTTTTTTTAAAATACACACCATTTCCTGCATCTCGTTAGAAATTTTTCTGCCATCTCGCAGGACTGGTGTCTGCGACAGATGAGTGAGAAAGATCCACAAAATGACGGTAGCTCCACCTCTGAGAGCACTGTCAGACCTGAAAGCTGACTGGATTTAAAAAGTGTGACGACAAAGAAGAGCTGCACAAAAGCAGACATTAACAAGTGTCATATTAAAGGGGAACTACCGTTTTTTTACAACCCGGACCTTATTTCTGGCATAAAATACGATTGTTTACTCACCCATATAACTTTGGTGTCATTTGGAGTCGTTAGTCAGATATTTGCATCCACGTATATCCATATAGTGGAAGTGAATGGGGCACCGAAACGCAGCCTCTAAATAACACATTATCTGCCAAGAAACCCGTTCATTTCACCAATATTTTGTTATGACACGCTAGTGCTATTCCCCGTTGAGTTGTTAAAAAAACAGTAGTTCCCCATTAACTCTGTCATATCTAAGTACAGTTGTTTCAGACCTGAGATATCACTAGATGAACTGATATTCAATCAGAGCCCAATCAAATCCAGATTTCACCACCGATACCCAGCCCTAAATTTTACCGTCATGCCGTTTGTCTTCATGAACCTTCATTGTCTTGTTAAAATTAATATTTTGATGCCGTGAATGCAGAGACACCTTTTAGAAGCTGTTGTATGTATGTTTCTTACAATGAAATAAAATACAGTAAGGTAAAGTGAAATTAAATATTTGAACCTAGACGTAGAATACTGTGGAAATCTCTTTCTTAACTAAGTAACCCAGTTTTGAAACTGAAATGTTTCAAAATTAATTGGAATCGAATCAATTCATGAAATCAGTAGCGATCAGTAGACCTACAGGTTACCCACGGACCGATACGACCTCCTTATTATTATATAATCGTGTAATTTACCTGATGCATGTTAGTAAGAATGTGCATGTGGCCTCGTGTCCTGTCAGTCACAATCAGAATACTTCCCGTTTTTTACAACTTGGACCTTATTTCTTTCATAAAATACAATCGTTTACTTGCCCATATAACTTCATTTGGAGTCGTTTGGAAGATATTTAGCTCCAGTGGAGCGGCGCGTATATCCATACAGTGGGAGTGAATGGGGCACCGAAACACAGTAATGCATTATCTGCCGCAAAACCCGTTCATTTCACCAATATTTTGTTATGACACGCTAGTGCTATTCCCTGTTGCACAAGTATACACAATTTGACAAAAGTAAAATGGTTACAAATAAATTCTAAAATAGTCTGAGCGTGTTAAGAGTGACCAACACTCCACGGTAGGAGTTTGATGGCCACAGCCAGGAATGACATCCCGTGGCGTTCTGTGGTACGTTTCGGTAGGATTTCGTAGAACACGAACCAAACCAAAGTTGGAATAAAGTCACAGTATTGTACAGTAGTGTTATTTTGAGTTGGACTCTTGAGGTCCCTTGACATTATTTCCACGAGGCACATAAAGTAGTAAAAAAAATATTTAATATAAATCGATTCTCTCGTCGTCCGTCTCTTGGTAGCTCTAGCAAATATTAGTAGCGTATGGACGTAGCTGGCTTTTCTTGTCGTCAACCGCCAACGACCGTTGCTTTGTCTGGGTTCACCTGATGCCCAAAGCCACCTATCACCAATGTGAATTTGGTGGGAGGAGCCAAAAGACGATGTGGACTGTGTTTTCTTGATGTAAATTCCACTGGTTCGTCTCCTCAAAATTTGGCTTTGTTCATCCCGGTATCCGATCGCTTCACGTCGTCCAAGTCTTTTTTCCTTCATCGCCACCACTCGCTCAATTTCATTATCATTCCTGACAACTTTTGACGGATTTCCCACATTTGAGACGACTGGTGTTGTTTCTCTTGTGTTCTGGTTTCAGCCAGGGCGGGGGAGCCCACGCCCGTTATCGCCAACGTCATCTCGCTCGCTGGCCCGCCAACGGGAAAATCAAACGCTTCCAACAGCACTACCCAGCAAAGTACAAACAAAAACAAAATAACAGAGAATACGAATGTGTTGAGTCTTTATTCGTCAGTTTATTGCGAAAGTTTTATATCTTTGTTTTTTTTATTGTCTCCACAGGCCCCGCGGCTAACGTTCAACCAAAAAACTCTGGACATGTAAGTTGACTTCAGAAATTATATGTAAAACAAAACAAATTATGTTTATTAATGTAGAAACCTTTAGCGTGAGATAATGTTGAAGTGTTGTTATGCTGTGATGTTTATAAAAACGATGAACAGGTCTAGTTTATCGCAGTTTTTGGGTCAAGATGTAAAGAGGAAACCTACAAACCTACATCTATTAAAATTGATTAGCACCTCATTTATTGTTCTGCAAATCATAAATTCTGGAGATGTTCTCTATTTGTTTTGTCCTTCAGATCAGCATTCAGACAGAACCTGTGAAGGCTCCTCATCCTCCTCATCCTCCTCATCCTCCTCATCCTGCTCCTCCTCCTCCCGCCCCAAAAATCCTGAAGAACAAGGCTCTGATGTGTAGGCCATTAGTGCAGAACAAAGGGATCTCCTGCAAAACGCAGACGGCTGACGTTGAGGCACAGACAGGTAAAAATAAACAACAACCCTTTTTGTAAATATCATATGAGAAAGTTGAGAAAACTTTTCTTTTCAATGTTTCAGTGCAGCCTTTATCTTAGTAGACTCCACGTATTTGTAATATTTCAGAGTAAACTACTTCTACATAGCAGATATGTTTCGTCACAATATTTTGGATCCTCTTTTTCTACTACTTCTTCAAATTTTGGCAGCTTTGACGCAAAAATTAAAACGGAAGAAGAAGTTTTGATGATACAGGGACGTGGGGTTGCTTTATAGCAGACCTAACTACATAACTACAAAAGATCAGGCGTGACTGGAGCCCGATACCAATCCGATCATTTTCATTGGTCCTCATACCGATCTCCTGATACAGATCCCATACGGAAGTCATATAATGTTGGTTTATCAGGTCGGTCAAAGGTCCATAGATGTAATTCATGAAACCTTCTCTTTGAGTACATGTGTAGCTTATACATCCATGTCGGACTTGGTGCGCGTCAAATTAATTTGAGTCTTTGTCTGTAGACGACACTGCTGTGTTTCTAGAAGTTTAAACCAAAAGCGCAAACTTGTGGCAGCACCTGAAACAAAAGCATCTCAGCTCAGATCCATAGTCACAGATTTCTAAATCTATATTCTGTATTTACGTGATAACTACATGCTTGCTCTGTTTTTGTTGTTTGACACCATCTTAACTGATATCTAAACACTCAACATCTTTTTATAGACGACGTCTTTCCAAAGATCATGGTGGTGCCCATTCCTGTCCCGGTGTACGTCCCTGTACCGATGAGCATGTACAGTCAGTGTACCCCCAAACCCGTGGGCCTTCCGTTACCTGTGAGTCTAACACTACAACCACCTCTTAATATTTTTATTTTAACTTGGACCTTATTATCGTGGGTATTTACTTGGGCAGGGTTTTAAAAAACAAACAAAAAAAGATTTTCCGCTATAAATTGATCCTGATTTGAAAGATGAGGTTATTATGTATACATATATGTATAATCTCGGTGCAATCTTGTGAGACCGAGCAAACAAGATTAGTAGAGGTTTGAGGAAGATCCAGAATATGACAGGAGCTCCAACTCTTGAGGAAAGCATTGGTTTTGTAAAAATCTGTTTCCTTGTGAAGTAAAATTTTATCAAAACCGAAATATCCTTAAATGAACTTATAATGAATCCCACTGTGGGATAAATTAAAGGATTGTCTCATCTTAAAGGATTATCTTATCTTAAAGGATTGTCTTATTTTAAAGGATTGTCTTGTTTTATGTCATTTGTCTTCATCCATTGGAATCTCCATTGGCTTGTGTAGGTTAGTGTTTTGATGCAGGGGATGATGAGACGCCTTAACTAAGAACTGGGAACTAAGAACTTAACACAGTCAGGATAAGAAATGTCAGGGATTTAATATTTACTCATGCTCCATGGTCTATTTGGTTCTATAGTGCACAAATTATGCATATCAGACACCTTGAAACAGTTCATCTCATGGTCCGTTGTGTCTTCAATCTCTCCACCACAGCTCCCTGTGCCCATGTTCCTTCCCGTGACGGTGGACAGCGCCGAGCGCATCGTGGAAACCATCCAGGAGATCAAGCAGAAGATCCCGTCCGACCCGTATGAGGCGGAGCTCATCCTCATGGCCGAGATGGTGGCAGAACAAGAAGAGACGAACAACAAGGAGGAGGCACCGAAAGAGAAAGAGACGGAGAAGGAGGAGGTGGAGAAACAGGAGGAGGAGAAGGCGATGGAGAGACATGAAGCACCTGCCGCATACGGTAAGAATTTAACAAGGTGTTTAAATGATGAAAAGTAGGAAAGAAATTATTTTAAAGACCATTGACAGATCTGCTTCTGCTACTTCTACTGTATTAAAAAAAAAAAAGGGATTAAAATGACCACAAAGGGAAACCTACACAATATTAGGCAGGTGGTCATAATGTTATGGCTGATTTATTTATGTTATTGTTTGTTTTGTGGTCTCCAGATCACCTCAGTACCTACAGCGACGACTTGGACACAGACGACTTGGACACTTTACTCAACAACTGGGAGGACGCCTCCTCCGACGCGGGTCACAAGTCACCCAGTCAACCCAGCGCCCCAAAGAAGCCAAGTCCCACGGTAGACGTTCCTGTGGCCGTGTCCAGCGAGCCTCCCCCTCCGCCCAAACCTCGAGGTCCACCTCCCATGGACCTCGAAGCCGACCTCTCTGTTGGTGAGAAGAATCGATGTACAGAGTCTTATAGTTTAAGATTTAATCCACATTCGGGGGTTGGTTGAGTTTTATCTCCACCTTTATCCATGCTAAAATGTTAAAGCTTCCAGTGTGATATCTACAGAAAAAGGTTTTATGTCTATGTGGTCTCATTCTCAGAAACTCTGGAGAAGTTGGCCCAATTGAGAGAACAGCCTCTCAAACCTCCGAGTCCGCCGCCTCCTGCTACGCGGCGACGGCAAGCTCACAGGAAAGCCAGAGACAAGAGGGTAACTGTTTGTTAAAGAGTACACCGCTGCTGCTGCTGCATGTAACATTAGATTTCTTGAGAACTTCGTCCTAAACCCCCCCCCCCCCCACCTGTCCAATTTATCCAAGGGTCGTAAGCGGTTGTCGAAGACCTCTGAAGCCGCTTCTCTAAAAGCCTCTATCAAGAAGTCTCCGGACCCCCCAAAACTAAAGAGTCTGTATGGAGTTGACGCGTGGAAGCGATGGATCAAGTGGAGGCAAACTCAGCCCGACTTGGACAAGCTACGCCTCAGCTGTAAGTCTGGACGATATTCAACGACTGAAGTTGACCTGTCTGCAGGATACTTTCACTCAAAACATTAGATAGGGCTCCAGAAAATAGCCAAAAACCACTAAGCCACAAAGGAAATAAAAATCCAAAATTCTCTGGAAATTAAATAAACTAGATCCACACCCTCCTCCAACTACACGTTTCCAGTGCTACCTCCAGAATGATTCGTTTAAATCATACATTTCCCTCAATACAGTGTTTGTAAAGCTAAAAAACTTTAGATACTAATCTCGTTACCATAGGTGTCCCCCAGGGCTCTGTTCTAGGCCCCTTGTATTCATTATTTACCTTCTTCCTCCTGTATTAAACATGTTTAACCTTTATTTAGCCTATTAATTGTACTATTATAGATCCTCTTCTCTTTTTATTTTGTTGTGGTCCCTTTAATTGGCTGTGAGTTAAGAGTTGACCGTGGCTGCCAAACACATATTTCTGATTATGCATTCCTCAAGCTAACAAATCAACATTTCAGGTTATTCACCTGTATGTTTTTCATCTGTAGCTTTGACGTCTTAATCTCTGATTAATTTGGACTTCTTATATCTTGATCTCAGCACGTCGCTTGGAGTTAAAGGAGGACGTTCTCCGCTGCACCACCACTGAGCTCAGCTATGGCCTCTGCTGCTTCATCCATGAGGTGAAACGACCAAACGGAGGGCAGTACTCCCCTGACAGCCTGTTCTACCTCTGCCTTGGCATCCAACAGGCAAGACACTTTTTCTCTTTCAACACACAAACTTAAGAGAAAGCTTAAATGCCAGCCTCGGACTCATGCCGACTCTTCAATCTTTTTTCTCTCTGTAGTATCTATTCGAAAACGGTCGAGTGGAGAATATATTCATGGATCGTTTCTACACTAAGTTCTCCTCTGAGTTCACTGATATGCTCAGAGGTTTCAAACCTTTAATCACAGCTAGCGGTGAGTTATGGGTCAGAGTTTGTTTCTTTCTCTGTTTCTGTTTTACACGAATGCTCACTCCCCTTTCTGTCTCTGCAGGTTATGTCCACTCCCGAGTGGAGGAAGAGTTTCTGTGGGATTGTAAACAGCTGGGGGCCTACTCCCCCATCGTCCTCCTCAACACTCTGCTTTTCTTCTGCTGCAAGTACTTTGGCTTCACCACGGTGGAGCAGCACCGCCAGCTGTCCTTCGCACATGTCATGCGCTGCACCAAAACCAACCAGAACGGCACCAAGACCACCTTCCTGCGCTTCTACCCACCCATATCCTTGAATGAGGCGGACACAGGTATCAGTTTGGTCGAGATGATTTTAAGATCTTAAAACACATCCTCTTAAATTATCATTATCAATTTAGCAGTTGAAAATGTCATGCTTTTGGAGGAGGAGGAGGTTGGAAATCTGGAAATCACAGATGTTTTTGAAATTTGCATTGTATTTTAGAAAACTTATTAGAATTTTAGATCCCTTTCAAATCTGCAGTAGATGAGCTATTACATTTTACAAATTGCCACTGAAAGCTGGAACAAACTGCAACCAGATTTAAAAACACATATTTTAACTATGATATACAACTGGTGTCATACATTTAAGAGTTGAAGAAACTTCTTACCCCACATTTTTATTCTAGCGATGTAAATTATTGTGTGTCTTAACATCTGGACTGTGGGGTAAACAGCTGTAAGTACTTGTGACCAAGGCACCAGTTGGACATTTGCTTGTGTTGAGCCATTGTCGCCACTAGCAGGTCTGTGGTTTGTGTTGAAATTTATGTTGATCCTCTTCAGAGCCAGACGTCGTTGCAGCAAAGAGGCGCAGAGAGGATGAAAGTAAAGAGGACATCCTGGAGATGGCGGAGAACACGGACAACCCCCTTCGCTGTCCAGTCAGACTCTATGAGTTCTACTTGTCCAAGTGGTGAGTGTAGTGTAACCACAGGCATAATCATTCTATGAGACTTACTGCCTTTTAAATTTCAATTTTTTAGATAGATTTTTTTTCCCCTTGTGGTGACTTAATCGTTACACTTTTATAATTGGGCAGAATGGATTATACCTTTGATTTGATCTCTAATACAGCCATTATGGGACGAGTTCACATTTATTCAAGTCGGTCTTATAAAAAGTGCAGACCATAAATCAATCAGCTGTCTAGTACATAATGCAGCTGAACTAAAACATCACTCCATTGTTGGCCCCACTGGCTAGTCATTTGCTTTGGGATCAATTTTACATTTTCATTGATGACTTTTCTCTCCTGCCAGCCAAACACCCAAAAATGTGACCATTGGCTGTAAAACACTTTGTAATGCTAGTTCTTAACAGTGCTACCCAAATAACCCTACAATAACTATTTCTGTACACTGATCTAACCTCTTATTTTTCCATGTTGACATTTAAAACTGTTTGCCTTCCAGCTCGGAGTCGGTCAAGCAGCGCACCAACCTTTTTTACCTTCACCCCGAGCGCTGCTGCGTCCCAAACAGCCCCCTGTGGTTCTCCTCCACTCCTCTGGATGACGGCACCATGGAGGCCATGCTCACCCGCATCCTCACCGTCAGAGAGCTGCACGTCAGGAGGAGGAAAGGCAAAGCGGCGTCTGATGATCCAGCATTTATACCTGACGCGGAGGAAGACGAGGATTCGGAGTAAAGACGAGCACAGAGAACAGAAGTGACCTTTTACAGCTGTTGGTGTAAATATTTGTAGATTCACGGAGATGTTAATGCAGTAAACACAAATCAACAGAATAAAACTCATTCATAACTACAGTGTGTCAAACTGTGAGTGACAGAATATCTGCAAATGCACAAAGTTGGTGTTGGTGGGACTGAGATCATGGACTCAATGCGCGTACTGTTTCCTGCTGTTCAGCTGGGCACACATCTGTCCTTCTGTCTTTTGTCTCTCATGTATACTTTTGTTTCCTTACATATGCTATAGTTTCTTACATTTCTCTGCACATTGGACTTGGCAAACTTTACTTCTTGACATCATTGAGGTCCAGAGTAAAGAGCTGGAGGGCTGCTGCGATGGACGAAATATTAAATTCCAACTGAAAACATCTCTCTGGGATGCAGATGTGACTCATTTAACCAGCAAATTATTTCCAGATCAGCTGTTTTCCACAGTCATAGCACTCCGGGGGATTGTTTAAACAGCATTCTCACAAAATAATTGGAGGACATATAATAATCTTGGGAAATATATAAAAATAATCCTTACCAAAGTGTGACATAACGATGGATATATCCTCTGTAGTGTGTCTTGATTAATTTTCCTTGCCACGGTAAATGTTGAACGGTTACACAAGTCACAGTTGTGCTTTGTGTTAATTTGATAGTTTTACTTTGTGTAATTTAGCATAATAAAACAATCATATATATTATCTAGAAGACCTTTTTTTCTTATCTCAACTGAAGTAACATTTGAAATTGATCAGAAACTGATATTACTGTTAAAGATAAAAAATTTTGTCCAATCAATCCAAATTTCATGTTAAAATTGGAGATGCTACCCCCAGGGACGGTGACTTTTTACATAACAAACTGGTATCGTATAAGAATAAATAAACTATTCTCTTCATGGTCATGTTAGTTATTTTAACCCACGGGTATTGGAGGTATTTTCTATTGTTCGTTTTGAATAAAAATAGCTCAAAACATTGTTTTGTTGTGTTTCCTGTTTGTGTATAAGCCTGAATATGGGACGTTAGCTTGCTGTTTGGGGACATTAACCCCTGAAAGCATCACCGACCGTTGGTCCTCGTAGGGTCCTCATAAAACACAAACACCAGCTACGCATGGCCAAGGCGTACGTGGACGCCGATTGGCTGCTTCGGGAGTGACTCGGGAGTGACGTTAGCGTCACTGATTGGCAGCTGCGTATCGTCACGGGCTCGCTCTCCAGACGGGAAAAAGAAAGATGGCTGCCATTGTGTTAGCAACACTAGCATCCCTTCTTACTTCTTCTTGGTCTCATTGAAGCAAAGGTAAATGTTGCTCGGTTTTAGACGGATATATATGTTTAACAACATTTAGTTAGGTCTGCAGCAAAGGCTAAGTTGTTGGCAAAACCCCAAGCTAGCTAACGGCTTGCTAATGTTGAGGCATGTGTGCTGCAGAAAGTAAACAATTGCAACTTTGTCCTCAATAAATTGCTGTTCTTTTATCTTTTACTGAATAGACTGCTTATTTAAGTACTACTTCATATTAATGAAGGATCCTATCATTTTGTGAAATGTTTGTTTTTGTCAAGCGCAATTCCCCTGATTAGAGTTGTCAGTATTCAGGATATTAGTGCTCATTCAACCTCCACAGTTTCTACATTCTGGAACATTCTTTTACCCCACACTTAACTTTAGTTACTTAAGCTCGGTAGAGAAACTGTAAATATCTCTTCTATCTTGAATTTATTCTATCTTGCATTGGGGGGGAAAACCTTTTATTTATGCTGCTAGTTTAGTTGAAAGCTCTACATATATAGTTACTTACAGTTACAAATTCTGAAATTGTGAAAATTGTTTGCGTTTGCTATTTGTCATATTTTTTATTTTTTATTTTTTTTTAAAGTGTGTCCAGAAGATCTTTTATCATCCAAACCTAATTAAAGATTTCCTAAAAAAGAAAAACAGCTGTCATGGAAAGCCATCTGAATCCTGAGCAGGATGCCTTGGAGCACATAGTTGCTTGGAGAGACAAACCCTTCCTGAAAGAACGGTTTATAGACCCCTATAAAGGTAGGCAATGCATTTCTGAAACCAGTCTCTTGATTGATATTGATATTTCTGGTAATTCTTGCAAGCAAGTCTTTCTTTTGGGACAGATTTTATGTTACGTGCATAGCTTCATCATATGAAATTTATCCGAAGACAAGCAATATGGACGCTGCAGTTTAGAGTTAGATAAGGCTCATGGAGGTAATGGTTTTTTGTAAGAACTTGGATTTTGAATTTAACCACACTAACTGAGAGCCTGAACAAACTTTTTCCCCTTTACCTGCATTGAAATGAAGGCATAGTTGGCTTCCAGTAATTACCACACAAAACTGTATAACACAATCAACATGTTTTCATGTTCATCTTTTCTAGGAAGAGGTGTGTTCACCAACAAAGCCATTGAACCATCCACGTTTGTTGTTGAGTATCGTGGCAAAATCATTTCACAGAACGACACAAGGCCTGAGAACAGACACGGTGACTCTTTAAATGGTTTCTTGTATAGGTTTTCGTGGAATGGAGCACAGTGGTGGTACGTCATCTGCCTGTTTTTTGTTTTTATTATAAAGGGACTGTTTGGCCACAGTTTCCAAACTTTCTTTCCGTATGGAGAATTGCAGTTACTCTACAAATAATTTGTGTTTTGTTTGCAGCGTTGATGCTTCGAAGGAGGACAAATCCCTTGGAAGACTTGTGAATGATGATCACATAAGTCCAAACTGTGAAATGAGGAAGATTGATTTTCAGGGGAAGCCACATTTGTGCCTATTTGCAGTGGAGAAAATATCACCAGGCGATGAGATAACTTTCAACTATGGGGACTTCTCTTACCCGTGGCGCTCCATGGTAGGCCTTTTATAAAAGAAGATTTGTGTTAGATTTTTGTAATGTTTTGGGTCCACACAGCTAAAACTAAGATAGTTGGATACAACAACTGTGCAATCAATTCTGTCTTTACTGTTTTACCAAAGACTGTATTGTCTGAAAGACAACACTTTGATTTCTTCTATTTTCCAAATGAGCATACAAAGAATCAATATGTCTCTAAAACAGTAAACCACTACACAAATTTTCAGTTCTCTATGCAATAAACTCCCAATATTAATGCTGAACACTTTTTTCTGTCTTATTTGACATTTCCAGGAGACCTGGGATGGAGCAAGTGCTTCAAACACAGACTCCTATCCAACATCATCCACTCCAAGGAATAAAAGAGTATGTAAACAATGAAATTTAATGCTTTCACTGACTGTCTATGATGTCTTTTTCCAACTATCAGTCAGCACTGCAGTATTAGCATCATCTGCACACTGCATTGTACTGCAACCAAAATACTCCACGCAAAACTCCTTGTAAAACTGAAATTCAGTTAATTTCAGAGGATTTCAAAACTCATGTTTCATTCCATGGGCACAATTTAAACTTGTTTTTATTTCCAGGTTGAGGATTCTGCAGCTTCCAGCTCTGATAATGACAACGAACTACCTGGACCCAGTAATGATAACCACAGCTCTGCCAACATCAACAGTCGCGCTTCATCCACCGAGTGGGATCATGAGTCCTCTTTGAGCTCTGATGAACATGACTCAGATGAAGACTATGAACCCCCTGAGTCTCCGCCCAGTGAAAAAGCCGCACCTTTCACCAGAAGAAATTATTGTTATGTTTGCAGGAAAGGTTACTATAAAATCAGCCGTCATTTAGTAAAGCATGTTGATGATGAGCCTGAGATTGCTGAAGCCTTTGCATTGCCGGTGAAGTCCCCCGAACGTGCAAGGCTGCTTAACATATTACGAAACAGAGGAAATTATGAACACAATCAAGAGGTGTTGAGAAATAAAACTGGAGAGTTAAAACTGATGAGACGACCAAAAGCCAATGCAGAGATCAGCGCTTTAACCACCCAGCAGGAGCATGAGTCCGCCTTAACCTCTGATGAACATGACTCTGACGGAGACTATGAACCCAGCGAGTCTGAGCCTGACAACAAAGATACATCTTTCACCACTAAAAATTACTGTTATGTTTGCGGGATTGGTGTCCGTAAAATCACTCGTCATTTTTTAACTCATCTTGATGATGAGCCCGAGATTGCTGAAGCCTGTTCATTGCCTTTCAACTCCCCTGAACGTAATAGGCTGCTTAACATATTACGAAACAGAGGAAATTACGAGCACAATCAGGAGGTGTTGAGGAATAACAGTGGAGAGTTAAAACTGAAAAGACGACCAAAAGCCAAGCTAGGGATTAGCGCTTCATCCACCCAGCGGGAGCAAGAGTCCGCTTTGAGCTCTGATGAACATGACTCTGATGGAGACCAAGAATCTGAGCCACAGGTTCAAGACGCAACTTTCACCAGTAAAAATTTCTGTTATGTTTGCAAGAAAGGCTTCCGTAAAATCGCTCGTCATTTTTTAACTCATGTTGATGATGACCCTGAGATTGCTAAAGTCTGTTCATTACCTTTCAACTCCCCCGAACGCAGCAGGCTGCTTAGCAAACTGCGAAACAGAGGAAATTACAAACACAATCAAGAGGTGATGAAGAATAACAGTGGAGAGTTAAAGCTGAAGAAACGACCAAACGCCAAGACAGGAAGTGTTCAAAGTTATGTGTACTGCTTGTATTGTAAAGGCATGTTTAAACGTGTTGAACTGTGGAGGCATGTACCCAAATGTGCTCAGAAAATGTCTGCAACACGTGGCAAGACAGGAGTTTTAAATGAGGATTCTCTTGAGTCTCAGTGCCCGCAAAAATCATCTGGTGTGTGGAAGATGCTTTTAAGTATGAAACAAGATGACACCGCATTTGTAGTTCAGAACGATAAACTTCTGATGCAACTGGCGCAAAGTCTGTATGAGAAACATCCAGCAAAACAAGATTCCAGCATACAGAAACTGAGAGAACTGGGACGACTCTTGTTGGCACTGTATGAGAAGTTGATATTTAACTTTGAGGACGCTTTAAAACTCAAAAACTTCAACAATGTTGTTGAGGCGGTAAAAAAAATGGCATGTTTTGACAGAAAAAACAAAAGCTACAGGAAACGAAATCTTGCTCTGAGATTAGGACATTTACTCAAAAGATTAGGCAATGTTGTCATCAGTGGGGCAGAAAGCAGTGTGAAGACGGTCAGAGACGCAGAGAAATTCATAGAACTGTGTGACAAAGAGTGGACTGAACTGAGTGGACAAAAAGTAAACGCTCCGTCAACGATACCGTTCACTCGTGATGTTCAGGCTTTCTACAGGTACCTGGAAAAGGAATCGGCTTTTGCCACTGAAAGCTTGAAGATGAATGAAAGCCCTCAGGTTTACAAGACTCTGTGCAGAGTGACACTTGCACAAGCATCAGTTTTAAACAAATCTCCATTAGAGGTTGCCAAAATGACCCTGAAGTCATTCCAGGAGAGAGGCGACACCACCCGAGTGTTGTCCAAGCACTTCCTCAAGATAAATATTCCAAGGAAGACCGGCCAGAACGTTGCTGTTCTGTTAACTTCTCAACTAGTCACTGCGTTAACGCTGCTTGTGAGCAAGAGGCAAGCCTGTGGAGTACACAAAGACAACCCCTTCCTGTTTGCAAAGCCCAACTCTTCATCCACAAGCCTCTACAATGGAGTGAATTGTGTCAGGGATTTTTCAAGTTTGTGTTGTGCAAAGAACCCGGAGCATCTCAGGTCGTTGAATCTTCACAAGCACATGGCAAGAATCTTCCAGATCCTCAACTTGGAGAATGACGAGCTCGATCACCTTGCCAAGCTACTTGGCCACGACATCCGAACAGACAGGGACTACTATCGGTTGCCAGAGGCAGCTGTTGAACTTGCCAGAATTGCTAAACTACTGGTGGCAATGGAAAAGGGTTCACTGGAAAAATTCAAAGGGAACTCCCTGGAGGAAATTGAGATTGAAGGTTTGTGTCCACATTCATGTATTTCCAGCTCCCAGTGCATGATTAAAAGAAACTAATGTTTAGAAAATGATGAATGCTCTGTTTTGCTTTTTATTCAAGATGAACTGGAGCCTGAATCGGAGAAGGTCAACCCTGAAAACCCTGATGCCGAAGAGGACGCTGAAGAGTCAGATCCCCTTCAGCAGATTGGTATGCTGTGAAGATAGCTGCTTTCTAAACATTTATAGATATATAATGCTATAATGTTAGGAATGCGTGGTAGTCTTGTTGCGGCTTCATTATTGAATATTCTTCAGGTGATGTGGAACAGCGAAGCAGACGTCTGACTCCTGAGCGGGATGCTCTGGAGCACATAACAGCTCGCAGAGACAAAGCTTTCCTGGAGGAAAGGTTAATCGACTCCCTTAAAGGTTGGTGATTTATTTCTTGTTGACGTTTCTGCTCATAAAGAAATGTTTATTAGCCGACTGGTTGAGTCAGACACAACCAAGAGGATACAATCATTCATTCAGGAAATAATTTGACACATCCTAATTAATCAATCTAGAAAACACCACACTTAAAGCTATGTTATTGTTTAGTTCGCTATGAATAACTTTTCTTTTTTCTCTTATAACTGATAAAATTGTGTATTTTGTTGCTCTAGGGAAAGGTGTGTTCACCCGCAAGTCCATCGAACCGTCCACCTTTGTTGTCGAGTATCGGGGCAACATCCTTACTCACAAAGAAATGCAGAAACAGAAATGTGGAGATACTGTAAACAAATATGTGTTTGACTTCAGGTGGAAAGGAACAAACTGGCAGTGAGTTGCAGCTTATTATTCTGCTTTAAAAAGTTTTAAATGATCGTTTTTGCCACTATCCTCTTCAAGTTAAACATTTTCTTGTATTATTTGCCAATGCAATCTGAGCAGTTTAACCTCAGTCTTTTTGATAAAAAGCTGCCATTTAACCAGTGGCTGAACTTTCATGATGAGTGTTTTTCTTGCAGCATCGACGCTTCGACAGAAGACGGGGGCCTCGGGAGACTTGTGAACGAGGATGACACGAATCCTAACTGTGAAATGAAGAAAATAGTTTACGAAGGGAAGCCTCACTTGTGCTTGTTTGCGCTGAAGAAAATATCTCCAGACGAGGAGATAACTTTCAACTACAAGGACTCCAGGGTAGGTTTATTTTCTACACTGTCCTTGTTTTTGTCGTGAAGTGAGGGCTTTTGTTCTACTACTGTATGTCATATGCATCTGTGGACACCTATTTATCCATTTCAAATATTTATACAGATGTACTGCATACTGTTATTTATTTATTTATTTACTTTGCATCAGTTTATTCTAAAATATTAAAGATAAAGAGTCTCTGCTTTTAAGCTGCACTGTATACACTGATCAGTCGCGACATTTAAACCACTGACAGTAGAAGTAAATAACACTGACCACAATTCAGTGTTCTGCACTGAAACTTTTGGACCTGGCATTCATTGGTGTGGATGTTACTTAGACATTTAGCACCCACCTAGACCAGACCAGACACCCCCACCCCATAGCAATGACACTCCTCCAGCAGCCATCCCCAGCAGGATGCAGCCTGACACAGGCACACACACAAAAACGGTTCAGGGACAACTAAAAAAGAATATGAAGAACAGCACAAGCCAGGCCTGATCAAGTTTAATGTAGGATCATCCACAGAGGCCCCTCCCCTCAAAGGCCCCCCCCACTAACAAGATTCTGTTCCTCAGAAGGCCCATGTCCATTCTCTGATGAGTCCCAACTGTTTTGGAGTCACAAGGGAGACCTACACAATATTAGGATAATTTAAGAATCTTGTATATTTTTGTCAAGAAATTAAAAGTCAGAATTTTGCTGACATTTTTGCTAACTCCTTCATAATTCTAGGTCAAGGACTTAGCAGAAGCCTCGAGTAGTGCAGAATCTGACTCTGACGAGGATTATGTGTGTGATGATCAACCAAACAGCGATGACAGTGTCCCCAGTGACAACGACCAGAATGATGTCAAAGCGTCCGCTTCATCCAACCAGCAGGAGGGCAAGTCTGATCACAGCTCTGAGTCTGACTCTGACTCTGACAAGGAGTCCACCAAAGGCCGTTCCTTAACCAAGAAGAACTATTGTTACGTTTGCGGGAAAGCTCAATCTAAAATTTCTCGCCACCTCTTCACCCACAGAGACGAGCATCCTGATATTGCTGAAGTGCTCGCGTTACGCCGAAACAGCAAGGAGCGAAAAAGCCTGCTGCAGAAGTTACGAAACAGAGGAAATTACAAACATAATCAAGAGGTGCTGAGGAATCGCTCTGGGGAACTTAAAGTCCGACGGACATCGGAAATGATTAAAACCTTTTCAACTTGTATATACTGTAAAGGCATGTACGGTCGCAAGGTTGTATGGCGACATATGCAAAAGTGTCCTTCAAAGAGGTTCTCAAATCCTCCAGCAGGTGGCAGGACTCAAATCTTAACTTTGATCGCTGCCACAGGGCTAACGGATCCCGACCAGCTCTCACCGGGTGTGAGGAACATGCTAAAGAAACTGAAGAAAGATGAGGTTGCGTCTGTGGTTTGGGAAGATCCTTATATATTGCAGCTGGCACAGTGTTTGTACTACATCAACGAAGAGAAACAAAGGGATACATACATCAATCAGAGTCTGAGGCACATGGCAAGGCTCCTGATGACATTAAGGAAAAAGTCAATATGTAGCTTTGAAGAAGCCATCAAACCTCACAACTTCAGCAGCGTCGTTGAAGCCGTCAGAGAGCTCGCAGGTTTCAAAGAAGAGACAAAGGCCTGCGACAAACCAACTGTTATGTGGAAAACGGGATATTTGCTGAAGAAGATTGCAGACATTAAATATGGCAGGGCTTTGAAAGATGAGGCTGATCAAGAGACCGTGCAGACAGCCGAGACATTCATGAAGCTGTGTGCAAAAGAGTGGCCCACCAACTCACCAGCAACACTGAAAATAGTCAGACCGCCGACCATATTGTTTACACAAGATGTGCAGCTTTTGTACCAGTGCATGGTGAAAACTGTGGATTCTGCAGTCGAGACTCTTTCCTTGTACCAAAGCGCACCAGTTTATACCGCGCTTCTCAGACCGACGCTTGCCTATGTGGCGATCTTGAACAAAAATATGAAGGAACTTTCTAAAGTAACCCTCAAGTCATTCCAGGAAAGGGATGAGGTCCAGCCTCAGGAGAATGCCGCTGCTTCCCAGTCGCAGTTTGAGCAGATTTGGTCCAAGCTAACTGTAAAGATCAATGTAGTTAGCAACTGTGGCAAAAAAATGACCCTTACTTTGACCCATGAGCTGCTTTCTGCAATAACGCTGCTTGTGAGCAAGAGAGAAAAATGTGGCGTGCATAAAAAGAACCCCTTCTTATTTGCGAGGCCTGTCGCCATATGCACCAGCTTCTGTCAGGGACAACAGAGCATCAACATTTTTGTCTCTCGGTGCGACGCAAAAAACCAAGAGAGCCTCAGGTCTGTGTTTTTTCGGAAGCACATTCTACAGATTTTTCAGATTCTTTGCCTCACGAATGATGAGCTCGACCAGCTTGTAAAGGTGTTGGGTCGAGAGATTCGGACCGAGGCGGAGTACTACCAGACGCCAGAGGCGGCAGCAGACATTGCAAGGATCTCAATGATGCTGACGGCAATGGAGAGTGGATGTCTCAACGTATTTGAAGGAAAATCTCTTGAAGAAATTGAGATACCAGGTATGTGTTAAAACTATACGTTATTTGGAAAGTGTGTGGGTGAAGGTTCATGGTCATTAAAGTAAGGCAACTGGACTTAGAGCCTTTCTAAATGACATTTCATCCAAGTAGCTTCTTCAGTGGGGAGTTGAGGTATAACTAGGAACATCTATGGGTGTGACCCATCTGAAACCTGCTTGACTAGTGTATGAGTGTATGCTAAAGGCTAGATACTTAGCTGTCGTTGGAGGGAACTGTTTTTAGAAAGTGTGTTCCAAAAATTCTTGTCCTCAAAAAATTTGCAAAAATGTTTTTAACATTTTGAACCCCCCACTGTCGTTTATATCTGTCTTCTCTGTCTGTCTTTCCTGTTGTAGAATAATAGAGCTGAATAATACATTTCACTGATTTGTAAAAGTAAAACGTTAACGATGAATATTTTTGTTCAACGTTAAATGATTCGTGTCTTGATGTTGATTGACGCTCTTGTTTTTCTTTCATAATCTCTTTTAAAGATGGCGTGGAGCCTTTTGTGGAGCCTGAGACCCCTGAGAACAGTGATGCTGGGGAGGACAATGAAGGATCAGAAACTGGTGTGAAAACTGTCTCTGAAATCTGAAAAAACTTTATTTAGCGAATGTTTACTCAAATATTTTCTCTAAGTAAGAGGAGACAGAAATATTCCAAAAACGAATGGGAAAGTTTGACTTCAGCTGCATGTCACAGGTTGCAATATTTAAAATAAATGTACAAAAGGTCTGATATGATCTATCTTACACCTTCTTTGTCTCCTTTAGGTCGTCCAGCAGCTAGGAAAAAAGGCAGATTTACTTCCTCAAAGAAAGGTCGCCGAGGCCGCAAGAAGAAACAGGACAGAGAAAACGAGCAGACTGAGCTGAATAACGAGGAAAATAATAACGCAGAGACGGAAGACAAGTCAGAGGACAGAGAAAACGAGCAGGCTGAGCTGAATAACGAGGAAAATAATAACGCAGAGACGGAAGACAAGTCGGAGGACAGAGAAAACGAGCAGACTGAGCTGAATAACGAGGAAAATAATAACGCAGAGACGGAAGACAAGTCGGAGCACGTGCCAGTGAAGTGTGCCGTGAGCACACCTGAAGAGACTCGTAGCGAAGCTAACATTTACTTCAGTGATGACGATGACGTCAACGAGAACTTTGACATGGACGTGGACATGGACACCGACAACGAAGTCAGAAATGAGGACAGCGATGGTGACTCAAATTTAATAAACGAGCGCAAGGATACCTCTTCAAATCAGCACCTCGGTGACGGAGACCGTGAGGAGAAAGAGTCAGAGAAAGAAGATGATGAAGCTGAAGTTGAAGCTGAAGATGATGGAGATGAAGCTGAAGATGATGGAGACGAAGCTTTAGATGATGGAGACGAAGCTTTAGATGATAGAGACGAAGCTGTAGATGATGGAGACGAAGCTTTAGATGATGGAGACGCAACTGAAGATGACTGGATGGATGTGGACACTAATTACTCCTCTTCCACCTCAAATACAGGTAAGGACAGGTCAAATACATCTGGTGGAGCTACAGGAAAATTCAGTCGTTCATCCTGAAACTTTTATGCCATTGAATCAGCTGTAAATACAAAACTGAACTACAAACAAAAACTTGTTTTACACCCACATTTGTTTCCTTTGTTTATAGAGAAGAAGAACAATTTATCGGCCATGCTGAGTCGGATGAAGGAATTGAAGATATTAGTCCCTAAACTGGACATTGTAAGTATCCAGTGTCTTTGTTTACATTATACTCTGATAGAATTAACAATGGAGAAGAAGATTTAACTCTTGGACCATCCTTATTTTGTTTTATCAGCCATTAACATGCATCGTTTCGTTAAGCAAGAATCCCAACGTTTCCCAACGACTGTCTTTGTTGTTCTTTACAGAAGAAAGTTCAGACTCCAGTCCACGTTTCGCAGTTGTCATCTTTGAATATCACGTGGCCGGTGAAAGATCAGCTTATCAGTGATGACAAGGACCGGAGTGAAACACCGCCCGCAGAGCCTGCAGAGCCCGCAGAACCTACAGCACCTACAGAACCTGCAGAACCCACAAACAAGGTAAGCTGTGCAAAGGTGGGGATACTCTCTTCTCTCTCTGCCCTTCTGAGATATTTAATGTTGTAACATACAGGCATAAAATATCAAACAAAATAATAATAATCCATATATTCTGTTCTCTTGCTCGTCAGTCGCTGAACATGACCTGCTCCCACTGTAAAAAGACCATGATGAAGGGACACACAGCCTACCAGAAGAAAGGCTTCTCAGACGTCTTCTGCTCCAAATCCTGCCTGTTCCAGATGTTCCTTCACAACAAACCTCCCGCCAAGACGTGTCATTACTGTCTCAAGTGAGTATAAAAGACATCACCTTCATTAAAGTCTCTCATCATCTCCTATAAATCATGTCTTTGTGTCTGTCAGGGCGATATCGCAGCCTCAGGACCTCATCATGGCTGCTGTGGACAGTAAAGGAACTATGAAGGACTTCTGCAGCGTAGCCTGCCTCTGCTCCTTCAAGTCTCCCAACGCTGTGTCCATTCAAACACCAAAGCCACTCTGCAGCATGTGTAACAAGTCCTGCACTGTAAGCAAACGCTTTCAATTTCGCTAAAACGTTCATTTTAGCCCTTTAAACTCACAGTTTATGTATTCTTCATCTTCTCCAGACCACCTTCGAGTTGACCCTCGAAGAGACCGTCCGGACGTTTTGCAGCGACGGCTGCCTGGACGGTTTCTGCAGAGACAACGTGGGTGTCTGTGAGAACTGCAGCGCCGCCTGCCGCAGAGAACCGCTCGTGCTGAAGCTGGAGGACGCCACCAAAACCCTCTGCGGTGAAAAATGTCTGGACAAGTTCAGAGAGGTGAATCAGAGAATACAAAGCATTCACCGATGAAGCATTGGATGTGCAAAGATTGAGCAAAACCATGGCATGTACTGGAAATTATATAATTACTCAAATAGTGAGAACACTGAAAAACTTGGAGCTCTGACAGTGTTTTGGAGAAACGCTTTAAAAACAAAGAAAAAATAAATTATTTAAGCATTTAAAACTTAATTTCAGTCTTGCAGAACATTTTTAATTTAGATTTCAAACCTTCAAAGTGTGTGAAGGTTCTCACTCATCCAGCTAATAGTATATCCCCCAAAACAAGCTGAAACAAGGTGTTGTGGAAGCTAAAGTCTTCAGCTTCCTTCAGTACAGAGATATATTCTGGTGAGAAACACAGGAACTGGATGCATTCAGTATTTTTATACCGTTTTATTGCAGGAAGAGAGAAGGTGAGAGGGGCAACTACAAGTCCAGTAGCCCTTCTTTCAACTTTGTTCAAATTAATGCTTGGATCCTGTAACTTATGAATATTGCATCGCAGGCCCGTGTTGAGATCTTATCTTATTACGGTATTTGCACATAAGAGTGTTTTCCGTCCCCGTATATATGTAAATATAGTCTGTGGAGTTGATTCAAAATAAATTCCACCGTTTGTATTCATTGCAAAGATTAAACATGAGGAGAAACACGTCATTCAGTGCAGCAGTTTTAGCCTTTATATATTAGATATTTGAGAATTCATAACCAGAGAATATTTTACATTTTTACTTTGTCCGTAGAGGTATCATATAACATATAATGTCATATATGTAATTGTAGACGTCCTAGTAAACTACTCATAAACTCTCTGTCTCTGACTCTCTGTTCCCTGTTTCTGTTACTCTGTAGAAAATCACCACCACCCACCAGTGCACTATGTGTTACGTCTCTCGACCGGCGTCGGACATGGTTTACTACAAAACCCTCGAGGGCACGGTGGAGCTCTTCTGCGGTCGCAGTTGCATGTTCTCTCACAAGCTACGACCCACATATGTACCTGAGCTTCAAGGTACTGATGATTTGTCTCTTGCTCTTCTTTCCGTCTGACAGTTATGTGGTTGTAAGTCCTACATCTTTTCCCATATTTGTTTGTGATTTCCTTAAATTAAAGTTCAGACTTTTCCCTTGAAGACCATTTCATTTAACTATAACCCGAGTGTTTCTGATCTCTCTCTCTCTCTTTCTCTCTTCAGGAAGGAAAACCACAAAGGCCACCTCTAACTCGGCTGCAAACACAAACAATTCCTCTACAGCTACTGAACCAGTCACCATAGAGACACAGCTCGGGGACTCGTACATCACCTGTTGCAAGTGTGGAAAGATGGTGCGGAGAAGACAGACGCTTTACCAGTCGGAAAACGCCCTGGAGCTTTATTGCTCCGCGTCTTGCTTCTCTCAAACTCACCCTAACGTCAAACTAGGCACCAGGAAGTGCCACAACTGCTTTCAGTAAGTCCAGTACTTTGTTTTTCATGGATTTACTTTTGTGTGTGTGTCTCATAATCAACTCTCCTGGTCATACGGGACAAAACAAACAAAACTCTTTAAAAAAATATATAAAAACACACCCGGAAATCACAGAGATGCCGATTTTATCACAGGACCTCTTTAATTGCCAGAGGTCCCCTGGTAAAACTACCTAGTCCCGTGAAAATAGGGCTTAAGTGTTGTTGGTCCTTAAACTCATTTCAGTTTATTCCTCCTTGTTTCCCCAGGGTGATAACTCGGCCTCAGAACATCATCCGGGCTCCAGTGGATGATTCAGGAACGCTGAAAGAGTTGTGCAGCAACACGTGCCTCTCCTCTGTCAAAGCCAAGATGAAAGTGACTTACCCAAGACCTGATCCACAATTTGGATCTTGTACCGTGTGCAAGATGTGCTCCAAATCTTCTTTTGTAAGGATAAACAAAAAAAAAACTCTACTCTACTCTGATCTATTACACTAGAGTTTGTTACGTTGGAGATTTAATGTTTTTTTTGTGTTTTTTTTTTTTCATTCTTAGTGCAAATTCAAGCTGCCCTTGGACGGCGTGGTCCACAGACTTTGCAGCGAGAGCTGCGGCTCCCGTTACTACCACAAAGTCAAAAACCAGCCGATCCCCAGGTGTGACATCTGCAGCACCGTCTGCCCCGAGAGGCAACTCGTGCTTAAGATGGAGGACGGCAGTAGAACCGTCTGCAGCGACGAGTGTCTGGTCAAGTTCAAAGAGGTGCGGGAACAAGAAATCATCATCTGTTTCACAGCGAACGTTAAAGGACATTATTAGCCTCGATATGAAATCCCCAATGAAACAGTGCACGTGTGTACAGATTAGTTATGCACAGGTTGAATCTCAGCATCATATCAGCATGAGGAAAACAAAGAAACAATCAGTGTTTAGACCAAAAATTGTCAAACTAACGCCAAAGGACTACTTGTATTTTACACCGGTGCACACATTTATACAGGTCATTCTGTAATAATGCCACTAAGTGTTAGTTGCAGGTAAAACAGAGTGCCTCATGTTGCATTGATTTCAGCAACTTCAGCTCAAACACACAAAGAGAGAAGATGTTTGTGTAGATGTTGTGTAGGAGGCAGAAGGAGGGAGAATTTTGTGAAACATGTGAAAGAGGAAATATATTTCAGAGCAATCACAGCCGGTGTGGTCTGCTGGGATAAACAAATAAACAATAAATCCAAATGATTTTGATAGCCAACAATCTTAGGTGAAGTAAAGTATAAAGCTCATTGTTGAAGCATTTGGATATTTGTTAAAAACCAGGGTGTCAGATTAGTCGACTTGTTTTAAGATAAAATATTCAGTCTTCAGCTTCTTTGCGAGCACAATATCTAAACTGTGAGAAGCTTAAGGATGACCTTTAACCGTATCTTACCTTTTTTTAATAAATGACTCCAGAAAGTGGAGACTCGTCAGCTCTGCCCCACGTGCCAGACGTCTCACTGGATGTCCGACATGGTTGAAAATAAGAACAAAGAGGGAACGTTGGATTTCTTCTGCAGCAGCAGATGCATGCTGGTGTCCACGGGCCCGTCCTTCACCGTGTCAGGTACCCTACAGTCACGTGTTCAGTTCACTTTCACTCTCCACTCTTGCTGTGATTTGCACTGCAGATGTTGCTCCGAATTACCGACAAACCAATGACATGGGATCCATTTTACAAGCATAAAACACAGAAGAGGTTGCACGAATGAATATTTTTCTCATGCTCATATCTTTACAGAAACGAAGAGCCCTTCGCCTGACGAGATGAAGGGCGAGGGCGAGACAGACAGTAAAGAACTGAAGCCGTTGTTGCCAAAGTTAAAGTGTGTAAGTGTAACTTTAAACTAATTTCTCCAAAGTATTTAATCTCAAGGTGAAACGTATACATTGGTCAAAAAGGAGAATAGATGACACAGGATGGAGAGTAGATTCTTCACGTAGAGGTCTGTTATAAACATTAAGGCTGCACGTTGTGTCTCTCCAGATTAAAGAAGAACCCGTCGATGAGGCCTGCAGCCAGAATCCCTCAGCCTCCATGTTCCCAGAGGACATCAAGCATGAAGTGAATGTGGTGAAGGTCAAACATGCCGAGGTATCCGTGCTTTTATCATTTCCATATGTTTCCATTAAATGTGTTTCATATAATAATATACACTGCCTGGCCAATAAAAAGGTCACACTTTCGTTGGACCTCCTTTAGCTTTGATTACAGCACACATTCTCTGTGGCATTGTTTCAATAAGCTTCTCCAATGTCACCAGATTTATTTCCATCCAGTGTTGCATTAATTTCTCACCAAGCTCTTGTATTGATGATGCACAAAGCCTTCTCCAGCACATCCCAAAGATTCTCAATGGGGTTAAGGTCTGGACTCTGTGGTGGCCAATCCATGTATGAACATGATGTCTCATGCTCCCTGAACCACTCTTTCACAATCTGAGCCCCATGAATCCTAGCATTGTCATCTTGGAATATGATCCATTGATGGAATAACCTGGTCATTCAGTATATTCAGGTAGTCAGCTGACCTCATTCTTTGGACAACATAATGTTGCTGAACCTAGACCTGAGCAACTGCAGCAACCCCAGATCATAGCACTGCCCCCACAGGCTTGTACAGTAGACACTAGGCATGATGGGTGCATCACTTCATCTGCCTCTCTTCTTACCCTGATGATTCTTCACTATCCTTCCAGTTTTTAATAATGCGTTGGACAGTTCTTAACCCAGTTTTAGTAGTTTCTACAGTCTCCTTAGATGTTGTCTTTAGACATGGTTGTTTAGGAAATGAGAAGCTACTCATTGCATCAGTTGGGGTTAAATAACTTGTTGCATGCAGTAATTATCCAATCGGAGGCTCGTACCTATTTGTTCAGTAAAATCCAGGCATAGACGTGTCTAGCCCATTTTTAGGGGTGCTCTAGGACCCCAATGCTTTGTCGAAGCCGTATCCGTTAAATAAGTAAACCAAATTATGTAAAATGGATCAGTTTTTCTATTTGTCCTGTTTCTGTTGTGGTTTTGTCAGGAGGAGGAGGAGGAGGAGGAGGAGGAGGAGGAGGACTTGAAGGTCTGTTCTGTCTTCTCTTTGACGGGTGACTCCACGTCCACGGAGACCGCTGTCACCAACACTGGTATGCCTGCGTCCTGCACCGGCTGCAGAAAGGACCTGATGGACAAAGAGACCGTTTACCAGAGGAAAGACCACACAGATATGTTCTGCTCCACTTCCTGCCTTTTTAAATTTCACCAAGCCAAAACCTCGACGTGCAGCTTCTGTCTTCGGTGAGTTTGAAAAACTCTCCGTAAACTTCACAGGTTTTAAATTCTGCAGTCTTACCACGGTTTAAATTTAACCGTGACTTTGTTCTGATCTTATGCTCTTAGGGTGATAACGGAGCCTCAGAACGCCCTCAAATCCGCGGTGGACGTCGGGGACACAAAGAAGGTCTTCTGCAGCCAGCTCTGCATGTCCTCCTTCACCTACAAGGAAGTCGCAGCCACCAAGATGCCCATCGTGCTGCTCTCATCACATTCACAGTGCAGCATGTGCAGCAGATACTGCATCGTAAGACATGCATCGACTAGTTTTTCTTTGCAATCCTTGCATGCAAAACTAAAGTCAACAGCTTGCTGTCGTTTTCTTATCCGCAGAGTAAACGTGAGATCATACAGCAGGGCGTCGTCCACAAGATCTGCAGCGATCAGTGCTTTTTACGCTTCTGCAACCTGAACAACTTGTCCATCTGTGAGAACTGTCGCTCCCACTGCGACAAACCGCTCACGGTTAAAACGGAGGACGGACACAAAACGCTCTGCAGCGCCGAGTGTCTGAACCAGTTCAAACAGGTGAGAAGCTGAAACGACTAAAAGAACAAATAAAAACAAATCTTCAGGTGAACACATATAAAAGAGACTGACTTCAAACCCTTTTGTGTTTCTTGTTTGACAGAAAATCCTGTCGCCACAGCCGTGTGCGATGTGCCGTACCTCGAAGCCAATGTCAGACATGATAGAAAACAAAAACAGTGACGACGTTGTGGAGCTCTTCTGCACCAGCAGCTGTGCGATGGCCTCCAAGGTCCAGACGGCATCCGGTGCGGGACAAATCATTTTTAATCAAGATTGTCTTTATTCTTCTCTTTCTTTACTAATTCTTGTTTTTGACACTAAAGTTTTTCGAAGGGTTTTTTGACCTAAATGGTTAATCTACTGAACCTACTCTGGGTTTGTTCATTAAATATCTGTGATATTAATCTGCCATGAAACCTCCTCTTTTCCACAGGTGCCCCTTTGAATTGTGACAACTGTGATAAGATGTCAGTGCCAGCTTGTCATCTCGCCATGAGCGACGCCTCTATCGGGAACTTCTGCTCTCTGACTTGTGCCATGGCCTTCAAGGTAACGTGTCCTTTAGACCAGTGGACAAACCCATGGTGACGTCACCCATTGGATTCTGAAATTCAAAAATGAAGCCCATGTTGGTTGTGCTTTACTCTGCCCACACTCGGACACTCCAAATATGGGCTTGGGCGTTGTATTGGGGCGGACCTAAGGCAGTCTGAATGTTGAAACTCGCCCACCCAACTCTCCGCTTCCGTGTTAGCTCAGGCTACCGAGCTAGGCTAATCCCAAACTCCCCCTCTTTCCTAACCCGTCTTCCCAGCACCCCAGCTCACCGAGCCTGAGGTAAGTTCACCCGAAGCTGTACAACACTCGAAATAATGATTGCAGAGAGACCAAAACTAGCAGCTAGCGCAAAGTGACAGCGCCCATACGTCACTCAAAGCAGGAACGCCTTGGGCCATCTGAGGGTGTCCCGTGGTGTCTGGAAACAGGATGTTGTTAGTGGGGGGCCTTTGAGGGCCTGGTCTGGTCTAGGTGGGTGCTACATGTCTAAGTAACATCCACACCAATGAATGCCAGGTCCAGAAGTTTCCCAGCAGAACATTGAAGTGTCACAAGATGGTCAATGTCATTTACTTCTCCTGTCAGTGGTCATAATGTTGTGGCTGATCATTCTGTTCTTAGCGTCCATGTAAACACTTCCTTTAGCACATGATTACACTAAATGGTTAAAACCATGTTCCTCCACATGATGTACTAAATACTTTGCAGTAATTATCTAACAGTAGATGAAAATGTATTTTTTATTGTTGCTTGTCTGCACCACAGGACAACAAGAAAGATGTCAACACTGCCACTAACGGACCAGGAGCCTCTGACCAAACCCAAAGTGATATCCACAAACCACCAGAGAAGCTGCTGTGTGCTCAGTGCAAGTGTGTCATCAAAGTAACGCCCAAAGTCATCCAGAACAAGGTTAAAAACTCAAATCCTCTACTTCTGAGATACCTTTGAGGAAGATGTGATTCCCATTTGAGTTGTCTTCGTAACCTGCGTATGTGTTTGTGTGTGCAGGACAAAATTATTTTTGTGTGTAGCCTGACCTGTTCTCAGGAGTTTAAAATCATCAACAACATTGTGGGGATTTGTGAACACTGCAAGAATGAAAAGCTCATCAGGGACATCAAGAGGATTGACGACAAAGACTGCCAGTTCTGCAGCGAAGGTAAGGAGGAACATGGTGAAGTAATGCAGGAGTGCGTAGTCTAGTTTTGATACGTAATGCGTCATGACTCTCTCCTCCCAGGCTGCAAGATGCTCCATCGTCACGAGCTGGAGAAGAAGTGGGGTAAACCGTGTCGCCCGTGTGCCTACTGCTTCTCGATCTCCAGGATCGTGGTGATGACACGGGACCAACGCACAGACAAGGAGTTCTGCTCTGAAGTCTGCTGCATGAATTACAAAAAGCTCGTCAGCCGTGTAAGAAGAGGCAGACGTTAGTTCACACACTGAGCCCAAGTGTCCTGTTCTTTCTTTCACTTTTATTTTTTATTCCTCTGCTTCCTCTCAGGAGGCAAAGTGCGACGCCTGCGGTCTTAAAGGGGAGCTGAAGAAGAGTCTTTCTGTGGTGGGAGGCGTCCAACACTTCTGTGACCTGACATGTCTCCTACACTTCTGCAGTAAACAGATCCAGATGGTCGAAGAAGGTACGCTTCACCGTAATCTAATATCAATTAGAATTAGAATTAGAATATCAAAATCATTTGGAGGACAATTTGAAGAAGATGAAGAATTTAGATTTTTTTTTTAATTTGCTACATAAAAAGTTTTGAGTTTCCTGTTTTCTGTTTCCTTCCCACATACAGCAGGGTCCTGTCCAGTCATCGTCAACGTTGTCTCTCTTGCTGGCGCTCTGGCAGAGCGGCTGAGATCCATGAATGCTGCTGCTCAGCTCAGGAAGAAAGAAGAAAGCAGGACGAGAGGTAGAAAGAAAAAAGGTGGAAAGACAGAAGATAGATAGATAGAAAGATAGATAGATAGATAGATGGATAGATGGCTGCTGTGTGTAAGCTGTTAGATAGATAGATAGATAGATAGATAGATAGATAGATACGATACGATACGATATAATAAATATATAAACGTATAGAATCATATAGTGAATATAAATCAGATCAAACATATTTATAATAAATGATGTTGTCTCCAGAATTAAAAACTATTCTCAATGATTTGTTTATTATGTTTATTTACCTTGTTCCTCTGTCTCATCTCCACAGAATCTGACGCTGACGTTAAAACAAAGGTTGTTGAACAGGCGAGTTTATTTCTAACCTCATGTTTACTGCATTACAGATAAAAGACGTGTGTTTCCAGACATTGGTTTGATTTACGTTGTTTTATTATATATATATATGTTCTAGAAAGTCACCAAGGAACTGAAGAATAAATCTGTGCTCTGCACTCCGCTGGTTCACAACAAAGGAGTCTCCTGTGCGATACAGACGGTAGAAACAGAGAAACAAACTGGTAAATAACAGACCTGGGATGTTTACTCACTGAAGCCAGTAACCTACCATCTATATACAAGACTAACACAAATCTTTGCTCGTGGTAAAATCTTTGCAGAGTGCAGACGCAGGATTAACCCCAAAGTCGTCATCCTGCCGGTGCCGTTGCCGGTCCCGGTGTACGTCCCTGTGCCGATGAACATGTACAGTCAGTACACACCAAAACCCATGGGTCTGCCTCTACTGGTAAATACAACACTTACAATCACATGTCAGACCTCAACAGCTGCTTCACAAACCCTGCTCCTTTTCATGTGGTTTTGTTTCGTTAATTAAAAATGTTGGGTCAAGTTTAAGTCATATTTTCTCTGTCTTTGTGTCCGTCCTTGACCTGAGGCTGATATTTTAATGTTAAAACTCTATTTCATCTCTGGGAAAACTGGTAAGAAGTCAGGACCTCTTTGGGAGAAAATGAAAGTCCCACCGTTGTCATCTATATTTTCTCCCCTCCACTCTTAAATATTAAGAACTTTTATGCGTCGGACCAAATATTAAGTATAGCTGATCAGTGACTGCAAAGGAATTTCTCCTGGTGAGAGTTAAAGAGCTTTTCCCAAACTTTCCGACAGCTGCCCGTGCCCGTGTTCCTCTCCGAGAAGTCTGCCGACTCCGAGCCGACGATGACGGACCTGGAAGAAGGGATGAGAGAGGACGGGCAGAAGGACGAACATGTCACAAAAGACGGAGAAGCACAAGAAACTCAGTCCTTAAAGAGTAAGATACGTGTGAACTTCAGACGTTTTCAGTCTTTATTTTGTCTTAATCATTATATAATGTCAGTTTAATTTTAAAATACTATAAGTAACATATAGATAGATAGATCAACAGTTTATTGTACTCACTGTTTACAACCAGGAATACACCTTCTCTGACACCAGACTTAAGTTGCTCAGTTACTCCTTCTGTAGTTTCAGACATGGACCTGCCCACCACTCCTCTCCCTGAGAACGTTGCCTCTCCGCTATCACAACAAGCTGAGGGGAAACTCCACAACAAGAACAAGGTAAAAATAAAAACCAAAACAAAAAGGATGGTTTAGAAGCTGTGGTCTCTAAGGCGTAATCTTGACTCTCCGTCTCTCTCTAAGGGTCGTAAGCTGCAGCAGCTACCGGAGAAATCTGAAGAGGAGACGTCTCAAATAAGCGTTTCTCAGGACCTCACGTCTAAGATGCCCCTCAAACTAGAGACGCAGTTTGGAGTTGATGCCTGGAGGAGCTGGATCCAGTGGAGAGAGTCACAAACCAACATGGGCCGTGTCTCCTGTATGTTTTTTTCAGTTGTTTTTTTAAATATAAGCTTAAAAAATTTGAAGCAAGCTTAAAAAGTTGTGTTTGTTGAATTGCATCTTCTACGATTATCTGGAGGCTGAAAGTCCTGAGGTGAAGGTGGATTAGCAGCACTGTTAAAACATTTGTGTTTACTAACAGATGACAGATAAATCATTTCTAAAGTCATTTATCAATTAAAAACACCCTAATTTTTGCTCATCATAGTTTCTTACACCTGGATCTTTGTTGCTTTCTTCTCTTTTCTTCTCCAAAAGGCTAATTTAACATCACTGCCGTGTTCTCTGTGACAGCGAAATGAGCTTTTCTCCAGAAAAAACACAAAAATTGGAAATTGCAACTGAGAAAACGTGGTTATTCCTGTGGTTACTGTACTTTTTTATGTCACAATTAAGTGTTATTTTAGAGAGCAGTTAGTCTCTCTTCTTCTACGATCTGGGCTCTGTGTTAGCTCACCGGATCACTCGACCTTCACCGCTAAATCAGGATATCCTCCCTTCATCTTATGTTTTCAATCTCGGACGTAAAACCATTTTAGGGAGGAAGAAATTCTGTGAAATGACATTTAGAGCTTTTAGTCTGCTTCATTTACCTCACTGGGAAAAACTATGAGAGACAAAACTGTACCACATAAAGAATGAGGCGCTAACAAACAGCGACGTGTCTAAAACGTTCTCCTCACTCTTCCCGTCTCTTAGCGCACGCTGTGACGTTAAAGGAGGACGTTCTCAGCTGCTCGACGGCTGAACTGAGCAACAGCCTCTGTCGCTTCATCCACGAGGTGAAGCGGCCGGACGGAGAGCCGTACTCGCCCGACGGCCTGTTCTACCTCTGCCTCAGCATCCAGCAGGTAAGATCAGGAACACTGTTCGTTTTAAGATGTATTTAATAAATGGACACACCATGAAACCACAGAATAAAGGTGTCGTTTTAGCTCTCCTATGTTTTAATTTGATTAAAAATATTCTGAAGAGCAGTTTTGAAGCTCAGTGTTTTGTCTTTGGGTGATCTCCATCTTGAAAGTGTCTGACTCCACCTATAGTAAAGCTTGTTACATACTCCATGAGAAGCAAGAAATTAGTTCTTGCTCCTAGGGCTGCAGGAACAAGAACAAAGTTCGTTCTGGCCAGGTAATTCATACATCACGAGAAACTCAAGTGCAGAACTCCAGGGAAGTCCTCATAGGCCCCTCCCACTGCAGCATACATCACACGCACTAAGCATTGTGGGAGACAGACGACGAGAGGCAATTTTCTCATTATTTTCAGATGTCGGATCACGGCGTTCATTTAGATCTCGACCCAGGAGAGATTAGCGGTCACACTGCTAACGTTAGCATCTGCGAGTTCACAAAGTGACCACTAGCAAGTGGCCCACTTCCAATTTCTGACCAATCACACAATAGTTCCCTTACACCACCCGGTTGAAGGGACCAGAACAAGCTGCGAGAACAAATATTATTGCTTTTTGACGGATATTCAACAGCCTTAACTCTCGGCTAATTAGAAAAAAAAGACAAAAGAGGTGCGTAATTTAAAGTCTTAATTCCCACAGGTGAGTTGTGTAAAAGTTCTCCCTTGTACAGTCGTCATGAATGGAGAAATTCACTACAGAGACCTAAAATGTTCTTGTACCGGGCCGTAAACAAAGTGGAGGTCTATGGGGATTGACTCACTTTCGGAGCCAGCCTCTAGTGGCCACGAGAGGAACTGCACTTCAGCGTTGTCCATGAACGTTGCCGCTAAAATAACCAATAGATTTGACTGTTCGTTCTTTGTTTCTGTCTCTTTTGTAGTATTTGTTTGACAACGGTCGCTTTGAGAACATATTCAGTGATCTGGTCTACAGCAGGTTCTCCGCAGAGTTCACCAACATCCTGAAACATTTCAAACCTCCCGTCACAGCCAGCGGTGAGCTATCATTAGTCGTCTTTTTCTACGTCTGATTAGTCGACTACATTTATCAGCAGCTCTCTATTTCTCTCTTTCTCTGCAGGTTATATCCACTCCCACGTGGAGGAGGAGTTTCTGTGGGATTGTAAACAGCTGGGGGCGTACTCCCCCATCGTCCTCCTCAACACTCTGCTCTTCTTCTGCTGCAAGTACTTTGGCTTCACCACGGTGGAGGAGCACCGCCAGCTCTCCTTCGCCCACTTAAAACTCTGCACCAGAGCCAACCAGAACAACTCCGAGACCACCTTCCTTCGCTTCTACCCGCCCACATCCTTAAACGAGACACACTCAGGTATCAGTCTGGTTGCAACGGTCACGTTTATCTGTTTTTGCGTTTTCTAAAAGTGTTCGTTCTTTAGATGCAGATGGAGTCCCGGCGAAGAGGCGGAAGAGAAATGAGGGAGAAGAGAATTTTCTGGAGATGATGGAGAACACGGAAAACCCTCTTCGCTGTCCCGTCAGACTCTACGAGTTCTACCTCTCCAAGTGGTGAGTGTCTCTGACTGTCAGCTGGTAAACACAGAACACAACTTGCTCTAATGTTTGCCTGCACCTCTTTTATGTTTTCATTCGAACATGTGTAGTTTTATTTGAGTTATTAAAGCTTATAACCATATAAAAAGCAGCAATAAATTACGTGTTTGTAATTAAAAAAAGCATGAAATTAAATGTGAAAGGTGTCTCAGGTGAATCATCGACAGAATCTGTTTCAGCCTGATGTTCAGTCTCAGGTTCACTTGGCATCATTTGCTGCAGATGCAACATCCAGTTTTAAAGAAATGTGACTAAAAGAAATGTTTGTGACTCAGATATGATAAATCGCACCATATATTTTTGTTCCCAAAAATGAAAACAACGTAAAACATCAGCAGATTTTCTGTTTCATTCTCTTGGATTGGGTGCTCTTTGTCTACTCTTACGACTTGTGTGAAAAGCTGCTGATGCTTTGAGTCATTTTTATGCAGAAGTGTTGAATGTGGAAGCAAATACAAACAGATTTCTATCATCACCGAGGTGGTGAATTAATTCCAACTGTCTAAACATAATGACGTCAGATTTATTTGAAGCTTTTCTCTCTCTCTGCATGTAGTCCAGACTCGGTGAGGCAGAGAAGCGATCTGTTCTACCTCCGCCCAGATCCCAGGTGCGTTCCCAGCAGCCCTCTGTGGTTCTCGCCAACGCCTCTGGACGCCTCCTCCATGGAAGCCATGATCGTGCGAATCCTCGTCGTCCGAGAGCTGCAGAGGACTGAAGAAGATGGACGAGACGCGTGCACGGACAAGGACGCTGAATGATGAAGGCAGCCAGTGCACAAACATGCTATTTTATTTACTGCTGTTTCTGTACGACTTTGCACTCAAAAAAAAAGTTTTGTATAGGAAATTACATTCAAGCAAAGAGAAACATCAGTTAAAAACAAATCTACAGACAGCAGATATACATGGTAAGAATCGTTTTGCAGCCGAGGAGGAAGTTATTTCGCTCAGCGCTTGGAGGAGACCAAACATGGAGCTAAAAGAGAACAAATGTTGAGTTGCACCAGGTTTGCAGCAACATGTCTCCAACTGTTATGACAGTAAATGTGTTAAGATGTTTGCTAACAAGTTCACCGTGCCACTCTTTACATGTTTAACAGTAAAATTAGCCTCATTCGCAGCCATCTGCAAGAATGTTCTCTGTTCTCGCTCTTCAACGTTGTTACGGCAAATGATCACATGTTGTTTTCGTCGTTTGGTGCCAAAGGTTTAAAAAACCAACTGGACAGATGTTACAGATCAAAAACACTAAAATCATCTTTGTGGCTTGAAGAAACTTTGCAGGAAGTGAAAAGAGTTTCTCGTTAACTGCTCGGTTAAACTGTTCGCTACGTTTATAAGCAGTTTGTTTTGTTTTGTTTGTCTCCCTTGATTCAGTTGCGACTTGAAATTTGGTTATATATTTTTATTTTTAATAAAAAGCAATACCAAAAAGCAGTCCTTGTTTGACCTTAATATACACGAACAATGCATAAATATCCTGGACTCACCTTCCTTCAAGAGTTTTTTACAATTTTCTAAATTGCAGAACAAACACACAACCTCAGCGCTATAAAATAATATCAGATTTGTGCAGTCAGCCAAAAAAAGAACCAAAAACACGGTGCTTTATTATTAAAACAGCACAGTAAATTTTCTGACATCTGGAAAGGGACAACAGATGGAAACTAGCACTTGTAGCTAACTCTGGCTTGTTTACAGCAAGTAACTTGTCTGTTGATTAATGAGCATTGTCCCTATCAAATAAATAAACAAATAAAAATAAATAAAAAAACTTTAAATGTGACATTGACTTTATAAAAAAACAGCATCGCTCCACCTTCTGAGGTTGTTTCATAGGATGAAGTGAATTTTAGACACAAATAGTTTGAGTTCCGACTGGTTTCTCACAAATGCTTCTATGAGGAAGTTTGCAGGATTTATCAAACCAACACTTCAGGTCACGACCTCCTTTCTCCCCCATCCTCCCACAGTCCTCTCCATCAGGATCTTCCTTTATCCAGTTGTTCGGCTCTTTCGGGTTCCAAAAAGTCAAACTAAGAGCAAAAGAGTTTTAAAAAAACAAAACAAAACTGGTGACTGATTTAGAAAATGAACCAAAAAAACAGACAAACAATCAAACCTTGTGTCCAGTGCTGAGCCGTCCACCCACAACCATGTCCCCTCTGTCTCCGAGTCTGTCAGTCCGATCCAGAACTTGTCCTCTTTGTCCATCATTATGTCTGTCAGTCTTCTCTCCAGGAACATCTGAACAGGAACAGTTGATGAAAATGACTCTATGAAGAAACTAAATCCTTGAGAACATGAAGCTGCAGCAGCATTTTGTACCTGCTCCTCTCTGCTGTCTATCTTCACCAGGTCTCCTCCTTTAGCTCTACATTCATCTCTGCTCTCGTTCCAGGCTGATTTGTTAGTGGAGAAATTATAGCACTGTCCTCCATATGGCTCCCAGCCCTCTTCACACGTCAGAAATGTATTGTCTTTGAAAATATTTCAGCAAAGACTCAGTTCATTTGATACTGTATATCACTGTTTATTTGACTCATCTAAGATAATCAGAAAAAACAAGTGAAGAGACTTTTCTACAGTTTTACCTGTAAAAGGTTTCCTCAGAGCTTCATTCTCCTCTTTTAACATTTGAAGACATTTGTTGGTTTTCAAGTTAAGGAAAGCTGATTTAAAAAAAAAAAAAATACAAAGTAGTTGGTTAAGGTCTCAACCAGAGTCTAAAACATGATTGTCTTGAGTGAAACTACGTGAATAAAACTGGACAAACTTACAGAGACGGTAAATAACGATGAGAGCAGCTGCCAGGAGAGCACAGAGAACCAGCATAGCCCATGTGACCTTTGACCCTCTGTTTGGTCTTACATGTTGAGAAGCAGGAGCTTCACCTGGTCAACATTTGGAGAAGAATCAACGTTGTTCATTGAAAAAGAAACGTGTGATTTACAACACAGAGCATGGCTGGTGCAGCTGAAAGAGAAACCACCCCCAGCACCGCAGAAGCAGCTGATCCACACAAACATTTGAGATATTTCTTATTATATATACAGTCGATGGTTATTCAAAAAAGCAGCACAGATGTGACGGGCTGGGGATGGATGGGCAGGTCAGAGATTCTAGTGATCAAGAAAAGCTTGAAGCTGCTCATTTAAAAAAATAAAAATAAAAAATGAACTTCAACTCATTTTAGAGTTTATGAACTTAGTTCAAAATTAAAAAATGTGAACTAGTTCACTTTAATCTGTGCGAATTGAACTTTGAACTAGTTCTTGTTCAGAGTGAACTCGCACAACATTGGATGTATGAAATATAACTGACAAAATCATGACACACACAGAGCCCAGTCCCTCCATGTACCAGAGTCTCCCAATCCCAGCAGAATAGTTCCACAGCAGCGGATTAAGTGGCCCCCAGCCAGCAGACGGAGTGAGTGGATGCAGTTCGACGAGGACGTGTCCAACATCATCCAAGCCACAGCCAAAGGAGATGCAGACAGCAGACTCCAAACAATGACCACCATCATCGTCAGCTATGCCTCAGAAAGATTTGGTCTGATCGAGAAGGGCAACATCAGCCTCCTACACCATGAACCGCAGGGCCACCAAGATACGTAACCTGTGCCAGGAGCGCCAAACCCTCAAAAAGCATTTCAAGAAAGCTACTGAGGACGAGAAGTTACCTTTAGAAGAACTGCGTAACATCCTGCAAAAGAGGCTGATAACCCTCAGCAGAGCAGAGTGGCACAGGAGGTGCGGAAGAGAGAGAGCCAGGAAGCGAACGGCTTTCATAGCCAATCCCTTCCACTTTACTAAACAGCTGCTTGGGGACAAGCGCAGTGGCCGGCTCGAGTGCTCAGCAGAGCAAGTGAATCGCTTCCTCCAGGACACCATGAGTGATCCGCTAAGGGAGAAAGATCTGGGACCCAACAAATCCCTCATAAGCCCTGCCCTACCAACATCAGAGTTCAAGCTAACAGAGCCCAGCGTGAAGGAGGTTGAAGAGGTCATCAAGGCAGCCCGCTCAGCATCCTCCACAGGCCCAAGTGGAATACCCTACCTTGTCTACAAGCGTTGCCCACAGCTTCTCCGGTACCTGTGGAAGATTTTGAAGGTTATTTGGCAAAGGGGAAGAGTGGCCAACCAATGGAGGTGTGCAGAAGGAGTCTGGATTCCCAAGGAGGAGGACTCAAAAAACATCAACCATTTTCAGACAATCTCGTTACTGAGTGTGGAAGGGAAGGTGTTTTTTAGCATCGTCTTCCGAAGACTGACCGAGTTCCTCCTCAAAAACAACTACATCGACCCGTCAGTGCAGAAGGGCGGGATACCTGGAGCTCCTGGTTGTCTAGAGCATACTGGTGTAGTCACACAGCTCATCAGAGAAGCCCACGAGAACAGAGGCAACCTAGCTGTGCTGTGGTTGGACCTGACCAACACCTACGGGTCCATTCCGCACAAGCTGGTTGAGCTTGCTCTACACCTCCACCATGTTCCCAGCAAGATCAAGGACCTGATCCTGGATTATTACAGCAACTTCAGGCTCAGGGTCACTTCTGGGTCAGTAACATCAGACTGGCATCACCTTGGGAAAGGAATACTAACAGGCTGCACAATCTCTGTTACCCTTTTTGCCCTAGTGGGGACAACAGATGGAAACTAGCACTTGTAGCTAACTACATATCCTATCTAAGTCATACATACCCCTATCTAAGTCAGGAGTCCGACAGCCCCCTATCAGAGCCTATATGGATGACCTCACAACGTCATCAGTCCCAGGGAGCAGGGGGATCTTACAAGGGCTGGAGAGACTCATCACATGGGCAAGGATGAGTTTCAAGCCTTCCAAGTCAAGGTCCATGGTGCTGAAGAGGGGGAAGGTGGTAGATAAGTTCCGATTTTCCATCTCAGGAACTGCAATCCCATCCATCTCAGAGCAACCGGTCAAGAGTTTGGGGAAGGTCTTTGATTCCAGCCTGAAAGACTCTGCTGCCATCCAGAGGTTGAAGGAAGAACTTGGAGCTTGGCTCACGAAGGTGGACAAGTCTGGCCTGCCTGGTAGATTCAAAGCTTGGATCTACCAGCACTCCATCCTGCCCCGAGTCTTGTGGCCGCTTCTCGTCTATGCAATCCCTATATCAACAGTGGAATCCCTTGAAAGAAAGATCAGTGCCTTCCATAGGAAGTGGCTGGGCCTCCCCCGCAGCCTCACCAGCTACCCTTCAGTGGGCTTACTGAAGAATTCAAGGTGGCACGCACGAGAGAAGCCCTACAGTATAGGGATTCCAGGGACAGCAAGGTGTCATCAGCCGGGATTGAAGTGAGGACAGGAAGGAAATGGAAGGCAGAGAAGGCAGTGGAGGTGGCAGAGTCCCGCCTGAGACAGAAGGAACTTGTGGGAACCTTGGCAACAGGGAAAGCAGGCTTGGGCTACTTCCCAAAGACCCAGGTCAGCAAGGCCCAGGGCAAGGAGAGACACCAGCTACTCCAGGATGAGGTCTGAGCAGGCACTGAAGAAGAACGAGTGAGCAGGGCAGTGGCACGCCGGCAGCAGGGAGCATGGACAAAGTGGGAGAGTACGTTGCAGCGCAAAGTCACCTGGGCAAACATCATGCAGGTGGACTTCCACCGTGTTCGGTTCCTTGTACAGGCTGTCTACGATGCCCTTCCAAGTTCTGCAAACCTCCACATCTGAGGGAAGAGCGAGACACCTACCTGCCCCCTTTGCTCTGGAAGAGGCTCTTTAGAACATCTGCTCAGCAGCTGCCCAAAAGCCCTGGCTGATGGTCGCTATCGCTGGCGCCATGACCAAGTGCTAAAAGCAGTTGCTGGGAGTATAGCCTCAGCCATCAGCACCTGTAAACACCATCATGCCCCAAAGAAGACCACACCCTTCATCAAAGCTGGAGAGAAACCCAGAGCACATCCTCAAACAACAACAGGCCTCCTCCACACAGCCCCAGACTGGCAGCTGCAGGTTGACCTGGGAAAACAGCTGAGGTCCCCCCAGCATACTGCAACCACATCCCTCCGGCCAGACATTATCATCACCTCTGAGGTCACAAAACACCTGATCATGCTGGAACTGACAGTGCCTTGGGAAGAGCGAATGGAGGAAGCCAACGAAAGGAAACGCGCCAAGTACCAGGAGCTGGTGGAGGAGTGCAGGGGCAGGGGCTGAAGGACTTTTTACGAGCCCATAGAAGTTGGCAGTTGGGGCTTTGCAGGATGGTCATTATGTAAAGCACTCGGCCGCTTGGGCATTACAGGGGCAGCCAAGAAGAGGGCCATCCATTCCGTCACTGAAGCTGCAGAGAGAGCCACGTGGTGGCTTTGGATCAAGAGGGCTGATCCGTGGGTTGCTACTGGGACGCAAGTCGGGGTCTGATCAGCCCCGGCTGGGTCGCCTGGGCGAGGGTGTCTGTTGCAAGACCCGAAACACCTGTTGACCCCAGGAAACAACACTGATGATGCGTCCCAGTGCATCCAGAAGATGTGTCTTAGAGAGTGAACTAGTTCTTGTTCAGAGTGAACTCGCACAACACTGGATGTATGAAATATAACTGACAAAATCAACTAAATATATTAAATAGTTTCTCCTGAATTAACTGCAAAGTGCCTACACTGTAAAATGTTAAAAGTCAGTAAAATTTAGAAACTAGATTTCAGCTGTCACCTCAGAAATGTGAGTAAACCTGAAGAAAACCTCTGTTATAATTAATGAACATTTTTTGTTTCAACTCTGAGTTAAAAACAACTTATTATGTGACATTATCTCTCATTGACTCACAGTTCCCTTTACTATTTCAACTCACATTTCCGAGTTGAGATCATATTCATATATTCATATCAGCTGCCACTTTAGAGCACAGTTGTTTTTAAATTCCTTACACTTAGATTTCTCATCTTGACAATGACAAATGGCAAGTCTTAAAGTTTATGTAAACTTCAGACAGATTCATCTCTTGCCAGAAATTTTGACATTTATTTTATTTAGGCTGTTTAGAGAAGAGAACCCACCGAAAACAACCACTTTGGAATTCATTCCTGGTAGAGAAACGGCTTCTAAAATCCACAAATCCATTTCACGGTGCCAATATTCTTGCTGACCTTATAATCCCTGACAGTTTAATCCTCTTTTATCAAGCCTTGTTTCAAAGGTATTTCCATTTTATAGTAATACTATAATATAATACTATATATAATAATTTTAAAAAGCCTCTATATTTCCCAGTATTGATATCATATCAACCTTCCTCCTCCCCCGTCGCTTTTTTTAACTTATAAAGACATGAGTTCAATGAACAATTGACCACACAGATAAAACTCACAAGACAATGGATTACTTTAAGTTTTGTAAACTTATTAAACTGAGTTCACTAGCAAAAACCTGTCACGACTATTGGAGTTAAAGAGAAGAGAAACGTTCACACAGCTTAATGGGGCTGGAATGTTTTGCAGTGTATATTTAATAAGCATTTATTAAATATATTGGTGTGTCTAATATCTGTATTTGTCAGCAGCCAGATGCGGGCTATCTGCAGAAAACCAACAGGAAACGTGAACTAATTTTGTCACAATGTGAATCAGACATTTTATGGTTATTTCCTCCTTTTGTCCAATTTGACGTCTTCACTTTGTTTCTTTCCTTAAATAAACCTTATTTAATGAAAATCAGATCTGTCTCAGTTCCATTTAGCTGCAATTAAATATTATAATGTACTGATATTTTACAAAGTTGAATGTGTGCTAATATTTTCAAACGCTTTATGCAGATGATGTTTTCTTCTATTACAGTACATGTTATGTTCATAAACCAACACCTTTGCTCAGATTGGTGGTTGCTTGTTTGATGACAACGGCTTCTCTCCACATTCATGTTCTTACCTTTGTCATTGCTCTGTGACCGGCTCATTGTGTTGAGGCTTCAGGATCCCGACTTCAGACTTGGTCCAACTGTCTCTGCAACAAATAACAACAGCAACAAGCTGCTGTTACATGATTTGTCCTAAATTCTTACTTATTCTGTCTTCAGTCTGTTGACAGATTAACTCCAGTCAGGATTAATATTCACCCTCTCCACCCTTTGGGCTGATGAGAATGAATGACACCTTCATGTGTCACAACTTAAAATAAACTTCCTGTTCAAGATAGAGACGACACTTCGAAGTCTACTTCCCCATAGATGAAACAATGCTGAGATCAAACCGTATCTTGGCACTTGTCTTTATTGAAGCCTGATTTAATTGTCAAAGATGGCATAGATGACGCTGCCTCCTCTGGTCCATTTGAGTTTGTCGTTTGTCATTGCTTTGTTGTATCTGATAAATGAAACAAGTTGTTTTTTTGTATTGGTGCAAAATTGTGTTTTGTATTTTTTTCAAATGACTAATGTTTTTGGTTCAAATGGTTTGATAGATTTTACAGGTGATCCAGCTGTTGTACAGAATCAGTAAGAGCAATAAGAACTGATGTTAGACACAGCTGAGCACTTAACCCCGACTCAATGAGCATTTTGGATCTTTCAACATCATACACTCTGCCCTGGACGACCCAGCGTTTAGTAATAACTTTCCCTGTCATGGTGGTTAGCACTGATGCCTCACAGCAAGAAAATTCTCGGTTTGAATCCATCTGGTTCCTTTCTGTGTGGAGTTTGCATGTTCTCCCTGTGTCTGCGTGGGTTCTCTCCAGGTACTCCAGCTTCCTCCCACCGTCCAAAGACATGCTGGTTAGGTTCATTGGTGATTCTAAATTGGCCGTAGGTGTGAGTGTGAATGGTTGTCTGTCTCTCTGTGTTAGACCTGAGATAGACTGGAGACCTGTCCAGGGTGTACCCCGCCTCTTGCCCCAGTGACGGCTGGGATAGGCTCCAGCAACCTTGTGACCCTCCAGAGGACAAGCAGTTACAGAAGATGAATGAATGAATGAACTTTCCCTGTTGAGATGCATTTATTTATTTATTCATTTATTTATTTCCTTATAATAAAGACCGGATACCTCTCCCTCCCCATTCCAAACTCATTTTAAGATATTAAATGATATGTTTCTTAGACATTCATTTCAAAACTAGATCTCTGAAAGAATTGTACACTCACCAAAGATAAAATATGATTCCATTAAGGTTGGCAATTCAATGGTAGATTGAAATAAGGGTCAAATGTACAACACCTTAATTATCTTGGCCAAACAATACATAGATAGATGTAATTTTTTGGGAAATTCGACTAGAATTGTTTTTCAAGAAAACTCTCAAAAGTGTTGCTTGCACTCTTGACCTTAAATGTTTTGAAACCTTACTAGACATCTCTGTATTTTTCTTTTTCTAACTGCTTTTGTCTTCCTTTGTTTTAATTTTTGTGTCCTTCCTGTGTTGTTATACTCGTGTAACATTTCTGAAGTGTTTGGATGTTGATTTATTTAGTCATGCTCAGTCTGGTCACTTTATTCATCTTTGATTATAAAATAAAAAGGAAAAAATATATAATTTAGTCAGTTATTGATCCTGGCAGTCTGAATGTGCCAATAAGTCTCTAGAGATAACAACTCCATCTGTATTATATCTGAACTGTCGCCACAGCAAGTGATAAAAAAAAAAAAAGATGAATCAACATTTTCTTTCATTTGTTTTTTAAACAGTTTTATTTTAAGCATAAATAATAACTACTTGTAAGTTTTGTACTTTAACATATTAGCTTAGCTTCCATACCTGACACCAAGACAAACTAATAAATATGCATATTTTGTGAAAACAAAAAATAAAATCTAATTATGTACATTCTTAGAAGTTGCTACTCATTGAAAACATTAATGAATTAACTAAAACATCAATAACAATGATAAACTACTAAATTAATGTTATTACTGTTAATTAAACACAGAAAAGTAAATTCAGAAAGGGTTTTTATGTTTTTCTTAAATTAGACGGATTTTCAGTGGAGTTCGGTCTCAACTCTTCTTCGCTGCTTTCTGCGCTCATCCGCAACTTCCGCTATGTCCCGGTCCCGAGTCCTCCACACCCCCCAACGTCAGTCTTTACAGAGCAACTGAGCCGCTGCTTGTTTGCATCTCGGAGCAGAAAACAAAAGTCTTCTAGAAAAGGGACGTTTTCAGCTTTGTCCCGCTTCTTTCACCTCAGGCGTTCATTTAAAGGCACCTTGTGTTAGCTAACTGCTCGTTAGCTAGCATGCTACTACTACACCGACACACCAGGCGACTCCTCTTGGACTAATTCTATCGAGTCATGACTGAGTTAAGATGTCGAGAGACTTTAAAAGGAGAAAATGAAAAAGAAAAAGAAGAAGAAGAAGAAGAAGAGCGTCAAAATGAGACAGACCTGCAGAGCAAACGTAAGTGGAGCTAACATAGCAGGTTGCTAACTAAACACCAGGTAGCCTCCAGTGCAGAAACATCCAGTTGCTTTACTTTTAAATATCTTGTGTGGATGCTGTGACAACTTGACTGTGTCTGTCCTAACAGATGTTGGTGAGTCTGTGGACAGTCATGAGGGGGAGACAGTGTCCAGCGGTGCAGCAGATGACACATTGCAGCAGAAGGAAGGAGATAAAGATAGTCAACATGAACAGGAAGAACCAAGCAGACCTCAGTCATCCTCTGTTAAAACACCCAAGCGCTTATCTGCATGTGAGTAGAGTTACTGATAAACGCACAAGATCACTGCTGGCGACATGTCTTCTCAGTTAAGTGACTTAAATAACTGATGGAACAACATCAGGAGGTTGCACCGATGCATAAATCTTATCTGGTTCCACTTCAGATGCTTTAAAACAGCTGTCACTTTGATGAACAGCTGAGAGGTAAATACACTGGAAATGCAAACAGGCTCAACAGAAGCAAATGGAGAAAACTATTTCACTGACTTGACAATAGTTGCAGAAAGAAAAGTGTCCATGGTCACTAATAATAATTAAAAAAAAAAGAAGTGAAGTGAGGCATGCAGCTGGAACACGCTTACCGTCGCCATGGTGACCCACAAAGTCACTGAAGCCGGGTTCAGAGGGAAGTGAGACAAAATGCAATTGCTGCAGCGACAATCGTGTCCGTGCCTTTTTAAATCCCCCCTAGAAACACTTCCTCTGAGTCCTGCATTACAGTACAGGATTTATTTTATCTACACCCTGTTCCTGTGTAGCGTCCAGTTGTTGAGTCTCGGTTTTGTTTTATGTGTTTGCGTATATTTGTTGTGGTACGCTGAGCCCTCAGGGCCACCGTAGATGTGTGCATTTTGTTTGTGAAGTGTATTTTTATTCCTCACCTAAACAATAAAACTGCATTTCTAGTTCTGAACGAACAGTAACGAACTAATGCACGCAAATTCCTTCCCTATATATATAAGCAGCATTTATCAGTCAGCCGTAAAATTATAACCACCAGCCTAATATTGTATATTAGAGTCCTGACCCATCGAGGCGTGGACTGCTCGAGACCTCCGAAGACGTTCTGTGGTTTCTGGCACCAAGACGTCAGCAGCAGAACCTTTAAGTTCTCCAAGTTGCGAGCTGGGGCCTCCACAGATTACACATGTTTGTCGATCACATCCCACAGACGTTCGACTTGTTGGAGATCTGGGGAGTTGACACCTTGAACTTGTTGTTGTGATCCTCAAACCATTCCTGATCCACTTTTACTTTGTGGCACAGATGGTTGTCCTGCTGATCCAGCTGTCAGTGGTCATATTGTTGTGGCTGATTGCTGCTGTGCATGAGTAAATTAGTAGTAAACAGGTGTCAAAGTGTTTTACTGTTGTTTCTCCTCCTCAGCCGTTTTTTTGCAGCGTCTGGTGAGGGTGTTCTTCGGGTGCCTGGCGGCTGTCGCCTGCGGCATGCTGTACGCCGTGTATCTATCCACATATCACGAGAGAAAGTTCTGGTTTTCTACCAGACAGGTGGGTGACTCTGACTTTTATGAGTTTGCTTCAATTGCAATCATATATATATACTGTCAGCTCTAAAATCCCTTCTGTGTGTGTCTCAGGAGCTGGAGCGTGAGATCACCTTCCAGGGAGGCAGTGGACTCTACTATTACTACTACAAGCACATGCTGGCGGCACCGTCCTTTGAAAGAGGTACACGTGTACTCGAATACTTAAACATGTGTAAAACCGCAACATAAAACCAGGAAACACTCAGTTCTTTTGTCGTGTGTGTTTTCCAGGGTTTTATGAGCTGACGATGGATAACAGGACTGTTTCTGGACAGACCATCAACGCAGTGGAACTTTTTTCTCTTTATCCAGAGCTCATCACAAGCTTCATATACAGAGTGACTGGCAGCCAGGTCGGATTTGTGTTTCTGAATTTTCTTTGTGTGTAAAATAAGAGATGCATATAAAACTTTAGACAACTAGAATGAGAAAATAATTACTGGACACGCAATCGGAGGCCTTAAGTTAATTTACATGATTAAGGCGTAATGTAAGTTATTTGACATTCACACTTGTAAACATGTCTTTGTATTTTTTTCCTTTAATTGAACTCCATCCTCTCCTCTGCTGAAGCAGGATTTTGTTGAACCCATCTACTTCTACATTGGAGCGGTTTTCGGCCTCCAGGCGGTCTGCGTCACCGCCCTGTTTGTCTGCAGCTGGGTGATGAGTGGCACCTGGGTGGCCGGCATGCTGGCTGTGGCCTGGTACGTGATCAACAGGTGAGAGGACATCCGTCAAAACAGTTTCTCTCCGTGTGTGTTTCTTTCATATTTATTAGTTTCTTTTAATGCCTAATGAAATCAAAATGTCAGTAGTGAAGCACAATATTGCCAATGTATCTGTCTTAAAGGGGAACTACTGTTTTTTTACAACCTGGACCTTATTTCTGGCATAAAATACGATCGTTTACTCACCCATATAACTTTGGTGTAATTTGTATTCCTTCAGGAGATATTTAGATCTGCGTATATCCATATAGTGGGAGTGACTGGGGCACCGAAACGCAGCCTCTAAATAACACATTATCTGCCGCGAAACTTGTTCATTTCGTTTGTCCACAACGTCAGAATCGGAAAAATATTCAGCCATGTTGCAAAAACCTAGCAGAAGCAAATTACAGGTAAACAAGCCAACCGTCACGGGTGCGCATGGCGCTCAGAGATGACATCATTCGAGTCAGTGGTTAGTAGGTCAATCTACAGACCCTGGATGATGATAACAGGTAACTCCGGACTCAACAGGGAATAGCACTAGCGTATCATAACAAAATATTGGTGAAATTAACAAGTTTTGTGGCAGATAATGCGTTATTTAGAGGCTGCGTTTCGGTGCCCCAGTCACTCCCACTATATGGATATACACATATCTTAATATCTCCCGACTGACTGCAAATTACACAAAAGTTATATGGGTGAGTAAACGATCGTATTTCATGCCAGAAATAAGGTCCAGGTTGTAAAAAAACAGTAGTTCCCCTTTAAGGCCTGGACAAACCAAACTGACATTAAAGATATACAGGCAACTAAAGACAACTGTGATGTCGGCTCACGTCATCATCAGTTGCACTTGAAGGCAACACAAAGACTACAGCCGACAGCCAGCTGGCACAGATGATCTGTTCCCGTGTGGAAGGAAATAAGTCTTCATACTGGCGTGCGGCAGTTGCCTGTACATCGTCATTCAGAAGGGAAAACAGGAAGAGTCTGTGAATGCTCACTAGCTGAAACTGGACTTGTAGATTTTCTTGAAGATGTTTTGTCCTAAAAGCTTCTTCAATTTTAAAAGGCCAGATACTTACCTGTAGATGGAGGAAGAGGAAGCTAGAAAGAGTTATACAGAACTGGTCTCAGCAGCATTTACAGCTAACTGCTAATGCTAATAGCCACAGTTGGTGAAAAACCAATCAAAGTTAATGAAAGGTTGAAGTGGTGGAGGCTGAATGTGCATAAAGACATAAACTCCTGTTCTTCAAAAACAAGTATTGCACCATGTGAGCGTGGGTGAATCACTAGAGAAAAACAGAATTACACAGGATGAAGTGTGGGTTTGAACGTTCAGATGAGATGAAGGTGTGAAGGTGTTTTCTTTACTTTCATCTCTCCCTGTGCGCTGGTTCTCTAAGATCGACAGCCAATCAGAGAACTCTCTCTCAACAGACTCGTTCCCCAACTGATTCAACATGCTGAATGTGCAGAAAAGCCAAGACAGAGTTCAAAACTAGTGGAAATTGTGCAAGAAACACAGTAAAAATCCGACATTTCCCAGTTGACTGTCTCTTGGTTCATTCTTTTGTTTTAGTTTTTTTCCTTCATAGTGACTTTTCTACCTGAACTCTGCTTAAATTCTCCCACAGACCAGACACAACCAGAGTGGATCAGGCCATTCCTCTGCGGGACAACTGGGCTCTGCCTTACTTCTCTTGTCAGGTGGCAGCTCTGACTGGATTCCTGAGCAACAACATCAGCTCTGCCACCGAGGTCAACCTGCAATAAACACCCTTCTTATTTGTTTGTTTATTTATTTATTTAATTTTTTAACTGAATCCTCTGCCTATGTTTCGAGTCAGGTACTGACACTGAAACATTTCTTTTGTAGATGTTCTGCTATCTCACCATGAGTGCCACCACCTTCACCTTCCTCCTGGTCTGGGAACACAGTCACTACGTGCTCTTCATTCAAGGACTCTGTCTGTTTCTGCTGGACTCTTTTGACCTGGTGCCGCCACGGAAGGTAACGCACATCTGGGACTAAACAGGAAGCAGGAAGGAACCACATTTTCACCGATCAGGCATAACATTATGACCACCTTCCTGATATTGTGTAGGTCTCCAAAACAGTTGTGACTCATCAGAGAGTGGACATGGGCCTTCTGAGGGTGTCCTGTGGTGTCTGGTAACAGGATGTTGTCAGTGGGGGCCTTTGAGGGGAGGGGCCTCTGTGGATCATCCCACAGATACTTGATCAGTTTGGGATCTAGTGAATTTGGAGGCCAGGTCAACACCTTGTGCTGTTCTTTATGTTGTTTTTTTTGAGTTGTTCCTAAACCGTTTTTGTGTGTGTGCCTGCTGCCATCAAGGAGTGTCATTGCTATGGGGTGGGGGTGCCTGGTCTGGTCGAGGTGGGTGCTACATGTCTAAGTAACAGCCACACCAATGAATGCCAGGTCCAGAAGTTTGCCAGCAAAACACTGAATTGTCACAAGATGGTCAATGTTATTTACTTCTCCTGTCAGTGGTTTTAATGTTCTGGCTGATCGGTGTAAATGATCCATTGCTGTATGTCATTATTTTATGATAGTACTCCATTTGAATCTGCTGATTTCAGTTTCTCCTCTCTCTTCTCTTCTCTTTGTCGTTTCTGGGTCGGACAGATGGCTGACATTCACAAGGTGTACCTCAGCTCTTTGTTCCTGGCCTACTTGTTCCAGTTCCAGAACGCGGCCCTGCTCAGCTCGCCGCTGCTCAGCCTCCTGATTGGCTCGTTGCTCGCGAGGCACTTCCAGGTAGAGTTGTCTTCCGTCTCACGTCAAAGCTCAGCCTTATTAAATATCACTCAAACTGAAAGCAGAGCGTCACCGACGAAATCTGTATTTCTCTTCCAGCAAAAGATGAAGATGGGTCGTCTCGTTGCCAGAGTGATGAAGCTCTTCCTGCATTTCCACCTGGTCTTCACAACTGGGATCACCTTCAGTTATTTGGTCAAGGTAAATACAGATGTCTCTGTTTGTTAATCCATTTGTCAGTTCACTGTTCACTAACCAGTTCTTTTTATCAACAGAAACTTATTCCTGTAAATGAGAGCGACTTCATATTGAAGTTTCTGGAATTAAAATTTGGCCTCAACGCGACAACGTGAGTTAAAACAGTTTCCAGTTAACAACACAGCCTGGACTCAGTGTGCCGATATCAGATCTAATGTAATTAAACTCTTTTCTTTTTCTGTCTCAGTGATTTTGTTCCCAACTTCTTCCTGTGCCAAGAGAGTTTCCAAACACCCGGTCAGGACTTGTTCCTACGGCTGACGCAGGCCTCGGTCCTTCCCTTCTACTTCCTGGTGCTCACCGTCTGCCTGCTGTCCACCCTGCAGGCCATCTACAGGAGACTCAGGTGAGAGACGTGTGAACACGGTTTAATATGAGAATGGATTGTTTTCATTTTAAGAAACAATTCCACGATCTCCCTGAATTCAAGTTTTAAAACAAGACGATTGTGTTCCTCTTTCTGTTTTTTCCATTTAATACACAAAATTATATCAAAATGATTGATAATGAAACTATTGCTTAGTTTTACCCCTAAATGCCGTGACATCCCAAGCTCAGGGTCTGCCATTTGCTGGTGTTGGGCTGTCTGTGCCCCCCTGTGGACTTTTGTGGTGTTCTGCATCCCCTGTTGACAGTTCTTCAACAGATTTAGCATGCTGAATTTGTTTTTAGTAGTTCTAGCCTTCCAGCTAATAGTAGCTCTTCCTGTTTCCCCTTTCAAGTATTGAATCCAGACTACTGCCACCTGCTGGTATGAAGAGTTATTCATATTCATACAGATGTAGAACGTACATGCTAGCAGTTAGCCATTAGCTGTTGTCTTTACAGCAAGGGTGTCAAACTTATTTTAGTTCAGGGGGGCACATACCTCCCAATTTGATCTCAATGGTGCTGGACCAGTAAGAAAATAACCTATAAATAATAATAATAATAATAATATTAATTTAATCCATTACTTCTTCCACAATGGGGAAATTTCAGTTCCTGCTGTTTGACCCATCCATTTGTTCACACAGTAGTGGGCTGCAGCCTCTAAGGACTGCCCCAATTTGGGGGTTAGATGCTTGCACCTCAGCCATGGACACAGCGGGACCCCTCTGTCCCAAGCTGCGCCTCTAACCACTTACGCCACAGCTCTCCCAAATAACAACAACTCCAAATGTTTACCTTTGTTTTTGTGCAAATGAGAAATGGAAATGTTGACGTTGAATGAGCTATCCTTTTACGAACAACCTGATATGTCGGTGCATCTGCGGTGCCATCTGCTGTTTAGTTCTGAGTCTCAATGTTGTGTTATGTCCACAACTCTAAAAGAGTGCGCCTCCCTAGTGGAGCAATTAGGAATAGCAGCGTCTTTATGTCGTGTTTGCACTTTGCTCGATTCCAGATTCAGGCGATAACACAGTCGGCTTTTGTTGCCAGTGGTTCTTTGAAGTCGGTTTAGTGTGTTCCTACCTGAACACCGTCTCTAACAGTCTGGTTACCCAGTAAAATGGTGATGTCTCCTGATAAATTAACTCAGTAATGTTGTTTCCACATTTGTCTGTAAGCATGACGTCTCTCCTCTTCAGTGGTCAGCCAATGAAGACCAACCACAGACTTGAGGATGGGCGGATAGGAGAGCAGCCCGAGGTCATCTATCATGTTTTCCACACGTTGTTGTTTGGAGGCCTGGCTCTGCTCTTTGATGGGTATGGTTTTTTGTTTTGTTTTTTAAAAAAAGATAAAAGTTAATTCCTCTTTGGCACAACTTGACCTGAGCTGCGTTCCTTCCTCGTGCAGGATGAAGTATTTATGGACGCCGTACGTCTGCATGTTCACGGCGTTCGGCGTGTGTTCTCCAGACCTCTGGATGACGGTGTTTAAGTGGCTCAAGCTGAAGTCCATCCACCCTGTGGTATTGGTTCGTGTCTACATCTACATATTTTAGACTTGTTTATTCCTTCAGATGATTTATTTTCTCACACTGTGCCTTTTCATGCTCCAGTCTCTGATTCTGAGCACAGCTGTTCCGACCATCATTGGCTTCAGTTTGTGGAGAGAGGTGAGACTCTCCGTCCTTTTTCTTTCAAAGCTCTGTTATTACTAGACACCTTATATAATTATGCGTGCCTCCTGCTCCTGTGTTGCAGTACTGCCCTCGTGTCTTAGCGGATTTATCAGAACTGCAGGAGTTCTACGACCCAGACACGGTGGAGCTGATCAGCTGGATCAGGTGCGTCCTCAGATCTTTATTAAGAATCACTTATTTATTTGTATTTTTCATAATTCTGGCATCAAATGTCATCCTTCCCCTCTCCTTCCAGGTCCCAGGCTCCGGCGGCGGCTGTGTTCGCCGGCAGCCCTCAGCTCTTAGGAGCGGTGAAGCTCTGCTCGGGTTCAGCCGTAACCAGTTTGCCGCTTTACTCAGACATCAACCTGCTGAAGAGGACTGAAGATGTGAGTGAAAATGCTTTACAAAGATTGATAAATCACAGCGTTTGGTAGCAGAAAGCATGCATTATAGAACAAACACTTAAAGAAGAACAGAAATGTGACCACAAGAAGAGAGAAGATACAAGATTAGTCATCTAAACCTGGGTTTACACAACTTTACTGATATTATCTGCAGCCGACCACATGATAGAACAATGCAGCTTTTGTTTATTTGGTTTGTTTCCTTTCGTTGTAGACTTACCAGGTGTATGCGATGAGATCCGCAGAGGACGTCTACAAGCTCCTGACCTCCCAAAAAACGAACTACGTGATCATCGAGGAGTCGATTTGTAACGAGCTCACTCTTATTAAGGGCTGCAGGATCAAAGACCTGCTCGACATCTCCAACGGACACGTGAGTCGAAAGCGCTTTCAGCCTCCCTGCCTCCTTAAAGAGACGCTGAAGCAGCAGTTTGTAGAATCACTCATGATCTGTGTGTTTTGTTCCCGCTCAGGTGGTCTATGACAAAGGGGAGATTTACTCCTTCTCCAAGCACGGACGCTTCTGTCACGAGATTAAGATGAACTACTCGCCGTACACGAACTACTTCACCCGAGTCTTCTGGAACCGCTCGTATCACGTCTACAAAGTGAACTCTGTCATCTCCTTTCAGTACTGACCTTCAGCCTCCGCCTCCTCGCCGCAGTTAGACCGAGGGCCCGGCGCTGACGTTTTTTTTTTTACCGCCCGGTGCGTCGCTTCGTCTCCACGGTTTAAACTCGCCGTGCTCTTTGTCTAATCACTGTTAACATGAGACGTCCCGCTGGAGGAGCTGGACGACGGGAGTCAGCCGAGCACAAGGGCCTGGTCTACATGTTGTCGACATATATGGACCGTGTTGAAGTTGAAATATGCCATATTTATCAGTGTACTGTAGTTTTATAATGTGATGCATTTAATGAAAGGGAAGGTTGTTGGGAGACGTCCCGCTAGTCAAAGTGTTGGTCACAAAAGTTAACCCCAAAGACTTGATCCTAATGATTTTAATTATCTACTGATTTTTCCTCGAGTGCCACTTTGAGTTTTACATTTCCGGTGAAACATCCTGTCAGATATTTTACTGGACAGCCTTGGACAATAAAGCTCCATCAACAATGTAGAGTTAACACACGTACAACTAAAGACATTTAAAGTACTTTCGTGCAAATTAGCCACTGTTTGCATGCTAGTATGCTAAACTATGGTGCAAATTAAACATCTGCAAGTTGACTTAGTTGTTTAAGCGAGCTAGTTAGCATGCTACCATTAGCATTTAGCTCAAAGTTCAGCAGAGTGACACAGATCCTCTAGTGCGGCTGTGGACTCTTTGTTTTTAAGCTCCTTATTAGGGGTTAAATATTCATGCAGTAATCTTGACATAATGATTTCGTGGTGACCGACACCAATCAGCCATAACATTATGACCACGGACAGGTCAAAATTGCAAAAACGGACAAGTTGCGAAGGATCTGAGCAACTCTGACAGGAGCCACATTTTAATGACTACACAACTTGAGTCAGAGCATCTGAGAAACCGCAGCTCTTTGCATGTGTGCCTCCTACCTTACCTGCAGGGTGCACTGCAGGTAAGGTAGGAGGCAAACCAGCGGAGCCAGTGAGATGCTCAGAGATCTTGGGTCCTTCTATTCGTGTCTATGTTACTTAAACACATAGTAAGCATTGTTACAGACCATGTACACCCTTTAACAGTATTACCTGATGGCAGTGGCCTCTTTCAGCAGGTTAATGCTCCCCCAAAATCTGAATCTGTCATGGACACACAAGTCCGATCCATTTAAACCCCACCTTGAAACTTATAATGTAATGGCTGATCTGTGTTTATGGCTCATTATTGTAGATATTTATAGTTATTTTTTTCTTTCTTTTTTTTTTTAAATGTTTTATTGTGGTTCACAGTTACAACCTACACTCCAAAAATAGTTTGATTTGAAGAAAATGATTTGACTTTTGGGTTTAGATGTGAATAAACTATCTTGAAATAATGATCATAACAAATTTAGATAGAAAATTAATGATGTTAGATCCCAGGTTACTGATAATGTTATTTTTAAGCATCCTAAAGGTGAGCATTCATTACCTGCTCTCGCTTTCTTTCACCTTCTGCCTTTGTTTCCTCCCACAGTACTCATGCAGTGCATGTGTATGTGTTCTTTAAGGGACTGCTGCCTTTTTTTATGCTTTGCTGTAATAAGAAAGATGTCTGCGTGCTGTTTATTGTGCGATCTGATGTGAAAAAGGGACGTGGAAGAAGCTCGGCCGATTGTGTTTCTCCTGGACTCTGAAATCAGCTACTGAATATGTTTGAAGCTGTGGAAGTCGTTGCTTCACTTAATGACTGGCTCTGTTCTGTGTACATGTAACTGAACTACACTGGGTAGTAGATGCATAAGCTGTCACTGTTTCAGCCTTAAAGGAAATGGGTCTGTTCTGGGGCTACTTGTTTTTGTTCATGTCTTTACTCCACACTCACTTCCAGACTGTTTCTTCTCCACTAGTTCTTACCTTCAGTGTTTGGTGGTGAATTCCTCCTGGTGCTATCATGCAAATAACAAACCTCCCCTCTGCAAAAAAAAAAGTGAAGAAAAAAGAAATTAAAAGTGAGCGCGAGTTGATAAATATATTATTGCATGTGGTTCTTTCAGCATTCAGGTATTTACTTCCTAATCTGATGTCAAGATACTCTCTACACCCAGTACTTTTACTCAAGTACTGTATTTATGTACAAATACTACTTCATATAGTACTTGTTATTCATCTGCAAATATAGGATCCTGACAAAAAAACACATTAACAGGATGTTTTCTATACTGTATATTAAAATATCCAACAATAAATACAGATAAAACGATTAGGCAATTGACCAGATGTGTGGTTTTGATGCTTCTCCTTCTGAATATTCTATTTTTAAACTGATTTTATGGTTTGGTTGAATAAAAATAGCACAAAGGTATATTTTTATGCACATATAAATTCAGCACAGGCTCGCCAAGATTAATACAGAAATTATACAGGAATTAAAACTGTTTGTTCCATCCGAACTGTTGCAAGAAAACAACAGAAACACGGAAATGTCAACAAGCACAAAACAAAGGAAAGATCTAAGTTTTCTTCAATTTAACTAAAATTCCTGTCATTTTTTTTTTTTTTTTTTACAACTGGTCTTGTTGAATTATTATTCTGGTATTAAATATTAAATGGAAAAATACAAATTATGGCCTGGAAGTTTTATGTTTATGTTAGAGAAATATTTGTTAGGAGCTGAATGCTACATTCATGAAATCACGGAAAAATGTGATAAATCTAAAACACACTTATTCTGTCTTCAGTCTTTCTTCTTACTGCGCATTTTTCTAAGGTGGTTAGTCCCATTGTTAATCTAGTTTTCACGCCATATAATTAGTCTGGATTATCGTATTATTTTAATATATTTGCATCGGTTCGTTACCAAGTTAAACTAAATACAGTGTATGGCACCTTTAAAATTAGTTGAACTGAACGTATTAGTGCTAATTTGGTGTTTTATTTTTAAAGTTAGTCAGCACAGTAAAATGAGAGATAACAATTATGTGTGAATCCCAAATCGGACACAATTTGAACGAGTTTGTCAGCTATTTAATTACCATTAATTACATTTAAACCATGTGACCTGAACGCGGCATAAATATGCGCAAACATGGGCGCACCGTGTGTCTCCTTGGCGACGAGGCGGAACCGGAAATACGGAGGAGCGATGGCGAATCGCAGAATGAATTATGTGAGAACCAGTCCATGTAGCTGTCCCAGCTCCTTATTTTGACATTTTAGTGCACTCTTAGCTCTTTTATTCTCTACTTTTTATCAGTGTCACCTACTGAGGTAAGAAAACCAGCCTCTCTTTGTGCGGGCTAGGCGATACACTTTAGCTAGCTCGCTAAAGATATTAGCCGACACATCTCTAGCGCCAGACACCACCGCGGGTGCGCTTGATTTCAATACATGTACAGCCCGAAGTGTATGCATACAGTTATGCTTGCGTAGTAACGGCTGTAAAAATTGGAATCCCCGCCCGGTTGGAAGGAGCCGGGGAAGAAATGAAACGTCTTCAGACCACAACAGAACATTTCAGCGTTATCGATATGTAGCTGGTTTGACATGTCAAGTTAGCGTTAAAAATTAATTTTAAGTCAAGATATTTCGCCTAAAAAAAACGTATTAAATATGCATTTTAAAATGCTGCAAGCAACAGGTAAAGGTGATGAATACTTTACAACACTCTTACTTAAATGTAGATGTACTCCACTAGAAGCAATTGTTGATTAATTCAACATTTTATAAGTTATGAACTGTTATTAATAGGAAAGTATAAGTATTACACATAGTTGGGGGAGCAAAACACAAAAAATATTCATGTGTCCCTTGATAGTCTATGCAGTGAGATTTTTAATTTATGTACAGTTGTTTAATTTTTGCATATATTTGGTTGATGATTCACAGTCACTTTAGACTTGTATGGTATTTTAAACAAACCAAAAATGACATTACTTCATAATAATAATAAAAAAAATGTTAGTTGCTAGATTAAAACATAGTTAAAAGACATCAGTAATGATAATCTATCTATTATTAGATAATCTCTATTAAATACTTATTAAAATAACATTTTCTTTGCTGTATTAAGAATCTTTTTCTGGCCAGCTTGCTTTTATTTGCGTACAAATTAAAGAACCAGTGGAAATTAGATAATGTAAACGCTATTTCCTCCTGCTAAGTTTGGTTTTGTTGAAGTTATACAACTTCCTTGTTGTTGTTGTTGTTGTTTTTAACTCATCATGCATCTTCACTGCTTTACTTTAGGGGAGGATGAGTGCTGAAGCAGCAGACCGGGTGGCCGCTGTGGCCCCCAGTCGGCCCGGCACACCTCTCCAGACGTCCTGGTTTGAGTTCCTCCTGGACGACGGCCTGCTGGAGAAACACCTGCAGAAATGCAACCCAGGTCTGCTCCGCGTCACTTATAACTTCACTGTTTATTATGCAGCAACTTGTGGTAGATTTGAAGTGGTTTCATCACAAAACGCGGAGGGATTTGAGTGCAAATGTGTTTCTGTTTCCACAGACCCAATGCCAGCTCAGCTGATCATCCAGTTCCTGGAGCAGGCGTCCAAGCCGTCGGTGAACGAGCAGAATCAGGTGCAGCCTCCGGCAGACAACCGTAGGAACCGCACCCTGAAGCTGCTGGCGCTGAAAGTCGCCGCGCACATGAAGTGGGATCTGGATTTACTAGAGAAAGGGTGAGAGTGAATATGTATCATCATTACAGTGGGCTACAACTAATTGATAAAAGGGAATCTATCATATTTGGAGATTAATATGTCTTAAAATTAACAGACACCTGTTTTACCTGGAGGTTTATTTAGTTACAGATCTCAAATGTGAATAAAACATTCCCCGACTATAAACTACATAGAAAAAGTCTTCATCTTGAACACTAACCTGCTTCTTCTCTGCCAGCTTGACCATTCCAGTGTTGAACATGTTACTGAATGAGCTCCTGTGTGTGAGCAAAGTGCCGCCCGGGGTGAAACACGTGGACCTGGACCTCTCCACTCTGCCTCCGACCACCGCCATGGCTGTGATCATCTACAACCGCTGGTGAGTGGGATGAGACTCACTTCAGATATGAAATTAAATTATTAGATAATCACATATCTGTGAATGTAGATTAATGAAGGAATGCAATCTCCTAATATTTTTGTAGTAGCCTTTTCAGTATTAAATCTGTAATAATCTGTCACTATTTACAAACACACTCTTCTAAAAAGCGTCTAGATCACCAGTAAAGTTATAATAAGTTTTATTAATACTCGTGCAAAAAACATCACTTTTATTTTTTTACTTTGTTGTACAGATAATAGACAAACAAATGACATGCAGTAATGATAGGACATTCAGCCTGTGGCTTCTTTTTATTACCTTGGACATAATAAATGTAATAAAGATGTAAATAACTTTATTGTGTCTTTTTATTAAAGGGCCATCCGAACCATCGTGTTGAGCAGCTTTCCAGAGAAACAGACCAAACCAGGACCTCACCAGATGAACATGTAAACACTTCACTTCCTGTCACTTCTCTCACACATTTTAACACATCTTGGTCCTTTACAAAATCTGAAAATGTCCATGTAGTAATTTTTTTAATGATTCGTTGGTGTCGGGATGTTACTGAGTGTTGGCACACGGTCATATTCATGCCAGCAGCTTTTTTTTGTTGAATTCATCTTTCTATAATTTAAACACTCAACTATTTTTACAATGACACAATCATCTAGAAAGAATAAATTGTTGACCACCTGATCAGTAACTTGATTCGACACCTACAGAACCTACATAACATTCACCTACATAAACAAAAAGGAAATTTTATTTATTTATGATTGTATCAGGACTCGGAGTATTGGATAGAGGAGCAAAGCACTTGGTTGGGACATCTTTAGTATGAAGAGTTTTGTAGCAGCTGTTAGTGTGACGTTGACTTGTTGTGTCCAGGCCTTTAGATTCATTTTAATTTTATCTTGTGTCCTGCTCTAGGTTAAATATTGTGCAGCAGGAGAAGGAAATGACTGAAAACATCCTTACTGTGGTGAGTTAACATGTCTTTGATTCAAATATATATATGTTATCAGTGAATACACCTTTAATTATTAAACTTGTCACTCACATTTCCTTATTTAAGCAGCTAGTAGGCTGACTGAACCTTGTGCTTTTTTCTTTTTCCTCTTAACATTAGCTTAAAGAGCAGGCGGTTGACTCCATCAGTGTCCTGGAAGGAGCTCTGCGGCTGAAGAAAGACTTCTACGTTCACACCATGAGGACTCTGGACCTGCTGGCCGCCGACGCCGCCACCAACGGAGAAACGGAGTCCTCCACCGCAGGGTTTCGCATCAGTGCCGATCAGCTGCACTGTCAGGTCGGTGGCACGCACCGTCTTGTCTTTTTAGGACTCTTTTTAGGAATCCATTTTTACTCTAAACTCCTAATATTTGTTCCAGGTGCATTATGATTTGGGAGGTATTTTCTTCCAGCAAGGCTGCACAGACCAGCCAGCTTTTGAGAAAGCTCGAGATCACTTCAGGCAGACGAAGGAGCTGTTAAAGAAGGTAGTTATACTTGAAACAAACAAAGAAAACGCTTACACAGCAGCAGCAGCAGCAGTCATTGCTTTATATCTTTTAGCTGGACTCGACGGTCCACGTTCACCTGGACGAGAAGCGTCTGGCTGGCTACTGGAACGCCTGCAAAGCTTTGACTGGAGACTGTGACCCCGCCGACCCCCAGACCACCCCCTACGATCAGATCAACAGCCTGATCCGAGCACACAACCACCAGGTCTGAGTCAAGACTGTAGAGACATTAAAGTGTTTTTTCTTCAGGAAAATGTATTTGTGGAGCCATAAATCATGTTTAAAATGTAATGTTGGAGAAAAATAATCTATATTTATATATTTTTAATTGTTTGTGATTATTAAATTTTGGATTTTAGTGTCAGTTTTAAATGCTGTTGAAATAATAGCGTGTCAGATCTCATTTGTCACCATAAGGAATTAATGAATGTAAGCACTATATGTTATTTTTGATTAAATAAATCATGAACCTCCCAGAGGTTTGTGGAGTCCCCGCAAAACTTGACCTTATGTAGAACTCGTTAATAAATTCCTCTTCGTCTCTTGCAGGCCGTCATCGAAGCCTTCATCAGAGACAACGTATCCCGCAGTTTGCCAAACCACTTCAGACGCTCTGTCCTCAGGGAGTTCTTGTACAAAGTCCAACAAGGGTGAGGACAAAACAAGATCTGAACGCATTCATAGCAATTAGTCCTTTAGTGAAGCCATTGATTGTACACGAAGAGTAAGTATAAATGTAAGTTTGTTCTGTTTTATTGTTCAAAAGACTAAATAAAATAATAACCGATGCGTCCACGCTGGACTCTGTCTCTGTCAGGGAGTCCGGTCTGGATGAGGTTTGTCACAAGCTGTGTGTTTGCAACGCCGTCCGGGACGCTCTGGAAGGAGAAGTCCTCAGCGTTCGTTTCCTGCAGCTCCTCCTCAAACCCAACAAACCAATGGTGGACTTCATTTTAGAGGTAATTAAGATCAGATTATCTTTAAATATCAATTGGAGCCTTTACATGTTTGGCAATAAACCCTAGAGTGTGTGAATAAATTATTTTTTTTCTGAGTCATATTTCTTTGTCCTGCAGGTGTGCACACGTTCGATGGAAAGGGACCGACCGTCTGAGACATCCAGAAGAAACATGGCAACCTTCATGAAGTGAGTGTCACACCTCAGTCAGAGACAGTACTGAATCACACGACACTGACACTGATACAGTAAAAATAAACTTGTGTTGCAGGACTCTGTGTGAAAGCTTGGAGGAGCTGCCTCTGGTGTTCATGGTGTCGTCCCACAAGCTCTTCATGGAGCTGCTGAAGGAGGAGGAGAGGAAGGTCCTGGTGGAGCAGATGAGGAAGAGGTCGGCCACCATCAACCTCAGCGCCAAACCTCTGCCTTCCTTCTACGACATCCCAGGTACAGAGCAGAAGTTTCCCCACCAGTGGGCGACATACTACTCTTCTTCTGCTTTCAGCTGTTCCCTTCAGGGGTCACCACAGCGAATCATCTCTGTGTCCTCTTCTCTCACACCATCTGCCTTCATGTCCTCCTTCACTACGTCCATATACCTTCACTATCCCTCCTCTGAACACGTCCAAACCATCTCAACCTGGCCTCTCTAACTTTATCTCTGAAACATCTCACATCAGTCGTCTTTTATTGCGTCCACAGCTTCTGCCAGTGTGAACATCGGACAGCTGGAACAGCAGCTCATCCTTTCACTGGAGCCGCGCAGGATCAGGCAGATCCTCATCGAGCTGCATGGCATGGCCGAGCGACCCTTCTGGAGGGTCAACAGCAAGGTCAGAGAGATGATCTCCACATTAATCTATCACATTATTCACATATTTAATTATTAAGCATAACTTTCAATATAAATTCCTATCTTGTCAGTAACAGTGAATGAATTAAACCACATCCTGTTTGTGCAGTGGGAGGTTCCTCCAGACTACATTAACGTCATCCTCAGCATTAAAGACAACCTAACCAAGGACCTGGTGTACATCCTCATGGCTAAAGGACTCCACTGTATATCAATAAAGGTGTCATATTATTCTCAAGTGGGAAACACAAACCTTGTGCTTGTAATTAATAATATTTAATACCTGGATGTAATAAAAGTTTTCCTGTTTCCTCAGGACTTCATCCACGCGCGGCAGCTTTTCTCTGCCTGCCTGGAGCTTGTCACCGAGTTTTCCCCGAAGCTGAGGCAGGTGATGCTGAACGAGATGCTGCTGCTGGAGGTCCGGGCGCACGAGACGATGGCGGCCGAGGGCAGCAAGGAGCGGCCGCCCCCCGACCTGGTCAGCAGGGTCAGAGGTTACCTCGAGATGAGGATTCACGGTGAGTGCACGGGGTCCGCGTACGGTAGATTCCTTCTCGGGCGCATCGTTTGCTTTGAATTCTGGGAAAATCAGGACTGCAGAGAACTGATCAGATTCCTTCAATCCAGAAGAAAACGTATTTAAAAATTTAAAATATTACAGCCTAATCACGATTTATGAGCCGTGTATTCCACTTTAATGGTCTCTGCATGTCTTGCGGGTATTAAAATTCTCCTGGATGCTTCTGCAGCCGTCACTGTGCCTGTTTTCTTGATATTTTAATATTTTATTCACTGGTCTGAAGCAGCGTAGATTGTGAAGGTGCACTAAAACCTGTTGTCTGTCTCCAGATGTGCCTCTGCGTCAGGTGGTGGGAGAGGAGTGCGTCGCCTTCATGTTGAACTGGAGGGAGAACGACTACCTGACTCTGCAGGTTCCACCTTCTCTGGTCATGAACAACCCGTACATCAAGGTAGCACGTCTCACATTGTCACCACTTTTAATTCTACATACATATATTAGTTCCTACTAGGTTGCTGGTTTTTAATCCACTAAAGGCTTCTCTGATTAAATTCATCCCGTCTAGCTCGGACAGCTCCTGGCCTCCACCTGCAAAGAGCTCCCGGGTCCTAAAGAGAGCCGGCGCACCGCCAAGGAGCTGTGGGACGTGGTGGTTCAGATCTGCAGCGTCTCCATCCAGCACAAGAGGAACAGCGACGGCCGAGTGGGACTCATCAAGCAGAGAGAGTCCTCCATGGGCATCCTGTACCGGTACATCTCGAACACGTCTGAACATTAAAAAGCTTTGGGTGTTTTACAGGTGAACTAGTCCCACTCATCCTGCTGTGTTTTTTTCATTGTCTAAACCTTCTAGGAGCAAATTCATCACGTTCGTCAAGAAAATCAGAGTAAGTATCTAAACCTATAACCTTAAACACACTGGAAATATTAAATGTTTAAATCAGCTCAAGAGTTTTATCTGATGTTTACCAGGAGCCGCTGGTGCTGACGACTCTGATCTCACTGTTTGTGAGGCTCCACAGCATAGTGCGGGTACGTCTGAGCTGTTTGATGGCAGAAAATAACTTTAGTGACGCCACAGCGAGAGTAAAAACTATTTAGAGAAGAATTAAAGTGTTCTAGCATTGATTCTCTGCACGTTTAAAGATTACGTAGGTCACTAAATGTTTTCCTTTTCCTTCAGGACGACATCGTAAACGAAGTGACGGCAGAACACCTCTCCATCTGGCCGTCTTCGCTTCCTAAGTAAGAACCGTTATTCTGTTTACGCTTTCACTCTTCAGCCGTGGGTCAGAGGATGAGGTGTTTCTCTTTCCCAGTCCCCACTACCTACATTTAACTAAAACCTTTTTTTTTTTTCTATGGCAAACCAGCTATAAACTAAGCTTTTGGAAGTGTCACAGAGTTAGTTTTGCCTCTCGTGCTGCCTAAACGTGTTGATCTGTGTGTGTGCAGCATACAGGCGGTGGATGTGGAAGCTGTGGCTGTGACCGTCAAAGAGCTGGTGTCCTACGCTCTGACTCTGAACCCCAACAACCAGTCGTGGCTCATCACACAGGCGGACATCTACTTTGGTAGGAAGCACCAGCACATGACGGAGATTAGATGCAGATGTGCTCAAAAGGGGATTAAAGCGACTTTTTAATAGTTTAAAGCAGTTCTGTGCTACTAACTGTCTGGAGTAGACGTGCAAACACAATAATGGCCCCGTCTTCTCTTTTGTGCAGTGACCAATCAGTATTCTGCTGCACTGAACCTTTACCTCCAGGCTGGAGCTGTGTGCTCAGACTTCTTCACCAAAGCCGTTCCCCCAGACGTCTACACCGACCAGGTAAGGCTCGGGTCAAGGTGGGGAGTTGGGGTTTAAATTGGAGCATCTGTGTGGATGTTGTCCTTCAGAATCTTGACCAGGGTCAGTTTTGATCCTGTTTTCCTTCTCCAATGAGATGTACAAGTCCAATTGCTCTTGTTTCAGCTTGTTCAGCTTCCAGACAGGGAGTCCACTTAAATAACACGAACTGATTCCCTGATACCTCCACTAACTCTTAATTGCAGGTCCTGAAGAGGATGATCAAGTGTTGTTCGATGATGAACTGCCATACACAGGTCAGAATCTGAATCAATCGCACATGCTCATAATGTTCCATCCGGTTCATCTTCTATAAAGCGTTCTGTCCGATCCTCATCAGGTCGCCGTCCTGTGCCAGTTTCTGAGGGAAGTCGACTACATGACGGCGTTCAAGGCTCTCCAGGAGCAGAACAGGTACGACGCGGCCAGACACGATACGTTAACGCTGAAACTGAGACGTTTTACTCACGTGTTTAATATTCTGTCGCAGCCACGACGCCATGGACTCGTTCTACGACTACATCTGGGACGTCACCATCCTGGAATATCTCACTCGTATCCTTCTGGTTATAGATCTATATATTGACGCATAAACCCAAAGGCAGAGCTTTATAGAAGTGGTTTACGTCCTCTTCTTATTAAAATCTTTTGATCTTCGGTGTCTGTTCGTTCTTCTTGACTGTGGGTTCAGATATTCACCACAAACGAGGAGAGACTGAGAAGAGACAAATAGCGGTAAGTCTTCACAGCCCACGCGTCAGTCTTGACATTTCAATCTGAACTTTTCAGCCGAAACGAAGCCGCATCTAAACCTCCCAACGTGTTTCAGATGAAAGCGATCGGACAGGCGGAGCTGAACACCAGTAACCCGGAGGAAGTGCTGCTGCTGGCTGCACAGAAGAGAAAGAAGAGGTTCCTGCAGGCGATGGCCAAGCTGTACTTCTGAAGCGCTGTCGGGCTTTGTGGGATTTGTAAATTTTATTTTGTGCTAGAAAATAAATGTTTTTACACTCTGACTCGTTAGAAATGAAGCGTCCTGACTTACACAGACGTTCAGTTTAACTCTTTACCATGCATAACACATCAAATAGTAGGAAGGACTTTAAATCACAGTAAATAATGGCAGTTTTATATATTTCTTTTCTTTTCTGAATCAAACCAGGCGCTAAAAACATAGAGAAGGAAAACTCTAGGCCAAGATTTAAAGCTCTCAGGAACATTACGCTGAATAATGCTCACTTTTCTGGGATGCATTCACAGACCATCAGTCGTTTTCACCACAAACGTCCCTGCAGAGGAGACACGGGACAGAGAGATACTGAGTCTAACAGTGAAGACACCAGCCTTGCATTCCTCTAATTATAAAGACACAATAAATAACTCAAAATAGAAATAATTCTCCAGTAAATATTTCCAAGTAATTAAAGTGTTGGTTTATCTCATCACTTAAAAAGGGTGAACTAATGAGCTATCTATAGTATATTGTAGGTTCATGTGTTTAAAACAAACTTGTCAGCAGCACAATCTGAATTATATCTATTTGTTCTATACTGGGCATGAGGTAATGTCACGCTCATATATTTAAATACACCTGCAAAACAATCGCCATAACTTGGACACCTTCAAATGTCGTGAGACAGCAGATTCACTACATTGCCAAAAGTATTCAGTCGCTTATCCAAATAATTGAATTCAGGTGTTCCAATCACTTCCATGTCCACAGGTGAATAAAATCAAGCTCCTAGTCATGCAGACTGCTTCTACAAACATTTGTGGAAGAATGTGTCGCTCTCAGGAGCTCAGCGGATTCCAGCGTGATACCGTGATAGGATGCCACCTGTGCAACAAGTCCAGTCAAGAAACTTCTTCTGCTACTCAATATTCCACAGTCAACTGTCAGTGGTATTATAACAAAGTGGAAGTTATTGGAAACAACAGCCACGTAAAATGACAGAGTGGGGTCAGTGGATGTAGAGGGCTCGTAGTGCGCAGAGGTTTCCAACTTTCTGCAGAGTCAATCTTTACAGACCTCCAAACTTCATGTGGACTTCAGATTAGCTCAAGAACAGCGTGTAGAGAGCTTCACGGAACGGGTTTCCATGGCCGAGCAGCTGCATCCAAGCCATACATCACCAAGTGCAATGCAAAGCGTCGTGGTCGGGCCTTTCTTTCTGTGTGGAGTTTGCATGTTCTCCCTGTGTCTGCGTGGGTTCTCTCCGGGTTCTCCGGCTTCCTCCCACCGTCCAAAGACATGCTGGTTAGGTTCACTGGTGATTCTAAATTGGTCGTAGGTGTGAGAGTGAATGGTTGTCTGTCTCTCTGTGTTAGCCCTAAAACAGACTGGAGACCTGTCCAGGGTGTACCCCGCCTCTCGCCCCGATGACGGCTGGGATAGGCTCCAGCCCTCCCTTCACAGGACAAGTGGTTACAGAAAATGAATGCACGAATCATAGTTTATTCCATATATTAAAATCTGTCAGTTCACGTTTTTAATTTCCTTTTTCATTTGTGTCTTGTTGCCTCTTTGTTTTACAGTTTTCATGGTTTTGTTGAAAGCCAAAAACACATTAATAATAATATAATAATTAAGTCTAAAGCAAGAACTTTCTGTTTATCAGAGTTGAGGCCATCACAAAGTTCACATGCGCTTAAGAAGAGATGGCATATGTGGCAGAGGTCTGACGACTTCACTTCCTGTTTCACTAAATAGGAACTTTAGTCTGTGCTTTATCACAGGATCAGGAGAGGAAACTACACTGTGCAGAGAGTGCATCAGAGTTTCACATTTCTCTGAGCGCAGACAGAAGAAGATACTTTTCCCCTCCGTCTGTCGACAACATCAACATGGAGCTGGTGAAGTGGGTTTTAATCGTCGCACTGAGCTGTCTTTGTCAAGGTAAAGTTAAAACTGTTTCACAAATAAGCTTATTACAAGCTGTCATCTGTGTTTGTGTTTATTTCTCTGAATGGATCTAATTTAAAATGTTCAGAAAAAACAATATGAAGTCATTGCTAACGCTGAAGGGAAACTAAATTGACCTAAATTAGTTCTCACTTTTATTTTTGTGCATCACTTTTATTCGCAGAACCTTGTAATGATTTAACCCACACTGGCTTGCCACTTCATTAGGTACAGTAGTGCGGGAAAGACGACTACACTCCTGCGCTAAATCTTATCTTCACAGTGGTTTTGGGTTTTCATTGTTAGCTAAGAACAAACTGTTTATTAAGCATTTCTGGAGCCTGTGGTTTGTTGCACAGTTAAATTTCGTTGCGTTGCACCGACGCATGTTCCTGTTTCAGTCAGCGGGAGAGCCCAAACAATGAGAAACACCTTTAATCCTACACAGTTTAACAGACGCCACCTTTCTGACACTGTTTTAACACAAACTGAACATTATAACAGTCATGAAGGAGGATTTATTGGAGGACTGTCTGTTAGAAAAGAATGTGTTTTTGTTTAGCAGTGTACCTTATAAACTGGCAAGTGAGCGTACAGGGAAATAAACAGGGTTAACTTTATGTCTGTGAGGGTTCTCAGTCATCCAGGTCATCGTACATCCAAGGAAAAAGTATTAAAACTTTATCTTAAGGTTAACCCTGTCCAAAAACGGTTTTAAAAAAAGTGGCAACTGGACTTGTAGAGTTTTTTGACATTTCACAACTCATCCAAGCCGCTTCTTCAGTCCCAGGGGACTAGTGGTTTGAACTTTGAGGTTTAAATTGAAACTTCGACAGAAACTTGCCTGCAAGCAAGTTCCTATTTTCAAGTCCAGTTTTAAGACTTACTTCTTTCCCTGGGCTGAAGGTGGCGGTTACAGCGACTCAACTTTATCCGCGTATTTTAACACATAAAGTTGACACGTGGTGAAGCGGTCAACCCCTCTCTGCTTATCACTCTGTCACTGCACGTTTGTTTGATGTGGCCTTCACTCGTATCAACCTGTAACTCTTCATCTCAAACAGACCCGGCCCGTGTCCGTGTGAGAGCTCAAGACAACACCACAGTGACGCCACAAGAGGAGATGAGCGGTAAGGTCACATTTAGTTTATTATCTGCAGTGTAATGCACACACACGCGCACACACACGCCTGCGGTTACACCAGGGTTGTATGCATTAGTTTTTTTGTCCAGAATCAGGACGCCCCCTGTGTGCACAGGCAGCGTGAATGCTCTCTCACTGTCACAGTCACAGGATGTGGAGGTGACCTGCTTCTGAAACACATATTGAAAGATTTTGCAGGTGCAAAATCAAACAGTGAGATAGCAAAGCAACCCCCCACCCCGAAAAAACCCCACCACCACCACCCCACCACCGTGCAGACTGGTTTACTTCTCAAGCACTCTGAGCTCAGTTGCACCTTTGACGTACAGGATCTTAGTCCCAGAAATATCTCAGTTCAAGACGTCATGCTTCAGTATTATAGATTATTTTTGTATCAAGGCGTTCGTAATGGTGAATAAATAAACGAATACATTCCTATTCTCATGCACGCCGCAGTAACATAAAAAGCATTAAAAATAAAAAGTTGCAACCATGCCAGATTATTTGATGTCATTCAACAGTATGCTGAGACACAAACAGGAAACGTGTGGGCAGAGAAGACGGGTCTGGTTTCTGGGTCTGCGTGTTACCAGAAAGCTCCCTAAGCGTGAATCACATTTGAGGTCATTTCATAGAATTAATAATTTTGATCTGAGATTAAACAAAAAAAATAAATAATAAAAAATTACGTAAAAGCGTTTATTTAGAAAAGCCAGATGAAGGCACGTCACGTTGAGTTTTTAAATTTAAGCAGAAAATAAAGTAAAAATTAAAATTCACTTTAATATATTAACTAACTTAGAAAGATTTGAAAATGTAGTTGTCATCAAAAGACAAAAAGCTTAATAATTTACCTAATTAACACCTTTTTATTTTACATATAATATAGAAACTATTATTTTCTGTTAACAATCGATTTTTTTTTTATCCCTTAAAGAAATTTATTCATTCATTCATCTTCTGTAGCCGCTTATTGAGCTGGAGCCTGTCCCAGCTGACATTGGGGTGAGAGACGGGGTACACCCTGGACAGGTCTCCAGTCTATCTCAGGGCTAACACAGAGATTTAGCCACTTTGAGCCAATTTAGAATCACCAATGAACCTAACCAGCATGTCTTTGGATGGTGGGAGGAAGCTGGAGAACCTGGAGAGAACCCACGCGGACACAGGGAGAACATGCAAACTCCACACAGAAAGGATTAGAACCCAGAACCTTCTTCTGTGAGGCATCAGTACTAACCACCACATCATTGTGCCGACCCCGAAATTACTAAATTAAATTTATTTTTTAACTTTATGGAAAGAGAACATTTGTTTTAAAATAACGATATTATTTCGAGACGTTTTATGCAAAAAACTAAGGCGACGACGGCAAAATAAACTCTAAAACCTTTAACAGGAAGAAAGCACCAAGCAGCTCATACTGGGGGGTTTATTAGCTGCAGGCCGAGCGGGTATGTGGAATTCACTTCGTCCTCACTTTATTAAACTTTCATTTAAAAATTGTGAATTCCCCGGCATGCCTTTTTTTTAATTACTTATTGTTAATGTACTTCCATTATTGTTTTATCCTGTTTTAAATGAGCCAAATAAATGTAAGTAGGTAGAGAGTCGAAAAAAGATGTGCGAGTGAGTTAAATATGATACAAGCAAGAATACGTGATTAACAGGATGGTCTGGACCAGCGTAGAAAGTGTGCTCACAGGTCAGCGTTGTCGTGGTGTCGTGGTTTCCCTCGACTACGCCGCCCTCAGCACTCAGCACGACTTCTGGTCACGTAGCTCCCTCGTCTGTACGCGTGGTTAGACTTTTCTGATGTGGCTTTGACGATGAGGCGCTCTCACCGTCGCCGTCGGTAGCTTATATTCAAGAGAGTAGAACGACAGAGAGTGGACCTTTACCCTCCTGTCTGAGCAGCAGCTGCTAAAACTGTTTCTGTTTGAGGCCTCTTTTCTTTCTTGTCATTGTCGACAACTGAACAGTATTTTAGAGAGGCCTTTTAGTTTTACATTCTCCTGTTACCTTAATTTAGGAAAAGCAACATCTCCTGGTGAGTGGTAGAGGTAGATCTCATGTGATTTATCTTGGAGACGTGTTAAATTGGTTACTTTTCAGGTTTAATTCAATCCTGGTCACATAAATGAATGTTTCTGTCTGTCCTCAGGTGAACCCAACATAACATACCTTGGTGCTAAGTGCAAATGGACTATCAAGATGACTCTCAATGGGAGCAATGCCGCGGTGGCTCTGACGTCAGACTCTGTAGACATGCTGGCTGAAAGCATCTGTCATCAACTCGACTGTGGCGGCGTCTATCGCGTGGACAAAACTGCCCCCCTTCCAGGTACCAAGTGTTTCCACCAGTGTTTGTTTGAAGACGGTGGTTTGAAGAACTGCTCGGAGAGTGAGGGAAGCAACTGCACCGTGATCACTGGAGTGGAATGTGGTGAGGACTTCTAATGTCTTTTACTTCAAGAATACACAAACATCAGTTGAAGTTCAATTAGAAACGTTAGCTGATGATAATATTGTCCTCAGGCAAACAGGCCGTGCGTCTGGCGGGAGGCCCGGGCCGCTGCGCCGGACGGGTGGAGCTGTGGAGAGAGGGGAAATGGGGCACGGTGTGTGACGACGAGTGGGACATGAGGGACGCCGACGTGGTGTGCGCCCAGCTCGGCTGCGGCTACGCCCTCAGGGTGACGGGCCAGGCCGGCGCCTTCCCCCAGGGCCGAGGACCCATCTACCGGGACGATCTGAACTGTACCGGCAGCGAGGAGAACCTGTGGGACTGCCCCGCTGCACTGGACGAACACGACTGTGGACACAAGGAGGACGCTGGGGTCGTGTGCTCAGGTCACAGTCAAATTTAATTCACGGAAAAAGTTGATTCTTGACTCTTTACTTAAAGTTCACTTACTTGCTCTTTGAATCAGCTGAAGGCTCCAGAGCATTAACCGACATTAGCATTATCAGCTACTCTGGTCAGCCTTCTCTCCCCATGTGCATATGCCCCGTTAAATGTCCACATCTTGGCCTTCCTTTGACCACTTTAGACCAGGAACACCCCAGATAAGCTGCAGTTTTGGAGATGCTCTTATCCAGCCGTCTAGACGTCACAGTTTTTCATCAACTTTGGGGACAATGATGTATCCCACCGGCTGACAGGTGATAATCAGTGGTTTGTGTCTGTGTGCAGAGATGAGGGCCGTCAGACTGACTGGAGGTCTGGACCGCTGCGCCGGTAAAGTGGAGATCCACCGTAACGGCAGCTGGGGGACAGTGTGTGACAACTGCTGGAATGAAAAAATTGCCGCCATGGTGTGCTCCATGCTGCAGTGTGGTGCCGAGCCGGTTAAGTTCACCCAGTTCGTTCCCTCCCTTGCCCACAACAACGGGACCCAGTGGTTCTACATGTGTAGCTCAGCTCATCAGAGTCTGTGGCAGTGCATGGAGCTCAACATACCTCATCTGTGTACGGACTCTAAAGCATCTGGAGTCATCTGTAACGGCAAGTCACAGATTTTAGTTGTTATTGTTCAAAAGCAGAAAGAGCTTTAATGAACCTACTCAACGCTGAATCTCCTTTACATGTTTTAGTTTAGAGACACGTTGACATGTTTTATGTCGGCCTCAGCCTTCATCTGAGGACTTCCTGTATTTTCTGGCTTCTTATTCAAAGTTTAGAGAATCAAATGAAACCTCTACCAGATATTCTCGGTGACCGTGTGTGTTTCTCCTTCAGGTTCCCTCGGGTTTCCTTCAGCCACCACAGATAATACATCTACAACGCCCGACTGGACAACTGGTACTACTGGTACTATTGGTACTATTGGTAGGTATTTAACTTAGAGTCATGTGTCAGTCATTTATCAAACCAGGCCGTGATGTGTTTGATGCATTCATTTCTTCTCCGTTCACCCCAGGAACAACGACCACGGCCGCTCCTCTTTTGCCTCCAGAGCTCCTCGCCACCGCCACTCTAAGTCTTGTGCTCTTCGTGATTGTCATCACAAACACGATTCTCTGCTGCCATTACAGGAGACGACACGGTTGGTTCACGTCCCTTCACCCCGACCGACAGTTTCACTAGTAATGCAGCATTACAGACAGACAGACAGACAGACAGATAGATAGATAGATGGATATACAGATAGCTGTAACAGTCAGCAAAAAGAGTCACTAAAAGTATATAAAAATATATATATAAAAGAAATATGTATACATGTATATATTTCCTTTTTATGTGTGTGTATATATATATATATATATATATATATATATATATAGAGAGAGAGAGAGAGAGAGAGAGCGCTTGTAAAATATACAAAAGTGTACATAAGCGATATACAAACTATATACATAGTTACGTATATGTGTGTGTGTGTGTGTGTGTATATATATATATATACACACATATATATGTGTGTGTGTCTGTATATATGTATATGTATATGTATATGTATATATATACTGTATGTATGTATATATATATATACACACACACACAGAGCGCATGTAAAATATACAGAAGTGTATATAAGCGATACACAAACTATATACATAGTATACAAAATACATACGAAATATATAGTATATATTCAAAAAATACAGTATATGTATATATACTATATATATATGGTGTATTACATATTGTATATATAAATGCAATAATATGGATATGAAGATATGTGGTAATATAGATGTATAGATGTATAGATAATAATAATAATAATAATAACAATAATAATAATAATAATAAACTTTAAATATTTTTTGTGTATTTCATTTTAGCCAGTTACATTTAATTTGTCATTCAGTTCAAGTAATATATTTATAGGTTCAAATGTTTTCCACGTGTGTTTTTAAATATGATAATTATAACTACATATACGACTTTTAAGATTGAATTCTATCAAACTAATTAGAAATTACAATATGTGTTAAGGCACAAACACCAGAGCTGACGTGTCCTGACACTATAATGGAGTATATTCTCTTTTATGTATTAATATTGCTTTTTATTTTAATACAAAATCCTTTAATTAATAGATAGTATTTGATTAAGTACAGAAATTAAATAAGGAGAATTGAGAAATTATGTAAACTGTATGCCAATGTTAATTTTTTTATTTTTTTTTTATTTAACCAGGTAAAAACCTTAGAGAAAGTAGATTTAACAGCAGCACACTGATGCTGATTTATATTTTCCAGATACTGAAAATTCACTGTCTCTTTGATTAGAGTAAGGAGGTAGTGGTGCCGTATTCACAGAGCTTGCTCTTAACTCTAGTCACTGTTGGACTCAAACCAGAGAAAAGCATCGTCATGATCAGCATCTTAAACATAAATGAAAGCATGAATCTCTTCTTTCTCGCCTGCAGCCTTATTACTGAACCAGACGCGCAGCAACCCACGAACTTCCTCCGGACAGCAACACAACGACTCAAAAAACAACGTAAATCTGGTCAAAGTCACCACCAACCCGCCGGATGGTCAGTGGTCCGAACGTCTCGACAGCACGGATACTAATCATTTCTGTCCTTTTCTTCCTTCATAACCTTCACATATATATGTTGTCTGACACACACACAGTGCAGCATGCAGTCATCTCAACAAATCATGTCATTTTATTTATTTATTTGTTTTGTGTGTTTGTGTCAAAAAGTGCCCTCCGATCCCAGGTATCTCTGGACCCAGATTAGTAGTGCAGACAGCACGTCAGTAGATACAGACTATGAGCAGTATGACCCAAGCAATGACCCGTCTGTCAGCTTAACGACCTTTCGCAGTGAGCTACGTTCTTTTATTTTTCCCTGTTGTTTCTCACACTTTGCTTCTTTGTGAGCATTTTGCGGTTGAAGCTGCTCTGCTATATATATATATATATATATATATGTGTGTGTGTGTGATCATTGCTGTTTGCAGGGAACGTTTGCAGGATGCCACACGATTAATCTTATTGCATCTCGTGTCGTTTTCTATCCAGATTCTCAGCGCTACAGAACAGACGTCAACCCTCTGTTGAAGCCTCCGGGTCTCGGCAGCCTCACTGAGGAAGGTGAGTCACTGGCAGTTTTGCAAGAGATGTTGCACTCTTTTGCAGACCTACAAGCTCGCGGGGCGACATGCTCATCACACACTACCGCAGTCACGGCAATCTGCAAGTTGAAGAGGAACTCTGAGGTTCCCCTGGTTTGACCTGAACTGATTCTGTCGCAAACAACCTGTTAAAAAAAAAAATAAAAATGAAGATATTTAACCCAAGAGACAAACTGAAACATGGCCGTCTCATTATCTGTTCCATAGCGGCTGCCGTCCTCCTGCTACTTTACTATCTTTTAGTTGTTTAAATAAAGTTTTAAGTCCTCCTAATTTCATCATACCACTTATTGAACAGATAAACCCTTTATTCGTTTCTTCCTCAGCCCCTGAAGCCGCCAATGAAAAGGCTGCGTTGGCGAGTTATATAAACCGTAACGGCGGCCCTCCGGACCCTCAGTACAGCAGGGTGTCAAAGATCTCCGTGGACTCCTTTGAAAGCTCCAGCACCTCCTCTGGCGAATGCTACCAAAACGTGGACACCGCCTACACCAACGTCAACCCGGGTGCAGGTCAGGGTTTTTTTTTTTTTTACGTTATAATTTGAATGTGTGGTTCTAGATGCCGGTGAATATATTTGTACTGGTGTGTTCTCTTGTTGAAGGTCAGATTAGTTCATATTTGCCCTACAGGCATCATCATTTCTGTGCTATACACATATCAGCCAAAACATAATGACCGGTCGAATGAATAACACTGATTATCTGGTTATCATGCCACCTGTCAGCAGGTGGGATATATCAGGAGTGGAAGTGGAAGGATTTGAGCGACTTTGACATTACGTTAATTCAGATTCAGAGAACTTTATTTGTTCTCGGGGGGAACAAATATACATCCGTGGAGGGTGTAAAGTGAATATAGTGCAAATGTAAAGAGGAATTACAGGGATTACTGCATGTAAATATATAATCCATGAGAAAATAAGGAGTTTGGGGAAGAAAAAAAAAGAAAATGGCTGGAAGACTGGGTTGTACTTGGTCTGCAGTGGTGGGTACTGATCAAAAGGAAGGAAAAGAATGAAAATAGGTGAACTGGAGACGAAGTCATGGACGGTAAAGGCTCAATGCTGCATGTAGAAGAATAAATAGTAGCTTTTTATTGTCATTGTTTTGTAAAAAAAACCAATGAAATACAGTTTTAGCAGCTCTCTGGATCAGCAGCAACAAAACTGAAAGCTATAGCAGCAACACACGAGGAAATTTATTATATATATACAGATAAAAAGCACACAGTAGCGTACACATGGATGTAATTAGTAACAGTAGAAGGCTAAAGTGACTTAAAGTGGCACTGATATTGAAGAGTGAACTGGTATGTCATAGCAGGATTAGAAAAAATAGAATTAAAAACAATAATTACAATAAAAGGAAAGCTGGTTCTGATGAAAGCTCCTACAATGGAAGCTCGGAAATTCGGAAGAAGGTGATCTGTTCTGAGGAAAGGCGTGTTCTTTCTCGTCACTTATCTGGGGAAGGCATGACACACAACTTGTTTTGGAACATTGTTCAGGTGGTGGTACATATCAGAGTAACATTCACATAAATACCCAAATTTCTCAGAAAAACTTTACATCGTAATCGGGTCATCGATGCTATTCACTTCACTACTAGGTGGTTTTAATGTGTATGTGTGTTCAATTTGAGATAGATGGATAGAAATACAAGACGAAGGCATTGTAGATTTTTTTATTTTTTTATTTTTTATTTTTTTTAGATTTAGAGAATTATTTATGTTTAAGTTTCCAAACAGATCTGGGAAGAATTTAGCTTTTTTTTTAAAAGACTTTTATACGACGGCTAATTTGAATCTGTAGGCGGCCTTAGCTCAGAAAACTGGTTGAAAACTCATGTTTCACTCCTTCATGTGGGAGGATGTGGATGTGAAAAGTGAAAGTCAGACTGAAACTGTTTCCTTACAAGTCTTCTTAAATAATCACAGATTATTTGAGGCAGGCACCTGCTTGTAACTACGACTCTTCAAACTACTCCAATTTTCCGCTTCATAGACAAGCGGACGACGGCCAAAGCTCAGGTAAGTATCACACAAAAACAATAAATATATATTGTACAGTCATGAGGGAAATATAAGAGTTGTAACACGAGATGATTGTCTGAATATCAGATGACGACGACTACTCCCCCGTGAGCCCAGAGTGAAACTGCTCGTCTGAGAAAGATTATGGTGACGAACCGAGAGGTGCATCCAGGTCACAGAGGCCGAGAAAGTGAGGCGGAGGTTTGAGAAATGAAACACAGCAAACCGGAGATTGGTCGCCTGTTTCCACTGAGAAGAAGAAAAAAAAATAAAAATGAAGCAAAAAAAACATTGGCAGGCTACAGAAGTTCATACATTTTAATTAAAACTGGGCTCCGGTTGGTTGAAATCTGTCTTAAAACATGACTTTAAGTGTTTTGTAAATGTAGAAGAATTGTAACATAATGTTTGTATAAATGTATATTTTTAGATTATTTTTTTTTGTATATTTCAGTTGCAAAGCAGATGTAATGACTTGCATGTATTTGAAAAATGTGAATTTAAGTACAAACAAACTATTGAGGTATTTTATGTCGCAGGAAGTTCATAGCTAAAAGTATGTGGACACCTAAATATTATTCATTAATGTGCTTCCTTTACAGCCTCCCGAGGATGTACTAATATTTATATAGCACGTGTACTCACAAATAAACTCAGTGTACTTTATATTAAAGTACATGTACAAGTCTAAAACTCATTTTCAAGCCGTTGACATTCCAGGTTATGTCCAGATCTCTCAAACTGCCAGTTATTTAACACTATTGTCTAAAAACATCCTTTAATGTGAACATTTTCCTTAACTGCAGCTAAGTGGCCCAGTCCAATAATAATGATAATAATAATAATAAACAACCCCAGAGCAAGTATATGTGAAGGTGTCCACATACTTTCGGCTAATAAAGTGCTATTGTCTGCCAAACTTCTCCCATTCCAAACTATTGAGGTTTACCACAAGGTGGCACTACAGCCTTGTAAGTGACTTCTAGGATCCATGTTGGTGTTGATGTGCTTTCATGTAAACTACAGAGAAACAAACTAAGAAATAAAATGTTTGTCGCAGCGATGCTTTCTGAGGCGTAACACTTTCAGGACAAACACTTAGAAACGGTGTTCGACTGAGAAGTCCAAGCGCTGCACGGTGAAGAGGGTCTGAGCAGGGAAGGATTCCTGGATGGTGATCATGGGCCAACATAAACCATCAGCGTGATTTGAAACTAGACCTGGCTCTTCTTGGTCCATTACATCTGCAGCAGCTGCAGAGCATCAGTGCTTTCCCGCTGATCCCGAGCGATGCCTCGAATCAAAGCGATGTCTTGTTTTGTACAAGTTAATATGACAAACTGCTTCAAAGCGCTGTAAAACCTCCAACAGGGGGGTGGCTGTGCTGAATGCAGGGATAAACGTGGATTAGCTGCAGCTCTGCTAACGTGAGAAGAGGGAGTGATGATGCATTAGACTGATAACCAGCAGAATTGGGTGTTTTTGGACTAGAAGGTATTTGGCAAAGAAGAGGAAGAACAAGAGGAGGAGGAGGAGGAGGATGAGTGTGTGTTGGAGCGTGGAAGGGAGGGGGGGATTGGAGTTGAAGCTGAGGAGAAAAGGAGGAGGTGGATGGAGAAGTCGGCGAAGATAAAAAGTGTCTCAGAGAATCATATATTACACTCAAATTTAGTCCAGAGCTCTGCATCGAGATAAACAGGCGAATTAACGACCAGATCTCCTTATGAAACTCAATCTCTTTCACATGCCAGAGAATCCAGGACGCACACACCACTTAACAGAGACTCCATCTAAAAGTATGCAGCATGATATATCACAGATCCTCCTCAAACAGTTTGCTTTTGTTTTATTCCGCTCCGGGAGATTGATAAGTCCAAATCTGAAAATCTGTGGATTTACCGTCCTGATTAACATCAAGAGAGGGAACACTAGTATTTCAAGTAGCTTGTAGTATTTGTGGGATTAAAAGATCAACCCTCTGTTTTTACTTTGTTCATTAAATCAGTTACACACAGGAGGATTAGGGCTCCATAAGTCCATAAGTTGCTTAAAGTGTCCCAACAACAGATCCCGGCCCGAGTTTAAACTTTTGAACTTTTGTTTGGTGCAGCGGACCCGGAGACGACAGTACCTGCCCACAAACCGTACGGAGAACATGCTCCACGTTACAGCTACAGTTTGAGGTTTGAGGTTTGTTGTCCTCTGGTTAAGTTTAATTTAAACAGTAACAAGACTTTGGCAAAGTAGTTTATGGCTTTTTAACATTTTTTGTGATAAAGTTTCACTGACTCTATGTTGTTCTGGTGATTACAAGCTGCAGAAATATTGAAATATTTGATAAAAATGCACTCTCAGGTCAGTCGGACGGGTGTTTTAAACATGCCAAAGAGAAAAGGTGAAGCTCAGCGGAGGCTTTAAGTGTTTTTGTTTTTTTTGTAAAAAGATGCATGAGATTGAGGTTAACTCCATGGAGACGTCAAAAAATATAATAATGCACCAACTAGCTGTGCTTTACCCCTCCAGGAAGAGTCTATTTACAGACAACCAGCAGGTGAGGTGAAAATATATTTAATCTAACAAAGCAAATGCCAAATTAAACTAAAGGCTTCTTTAGCCATACAAAACGCAGACAGGATGGCCGCCCCTACCCCCATTCTGCTTCCTCCGTCATCGTTGTGATTTTATTGTAACAAACAAATGTGCAAAATTTAATTCAATAAAACATACATCAATACATGCGTGTAAATATTCAATTTCCATACATTGTACATATAGCCCTTGGTCTCCATTACAAACCTAAGGAGAACCATTAACCCCTTTTAGCATAATTCATAGCATAGCCTCATAGCATAATTGCCTGAGTCATATTTAAACGTTTTTGAAAAACAAGAAAAAACACAATTTTAAGTGAACACATTGGTATTTTTTATTGATATTGTAACAGTGGCCAAAAAATGAAGTGGGCAGTTGAGGCTAACGATTTACTGTGTGATTCAGTTTTAAGTGTGATGTTAGGGCAGTAGCACAAACATCAAATGGCAAAGTGTGTGACTATAGTTGGAGACATTATGGAGTATTTAACTGTGAACGTGTCAAACATTTATCTTAAGAGTCATTGGAGAGCATTAAAAAGCCAATAGAGGATACACTGGTAAATGCTAATGTTGCTAATAAACTGCTGTATTCATATGAGTGGGCGTTTGCTAAAGTGTTAGCCAGACTCAATGCAATAAGTAGAATAAAGGGGATCAGAACTCAAACGAATGCTAATATGCTAACATGTTAGCTGTATCAGATTATAAACGGTTATTACTGTTCCAGATAAAGTTATATTCAAACTTACAGGTTAGAGATTAAGGAAGCTTTTAGCAATAAAATACAGAATATAGCTGTGAAGTAAACATTGAGTTTTTAATTTAACAAAACAATTTACACACTTTAGCCTCTTTTAGCTCGTCGTTTCAGCTAAATGCTACATTTATAGACTCATTCTTATTAGCTTGATTTTCAGCAGGCGTTTTGTTAATCTTTGAAAATTTATGGTTGGAAGGAAATCTTAAGCTTAAACTGGGAATGGAATTTGCATTTAATATTAATTAGGATGAATCCTTTGTTTCAAATATGCAAACCTTTGCTTACAGCCCACCTAAAGTTTTAATAAGTTTGATTAGAGGAGTTTTTGAGTCCCCTAGTGGTTTAAAGTAACCCTGAAATATGAAGAAATTCTGTCATTATTAAATGGTTTTCACTTCAATAAGGTGACTGAATCTCTTAAAGTGCCTTTTGCATCATTTGTTGACTCCTGAGAATCAAAAAAACCTAACATAAATTAATTCTGTTTCGCTGCCACATCATTTTCCATCTCTGGATCAGTCCTACTTATTCTTCACTTGAGGTTGCATGTTCCATTACAACAATAACACAAACTGTAACATGTCAATTATTGTCCTTACTTCACTGTAGAGTTTGCTCCTGACTCGGTCTTTGTGTTGGCACTGCTCTTTGATTGCCAGGGACATGTTGCAGGATGGACTGCAGCCAGTGAAATGCGCTGAGGTCATCTGTTTGGATAGAGCCCCAGATGGTTTCAGACCTGAGCGAAAAATTCACTTCAGCTCATTAATCAAAGCCTCCTTTTTTTTTTCCTTTTCCTCTGGCCGAGCACCGGCAGAGATTTATACTAAAGCCATTAAATTCACCAATATTCCCCTCTGCTGATTAGTCACCCTCAGAGTGAATCAGGCCGTAGTGAAACGACATTACATCCTGCTGGGCTGGAGCTGAGGTGAGCTGGCGAAGCCCGGCAATAGTGTTGATTACTCGATACTCATTAGGTTGCTTTCACTGCAGCTGCTAAGCCCTCATCAGGAGGGTTTTTTTGGCTGAGCGGCCGGGCTGGGGCCCTGATCCAATTCACCTTTAAAGTTCAGTGGACCTGTCTGGGTCACCACGGGTCACTGCAGCGCTCTCCGTGGTGTTTGCTCCCAAAGAGGCCCTCGTTACCTCATTTCCTGTTACTACTGTACCAGACAAGAATCTGAACACCACGGTTTGGTTGAGTAAATGTTTGTTACAGACGGCGTACTAAAACTTCTTTTATGTGCACCAATCAGGCATAACATTATGACTAATATTGTGTAGGCCTCCAAAACAGTTGTGGCTCATCAGAGAATGGACATGGGCCTTCTGAGGGTGTCCTGTGGTGTCTGGCAACAGGATCTTATTAGTGGGGGGGCCTTTGAGGGGAGGGGCCTCTGTGTATCATCCCACAGATACTTGATCAGTTTGGGATCTAGTGAATTTGGAGGCCAGGTCAACACCTTGTGCTGTTCTTCATGTTTTTTTGTTTTTTTTTTAGTTGTTCCTAAAGCGTTTTTGTGTGTGTGTCTGTGTCAGGCTGCATCCTGCTGGGGATGGCTGCTGCCATCAAGGAGTGTCATTGCTATGGGGTGGGGGTGCCTGGTCTGGTCTAGGTGGGTGCTACATGTCTAAGAAACCTCCATATGAATGAATGCCAGGTCCAAAAGTTTCCCAGCAGAACACTGAACTGTCACAAGATGGTCAATGTTATTTACTTCTCCTGTCAGTGGGCATAATGTTGTGGCTGATCGGTGTATGTCTTTGTTGAAGAACCCAGCTGGTTTCTACGGTGGCTGATCGGCTGAGTCAGGAGGGGCCAGCTCTGTACGATGGTTGGTAGCTCCTCCTAGCCTCAGCTAATGGTACCTCTTCCTGTTTGTCCTTTTGAATGATGAACACAGACTACTGCCACCTGCTGGCATGGAGAGTTATTTATTTTCATGTAGGTGCAGAATGGCAGTCGTGCAACTTTTTGGTCCAACGTCACAGACGGCCTTCGTTGCAGGTGCTTCCTTAATCTTTGTCTTGGTGTGTCTTCAGTTAAAACAACAAACACAATTAAAAACACATGATTTTAGATAACACTACAAAATTATGGACATGGACTACATCTACTGTGGTGAGGAGTTTGCAGTTAAAAGGTAGAGTGTCATGTTTTCTGTCATGTCTTCCGTTTTTTCATAGTCATGTCTTCCGTTCTTGGTTTTCAGTCATGGTTTAGTTTTCTGTCATGGTTCTGTCATATCTTTCGTCATGTCTTTCATCATGTCTTTTCACAGTCATGGTTTAGTTTCTGTCATGGTTTCTGTTTATTGTATTTTGTTAAGTTCTTGGTTTTTTCATGGTCATGGTTAGTGTTTAGTTTTTCTGTTCTGTTTCCTGTTTTATTTTGTTTAGTTCTGAACTTTCTGTTTTTGTTACTCCATGTCTCCATGTTTTCTTTTGATTAGCTCACTGGTTTCACCTTGGTTTCTTGATTTGCTTCACCTGTGTCTTGTCACCCCTCTATTCCTCGTGTGTGTGTATATATAGCCCTGCCTTCCCCTTTGTCCCTGTCGTGTCATACTGCTAGTTTCCCAGGTATCATGTCAAAGTTTGTTCATGTTTTCCATGCCATAGTTTCATGTCTTATTTTAGTTTTCATAGTGTTTTTGAATTTTGTTTTCCTGCCAGCTCGGCAGCGCCTTTTGTTTGTTAGCATTGTATTTTGTTAATTAAGAACCCTTTTTTCGCCTACTCCTGCCTCCAGCGTACTGCATTTGGGTCCTAAAACTCCATTCCCCGCAACCCTACGTGACATAGAGATCAGAATCAGAAATAAAATCAACGACCGAACCTTGAAGAACATCCCAGACAGTCACCGTACATTTCTCACGAGACACGTTTATTAGTCTGTGTACAGAAATGAATCCCAACTTGAAAGCCGGCCGGGCCGCTCATTAAGCTTCCTTTTCTTCCTCGCACCTCGCTGCAGTTAACAGCCTGTGGCCTCTTCCCCACCAAGACACATTCATGTAGCTCCCAGTTGGGGCAACGCTGCAATTAAGCCGCTTTAAACTTGTTCAGCGGTGCTTGGAGGCCGTAAAAATACTTCCGTTTGGGTGTCAATGGGAGCCTGTGATGGTTAACGCCGCATTTACGGGAGAATACATTGTGTCTAGTTAATGTAAGTAGAGTCTGGTCAGCGGGTCAAAAGGGCAACGTGACTGAAGTAAACGAGGAGGCGCAGGAGAAACACGGACCCTTCTCCTCTTTGCTCGTCCCACGTCAAATCGCTCGAGAATTTACGGACACGTTTCCTTGTTTGCCTCCGACCAGATGGACTGAGTTTTTACGAGCGCGCGGTGCATGTCTGACAGCGACCTCTCGCTCTGAGTGCCAGTCAGAGCCGGACAGGTGTCATCAATCTTTGGTCTGCAGTGAATGGCAGATTGGCTGCCATAAACCGGGCCTGATTGCAGTGTGCCGTTCCCAGCGGAAGGGTTTTCAGTCCGAGGGAGGCATGGAAACAAAACCCCGCAGATGCAAACAATGTGTGTGTGTGTGTGTGTGGGACACTGTGTACCCGTGCCACATGGTGAGATACAGCGCACTGCATGGAAGTGATTCATTTATTAGTTATTCTTGTCAATCAAAGTGTTTCTTTGCGTTTCACAACAAACGTTCTTCAGAAAGTTTAACACAGACGGATGAAATTAGAGACATGTACACTTAAAGGACTCTCTGAGGACGCTGAGGTCACGTCATCTGAACAGAACAGTGATTATTTTATACGCTGATTGTGTTTTTTTAAATTCTCTGTACATTAAAGTACGTTTTATTCACAACATCCTGGACAAAGCTTTGGAACAATGTGAGCTAACTTGAATAAACAGAATATAAAGACTCTTCTTTTAGTTGATTTAATCTGATTTTATGATTTAAAAGATTAGAGGCTAAGATTACAGACTTGCATTTGAATTTCCTTCATAAAAAAAGTAAAAACAAACACATGAAACATTAAATTAAAATTGGAAGATACATGACAAGGATTACAGCTCTAAGTAAAACTTAAGACTGAACTCTCATTGATGCTTTACAGGTTTTACTCCACATCAACACCGCCTAATTAACAAGGCGAATAAAAAAAAAAACCCCGAACATGTAGTTTGATCCGTCGCTCAGAAACAATGAGCTGATGTCATTTGTCTCCCGGTGACAACGATGGCGTCCGGTCAAAAGAAAATCCCTCCAGCTCAAAAAAACCCCCAAAAACCCGGCGAGTCAAGTGGATGGAGAGCAGCTGTTTAAACTGCAGGCGGAGAGCTGCTGCAGTCATACCAACCGGCTGTGGCTCCAGATCAGAAACATAAGACCCGACAGCGGCTTTCTCTGACTGAGCACTGCCAAAATCATGAATGAACTCATCTGTGTGTTTGGGTTTTTATTGGGCTGTGTGTAACAGTTGTGTGAAGCCTCAGAACCAGGAATGATGAAATAGAAAGATGAACGTGTTCAGTGCTATAAACGCACAGCTTGAACCACTAAAAATACAGAGAGAAGATGAACCTGGAGTAGGCTGATGTTAATGTGTAGGTATACACCGATCAGGCATAACATTATGACCACCTTTCTGATATTATGCAGGTCTCCCTTGTGCCTCCAAATCAGTTGGGACTCATCAGAGAATGGACATGGGCCTTCTGAGGGTGTCCTGTGGTGTCTGGCAACAGGATGTTGTTAGTGGGGGCCTTTGAGGGGAGGGGCCTCTGTGGATCATCCCACAGATACTTAATCAGTTTGGGATCTAGTGTCATTGCTATGGGGTGGGGGTGCCTGGTCTGGTCTAGGTCTGGGTGGGTGCTACATGTCTAAGTAACATCCACATGAATGAATGAATGCCAGGTCTAAAAGTTTCCCAGCAGAACATTTAACTGTCACAACATGGTCAATGTTATTTACTTCTCCTGTCAGTGGTCTTAATGTTGTGGCTGATCGGTGTTTATACCACACATATATGCACTTTCTATTTGTTTTGTTTTTTCTATCAAGTTCTATCAGTTGATTCTAAATTGGCCTCAGGTGTGGATGTTATCTTATCTTTGTGTTTGTGCTAATTTGCAGATGTTTTCCTGCTAATGTGCTAAGCTAAAGCTAGATTTGTGGTTCAGACGTGCGCCTCGTCGTGGTGAGCTGTGATTGGTCCAATGGCTTTTCCTCATTCATGTCTTTCAGTCGATTTCGTAGTCAACATTCATGAGCTCCAACTCCAACGTGAGGTGCTCGGTTTCCATCTTGGTTCCAGACACTGACCAGCTGTCTGCTACTGTTTTAGCTTATGCTAACACCAGCGTAGCCTGCTACCACGTAGGCTCTGTGTGTTGATGGAGTATAAATCATGATTAAACCATGATTTATGATTATGGGCACAGTATGCTAACATTTTGAGCATGTTAGTATTCAGAAGTTAGCACTGAGCTCAATGCTGCGCTAATCGTCCACATACAGTAGCCACTATCATGGATGTTTTAAACTTCTGATCAGGAGAAACATCTACCTGGTGTACGTTAATTATTTATAACCTGCTGATCAACAGACTCTGTGTTTTAATACTAAACTGCTCTGAATGAAAGACCGAACACTGTGAACACACCACTCTGTGTCAGCGTGGGTAACTGGCTCCGTTCCCTGAATGCATGCAGCACGGCGACGGCTCGCCGTGGGTATGAATCGTTATGGTTACTCAGCATCGTCATCTGTTTGCGGGCCCCAGGCGGGGTCATTAATTACAGAGTGGGACCGGGTGAATGTGAACGGCAGACGTCTGTGCCAACACAGCTCTCGTCTCAGAGGTCTCGCCATCCTCGAGGACGGATATTTTGATAAAAGAGAAGCGTAACTGATTGGTGGGAGACTTGGGTTAACGTAATTGTTTTAAACTTTATGACCCTTTCACAATCCTGTTTTTGAAACTTTCAGGTATTCATTAAGGCTCGTTTAGAGTACTACGGGACGTGGACGCCGTAACCTATGTACAGTACGTAGCCTACGCCGGTGTGAGCCATTTATACTCGCGCTCTCGTCAGTCTGGCTCGCCAAACGCTAGTTGGCGCTGTGTCTGTGTAGTTTCTACTTCCTGCTTCATTTTCAACAAATGTGTTCCGTCTTTACTGATCCAAAACTATCAATTCGAAAACTATGGAGATGGGGAAGCAGCTTGAAATACTAAAGCGGAAACACGCTACTGCCAAGCGGACCAATCACAGCTCTTGTGGTCTGCATCGTTGCGGTGCAAAGTTACATTTCTGGGGAGGTGCATGTCAGGTTACGCCATTAGAGTCTGGGTAGAGTCCATAGCTACGACATTAAATTGATGCAGAAGCCTAAACCTAGGGTCAGACTTATATATTATTTTCATTACAGATTAATACACTTGTTTTATGTTTAAATCTCCACATTAGAGCTGACACCATTAGCTTTAGTAGTGAGTTAATTAATTTATAATATGTTGTTTTAGCGTTTCTTTGCTTCCATTTTGTTGTTGTTTTTCAGACAGACTAAGATCCCTGCAAGATTGATAGCATGACATGGTAGGTGATGGTGAGTGAGCTCGGCCAGCTTCAAGTTGAGGACGTGTGTGTGTGTGTGTGTCCGGTCAGCCGCTCCATGCCACCAGCTTAACCCCTGGATTCCCCGCATTCCAGCCCCAAAGTCAGGCACAAGTCTCGCCGCTGGTCCGTTTAAGGTGATTGACGTTATTTGCTACCATTAGGCACTACTATGTAATTGACCTATGACCCCCTCACAAGCGACCTGTTGAAACAGCTTTAAACCAGATCGTCTAATCTCCATGGGAAAAGCCCTCAATCTAGACTTAGGGCTCTAAAAGCAATCAACACCTAAAGGTGAAGGAGGGGAGCCGGGGTCGCTGCCACCGGAGCGCTCTGATCCAGTCGGGGGGCCAGCGGTGATCATTTTGTTCAGACTCACCGAGCCGCACAAACGTGGTTCATCGCGAACACAACTCCCGACTTCACTGCCTTAACGTGCAATGTGCATTTATAGGGGTTGCAATGCTGCATTCTTTACCTGAAGTTTGTTTTTCATCATCTGACAAGAATACAAGCTGCAGAAATTGTGTTGGAAAGTACGATGACTGGCTCATAATGAATCATTTTTAATTTCTTTACACAGTTTGTTGCGTCTAATAAATGACTACAGTTCATTTAATAGTAAAAACTGAACAACACAACACAACTAAATCTGAATTAAAGACCCTCCATCGCATTCTGATTATTGTAAAGGTGTTTTAATGTATGAACTAAAACTTTACCAGACTTTAAAGTCTTCTATGTTTTTTCACTGATGCCTTAAAATGTTTGTTCACAAGGTTTGGGAGCAGACCAGCCCCCGGTTGGAGCCTCTCATGTTCGAGATTAATACCACGTTGGAGTCAAACACGTGAAAAATAAATAACGGCTGATGTTTTGAAAAAGTGCAGAAGCTCCTTTAACAACACGAAGGTCAAAGCACAGATTCCAATACTGCACTATGGCAGGCGTAGCTGTGGTCAGTACAGTCCAAAGACACGCATGCTAGGTGACTTTTTGATTCTAATTCGGCCGTGGGCGTGTGGTTTGTTCCTGCCACCTGTCCAGGTGTGGCCTGCCTCTCGTGCAGTCAGAGCTGGCATGGGCTGCAGGATAAGAGGTAACAGATGATGCATGGAATAAATCATCTTGTTGTTCTGAGTAAGCAGAAATTACATTTTTTGAAATACCGTTTGAGCTCCTCACCTCAACTGACCTTGTGTGCTTTTTACTGATCTGGAGCACAAAACCAACGCGATTGTAGCTCCTGTAAATGACAACACGGTGTAACACTGCAGGCTGAAGAGTCTTCCACCGACGTAAACATTTATATTTGTGTGCTGGTGTGTCGGCATCATTCTGTAATTTACTCACTAAGAAATCAGAGCTTCTTTGTGTTCCTCAAACTGTGGTGACTGGAGCTCGTGTTGCAGCAGATAAACGTTGATAAATGTTAGTTTTGTTGAAATAGTAGACGTTTGAGTAGATGTCGTGTAGGAAGAAGAAGGACGAGGGTGAATACTAGAGGCGTACAGTGTGTCCCATGTTTGTTCAAATTAGGAAACGTCTTAAATAACTAGAAATATGTTATAAACTGTCCTACGGTGTCTGAAATATAACTTCAGAGTTGGACTTAGCTGTATCGAATAATCTAATACATCTGGGACAGGAAGGACTTCTATATAGATCTTTTTGGATTAAAAACAGCAAGTTTATTAGCTGTAAAATCACCTAAATCACCCTTTTAAATCTACCAAGCACACTCAAGTATACTTTAAAAGAGCAGGATAAACAAACTGGGTTTTTATTTTATGCAGCTGCCAACAAAAAGGAGCTGATTATGTTTGTGAATAGGTCTCTTTCCTAGCAGAGCTGCGTGTTTGGCTGCAGGGCTTCAATCGTGTGACTCCGGGCCACTTCTTAAATCCACGTTGGTCAAGTTTTCCTCTGCTGACGTGATCCAGGCCGACAGGTTGGAGGGATTAACGGAGGTTTGACAACAAGGCATTGTTTCAAATGATACTGATCAAAGTTCACTTTAATCCTGTTAATTAAAGCAAAGAATAACACGGAGCGAAGCCACGGCTGGAAGGAGAAGCTGCAGAAAAGACTCGATGAAAGATTTTCATCTTGTAGTTCTCTGTTGAGATTTTAGAAATTCTTTTTCTTCTTCTTCTTCTTCTTCTATTTCTGCTGCTGCTGCTGCTTGCAGGCAGACCTCCAGAAATGTGCAGCTGATTGACAACCTTATCAAGGCCCGATGAGTGAAGGGCCGCGAGTAAACCTGCTTTATTAGATGAATGCACGCGTGGTGGGAGGTCCGTCTGACTTGGTGTTAATGCCCATAAAGGCTGACCTCTCCCATGCCATGTGCCTCCCAAATCCTGATATGAAAAGTGGCTTACAGATTAAAACATGCTTTCATTACAGCAGCTCAGACAGAGGCACTTTATAACTAACTATAAAATATAACAGAATATGTTGGCTCTATAAAAGGCGTCATGTTGAACATTGAAGAAACTGATGAAATGATGAAATGAGCCTCGGGCTGCAGTCATTTATTCCTCCTGATGTCTTGTTTTGACCGATTAACAATTAAAAACTCAACTGTATCCAGATTAGAATGACACGAAGAACATATGTAATCCCATAATCCTCTCATTTGAAATTTAGACATTTATTTTTATGTTTAATGTTGCTCTTTGATAAATTAATACAATTTCCGTTTTTGCAGCCTGACTGACCGAGGGGTACGTTGTTTAGGTTGTAGAATAATCACGTTCTCCACTTGGTCAGTGTAAAAATGCAAAACGCAAACATGGGAGACTCGTGTTACAACGCAGCATCGAGGTGACATGTGTGAGTATTTTCAACCAGGGTCTTTTTATTTGTTGAAAAAAGTCTTTAATTTTCCCAAAGTATCAAAAGTCATGGTAAACTTACAAAAAACAGGATAAGTGGTTATGATACTTCACTGTCTTTTCTCAGTATCTGGACATTATCACGTAATTTATTATCATATCATAAAATAAATCTTGACAGGATCTGAAACTTCTACACTCAAACGAACTAATGAAGACAAATTACACTAAGGCAAAGGGTTTAAATGTGATCTAATATATATGTATAAAAAAAGAGCATTAAAGCGTTTTGGAAGCAGATTAAACAAACCCACATTCAGCTTCGAGCTTCTCATATTTGGTGCATAGCTGCATAAACGTAGTATGAAAGATATCGATGATACTTTGATTAAAAAAATATAAATATATTTCACCGTCGATGAAGAAGACACGTAAATATCCAAAAAGCGTTTTTAAGAAAAAGGCAACTGGACTTGTTGGGTTTTTTGTGGATAAGACATTTCGCCGCTCATCCCAGTCCATTTGCCTTTTTTGAAAACGTTGTTTGGATGTTTACGCGTCTTCTTCGTAGAGTTTTTTTTTTTTTTTTTCGAGAAACATCTTTTCGAAAAAAATATCTCTACAAGTCCAGACTTTTTTGAAGACGCTTTTTGGATACAGTGTTCCCTCATTTATCGTGGGGTTTACGTTCCAGACTCCACTGTGAAAAGTGAGAATCAGCGAAGTAGCGACCACGTATTATTAACCTTTTCCATACTCTTAGAAACACTTTCTACACTCTTAAACATACATACGTAGTAATTTTAACAACAAAAAATTGTATTGGCCATCGCAATATAGCGAAATTTACGCGATATAAAATTAAAAGGATTAAATAAAAACCCGCGAAGTAGCGAGTCCGAGACAAAGTGAACCGCAAAGTGGTGAGGGACGACTGTAGACCGTGACCTGGATGACTGAGAAACTTCACAGGAAAGACACGTAAATAAAAAAGCTTATTAACTGGATTAGAAGAGTGTCCATAACTCTACCCCAACTTTTCATTTTGTTAACTTCATGTTGCGTCGCAGTTTAAATGATACGCATGTGAGAAAAGGCCTTTGGTTTTCTTCCCGGTCTTGACGTAAGCGTGCATCTCTGTTGTCGCAAACCAAATTTATACATTTAAACTTTTCACTTTACCCATCGACTCGTCCGCCACACAAGAGATAATGGGTGAGATAATGACCACAAACAAGCTCTTAATTCTCCATCAGCGCGGTAAAATAACCTTGATTCTTTGCATGAATTTATTTCCTGTGTTCATGTTTTGAGTTTCGTTCATGTTTCATGTTTTATTTTGTTAAGTTCTTGGTTTCCTGTATCTTCCCGCCTTTGTGATTGTCTTCCCCGTCTTGATTGGTTTCACCTGTGTCTCGTCACCATCCTGTCCTGTGTTCAGTATATAAAGCCGTGCCTTCCTCTTTGTTCTCTGTCAGGCTGTACTTGTTTCATACCTTATTTTCATGACTTGATTCTTCTTACTTGTTTCTTTGCCTTGTTCATGTCTCGTAGTAGTTCTTTGTTCTCCTCACATTTGGAATACCTGCCGTCTCAGCTGCGCTTTCTGTTTTGGTTTTTAGTTAAATACCTTTTGCTTACACCTGGCTCAGCCTGCTCGGTCCTGCATTTGGGTCCTACAACCATTACCTGCTAACCTATCCTGCAAAAAGCGTGACACAGTTCTACAAACCAATCACTTTTTGGTTTGTTCTAAAACCAATGTGCTAAAAAATCTGCATAAATGCACCAGAAATAAGAACTTTTTAAAGTGAAGCTCCTTCTTTAAACTCTCCTCGTTTGCCGTTTAACCCTCCACATTTACTTCTTCTTTGTTTTCTCTGCTGCATTTTTTTTTTCTTCCTGTGGAGATAAAACCCAGATCCAGCAGTTTATACAAAGTACAATGCTCCTCTATTACATCCATGACATGTAAAATATTTCCTCTTGAAGTTACCACACGTTTCCTCAAACTGCTCAAAAGCCATAATTGGAAACAGGCAGCCTGTGTACCTCTGAGTCACAGTAGCCTGAAATACGTTTAAATCTTTGTTATTTTCTTTCAATCCGGCCGCGCGACGGGCATTTTTAGACTCTAATCAAAGCTCTCTGGGAAACTTTGAATTTGGTCGACGCTGATTGGACGGATCTTTCACTTTTCAGTTTAAATGTTTGTGTATGCATTTCTCCAAAGTATGCATGGGAAAGTGCCCCCGCTGCCAGCTCGGCTCGGCTCAGGGTGGACGTTCCCTGTGAATAAATGCATGAATTTATGGCCGTGTGTGTGTGTGTGGCATAGCAGCGGGGCTTTTCCGTCCTGTCAGTGGAAAACATTAGTGTCATGCCCCCACGAAAACTCGCCCGCCCCCCCCTCGGCCCCCTTTCCCCCCTCCTTGTTTAATTCAGTCCATCAACACTTCCTCCTTCAGCCTGTTAGTGTCACACTGCATTTCCTCTCTGGCCTCAACCAGACCGGCTCGCCACAATCTGCCCGGTTTTGGGTTTCCCTCAAACGGCAAAGGGCTTCAAAGTCAATAACTGCTTTTTTGATTTTTATTGACCCAAAGACTCGCAACCCCCGGCCTCTTCTACCCCCCCAACACCGCTCACCCCGCGTTTCTCTAAAGGGGAATAAATTACAGTGAGGTGGGCGGTTGAGCCGAAGGTTGGAAGGTGCTGTTGTCTTGCTGATTGCACCTGCAACTCATTTAACAAGGTGTTCAAAAGCCTCCGAAGATCCCTGAATGTCTGATTCTCCCAGAGTCAGACTAAAGGCTTTAGGTTTTGTTTGTTTGTTTCATCGTTTGAGCATTACTGAGCACATATAATCAAGTTTTCGAACATTTTTTGAGGATAGTTTGAGCCTAAAGTCTCGTTCTTTATGTTGGAAATTTCAGTTTGATACCTCACCTGGTTTTGACTTTGGATGTGAGGAGTTTCTCCAGCTTACTCAGAGTCTTTATTTCTTTAAAGCCCCAGTAACTTTATCAGATTTGCTTTTCTTTTCAACATGAGATGACCTCATAAAAAAAAAAAATTAAAAATCTCCAGCTTTTCAGAAGCAGTAAAAAACAGTATGATCTGCGGGAGCCTTTTCTTTCCCCCTCACATCTTACTTTTCTGCGGTTTATAATCATCTGAAAACCTACGAGACCTGGAGGAAAGAAATGACACTCCAAACCAAGTTTCAAATCTACAATTGAACTCACTTACCAGTCGCAGATGTTCGTTGGGATCGGTCTCAAATAGCAACGGGAGTTGCACGTCTGAGGACGGGAACTCTCTCCGACGTGTGATTAAAAACTGCATGGTTCATTTTTGGATGAGCCTCCCCATCAACTACGGGACATCTACAGAACCAGGGTTATTAGGAGAGACCACAACCTCGACCATCGGGGGAGACGCTGCAGGAGTGTGAAATCAAGGACTAGATTCACAAACGGTTTCGACCCTCAAACCATCAGACTCTCACTACACAGAGCCCCCTTTTTAAACTCAGGTTTTAAACTTTTTTCAGCGTTTCATTTAACAGATTTCTCTTGCAGCTTGTTCTGCAGGTTTTATATATAGTAAGGGAGACGTGAGTGGTCTAAATGGTCCAAGGTCCGAGGAGAAGCTCCACTGATACTTCCAAAGTGAGAAGTTTTCTGGAGATCTTTTCTCTCAATGTCTCTTCTGAGTCTCCGTAGAAAACCATCCAAACTGAGAACGTATATTCACTCTTCTCCCCTCGTCTTATAGTAATTGGAGCATAGATATCTCCCCACTGTTTATACTTGGAGGATTTCAGAGCTACAAGGAGATGTTTAGCCTCACAGCAAGAAGGTTCTGGGTTCTAATCCATCGTCCCGACTGGTTCCTTTCTGGGTGGAGTTTGCATGTTCTCCTTGTGTCTGTGTGGGTTCTCTCCAGGTACTCCAGCTTCCTCCCACCGTCCAAAGACATGCTGGTTAGGTTCATTGGTGATTCTAAATTGACTCAAATTGGCTAGACTGGAGACCTGTCCAGGGTGTACCCCATCTCTCGCCCAATGACAGCTGGGATAGGCTCCAGACCCTACTCCACGACCCCCCAGAGGATAAGCGGTTATAGGAAATGAATTAATTGCAAGAAGAAGATGTTTAGTGACAACAAAAGTTAACATATAACTGTTCTGACTGTTCATTTGGCAAATGTTCTCACTTCTGGACTCAAGTTGTGGCACATATCATTCACATTTAATACATTTAATTGTTGCTGTTTGGTGCAAAAGGCTGGAAATTTTACCACTGTCTCGTTTTTACCTAACCCTAACCCTAACCCTGCGGGGAAAGATTTAAACTTTTCCTCCCTGAATGTGCACAGAAAGCTGTGAGGTGGTAATTTTCAGGTAGCATGCTACACTCAACACATTTAATGCAGCTAATCCTTTTTAAAATCGTTGATATTTGACTGCAGAGTTGTTCAAGCTTCATTAACGATTACCAGTGAAGACTTCCTGTGTTTGAGAGAGTGTTCTAAATTGAAAATGCACTAAAGCCTCCTCCAGCCGCTGTTTTATTTCACATTCTTAATAAATTCAAAGCAGAAATTACTTCATTCATCCAGCTCCATGAAAACGTAGGACTTCTTAAATAGCTTTCTTCCACATGTGCCGTAAACTTAATGAAATAAGGCTCATAAATGTAAGCATTTCTTTGTTCCCACATCCACAAGTGCACCAAATGTGAGGCTGATATGTCGTAGTGTAATCTTCATTCATTCATTCATTCATTCTCTGTAACCGGTTGTCCTCTGGAGGGTTGCAGACGGGCGGCTGGAGCCTATCCCAGGTACAGGCCTGGACAGGTCGCCAGTCTACGGCCAATTTAGAATCACCAATGAACCTAACCAGCATGTCTTTGGACGGTGGGAGGAAGCTGGAGTACCTGGAGAGAACCCACGCAGACACAGGGAGAACATGCAAACTCCACACAGAAAGAAAGGAACCAGTCGGGACGATGGATTCGAACCTTCTTGCTGTGAAACATCAGTGCTTGTAGTGTAGTTTTACAGGACAAAAATAATGAGCTGAAAACCAGTCTGCTGTGCAATAACCCCCATATTTATTCCCCAGTCCGCCTGCACTCAATAGGCATATTTGCACTATATATTGTGTTTTATTGTGTATATGCTACTACAAATTTTTTATCTTTATGCTGCTGTAGTTTCTATTTTTGTTGCTCCCAAACCAAAGAGCTGCCAAACTGTATTTCGTTGCTTTTCACTGGACAACGACCATAAAAACTTCTTCTTCTTCTTCTTCTTCTTAATAATTCGACTTTTCTTGCAGCTTTTTTAGCTCCACATGCATGCACATTGTGGAAGTTGAAGTCCAGGCAGCAGGGGGCGCTGCAGAAGACCCTTATAAAGTTTAACAAGCTTCAACCAAAGCTCATATCTGAAGTGATTCCACTGAAAATGAAACACGGGCCGAACGCGAGATGTGACGATGCATCAAATCAAATCACTGGGACTTTAAAGGGGTCGACCTCTTGCGCAGTTTTACCACGGAAGGCGGATTGCAAAGAGTGCATTTCGGAGGGAAAGGTGGAGAGAGAACACGCAATCTGTGGGTAATCAACCACCCAATGACTGCCTGTGATCTTTTGGGGGAAATTGACTCACTAATGGCTCGCCTTGTGTCCTGTGTCATTTCCTTTTGATGTGATCGGGCAGTGATGATCAGTGATCTGGCTGCGTGTAGTAAAGAGCTCTCAGCAGGCACTTTTAATTACCGGGGGGACTGATTTTGGCCGGGGAGCCCGCCTCGTCTGGTTTTTATTTCCAACTGCAGACTGACTGTAAAACAACACTGCCAGCGCTGTCACCCAAAACCAAAGCTGCTCATGTACAAAAGCAGCCCGGGCCCTGATTATCATTCTGCGTCGGGGCATGTGAGCGACAGTTGCTCTGTTTTTACTTTACTCGCCCCCCCACTCCCCTTTCCCCACCACCACCACCCCTTTCCCCTCCATCCTCCTCTCTCTTTCCTTTAAGTATCTTTCTGCACACATAAAAACTGATGTCAAGTGCACAAGCTACATGCTCTATCTCAGACAAATCAGAGCCAGGTGCGTCCGTATGAGAGAGTTCATATTAGAAAGAGAGATATTGCAAACATCTGCGTGCTCTGCATGTCCTCATCATTTAGATCCCCGTGTGACAGTAAAAGGCTGCGGAGGGGAGAAGAGGGGAACACCCGCTAAAAAAGTAACTCTGCTCGGTTTGTTCTGCTGCCAAAAGGCCTGAGTGATGGGGCTGTGCAGCAGGGACAGGGAGCTGACACACACACAGTGGTGTCTCACACTCATCCATTCACTCTTACCCTAAACTTAAACCAAATCGTCACCCGAAAATTTCATGATTCACAGCATGTGTGGCCTCCTCCTTCTTCTTCTTCTCCTTGTCCCTTAAAGTCAAGCCGAGTCCCCATTTGATGTCCGTCCTCTCATTTCCCCGTCTTTCCTTCACCAGTAAATGTGAAGATCTTCCCCAACGCTTTATTTGTCACAGCTTCCTCGTGTTATCTCTGCTGCAAATTCTGCGCTACGGCGGCGGCGGCGGCTGAGTTATGGGAAACGGAGGAGCTATCGCTGTTAGAGCGTCAGCTGCTGACTTTACGAGGCCTCTTTCTTTCCCAAGCCTGCGCGGCTGACCGTTGTAAACAGAAGTCAAAGCTTGTAGCTCGTAGCTGAAACACAAGACGTCGCTTCTTTGTCTTTGTGATGTTTATTGCCGTACGCACAGTAAAAATAGATCATACAATGAAATCCTTGCTTTTGTAAGTCTCCCTTAATAGCAACACTTAATAAATAAAAGAAGAAGAGAAGAAGAAGTTGCAGAGGATTATCTTTCGTTTTCAAATCAAATGAAGATGGAGGGATGAGAAGGGTTGAATGTGGAGGTGGAGGACGTTTTGTCTCCTTGTCTCCTTGGTTCCTGTAATAAAAAGAGGGAAGAGGATGCAAAAATAGACAGAGAGAAGTTTAACGAGACACACCTTTTATACTCACACACAGGAAGCAGAATGACATGAGTGGTGGTTCTGTTCCTGCTCTGCTCTGTGTCGCGCTGTTATCACGACCGAATCGTGTCCCTGTGACCCGCTTCGTGATGTTCGTGCGGGGGGATGATGTTTGTTGCAGTGGCTTTAAATTGTTAGCTATCAAGCTTTAGTTGGAACAGAGCAGGGAAGCTCTGGTTTCACTTCAGGGTATCTTGGCTTGGATTCGGACTATTGTTTTGTAACCTCGCGGCAGATCTTTGGAAGACGATGCCAGTGTGTCAGCGGCCCTCTGCTCTGGCCCGGGCTGAAATATCTACAAAAATTCCTGGATGGATTGCCATGAAATATGGTGCAGACATTCATGTCCCCACTCAGCATTTAGCTCAGAGCACCACAGAGCTGCTATATTAATATTAGAAAGACTCTAATCTGTATTTCTAATGCTTCTAATCTGCACTCTGTGGCCTCTTTACCCTTTAAAATTTCCTTTCTATCTCTTTCTGTCTTTCTACATTCTTCACTTTATCATCTCTGCTCACGTCTTTCTCTTTTTTCCTAAAATTCTCGCTCAGTTTTTCTTTTTTTCTCGTTCTTTCTCCTTGATTTTCTGTTTTTGTTCCTCCTTCGTGGACACGCACCCCCTCTTTGGCTCTCGTCCTCTTCCCCTCAGGTGCATCCCAGAGATGAAGCAGTGGTTATCAGAAATACTTTTCCAGTCTCTATAAAACTTAACCAGGATGAGGTGTTGTAGATAATGTCTTTAAAACCGTGAAAAAAATAAAATAAAATAAAATGTGGATCTGCGCCCGGTGCCCTCTCATGAAACCTTCACCCCAGGCCACAAACTGTACGAGAAGGAAAAAAAAAAAAAACATCAAGCATGGGAATGCAACCGGAGGATCCTGTTCAAAGTGCGGAAACACAACATGTGCATCCAAAGTGCGTGTGCCGAGAGAGGCGGGCTGCGATCGGCGGAGACAGAGGGGTTACAGCGAGGGGAAACAAGAGACAGAGAAGACAGATATGAGGTTTCAGACGGAGGAGATCTGTGTTGCTTTAACAAGTGAATTCCTCTCTTGAACTTGAAGGGAGAAAACTGTACACTTTACGGGACGAATGCAGATACATTTACCCGCCGGGGAGTCGGATGAATCGCCTGGTCGTTCATTGTGAGGGTGGAGAAAATGCTGGGAAGTAACAGAGAGCTCGGACGTGAGCTGTAAAACCGTCATCATAAAAAAGTTATTATAACTTTTATTCCTTAAACTGTAAAATATTCAAGCTCTGAAATGTCAGTTTCATCTACCAGGGTTTTGAATTTAGCAAAAAACCCTGATAAATGCATATGATTATGATTAGATTCAACTTTACTGCCATTGCATATAGTACCAGGTACATTTACAGCAATAGTTTGGCAATGCAAATAGCAAAAAGTGCAATAATAGGAAACAAGATACGACTATTGTATTAAAAGGCACAAAAAAGAATGAAAAAGAGAAGCATTTACATCCAAATCTGACCTTTCTGAGGTTAAAATCTCTAAATGTTGTCTTTCTCAATAAGTGTTAGGGGTTCTAGTCTGTTGTAACACATTTCATGTTAACAACACAAAATTGCATTTAGATTTTAGGTAGTTGCATGTATAATTGCAACACTTGAAATGACTTTAAAGGGGAACTACCGTTTTTTACAACCTGGACCTTATTTCTGGAATAAAATGCGATCGTTTACTCACCCATGTAACTTTGGTGTCATTTGGAGTCATTCGGACGATATTTACATCCGCGTATATCCTTATAGTGGGAGTGACTGGGGCACCGAAACGCGCATTATTGCATTATCGCATTATCTGCATTATCTGCATTATCGCATTATCTGCCGCGAAACTCAAAGTAGTCATCGACAACTTCAGAATTGGAAAAATATTCAGCTATGTTGCAAAAAACTAGCACTAGCAAATTACAGGTAAACAAGACGGTTTGCGCGGCGCTCAGACATGACATCATCCAGGTCAGAAGTTAGTAGGTCAATCTACAGACTCCAGATGATGATAACAGGTAACTCCAGATTCAACGGGGAATAGCACTAGCGTATCATAACAAAATATTGGTGAAATGAACGAGTTTCGCAGCAGGTAATGCGTTATTTAGAGGCTGTGTTTCGGTGCCCCAGTCACTCCCACTATATGGATATACGAGGATGTAAATATCGTCCAAACGACTCCAAATGGCCTTTCTTAAAACAGTTCAAAGAAAACAATAATGAAATTAAATTAATGTGTCTTAATATTATGTTTGTTTAATAAAAGTTGAATAAACTGAGATATTTAAATAGTAAACAGTAATGTTAAAAATAAGATTTCATCATTATCACACATTTTAACTGGATTTTTGTTCAAGTACTGTAGCCGTATCTCATGTGTAATTGTCATCTTGTTATCAGTATCCCCCTGATACTGATGAGAACAGTTTTAACTAAATCAGCACTGAACACAAAGGAAATACAAGTATAAACATAGCAACATTTTTAGTGAGGGAGAAATGTGTGAGTACAAACTCTAAAGCAAACGATCAGGCGCACTCAAGGGAAGCGGTGGACTGATTGATTCCACTAGCTGATAAATCTCAGCGCAGGTGTTAGTCCTCCTGCTGATGGGAGGTGCACTCTGTGAAAACTGAGTCTTCAGTTTCTTCATGCTGCAAAATAGCAAACATTTCATTACACTTGCATTCACCGGCGTCCAAACAGAAATCATCAGATTCTTTATTGTGGTGTTGATGGATGATGTTGTCCCAGAAATGCTGCAAACAGCAGAGACTGAGTAACTCCTCACAGCTGAGGCAGATTACAGCAGATTGTGGACGGAGGTGCGAACCAGCTGTAGGGACATTTTTCCTGGTAAACATCAGCATGGCAGTGAGACCGATGGCCACTTGCACAACTATTTGTTTTTCAATTTCCCATTAGAACAACTGGGGGGGTCAACAAGAGGACATATTTTGCATTATATCCCATCTTTTCTTATCTTGTCTCATTTTTGGTAATCGCATTGTATCTTATCTCGTATCGTATTGTATCATACCATGTCTAATGGTATCGTATCTCATAATGTATTGCATTGTATCGTATTGTAACGTATCATGTCTAATTGTATCGTATCGTATCTAATTGTATCGTATCATGTCTAATTGTATCGTATCGTATCGTATGTAATTGTATCGTATCATGTCTAATTGTATTGTATCGTATCATGTCTAATTGTAATGTATCGTATCGTATCTAATTGTATCGTATTGTATCGTATTGTATTGTATCGTATCGTATCATATCGTGTCTAATTGTATCGTATCGTATCATATCGCATCATGTCTAATCGTATCGTATCGCACCGCATCGTATCATGCATAATCGTATCGTATGGTATGGTATCGAATCATGTTTCATCTCACAGTATCTTATCTATTGTATCATATTGTATCTAATTTATTCATAGTATTGTATCTTATCCTATTTTATCAGGTTTTAACCTGACGTATCGTATTGTATCGCATCATATTGTATCATGTCTAATCGTATCGTGTCTCGTCTCACAGTATTTTTTCTATTGTATCATATTGTATATAATCTATTCATGTATTGTATCTTATCCTATTTAATCATATTGTATAATGGTATGGTATGGTATGGTACTGCATTGTGCCATATCTTATCATATTGTATTTTAATCTAACATATGGCGCTGTATCGTATTGTCATTGTATTTAAACAAAATCCTGTATGTTTGTTATAGGTGTTGCCATATTTTTAAACCTTGAGTGGCTGTCTCTTTTTTTTGAGAAGACACTGTTTAACAGCAGCACTGACCCGTAGAAGACACCAATCTGTAGGAATGAGCTGCTCTTACCTACTCCTGCATCACTTTGTTTTCTCACTCACCTGTATAATCCCTCTTCGCTGAGTCTGAAAGGTCACCTGACCTCTCTTAAACTTCACTCTTATCTGAGTATTTGTCGTATTTTTTGTTGCACGTTTCATGTTCTCCACAGAAATGTAATGTTTCTGGATCTGCCAAACTGGGATTACATTTAGACACACGTAATTGTTTTATTTAAAATATGTGTTTAAAATATCTGCAACACACACTCGAAGATAATACAACGTCTTTGCCAAAAGCTTTAAATAAAGATGTTGTAACTGGAAATTGGGAAACACTCTTTAAATCTCATGAGGATTACCGTAAAGACAGTGAAGTAAGATTACACCTACAACCAGCCACACAAAGAACAGATTCTTCTGGACTTTATAAACACATTTCAGACGTATTTAAATGAAAATATATCATCATATACAGTTAAGACATGCTTTAAACATTTGTGGACGCGATTCAAAAAGAACATTATTGAACATTTAGAGGTATGCACAATATATTATACGTGGGCTGCTGCAAAGATGCATGAAGGGACATGTTTCAAGTGCAAAAAGTACCAAAACAACAACAACAACAAATGCCATCTAATGTGAAATTGGCATGTTGCTGTTGTTTGTGTCAGTTAAGACTTCTATCTAAATCCAACAACATAAAATTCTGTTATTTCTGGATAGTTCAGCAGCATTTATATGAAAACTTATCAACATATTACTGTTAAGATATGATTTAGGTTGAGGTATAGTAATTTAAATGCTCTTGAGGCATTGATTTGATATAATGGAGCTGCTAGCAAGGCCTGCTGGGATCAGAGGAAAACCTGCAGCAAAGACCAATAAACATCAGTGAAGTTTACTTAACCAACAGAAGTCACTTCCCTCATGTGTCAGGGCTTTAAGTCCGCTGCCATCTGACTCCACAGACAGGATTTCCACTCTAAAGCCTCTAACAGGCTGCATTTACCAGAGCAAACACGGGGGTCAAGGTGACTGGATATCACTTTTGCTTTAGACTAAAAGCAAACAAGTCGACACGTGTTGGAATAATATCAAGCAAACACTTCAGAGGAAAGCATTTCATCTGCTTTGATTGTCTGAGATTTCTTGGACTCCGACACATGCTTGTTTTCTGTACTTTAAGGAAAGATCTTATTCCTGATCTCGGTCCTCTTTATCCCTTCTTTGCTCTCTTTTCCTCTTGACTGCACTCTGGACATGTGTGAAACATTTAACATCACAGAAAAGGCAGCAAGAAAACAGAAAAACATGAGTTCTCACTTATCCCCCCCTCGCCTGATAACAACAGCTGAGTCCTGCACTCGATTTACACCCGTCTTTGTGTTCCCGGCAAATATTTTGCTCCATCTCGCAGCAAATCTGCCACAGCGAGACACAGTGCAGAAACGCCTCCGAACGCAACTATAGAGACGCTACATTCCAGCCTTTTGTTCAGTCTGGCTGCTCAGAGCAGCTGCTTCAAGCCCGCCGCCCCTTTTTTATATCTCACCTTGTTGTTTGCGGAGTGACAGCGAGGCCCTCGGAGAGCATCGCACACATTCCTCCCCCTCACCCTCCCGCCTCCCCTCTTGATTGCTGCCCTTTTCTAAGGGGACGTGTACGTTGTTTAATGTCCGCAGCTTCCAGAGACAATAGGCCACTTGACCTTTGACCCCACGAGGAAAAGCCAGTCTTAATCTGATGTTGAGATCCTCCACCGCCATTGTCTGAGAGGCAGGGGACCTAGTGTGGCTCGAGACTAAAGGAGGGTCAGTCACTGCATCTGCACGCCAATTTGTTTGTCACACACTGACCTCCAGCACACACAGAGACACAGCCCACCCATGGAAGATGGCGCTCTTTCCACTTGTCTGCTGACCCTGTTTTCACCCTTCAACGCTGTCACTCAATCTGCTCAAAGTTCCTGATCGGCAGCAGGTACAGCTCCGCTTCCTCATCTGGATCCAAAGTTGGACAATCAACCACACAAAAACCGGCAACTGCCCCAAAAGCTCCGTGTTTACATATCTGATTATTTGCAAATTTGTCGTACGCTTACGCCCCTGAAGGAGATCATTAACTCTGACAGGTCCTCCATCTTGGGGCCGGATCCAAAATCTAAAAGTTTATACTGCAAACTAAACATCTGTTGTAAAATTAATTTTTTGTTTTTATTTCCCCCTAACTCGTTCATTAGTTAACACCCATTAAACAATCTGTCATAAAAAAATGATATGGTTGAAACTGAAATTATTTTCATTATTAATACATCTGACAATTAATTTAGTAACTGTTTAATTTTAATGTAGAAAATATATCAGAAAATATAAAAAAAATAAAAAAAAAATCTGACCAACAGTAAAAAATAAGAAAAATAATATGTAAAGCGTGCGATAAAAGAAAACGGGTAAACTAACTCTAAAAACTACACAAATAATTATCAGTTATTATCATCAGCTATTTCCAGCTGATAATATGTCTGTTGTCTAATCAAATAATCATTTCACTTCACTTCAAAGTTTTTTTTTTCTCTGCAAACATTTATGTTGGTAAATAAATCCTCTGATATATTTTGTTGTCCCAGACAGAAATGTTTGCGATAAATTTTGAAATTACTAAACTGAAACCATTAGAAAAAGTGTTAAAACTTACCGTCAGGATTATTGATGAACACTTTGAGATGGCATAATACAAGCACTGTTATTTCTTACCTTCTCTTAAATAAATAGTTTCATATATTTGTATTTGTGTGAGCAGTAAATACAAGACTACCCCCCTGCACTGATGATGCCAAGCTAATTTATATATTATTAGCTTAGCATCTACACAGGAAACCTGGGAAATGTGTACAAAAATATTAGAGCATCTCTCATGGATGAATAAATTATGTATTGTTTGTTTAAATAAAAGAAAAATAGAAATATAAAAATGGCTGTTGTTTTACTTGTCTGTCAGTTTGTGTCTGTTTCTTTTTGTTTTAGCTGGGATAGCTAAAACAACTTCCTGTACACTCCTCTGGTTCTCTACTAACTTGACATATAATTGCTGCTTTTTTGTTGTTTAGTTTTTGTATTTACATAAAAAAAGAGAAAAGATTTGGTGATGTTATTTAGTGTGTTTTAGTTTCAAACTTGCAGCAGGTTAGCAAAGCTAACCCCTCGTTCCCTGTCTTTATGCTAGGCTAAGCTAGGCTAACCAGCTGCTGGCTGTAGCTTCACATTTAATGGCCAGTGAGGACTGTAGCCTCAATATTTCTAATATATCTTACTTCCATTACAAAGGACAATAAGCATATTTCCTCTAAAATGTAAACAGTATGAGCTGTTTCTTTACAAATGTAGAATGTGTTATTTTTTTGAGTAGTTAGCATCAAGACAAATCCTGCCTTAGCTTTTCGGTTTTACTGATTTTTATGTATTTTTGCTTATACTGCTACTTGTTTACAGTATTAATTGTTATAACTATAATTGAATAATTCAATATTTATTAAATAAGTCTTATGATATTAATAACATATGTTTGTAATGGTTTAATTTTGAAGGTACTGGCAGCTTGGACATGTTAGGTTTATTTGATGAAATGCTAAATAAATCACACAAAGCCACAAAAATGTCTTTTTTGTGGCTTTTCTTTCTATTTATTTTTATTTTTTTTTGATGACTGTTTGTTAACTGAGCATTTTGATAAATTAAAGCATCGAAATCTCCTAAAATTCACCTTATAGATGCTGTTACTGGCCGACTACAGAATAAAGATATATGATACCAATAAAATGTCAAAGTAGTGATAAAAAAAATTCCACACTCCAGCAAGGTAACATAAGCTAAAGACACTTTAATTCGTCTCTTATTCTACACATTCGTACATTTTATAAGAATAGAGTCATTCGGTTAAATAAAAATGATTATTCTACGCTGAAAAATACATCATCCGTTAATTTTCTGCTGCTTCATAATGTGGATACCAGAGAAATAAAACGTATCGTGACGCTGAATTATTCCTCCGTCTCTCTGAATCAGTCGACATAATATATTATTTTAGGGACTCAGGTAAATAATGCAAAACATAACGTATGAGAGGTTAAAATGTGCGGCTAATCTTTGAAACAACGGCCCGAAGATAAATTCACCAAGCAAAAACTAATGTTTTCTTTTCTTTGGTGGATAATTATTTCCTATTTATATATATTTATATATACATACATCAAGAGCACTGATAGTAATCTAATATTTCACAGTCTGTGAGCAGAACATGGCCGTCACATTTCTTTACAAAAACATGACCCATGTGTGTTTATTTAAACCTGAACATCCAGATGTGTGACTCATGCCGTCTGGAAGTTGTAAGAGAACAAAGCGGACAATATAAATGCAATAACTTATTCACATAACATAAATTATTATTTCCACATCAAATATTTACACGTGGTACCTCTGAACATCAGTGCATTACAGACTAAATTACCGTGTGTGTGTGTGTGTGTGTGTGTCGTCAAACGGACGTAAAGCCGGTCAGCGTTTTTTGGTGGAAATGGTTTAATCTGCAGTCGTAACTTTCTCTCCAGCACTCGAAGACTTTCCCTGAGTCATAGGCCATGTCAAGCGCTGTAAGCTTAAGTTTCTGTAATGGTGGGGGGGGAAATGTTTACCTGAAGTTAATGATTTGGTTTATAGAAGAAACAGGCCGAACGAGACGGTGCAATCAATCCTTCTGGTTGGGTCGAGGAATGTTCTAAAATAAAACAACCAGACCCGCTTTGATTGTTGCGTTGAAACTGGAAATCGTTTTCTTACATATTATCACACGGCCGGACTGCCAGACTGATTTAGAAGCAGAGAGAGGCCTGGATTGCACGTATTTATTCTTAGTACGAGCCATCCATCAAACGTCGTGCACTGCGTTCGTGTCCCATGAGAAGAACAGCTGGTGGCAAAAGGTTAAGATGAAAATGATTCTGTCATTTTTTTGCTCTGATATTGGGGAGTATCTCAGTTAGATGAGGAGGATAGCCGTCTGTACAGTTGATTAAGAACACAGGATGCAGGCAGCAAGTTTAGCATGACACACTGGAAACAGTGCACACAGCTAACCTAGCTAAGGCCAAAGCAGGGAAACAGTCCACCAGCCGCTCTAATGATGTGTTCACAAACTAAGCGCCAGACAAAACAAGTGTGTTCAGCTCCACTAGTCAGCGAGAAGGCGTCGAAGTGTTGCTCAAGGGCTCGTTGTGATTGTTGGACGTTGTCATTGTTTTTAAAAGTTAAATAAGCGTGAAACACATATGACCGGTTGGTGTTCCACCGTGTCACAGGAGAAAGTTGATGCCAGCTCAACTTTGATTTATAGCGTGTCACAAACTATTAAACTATTGATAATGGCTTGTTGCTAAAACAAAATGTCTGATGATTTTGAGTTGTCGGGTCATCGTAAAGCGTCTAAAGAACAAACTAAAGCAAAGGGAACTTTCAGGAAACCTCAGACAGTCCGGTTGCGTTTGTCTTAGCTTTGTTTTTCTACTAACTAGCAACAAGTCAGGTTCATTTTGAAGCGATATCAAGCTACAGATTGACGGGTTGGTGCAGCTACAAATGAAAGCTCTCTGGCTGCAGAGAGGAGACAGTGGTGGAGAGGAGGACACCGAACAAACTGTCATCAGTCCCGGATAACCCTGACCGACCTCTCCACCGGATAATAGACACAGAGCAACCGGAGCAACTTCTCCAAAAAGGCTCAGACAACTTTGTTGCCTCAAGGGAAGCTATAGGAAATCTTTCCTGCCTCAAGCCATCAGTCTGTGCAACTCCTCATCTGTGTGTGAGAGGTGACACCGGACTGGATTTATTGTTACTGCCACATTTTGCACATGGTTGTTTGATTGTGAATTCATTTCATTTCATTGCAGTTTAATTTTTAATATTCAATTATTTTATCTATCTATCTATCTATCTATCTATCTATCTATCTATCTATCTATCATCCAGTCATATGTGTTTATTTCACATGATTTAAATAGAATGACAACAAGCGATTGAGCAACACTTCCAACTATTTAGATGGTTTGGTTCGTTGCTTCGTTGTTTGGTTTGGTTTGAGAAGGTTCTCAGTCTCCCAGGTTATCATTTATATATATATATATATAAATATTAAAAAAAGGCTGAAACGAGGTCAACTGAACTGTCTCGAAGACGTTTCATCCAAGCGGCTTCTTCAGGAAACTCTACGAGCCCAGTTGACCTTGTTTTTAGCTTGTTTTGAATATCTTGTGACCTTTGGCGTTCACGCGACGCTTACTAATAAGTTAAATGGTGAATCGTTGGTTTAATCCAGCGAGAGTTTGTGTGGTACTTGTGTGGTTATAGATGCAGAGACCTAGGCTAGCTCTTTCCTCCTTCTTTCCAGTCTTTATGCTAAGCTATGCTAACTGGCTGCTGCTTCAAATTTTAGCATGTGTGGTAAGAAAACCCTCAGCTATTCTTCGGAGAATTTTTGACGTAGAAGAGATTTACAGGTGACGTTCATGAGTGTAGATTTTAAGGCGGATTTCCCTCGAGACGGAAAGCAACAGAGAAAATAATAAAAATAACAAATGTTTGAGGTATTACGCATGAATGATTTTTAAGTCTCCATCCTGCTATTTAAAGTTCTCCTTGTCACCACACAGACTGTGACACAGTTCGATCCCAGCTGACCGGAGAGGCCGGTGGAGGAGAGGTCAGGTAGGTCCACTACCTGCAGCCGCAGGACTCCACCACCATGTCCTCGTACTGTTTGTAGACCACATTGTTTCCTGAGTCGATGTAGAGGATGCTGATGGGGCTGAGCTTGGACGGGGCGCAGCAGCTGGGCGGCATGTTGCTGGGGTTCATTGAATTCATCAGAGTCTGGATGATGGCGTGGTTGGTGGGCTCCAGGTGGGAGCGCAGGGGGAAGTCGCACACGCCCTCGCAGTGGTACGCCTCGTAGTCCAGAGGGGCGATGATCCAGTCGTCCCAGCCCAGATCTCTGAAGTTGACGTGCAGCGGCTTCTTGCTGCACCTAGATTTGGACTTTTTGCCGTGTCTCTTCCCGTGGCGGGTTTTGGATGCGGCCGTCCTGCGTCTCCTGCTGGCTTTGGCGCCAGGGCCCCTCTCTTTGGCCTTCCTCTCAAGGCCCAGCAACGCTCTCCCCTCTCTCCTCTCGCTGAAGAGCGTCTGCCTCTTCTTAGATCTGGTGAACACTACTAAGATGGCTTTCTTCTGCTGAGGCCTGCCGTGCCGGTGCAGGCCCAGGAGGTGCAGGTCCAGCTCCCTCTCGGGGTTGTCCAGCATGGCCCTGAGCTCCAGGCAGAAGTGCTTCCCTTGGCTCAGGTGCTGGCGCTCTTTGAATATTTCCCACACGTCCAACACCTCCCACTTCGGCCTGTGGGAATCCTGCAGGTCCAGTGTCTTGGAGTCGAGCAGCTGCCGGTCGTGGCAGGAGAGGAGCTGAATGTCGACGGGCTCTGTTTCCGATATCCTGAAATTCCCAGACACTTTGGTGTATATCCTGAGCTCGGCTCCCAGCACCTCCGCTTTTTCGGAGAGGGTTGAGACGTCGAACAGATACTGCTGTCTCTTCAGAGGGGAGAGTGGGAGGTCATCTGTGGAAAGCATTAAGAAACGGCGGGGTCAGAGGCATTCTCACGGAGATGATGTACATACCACAGAGATGTGGAATCTGACAGGAAAAATCCACTAGTGTCTGCAATGAATTAATGCGGGAGACAAAGCATGAGCCTTCAATTAGTCATACCTACACACACACTCACACACAAACAACGTACCTTGCCCATTGTCCACAAAACTTGCAATAGTGTTTGCGGCTTTTGAAGAGCGAAAGAAACTGGCGTTGAGTCCCAGCTTCTCTGCCGTGGAGAAGGTCTTATAAATAGACAGCATGTAGTCATGAGGCTCCACTGAGTCTTTGGATGTGGCTTTCATGATTCTGTCCAGCGAGGGTGGCGCGTAAAACTCCTTAAAGTACTTTGACGCCTCTCGCCCGTCGTAAATCTTCGCCACCTTGCCGCTGCCCTTGGGCGCAGCCGGAGGGAAAATAGCGAGAGCGTGAAAAGCGGGTATTTCCCAAACAAACGCAAGAGCCCCGCACAGGAGAGCGAAGTGACAGAAATCCATCCTCTGCTGCTCTCGGAGTCGGAGTCTGAGCTGCGGCCGTGGAGGGGAAGGAGGGGGAGCGGGGGGAGCCGGAGCTGAACTCTGCATCCACTCTGCAGCAAGTGGCTGCTCCGCAAAGTGCGCACAGCTGAGGGAGGACAGGCGGTGCAAAGTAAAAAAAACAGAAAAAAGAAAAGAAAGAAAGAAAGAAGAAGGGGGGGCCCGAGGACACGCCCACATTGTACTGTTATCGTAAAGGCTAAATGGAGGGCGCAAATTAAGGCTGTAAAACTAATTGTTCTTCTGTCGGTTGTCACCTCCCCTCCTCCTGGGGGAGGCAGATGTGAGGTGAAAAGATGCGCGTCAACTTCTGGCGCAATCAATGACGCTCTTTTTTTCTGTCCCCCCCAAAAAAGAAATACTCATACACAATAAAAACAGATTCTTTAGACACTCTTCTAAGTTTTAATGTGTTTAAAGAGTGAGTTTAAATCTAACTGTGCGTCCGTGGAGCTGCCGCGGACTCTCACGCCCTCTAGTGACGCACAGACGCATGCGCAAGATGAAGGACGCAGCCAATCAGCGTCCTTCAGCACCACGGACAGAGCCTCAGACTGTGATTGGGAAAATAATTGGATTAATGAAGAAGCACACGGACACAGTAGAGGCGCGTTCAACCGTGAAAAATAGAATTTATTGAAAAGAGAATTCAGTTTCAGCTCACCGTTAAATATCTGTCATCACGTAAAGAAACAGAAAAAACCCATCCCGTGTTTAAAACATTCAAGACTTCATTGTTTTTCTTTGCAGAGTTCTTCAAAAGTGAATATAAGTTGCTTTTACTCCACCTTAGACATTAAAGATGTGTTAAACCTGTGAAAAAGAAGAGAACCCAGTTTCAAACTATAATTAAAGTGTTTTTCATTTCATAACAATAACCAAACTTCATTCATTCATCAGCTTTTCCTTCAGATTGAAGCTCACTCACTATTGCACCTGTTAAATATGGACGGAGTCTGTATGTGGATCTGCCACCAAAAAAACAAAAAAAGACCCAGAAAAAAAGAAAAACGTGTGCTTAAAACATTCCAAAACTTCTATGTTTTGGCTTTTCAAGTCAAAGCTAATATAAGCTGAGGTATCCTTCATAAAGCCCGTGTAGCTGAGGTATCCGCTCTAACATATGGGGACGCTCTCCGAGCAGCACGCCACGGCGTAGATGACGCTGACCACGCACAGGCTGCCAGCAGACACCGCGCTGCCGGAGCTGAAGATGCTGTCGTCGGAGGTGGGGGTCGGGGTCGGGGTTATCGGCTCGGTGGCGTTGGCCGTCGTGGGCGAGAGGGTGGGAGCGTTCTTGACGGAGAAGGCCCTCGACTCGGCGCCCCAGTCGTTCAGAGCGAAGACCATCGTCAGGTTCTCGCCTGCAGGAAGAGGAAGAGGAGGAGGAGTTATTGAGGAGGGACGCTACAAGACCTGTTGAGTTTATGGTTGTTTATCTGTTATTTAGTAGAAGGTAGAGACAGGAAGGTAATGAGAGGGAGAGAGAGGGCCGTGGCTTAGTTTTTAAGTGCTGGTGAATGAAACGAGGCCGTACCGCTGTTGAGAAGAGACAGGCTGGTGAAGTTGGCCCAGCAGGAGCTGAAGCGGATGGTGGTGTTTCCATCCAGTCCACCGACGGCGCTTCCACTGGAGTCCTTCAGACTGGCCGTGACCGTGAGAGTCGTCACTCCCACCGAGACGCAGTTGCCCTGCAGACCCACAGCACAGTTAATAAACAGCGCAAACTCACATAACCTCACATTCGGCCCGTTTCAAGAGTGTTTTAACTCTTTTATTGGGGTAAATATAGAAAGCAGCCATGCATCTTAAAGTGAATCTGTGGTCTTAAACCAGACTGCCACCGTATCTGATCCACCGCTCTGTTCAATGGAAAATCATCTAACGCTGCACCTGCTTTCCACACTGTGCCTTTTACTTTTCAACACTTTAATTCTTCCTGCTTTTGCTCTAAACCACTCTACGTTAACTCTAAAATGCAAACAAACTTCTGCATGAATAATAGTTTAGTTGAGAACGAGATATGCCTACAGGGTGAAGAGAAATTAAAAAACAAAAAGAAGAATATTTTGATTTCTTAAAGATTAGAAAACTTTCTTTCCAGACTGCAAAATACTCACAGTAGTCTATGCACAATGACAACCAACAAAGAAATTCAGGTATATTGCAACACATACAATTAAAAGTTCATCATTAAAAGCATAAAAACAGCACAGATAAATCAAGAAATACAAGTGAAGTGCAGTAAAGTTCAATTAGACCTCTTTTAAAAAAGCAAAAAACATATACTAGATAAATAAATTATAGTAGTAGTAGTAGTAATATAGGCCTGTAGTGTAAAAATCCTTCAGAATAAAAGCATAAAAGCATTAGTGAACTGTTTTGGAAGCAAGGTTATCCAATAATCCACTAATTTCACCCCAAATGTGTCCTAACTGTCCCTAAAACCAATCAGTAGTTGCATTTGGAGACGTATCGCTGCCTCACCTGTTCGTCCACAGCCATCAGACTTGGCTGCTGGTAGAGAGGACCCACGTACTCCCCGGCTATCGGCTCCACCATCAGCACAATTCTGGCCACGCTGGACACGTAGTTCGGCTCGGGTTCCTCTCTCGTCACTTCCTCCGTCGCAGACTGCAATTTAAAGCAGAAATAGTGTAAATTCAGCCGAGCCCTTCTTCTTCTTCTTTTACCGTCGTTTAAAAACAGCTCCGGCTCACCTCCTTCCAGCTGGGGTCTGAGGCCGAAGGGGGAGGCGGGATGATGCCCATGGAGGAGACGTTAAAGCCGATGGACTGGCTGAGGTTTCCAGAGACAGCAGCCTGACCCAGATCATCAGCGATGTTCTGCAACAACTCAAAGTCCTCCTCATCTGAAAAGACAGAGGATTGGTTATCTGACATTTACAGCAACGTCTCAGCCTCATCCTCTCCGCACTCACTGCTGGTGCTGTTGGTGGTTTGCTGAACCGGAGGCTTCTTGATCTCCACCTCCACCGTCATGCCCGTGGACCTCCTCCTGCGCCGCGCGCCTCCGTCCTCCCTGACGATCTTGGTGATGCGGATCATCTCGGGGGGAACTTTGAGGAACGTGGCGAGGTTCTGGATCAGGTTCTCGCCAAAGAACTCGTCCTCGGTCATGGCGGGCATGTCGAAGGCGATGATGAGAACCGGGGCGGTTCGGATCTCCACCGGCTGGGAGCCTCTCACCACGACGTTCAGCATCTTGTAGTCCTGGTCGAAGAAGTTGGTGCCGTCGGTGGCGTTCGGCCGAGGCACGTACTGACCTGGGAAACAGGAAATATGACGTGATACACTGGATCCAAGAAATACAGAAATAAACATTATTATTATCATATATAAAACCATTAAAAGAATATTTTAACATCTTTTTCTCAGTTGGATGTGGAGACTGATCTACTCTTGTGTCTTTAGCTTTATAAAGAGCATAAAGACTAGAAACAAAAGCACAGGACGCATTTTAAATGACTAAAATAAATGATAAATATCTCAAAAATGCATGGGATAACAATATAATTGTAAGGAACTTATTGCTTCTTATACTGCATATGGACAAAACTACTACTACTGTGAAAAGTGGGACAACGATCCTCACTCAATCACATGATGATTCAGACGTTGCACCCTTATTACCTGCATACAGCGGCTTCTTCAGGGTGTAGTCGGTTCGATCGGCGTTCCACTCGGCATTCGTCGGAGGGATCAGGGTGTTGTCAACGTACACGTCCAGCCGCTGAGGCTTGGAGTAAAACACTGACACCACGACGCCCTGCAGAGATTCAAAACAAGAAGATGCTTAATTAAAAAGTTTGAGCTTCGTTCATGTTTCATGTTTTTGAGTTTCCTGTTTTATTTTGTTAAGTTTTTCCTTGTTTCCTGTCTTGCCTTCTTCCTGTCCTGTGATTTCCCACCTGTGTAATTGTCTGCCCCGCCCTGATTGTTTTCACCTGTGTCTCCTCTGCCCTTGTGTATATATATAGTCCTGCCTTTCCCTTTGTCCTCTGTCGTGTCATACTGTTTTCTACTGTTTCTCTGTGTTCCCTGTGTTTTCAAGCTCTAGTCTTGTCCTGTTATGTTCTTGAGTTTTTTTTTGAAGGTTTTGATTTTTAGGGGTCCATGCAAATGAAGTTGCAGGATCCCTATTGATTTTTCTTCTTCTTCTTCTTCTTCGCCTTTGGTTTTTTCTTTTTCTGCAATTTTCAATGGCTCACACCTACGTAGGCTACGTACGTAGGTTACCGCACCTAAATGTTAAAATAATGATGCAATACGAAGACATGCTTAGCCTAGCAACGCTAGCCACTAGTCTGGGGATGCTAGTGACTAGCCCAGCTTATCGTGTCCAAGGTGGGCCAGTGATTTAACCACTTTAGAGTGCATTAACAAGAAGTCAACTGCATCATGCTAAGCCTCATTGAATATATATCCAAGCTTTTTGAGCACGTGACAAAAATATACGATAGCTTAGCACTATTTTATTTAGAAGGTTTTGGGAAGTAAAAGACATCCTGAACCAGCAATTCATCACGTTTATGTCATTAAAAACAACAAGGTGTGTTTTTTTTTTAAACTATGCACCGACCTCAGATGGTGCAGCATTGAGCATCATGAGGCGAAGTTTCTGCGGGCTGACGCTGGAGAAGTAGACGTCGAAGGAGTGACCGGTGGCCACGATGCTGTGGAAGAGGGACACTCTCTTCTGGCATGTGTAGCCAGCGCACCAGCCGTGATCCTGAGGACCTGGACACAGAGACGCGCAACTGAATAATTACTAATTGCTCATTTTTGTTTTAACTGAAAGCTCAGAGCAAAACAATAATCTCGTCCTCTACCGTTGATCAGATCCACAAAGCCGTCTCCGAGCACAGTGACGGGGGACAGACGTCTGGTCTCAGTGTCGGAGTCCAGACTCTCGATCACCAGCATCCTGTAGTTCAGATCGAAGCACTTGTAGCTCTGCCAGGAACTCACGTAGGTGCAGTTTTTCCTGATCACACCTGAACGCAGCATTTAAGGAAATCAGTTTACTGATATACTAAATCACTCGAGCCTACATTAGAAGAAAAATAAGTTTTCTAAATTAATCTAATAAAAGGATTAAGGATGCAGACCTAAAATCATTCATATTTCTGCCCTTTCGACAGCTACGTTAATTTTTGGTGTGGTTACCTTTGTGTGGAGCGATCTGGTTCACGGGGATTCTGCTCCCATTGAGGGCGGTGAGCATGACTTTGGGGATGCGATAGTCGCCAACCCCCCTCCTGGCATCTCCTCCCCACTCGTACTCGGACTGCGGCACCACAGCTCCCACCGCACCCAGGAACGACCCGTCCAGGTCCTTCAGCATGGTCTTCTTCTTGCCATCGCAGTCCATGTCCACACAGTCAGATGGGTTCGCTTTACTGAGGCGCAAACACAATAAAGTTCAAAGACTGTGGAAGGCTGAAGCCAAAGCAAGTAGAGCTCCCCCTGGTGGCTGGTCGCAGTATAGGTCATAAGCTCCACCCCCTCCATGTTAGTGGGTGGGACTTGGGCAAAATCAAAACACGAAAGCACACAACAAATAAAATTTTTTAAGGATGCACCAGGTACATTTCCTTGTACCTGGTGGAGGTAGAGCAGAACAAAGTATTAACTAGACGAAAATAGCGTCAGTTTGGCCAATGCAAGGAAGTGGGGACGCATTGTCCATATTTATATACAGTCCATGCATAAAAATACACGTGCAGGGGCAGCAAACTTTTAATGCTAACATCTATTTTGCTCTAGAAATGTCTGATGCAAATAGAATGCAATCACAGGTTCTCCAGACTCAACCTACCCCACATCGGCCCTGTGAATGAAAACTTTAGCCGCCTCTGTGCTGTCAACCATCTTTATTCCTGACACCTGCAGAGGGTGGTGCAGGTCCTCGTTCAGCGGGTTGGTGATGAACATGAAGTTGGTCTCCCCAGAGCAGACGTCTTGGAAGTTGACGAATGTCGTGTCTAGAAAGGGAGCAAGAGAACCGAGGACTAAGAAAACACGTCGGCAGAGATCGAAAATAACATTTTTTTTGGTCCCAGAAAGTCTGAGCCCACCTGTGACTTTCATCAGCCCTTTGATGGCATTGTAGTTCATGTTCAGATGATGGGGCTTCATCGGAGCGGTGTTGTGTCCAGATGCAAAGTTTGGCCAGGAGATTCCAGATCTGCCTCCTGTACAGAGTGAAAACAGAGCCAGTTATTTGTCTTAAATCAAATCCAAAAACAAGTTAAATCTTCAGGTTTATCAGAGAAGCTGAACGTCACCGTTGCGAGGTCTGGGAGCTCTATGACTGGAGCTGATGGCCATGTTGAAGTCACTTTTGGGCAGCGTGTCTGAACAGTTGAAGTTGGGGCTGCTGCCAACAATCAAGGCATTCTGGGAAAAAGAGGAGGATTATGATAAAAATATAAATATAAATAATAAAAAAATAACCTTATTGAACAGCAACTAGAATCCAAATAAACCATCTCACCTCAAATTCTAGAGTTTTATCGGCGTACGCGTGGGTGACAGAGGGAGGAGCGTAGATGAGCGGCATGATGCCCATCCCGTTATCCACCAGAGTCACGTTGGAAACAATGATTCTCATGACGGTCTGTGACGGAAAGCAAAGATTTGAATAACGCACATAATATTAGGTCTTTATTTTCTCAACAATCTGTCTCAGTTAAGAGTGGAATATGATTAAACTTTAGTTGCTTCATTTAAGTAATCCGGAGACCCATTTCATAAAAGTTTAGTTGTTGATTTTATTACATAAATGTTAAAATAACTAAAGACAAATGATCTCATTGTTTAAATCTGATTAAAAAAGTTTCTTGCTAGTGTCTTAGAGTCGATATTTATACTGTTCTCAGTCAAGGTGTACAACGACCCAGCTTTAACAGATAACTCCATGTTATTTATTTTATTGTAATGCACATTTTGCACCATTTTAATCCTTCCTATGCATATAATATAAATTTGCACATTTGTACATTTGCACATATGCCAGTTTTGTACATTTTTTGCTTATACTATTTTATTTTATTTCACTAGATTTTTACTTATATTTTATTTTATTTCACTAAATTTTTACTTTATTTTATTTCATTTTGTTTTACTAGATTTGTATTTATATTTTATTTTATTTTATTTTACTAGATTTGTACTTATATTTTATTTTATTTTACTAAATTTTTACTTTTATTTTATTTCATTTTACTAAAGTTTTACTTTTCTTTTATTTCATTTTATTTTACTAGATTTGTACTTATATTTTATTTTACTAAATTTTTACTATTATTTTATTTTACAATTTTTTAAATTTTATTTTATTTTATTTTACTAGATTTTTACATATTCAATTTCATTTAATTTCATTATTTTATTTTTATCTTTATCTTTTATCTTCACCTATTTCTCACGTTTCTCAAGAGTGTTTTTTTTTGTGCAACTGAGATACTGTGACCAAGCACTGTTCCCTGTGGATCAATAAAGTCTTAAGTCTAAGTCTTAAGGGCATAAATCAAGGTGCCATAAACAGAAGCAGTTTGGTTTTCACACCTGGAAGTAGATGGCGTAGTCAAAGTTCCTCCAGATGAAGAAACCCCGGATGAAGCTGCAGCCGGGCAGACCGTCTTTGTTCATGTAGACGCCGTACAGACCGCCGTGAGCCTCGTTCTCAGTCCACGCCTCATTTTCATTCAAAGCACCTGCATGAGCAGAGGTTGCACGACGATGGAAAATTGCTTAAAACTGTTCCACCTGTATGTGACCTGCAGCTAGACAGACTTTATATTTTATATTCACGTTACCTGGGCACGGTTCACCGTCGATACGATACGCCACTCTCTCATATCCGGCCACGATGTTGTGCTGCAGCACGACATTTGTCCCCTCGTTGACCTAACACACACAGCCTAGGTCATAAATGTCTGAACACACACATATTTAAGCTTTATTGTGTATTTTAAGAAGACAAACCTCGATGGCAGCGTTCCAGTCGTAGTTGAAGGACTCCTCTCTGTCCTGGTACGATCCCGGCCACAGCGTCATCATCACCAGGTTCCTCCTCACCGTTATCTTATCGCCCCAGATCCGGATCCCTGCAAACACACGCGCACTTGGTCAAAAAAATTGTATTTTCTTTTTTTTTGTAACATGCAGTGAACTCGTCGACGCAGCGTTTACCTTCTCCCACAGTGTGGTGCACGATGTTGTCGTCAACGTTCAGTCCTTCGGTCCCGAACACGCCGATGGCCGGAGAGAAGCCGTCGTGGAAAGCGCAGCCCTGGAGGTAGGACTCCTCCTCTGAGACCTTTCAACAGGAACAAAACAATATTAGTTTTATATATTAAATATTTAACAGAGAGACAAGCCTAGACAGGAGCTACTCACAGGATTACTGACATTTTCTTTAATTTAGTTTAATCCCGAAAAAGAAAATTATGTCAACATGTTTTTGCTTTGTGATGTAATTTCTGTAGAAATCTATAAAAAAATATATTAATGTGTGAGTCAAAGCTCTTGTATTACGTGCACCATCACACACTGAATATTCACGTATTTAATTTCATATTCCAACATATAATTTTAGTTATAATCCAAAACAGTTTGTGTGAATACATTTTAAGTGGCCATGGATTAAACATCCCAGTTTGCTTTAATGTTCATGCAGACTTGTAATCTTTAGGTTTTTAACGTGTATGTGTGTGTGTTGCCGTACCTGTCCCAGGTTGACGAAGGCCACAGAGTAGCGTGGGTCGGTGGAGTCGGTCCATCCCTCCTGACCAGAGTGGAAGAACTCCACGTTCCTGATCTGAGCTTTGCCTTCAGGGAGAAAACATCAAACTATGACGAAGGAAAGTCTCAGAGACGTCATCATGACTGGTGTAAATACGTCTTCCACTGAGCCTGAGGATTGTGTGTCATCTTATTGTATGTGCCAATGCCTCATTGAGTGAAACAGACCAACTTTTCGCCAACTTTTCAAAATAAAAGCACCAAATTGCTAAGCCATTACAATCAATGGGGCAGAGACAATAGTTTCCATAAAGGTCCCATCAGAGACCAAAGGGAGGGTCAATGGATGTGTTCAAGTATGCTGTATTTTCAAAATAAAAGCCCATGACTACTTACACTAAGTATAGACTGAACAAAGGTGGGCTTTCAAAATAAAACGTCCCAAATGTTAAAAGCAGCTCATGAAATCACGTTAAAGTCGCTCAGTTAAAGAAGCTACACTCACCTTTGTAGTCGATTCCTGCCCAGGAGTAGGCGCCGACCAGCAGCCTGGCTCCGAACGACTCCGCCATCATATCTGGATACTCCTCACCCGTGATCTTGATGTTTCTGGTCAGGAGGCCAACATCAGCGGCCAGCGTGTAGGAGAGAGACGTACCTGGCACAGAGTGAGTCTCACCTGAGGACACGGGAAAAAAGGTTTAGGCTGAGACGACAGTTTGGATTGTTGAGGTTATACTAATCTTCTTAAAATCTGTTTCACAACCAGAATTTGGGTTTTTAAAATGTTCCACTTTGATCCATCCTAAAAAAATGATTTCATCAACTACTGAGTCACATAAAATGATTTCACGCTAACGGCACGAATCCAGATTTTAAACTCTCCAGAGGCAGAACTGACCGATGTGAGTGTAGGCCAGAGGCTGGTCCAGGGTCAGGACGAGGCCGTCCGCTGACACGGCGGCGATCTGGCGTTTTTCTGTCTCCCGCGCATCGTAGCTAGAGGTGGAGATGACGACCTGGTCCCCGACCTGCACACACGAGAAACGCAGAAGTCTTTGGGGTTAACTGCGTTCGTGGAAAAACAGAGAAGCGATCGACGTTACGGTGAGGAATCAGACGCAGACCTGCCAGTCGACGGACTTCCTCAGGGTCAGAGTCGTGGATCCAGCCGCAGAGGTAGCGGCGAGCTTGGTGTGGTAGACGTTGTGAGGCAGTCCGTAGAGCTCCAGCGTACCAAACACACCTGTTAGAAGATAATAAGATAAGACGAGCCTTTAATATACCCCTTGCACACAAATATTTTGTGGCAGAAACTTGGTCTGGAGTCTCTATGAACTAAACAAATAAGAATTTTGTGCTTTATTGACTTTATTATACCACATAATGGCTCTTTATATTCTGATATGAGCTGAGTCTGGCTACTCCAGGCTGGAAGCTGACACTATTTTCTTACCCAGGACCTTGGATCCCTGGTTGGGTCCACCTGGCACAGGCCAGTCAGGAGTGCGGTGGTTCCCTCTCAGCTTGATGTGCAGCTGACCCCTGAACGGCTCGTCGTCCCATCCTGCAATCAGCCTGCCGCCCTGAAACCGAAGGAGACATTTAAAAACCCGAATTTAGCTTTTAAAAGAGACGCTGCCGTCGTCCTCCACAAATCCAGAGAATGAGGTTAAATCACCTGAATGGAGATGTACACGGCGTCGATCACCACTGTGCTGTACTCGGGCGCGGACCGGGCCTGTCTGGTGGAAGAGCTGTTCATGGTGTCGGGAATCTCCAGGACGCCGATGACGGTCAGTTTGTTGAGAGGAGGCGTGTCACTGTCCAAAACCACCCATTGACCTGCAGTTTGGATCCAGAGACGTTTGAGTCAAAGTACACTGACATTATCGTAAACTAGCTTTTAAATTAACAAAGCATCAGTCGTTCTTCTAAACTAGTCATCTAGTCACGTCACCAGAGATCTTACAGTGAAGGAAATCCCGTCATGTGGATTCAGATTAGATTCAAAAAGCAAAAGTTTTAATTTAAAATGTTTTTAGCTCCACGTTACCTGATGGAATGACCACGTCAGCGCCCTCTGTTGGTGCAGTGAAGTTGTTTTCAGCTGAGCTTTCCCAGAAAGAAGCGTCAGACCACCGACTAGAAAAAAACAAGCAGAGTCAGAAGGATCAAACCAGAGCCAGGTAACACGTGTCTCGGGATCTTGTGTTGCAGGTCGGCGCTAAACGTACATGAAGTTGTCGGGCCGGCGGCTGGGTAGCGGGGCGAGCGTGGCCGGGGGCGGAGGGATGCATTTGGGGAAGAAACAGCGGTAGACGGCGAAGTTTATCGGCACGTCGCTCATGGAGCGGTCGACGCTGTTGCGGCGCCTGCGCTGGCTCGTCACCCCCGCCACTCCAGACACTGAGGAAAGAAAAGGATGTGAGTGAAGACGGTCACCGAATGCTCATGCAAAAAGACACAAAAATCCTGATGCTCATAGCTTTTGAAGATACGACTCTATGTGATCATAACATTACAAATGAAATAATAATAACAAGTCAGGTCTAACTGGTCTTAATGCTAATTTTTAAACAATATAAAATCAAATACAAGCTATTTTTGAAAGTGCTGCAGACGAAAAATCTCAGTTTCATCTCTATAAAGAAAACCTTATTTAAAGATCTATTAGGTGGTATAATTAAGTCGATAAAAAATTAAATTCTTATTTGTTTAGTCCATAAAATGTCACAAAAATGAAATTCTCTTGCTGCTTGGGATCTCCGAGGCTTTTTGTGTCTAAGTTTAAGAAAAACAAATATAACCACATATTAAAAGCTTTAAATTCAAATTATATTTTACTTTTTAACTATTTACAAATTCAGCAGCTAAAACTTTACTCATTTACACTATTTTTTATTAAATTAGTAACCAGAGGCAACACTTAAATCGCTCAGTGAGTTGGTTAACGTCATTAAAAGACTAATCGACAACCAAAACGAGCGCTGCATCCATCTACTGAATCCGTATTAAAGTCCGACTGACTCATGTAGTAGAGGTCGTTGGTGGCCTCGTCGAAGAACCAGTCTCCGTTCCTGTTGCTGCTGAAGCTGAGCGGCGCCGTCGAGCCGTTCCTGACGTCAACGATGCGGAAGCTGTCCGGGCTCTGGGTGAAGTTGTGGTTGATGATGACGTACTGATCTGTCTGCACGACGGAAGACAAAACAAAAAACATCAGTGTTTTTTGTATTATGAACACGTAGCATCATCTGCTCATATCATGCAAAGGATCTTTTATTTTATTTTATTGTTTTACCTTGAAGCCGTAGAACTTTGCGTCATAAGTGATGTTGGTGATGTGATCCATGTTATCAAAGTACCAGTTGTACGTCTGTCCAGAGGGCAGCAAGGCCATCCAGCCCAACTTATGAGTCATCCTCTTCTTCAGATAGGGGATGACGCTGCTCCCTAAGTTTGAAACAACACATAAGACAGTCTTACTTTAAAGAAAACCCTCTGGAAATGTTTAATTTCTGACATGAGCAAACAAGGGCTTATTAATGCCGCCATAAAACCAATGGCTGCACTTCCCATCAGTCACCAGTAGAGGTCAATAAAAGAATTTTCTACAGCAGATTTAACAGTAATAGAGTTTTTTATTTTACCATGTGAGTTGGTTAAGATGACATCTTTGGCTTTCAGAGAAGCCGGTGTGGGATTGTTGAAAGCCAGGCGGTGGAAGTTGACGGTATGATCGCACACAGCGCCGGGGAAGCCCACGCTCCACTCTGCGCTCTGGGTACAGTGAGCAGGGTCCAGCAGGGCGCTCACGGGCACAACTTTGTGGTCGATGTTTCCTGAAAACAAGAAAAAAAAAAAAGAATTAAATCTGATCCGGGATGTGCACCGTGGATTTTACTAAGCACACATTATCAGTCAAATGTTTACTACCAGCTTAACTTATAACTCTGTTAAGGCCCATTTAAGGCGTGGTGTCAGTCAGTCCGGCTCGCTCTGTAACAATGGCACCCAAATACTAGTCTGTCTGTGTCTTTATTTGTCAGTTGGGTTCATTTTTGTTTCTACCTTCTACCTGCTTCACTTTCAACAATGGCGACTGAAACTTTTGCTGAAATTTCATTGAAGACGCGTCATTCAAATGTTAACAAATGCTCTGTTAACCTTTCCTCAATGTGTTCCATCTTAATGGATCCAAAACAATCAATTTGAAAATTGCGGAGATGGAGAAGCACCAATCACAGCTCTTGCGCTCTGCGTTGCCATGACGTTGAACGTAGTTACATTTCTGGAGAGGTGCACGTCAGGCTACAGCTTTAGGGTCTGCTCTGTCAAATTGAGGCAAAAGCTTAAACCACCTGTTAGTCTGCTTATTAATCGGCGCTGCTCTCTGTTCTATGCAATGTCTTGTTTTAGGTGCATTGTCTTCCAAGTGTTTTGTCTTTGCACTATCTCTCGTTCTTGCACTGCTGTCTGCACCGTTTGCGTTAGGCTCAGTCCCTTGCATTGCACTTATTCCTATGTCTTCTTGTGGCTCCATGGTCCTGGAGGAACGTCCTCTCATTTCACTATGTAGTGCACCTGCTATACATGGTTGAAATAACAATGAAAACCTCTTTGACTTTTGGCCTCAACCTATATTTATTCTCTTTTACTTATTTAGCTTATTTACCTAAGTCCGCACAGATCCCAGAGAGAAATGACATTTCATTCTGTCTGCATTATTGTTGCATTGATGTCAGAATGACAAAACAGCTTGATTTGATTTGATTTGATGCAGAACAGAGCACTTTTAAATGACTCTGAAGTGAGCTGAGTACCTGTGAGGGAGCCGTCCATGTCCACCAGCTGCACTTCGTGTTCCCACCTGAAGCCGGCTTTATTAGGTGAGTTCATGTACTGGATGCCACTAAACCTGACAGCCCAGCCTCCGCAGCGGTCCACACACGTCCCGTCGATTGCGGTTACCCCGATGGCCGTGCAGGAGCTGCGGTCGAAGTTGATGAACTTGGTGTTGAGGACGCTCATGCCGTCGTCAAACGGCGCGATGACGCCCCGGCGCGTGCAGTAGCTGCTCCCGAGTCCGAGCTCGTCCACGTGGCCCACGATTGTGCTGTTGGACACCGTCGCCCCGCCGTCCTCTCCGAACCCGCTCACGGCCCACTGGAAGATGCGCTTGCCTTCTACGCCGGCCTTCTCATTGTTGACCATGATGAAGCCATTAAACTGCACGGCACCCACGTTGACCCACTCGGCGCCCTTCTCGCAGTTCCACGTGGTGAGGGAATGGAAGACGGCGGGCTCTGGGATCTTGGAGCGGCAGCCTCCGTCCTTCATGGGGAAAAAGTCTTGGAAGATCCAAAGCCCGAACCAGCCCTGGGAGTGCACGGTGTTGTTGGAAAACTCCCCCAGGGGAACTCTCTTCTGGCAGATGTTTGGGTCGTAGGACGGACCGTCGGGGTTGTCATGCATGCGGTACCAGAAGCCGAAGTGGGTGCCCCCCGCGGCGACATTGTGGCGGACGATGTTGTTTGGATTGGTGACCCAGTAGGCGGCGGGGGTGACGTCGTCGTTCAGCAGGCTGGTGCTCTGTTTGACGAACACAGCCAGGTTGTACTGCAGTATGTTCTCCGTCTCGATGCCGTCCTCTATGAAGAAGGCGCCGCCCATGATGTCGTAGATGACGTTCGACTCCACCAGCAGCCTGTGGGTGTTGTGGATGGTTACGGCCCTGTTGAACGTCTGGTGGATCGCGCAGCCCCTCACGTACGACTTGTAGTTGACGTCTCCCATCAGATGCCAGTGGATGGGGTAGCGTCCCAGCCTGAAGGCCTGTCCTGCATGGAAGATCTGTGGAACAACAGCAGAAAGACGTCCACCTGTTTATTAAAACGTTTTAAGGAGCCTATCCCAGCTGTGATTGGGCGAGAGGCGGGGTCCACCCTGGACAGGTCTCCAGTCTATCTCAGGGCTAACACAGAGAGACAGACAACCATTCACACTCACACCTACGGCCAATTTAGAATCACCAATGAACCTAACCAGCATGTCTTTGGACGGTGGGAGGAAGCTGGAGTACCTAGAGAGAACCCATGCAGACACAGGGAGAACATGCAAACTCAGAAAGTGGACCCATGGATTCGAAGCCAGAACCCAGAATCTACTGTGCACCAGAAATATATTTCATAAGACTTCACCTCAACATATTCCAGTCGGCCGATTGCAAGATTTTCATTGGGCCTGGGTGCGTGGAACATGATGCAGCCTCCGAACTGGTCGCTGCCAACCTCCTCTCCAAACCGCCCCTGGAAACAGGTCTGGGTGGCAAATTCACCTGGAGCACACGGAGCATTTTTTTAATACATGTGATGACAGAGAATCAGTTTAGTGTCAGTTAATAAACTCAGTACCTGTGTTAAAGCCGGCGGGGCAGGCTTCGATCTCATCGTTCCATTCTTGGTTTTGGGAACCTCGTACCACGATGTTCCTGGTGAGGAGACCCACTTCGGCTCTGCCTTCAAACACCGTACCGTCGGGAAGTGTGACCGTCACCCCAAGGTGGGTGTACTCGAGCGGTTTGTTCAGGGTGAGAGTCCGTCCGTCTGCTGACACGGCGGCGATCGTCCTCACCTCGTTCTCTTTCTGACTGTGTCTAGAAAAGAAAAAAGGGGCACACAGGTGCTTACCTCGTGGCATAGGACTAATTAATCAAACTAATAGCATTAAATAAAATAAAGTCATGCTAATACATGCACCCAAAGAGAAATTATATGTGCACAAGGTAGTTTTTTCTTCCTACACTCCCCTTCAGGCATGATTTTTGTGCTGCGACATATTTTTAGTGGACTCAGTAAACGTCAGGTATAATTTGACATCTCCTCTTTGTTATGACCCTGTTATGAAACAACCTGTCACACAGAAATCAGCCTCCAGGTCTTATTGTAATTACTCAGGATCACCTCTGCTTTACAACAGCAGAAAGCATTATCCACTGAAACAATTTAGAAAAAAAGAGAAAAGGTGCAGAAAAAATATGCTTCTTTAGCTTATTTGTCCTTCTGGATTAATAATGGGTTAATATTCCACTTAATTTTAAATAATAAACAGAAATAAATCAAAAAAAAAAAAAAAAATGACCGCACACACTTCAGATGTCGCTGTTAGCGCTACTCTGCTACGCTAGGCCAGTTAGCTTAATAGCAGAACTAGTTTAGTTTTAGTTAGTTTATCTTTCTTTCTCCACGATAACTTCATTTAGCAACTGATTTATATGTAAATGAAACCCAATTCATCAAATGTCTGAGCAATAAATATACTTTGTAAAAACAAAAGGAAAAACGGTGTAAATTAGCTTCATGCCAAGCTATCTCACCAGCTAGTTTTTTTTTTTATTATTTTTTTAAATAAAAACTACTCACTTTTAATAATTTTCATAGGGTAAAGTAGATGCCAAAATGTCTGGTTGTCTACAAAATACATAATTTTAAACTATTTTAATCATAAACAAGGATTGCGTTTGCACCTGTGGCCCGTGGAGGCGATGACAATCTCATCCCCGACCTTCCACGTCACCTCCTTCATCAATGTCAGCGTGGACGAGCCGTTGGTCGCTGTCTGGGCCAAATGCGTCCAGGGGACAGGAACAGGAATACCTGGAGAAACAGGTCGTCAACAATGACTGGTGCCCGAGGAGGCCAGGTGTAGGTGTCACTCATAATAACACCCCTGCAGGACGAAGAACTCCTATTACTCTGTCAGCCTACAATTACATGACATGACGGCATGTGACGAGGGTTTTATTAGGGTCAAGACTATTTCAGTTGTCTGTTGCTTAGTCACTATTATTTCTGGGTTTGCAGGAGACAACTGTAATTAAAAGGCCAGTACTTTACTTAAATAGATATTGGAATACAAGGGCTGCTTTTAAAACATGATCCAAGTATTAGTACACAAGAGGCGGCGGCGTTTTGCCGTAGCTGTTGGAGCTTAATTCAATTACTTATACTGAATCTTATAACCTGCACTAAATTAAATCTTACAGAAAGGAAGAATTTAAAGGAATAGTGTAAGATTTGGAGAATATAATTATTCACTTATATTGGAGTTGGATGGGGAGACGTCTGCACGTTTGGAAGCTAAAGTTAGGAGACACTTAGCTTAGCGTAGCTTAGCATAAAGACTGAAAACGGGTGAAACAGCTAGCTTGGTAATGTCTAAAAGTAAAATAAAAATCATCCTACCACCTCTGAATCTCACTTTTTAACACTTCAACATTAAAATACCTTTGACCAAAGCTAAGCTAAGCTAAGCAAAGTTAAGCTTTCTGCGTATATTGCGTGTGCAAATATAACTGTGTGTGTTTGTACCGTGCAGGTCCAGTACTCCCTCTCTGACAGCCAGCGTCTTGGTTCCATAAACAGGAAGTTCAGGTGAGCGCAGGTGTCCATGAAGCGTGATGATGGCCTTGTGCTGGAACGGCGCCCCCTCCTGGCCGATCTGGAGCCGCCCGCCGTCTGTGATCAGGATGTTTTCAGCCTGCAGCTCGATGTCCGCTTCGTCAAACACCAACGTCCCTCCTGAGCACAAAGAAACGGCAGATTGCAGAGTGAACGTTAGCGGCTTTAAAAGAAGGCATGGATTCCTCTGGAAGTTTTATTAAATGTATTCTCTTTGCACCACAATAATTGTACATAAAATATATTTCACTTCTTGAGGATTTTTATGCGTGAATGTTAAAAGTCAGGTCTGCACCTTGAATGAGGAGCATTTTGAGCACAGGGGTGCTGGTGTCGAGCAGGATGGTCTGGCCTTCAGTGATGACGGCGAATGAGCCCTTCTCAGGCGGAGACAGCCCTCCCCACGTGAACCTGGACGACCACACGTCGATGTAGAAGAAGTCTGCATTATCCTACAGGGAGACACAAAATGGATAAAAAATAATAAATCATGATGTATTTGGATTTCTGATCCATTAAACGAAACAAGAACACGACTCCTTCTCCCCTCGTACCATCTTGGCGATGCCTCGGTCTCCGATGCTGACTCTGACTTTGGTTTCCTGAGACCGTCTCTGAGCGTTTGTCACGCAGATGATGTGTGTGTTGTTGGCGGACTTGACGTCACACACGGACCCAGCGATCGTCACGTTGACTTCGTTCATGTTAGTGCTGTGAGGAGAGAGGGAGTGGACAAGAGGGAATGAATGGACAGATTAACTAACTGATGTAGAATCAGACAGATGAACATAGAATGAATAAAATCTTAAATCACACACACATATATACGTATACAGTATATTATATATTATATGTGCAGTGTACATCATACAATACAATGTCATAGGTATCAATTAAAGACACAAGGTCAATAACATATTATTAGACTATAATGTACCATGGAACTGTTAAATAAGAGACATATACTATAATATACTATAAAATATGAATTACTGCTGCCACTAAATAACAATAATATTAAATTATCATGGTGCAATAGCATATAAATTGTTATCTTGCATGCTGTTATATAAAATTGTATGAATCTGTGCCCAGATGAGGTTTGTTGCAGTATCTTACATCTATTTTAAATGTATTTTAAATAAATATATAAACTATATATATATACCATATGCGTGAAGATATCCATAAGAACATGTTTTAAGAATAAAAAAAAATCTTGTAATTAAATATAATTGAATATAGTACATTACACAAAATATTCATGATTAACTTACATAAAATAAAGGAATCTGTGTCCAAGTACTATAATATTTATCAATATGTTAATTAGTTATTGGTTTATTACTATAAAATAATATAATATATCAGAAACAGAATAGATCTCTAGATATATTGTGTAAAAAAAACAATAATATATACATATGTGTTTAAATGTGTATATGAAATAATGCATGCACCATTATGTGATTATTATATATTATAATGTACATTATAACTTAGACTGACCCTTTGTTTTCAGGAGAAAAATAGTTTTTAATTAAACTTGTAAGTTGCCTGAGAGTCAGAACTTGGAGCAAAAAAGCCCACAAGAACGTGTTGCCCCCCCCTGATGCTTATTAAACTTATTGCATTAGTATCTGATCTGGTCACAGTCATTTTGCATAATAACAGCTGAAATGTGACATTTCCTCCAACATTACCATGTCGTTCTCTTTGTTGTTAACTGTCAAAATGACTTGTGTTTTTATTTTGTATGTAAAACTGCAGGAGCTTCTTCTTCTTCTTCTTCTTCTTCTCCTTCACTCAACAGAAAGTGTTTTAGACTTAGTTTTATATGTGTTTTTTTTATGTGTGGAATCGGCGTGTGCATAATGTTCTCACTGACAGACTTCCCATGACAGAGACACTAATGTGTAATCTGAGTGGGCGTGTCAGTTTACAGCAGACTCTCCTCCTTTACTGCACCTGAAACCGGAGCCGGTGATTGTGAGCCGGGTGCCTCCGGCCGTGCCTCCCCGGCGCGGAGAAACCTCAGCGATCTCAGGAGTCAGCAGAGATTTGTAGGTGAAGCCGCCTGACATGTTGACGACATCGGACGGGTTGATGACGACGACGACGCAGCTCACCTCTGACTGCGTGCCTGAAAGCAGACGGGACAAGAAGGACACGTTCAAAAAAAAAGTACAAAAGGAGTTAAGATGCGTACTTTGAGATAAAAGCCGCCTAAGAAGTTTAACCATCCGTGACGACGGGTTATTGTCTCATCTGACACGTTTGTTTTCTGCCGACATTCCTCGTGGACACAGTCTGTCTCCGTTAGGGACTGGTTTGTCACAATGAGAGGACAACCAAAAATATCAGAAACCAGCAGGAACACATTCTTTCTGCAGGAAAACGTGTCAAAGATAATGACAATAATGAGCTCCTTTTATTTTTAAAAACACTTTTATCTGGTAAAAAATCTGGTTTTAAGGATGAGCACAGCTGCAGGGTCAGAACTAGTTACTGTGTTGGGTAATATTATAAAAAATAACCTCTATGTTGTTAATGTCCTACTAAATTATCTGATTATTATATATTATAATGCACATTCTAACTTTGACTGACACCTTTTCTCCAGAAGAATAATAGCTTTTAACTTAACTTGTGCGTAGCCTGGAGGCAGAACCTGGGGCAAAAAAATCTCACAAATAACTTGCTGCTCACGATATGAAGTTATATAACGTAGGTTCAGGAACAAGTCCACGCCTCAAGCATCAGTCACCACTCCCCCCCAACCTCATTGTAAAGAAGGAACCGGGGGAACCAGGGGGGTCACGGAGCCAAAGAGATATGCCCCCACTCTGAATCTCACTCCCTGGGTTCCTCCATCCGAACATCGGACCCTTGACCCCTCATCCAATTGCCTTGACCCCTTCTTCCCATCCCCTCAACCCCTCTCATCCCATCTCCTCGACCCCTCTCATTTCATCCCCTTGACCCCTTCTTCCCATCCCGCTGACCCCTTCATCCCATCCCCTCTCATACCTTCCATCCTAATCCCTTCGTCCTGCATCCCATCCCCTCAACCCTCTCATTTCATCCCCTTGACCTCTTCTTCCCACCCCCAATCCCATCCCCCCAGCCCCTCTCATTTCTTCCCCTTGACCCCTTCTTCCCATCCCCCTGACCCCTTCATCCCATCCCCTCTCATCCCTTCCATCCTAATCCCGTCGTCCTGCATCCCATCCCCTACCTTTCCCTCCCCCTAACCTGGTCAAAATAAACTTCTTTGTACCTACTGAGGTGTGGTCTTGTTAGTGAATTAAGGTGTAATTCCACCTTAAATCACCACCTTTTAATCTTGGTGACAGTATGTAGCCTGAGAAATTCAGATAAATGTTGCAGAAGTTTCACACGGACAAATGAAACTGTTAATCATCAACCTTTGCTGTACTCTTCTTCTCTGGATTTTAGTGGCTGGCACAATTTAGAGAGAGTAAAAAGGCTGTAATTTCTTGTCGATGGATTTGTTAACAACATTATAAAGACTTGAATCGCCTCCCGTACCGTTGTTGAACGGAGACTCGCAGTACAGACGGCTAGATGTCGACATCTCCCTGTCCACCTCACACTCCTCGCCGCAGATCAGCACAGTGGAGTTGTGCGGGTCGAACCCGGAGCCTTGGACGGACAGCAGGGCGCCGCCACCAAAGCTACCTGAGGAGGAGGATGGAGAACTCAGGTTGATAAAACGAAAGAACCGTGGAGGATTACAGCAACCAAGACCACACAGAATATGTGAATAAAGAAGAAGGAAGAGGGACGTCTCAGTGTTCTGCACTGATTTCCTGCTGAGGATGACAAGCAGCTGTGATGAACGTGGAAAGGCATCCTGCCGCACACACACCTTTCACCAGCTAATAATGATCACGTGTTTGTCTCTGCTTACCCTCGCTGGGCTGCACGCCGCTGAGAGTCAGCTCGTACGTGAACACGAGGTCGGACCGGGCGCGACCTTTGACCCTGTGGTGCACCGTGACCGGGTAGGTTCCCCCCGGGTTGTCCCCCGCAGTGCACGTGACCAGCGTGTCCGAGGCCGCGGACACGTTGCAGGGGACGTTGTTAATGGTGACGGAGACAAGGTGAGAGTGGTTGCCGAACCCTGAACCTGTCAAGGTGATGACGGACCCGCTCGGCCCTGTGGGAGATGGACAGAAGAGACGGAGGATGTGATGGACACACAGCGACTGATGTATGAGTGATAAGAACCTACTGCGTTGCTATGACTACAGGATGTAAACAGTCATAATTACCAGTAGTAGGGCTGATGGAGCTGACGACAGGAGTGTGGGCTGCAGAGTAGGTGAAGTTGAGGGGAGGATACTCCACAGAGAAGACCCGGATGATGGCGGCCACCAGCCCCTCGCTGTGATGAGGCGTCAGGCAGCGAAGAAGACCCGGCGTCACCTCCTGAATCTCGCACGGGCTGCCGCCAACCATCACGCTCGTGTTCCCTGGAGCGAAGCCGTTTCCCGTGAAGACAAGCGGCGTTCCTCCGGCCAGACTGCCCACGTCGGGGCTGAGGGAGGCTTGAGCTCGGCTGTTCAGGGTGACGAGGCCGGACGCAAGGCCTTTGCTCCTCACGATCACTTTGACTGGGTGGTCGCCCGCGGGCAGGGCGACGACTCTCACCGTGATGTTGCCATCTGTAACAGCGGTGACTTCCAGCTCTGTGGCGCCGGCGAAAACGGCCACATCATCCACGCGGCTGCCAAACCCTAAGCCAGAGATGGTTACAAGGGTGAGGTCGTCAATGCTGTCGGGGGAGATGCTGGTGACTGCGGGAGTGACGGAGGAGGAGTACATGAAGGAGCAGTTTGAGTGGCAGGAGCTCTGGATATGACCCATGTGAAAGACAACGTCTCCGGTGTGCGGCTGAGAGGGAGAGGTGTCGCAGACGATGCAAGTGTAATTGACCGAGAGGACGTGGCAGGGCTCGCCGGCCACAGTCACGTGTCCCTCGGAGAAACCGGAACCGTGAACCAGGAGCCTGGTGTGGCCGGTGGGGCTGCCGATAGGCGGCGAGACCGAGTCGACCACGGGCAGCACCACGAAGCGGCGGTCAAGCTCGTTCTGGATGGCGACGACGCCGCTGCCGAGGTTTTTGACGCTGACGGCCACGGGGAGAGCGACGGCGACGGGAAGGACGATGCTGGGGTGGAGCTGACATCTGATCTCAGACTGGGAGCTGTTGATCACCTGACAGGGCTGATCCCCCACCGTCACCTACAGGACACGTTAAGACATGTTAATGCCTTCGGTTACAGACATTTAAAAAACGTTATTCTTGCAACTCATAAGCTGCATATAAATCTTTTATTATTTTCCTTAAAGGGGAACTACCGTTTTTTACAACCTGGACCTTATTGCTGGCATAAAATACGATCGTTTACTCACCCATATAAATTTGGTGTCATTTGGAGTCGTTTGGGAGATATTAAGATCTGCGTATATCCATATAGTGGGAGTGAATGGGGCACCGAAACTCAGCCTCTAAATAACGCATTATCTGATGCGAAACTCGTTCATTTCACCAATATTTTGTTATGATACGCTGGTGCTATTCTCCGTTGAACGGTTTGTTGCTCTTTGGCCTTGTTGGAGTTCTTTGAACGAGTTTCGCGGCAGATAATGCGTTATTTAGAGGCTGCGTTTTGGTGCCCCAGTCACTCCCACTATATGGATATACAAGACGCTCCGCTGGATCTAAATATCTTCCGAACGACTCCAAATGACACCATGGGTGAGTAAATGATCGTATTTTATGTCAGAAATAAGGTCCAGGTTGTAAAAAACGGTAATTCCCCTTTAATGTCGTGCTACTTTTCTCAATAAAAGTAAAATTATTACCCAAATTATCTGGGAATTTTGTAAAACAAAGACAATCAATTTGTTTTTCACAAAAAGGAGTCGGTCACCAAAAATCAAGCGTATTCCACAAATGCAATAAGGCAGCAGGATTCTTCAGTATCAGAAGAAAGCCCTTAGTGTGCTTAGAATAGCTGTAATTCATGAAACTGCGTTAACCTCGTTGGCACAGGCGACGTCGCTGAAGCCTTCGCCCTGGATGTGGATCACTTGGTGGTATGAGCCCTGGTTGGGGGAGATGGAGTGGACTGTGGAGGTGGAGCAGGCGGAGGAGGTGAAGGAAAGCCCGTCTGAAGTCTCGTTGGTCTGCTGGCACGGTGACGAGGCAACGCACTGCTGCGCTTCTCTGGAGACACGGTGCGGACCTGCAGGAGAGACAGTCCAATTTTATTCCATTATTCATTTTGGACGTTTTCTTGTTTATGTTCTCGGTTTGGTTGACAAAGCCTACGAGCCTCCACCTCTTCACATTTACCTCCAGCCACGAGTCTGGCCTGAACGCCTCCCACGCTGACGAGGACCTCGCCGCTCTTCTCCTCCCGACTCTTGACCTTCACGACTCCCTGCAGCTTCCGGACGTTGTCGTCTATGTAGCCGCTGCTGTAGTAGTACTCACCAGGCACGGTGAAACGGTAGCCGAAAAACCCTGAAGGGGAGCCGGAGAGAGGAGACATGAGCCAAATACTAAATACTGAAAGTAAACGCTTTATGTTTGGACCCTAGGTTTTTATTATTCTCATGATCGAATGTAGTCAAAGTAAATCCCGAAAAGACAAATCTACAAAGACTATTAAGAGCAATGCAAGAAAGTATGAGCAATAATTATGGCTTTAATATTTCTATTTTCATTTTTGGAACCTACAACAGAACAAAAGATTGTTTTATGCAGATAATCCAATTAAACTCTATTGCACCTGTATGTGACTGTTTTTCTTTGCCCGAATACAAAATACAAATCTGTATGACCAAATTGGACCCTGACATCTCAAACAGACGATGCAGGCAAAGTTAAAGGTGGACTTCTACCTTTGGCCGTCTTGGTCCCTCCGCTGTTCAACGGTCCCCCCTCGTACGTGGTGCCGCTCGGGCTGGACACGCTGAACACCTGGTACCCGACGCTCTGGAAGGCCGGCGCCTCCCAGCGCCACGTGACTGTGTCGCCGACATACACTGTTAGCGTGGCAAGACTCCACGCGTACCCCTCACCATAAGCTGGGATACAAAGTTCACATGAGTTCACACACAAACACAGAAACTGAAAACACAAACAAGGCAGACGTTCACACATGTAATTTAAATAGCTGCAAATCCTTTTAATCCTTCTAAGTGTGGCTAATTACGGAGGAACTGGTTTTGAGATCTTTCTTTTACAGTTTCCAGGGACAGCTTCACATTTAAGCCACGGGTGACAGCTTCCTTGCTCGAAGCAGTTTTCCGTAAAGTAATCCTCTTCACTGTTGTGCTTCATTCACATTTGGTTTGACACCTGCACAAAAGATTGAAATGCAAACCTCCTGCGGTCTGTTCCCTGCGTTGTGTGAAGGACGTATCAGAGCTGCTCTCCTGTGATGGTTTCACTTATTTTTTTTGTCATTTGAGATAAATGAGCAAAACTAAACCAAACCCCTTTCACTGAGCAGACTTATAACAAAATTACGTAATCAGAAGAACAATTACGTAGGAGTTTTAGGCTTTATAAAGAGTTTGAATTGTGCATTTCAGACATCAGTGTGTTGTTAGAGATTTCAAGAGCATGTAATCTAAATTTATCACCTGGCTTCATTTAAATTAACAAAGATTAGACATCCAGTAAGGTTTTTCTCCTGGAGTTATTCCTCTTCCTGTTTTTTTTTAATCCTGGCCTACTCTGATTCAGTTTGACATCTGCACAAACAATTCGTGCCGTAAACTCACTCGGGTCCGATCCCTGGTTAGTGACGACGTGCGTCTCCTCCTCCGACTGCACGACACACTGCAGCTCGTTCTCCGAGGCGGCCGTCACTTCGCACTCGGCGCCTCCTGTCACACAATGAATAGTTTTTTCGTATCAACTCAAAAAGCCGATTTTGTTGGTAAAACGCTCAGATCGTCTCCGTTTCTTACTTACCAACGGACACTTTGTTGTCCGACGCGTCGTAGCTGAAACCGGAGCCAGAAACCGTCAGCCTGGTTCCTCCCAACAAGGAGCCGAAGGACGGGGAGACGCCGTAGACCTCCAGGATGTATTCAATGGTCGCGTTCGTACCGTTGCTACGAAACAAGAAGACAGAGTTTATTTTAAAGTATATTACTAGTAGTATTTTAACATAAATAACCATGAGTTAAATGAAAGTTTGACCCGCCTAATATTAATAAGGCACTAGGCATTCAAAATACACTGCATATATGCATTGTGTGATATGTGTGATTTCATGCACAGTAAATGTCCGCCTGGAGAAACCTTTCTGCAACAGGTGGGGAACTTTAAATAAATGCTACAGGCTTGATTTAGGGATGAAGTTTCAGGTTTAACTATAATTAATCACAAATAAACAGTTGCAGTGTTGCAGCAGTGGACAGTTTAAAGACACAGGAGATGAAAAAGTATGCATATGTTTATGGATACTGCACATAAGAGAATAAAGATATGTAAAGATAAGTTATTGCACTGATATTAAAGATGTTACGGATATTAGAGAGATGGCAATTAGAAAAGTTAACCTATGTCATTAGTGGTAAAGTGGAAGAATTTGAAAAGGTATGGGCACCATTAATGGGCTTTCTCGGGCAACAATAGATCACACTTATCTGTAAGGCTGCTGAGTGGGACAATGTTCTTTTTCGTTATTATTTTATGTATATATATAACTATGTGTGTGTGCGTATATGTGTATGTATATATCTATATATTTTTTTCTAGGCAGTGACATCTGCTCGCATTTCATTGTGCAGCTAGTGTGGTATGTGTCAATGTGTTTTGTATGTTCCTACTGAAAATCAATAAAATTTATTTCAATATGTTCGCCCATCTTCCTCCAAACTTCTCACATGGTTTCATTTTAAATGCATTTTCAAATTAAATTATTAATATTTCTAGAAAAAAAAAGATAAACATGCAAAAAAAGGGTCTGTGTCATGTTTATGATTAGTTTTCCTGGGTTTCTGTTTATTGTATTTTGTTAACTTCTTGTTTTTTTACAGTCACGGTTTAGTGTTCAGTTTTTCTGTTTCCTGTTTTATTTTGTTAAGTTCTTGTTTTCCTGTCATGTGTTCCTCCCTGTGTTCCTCCCTTCTGATTAGGTCATTGCTCTCTCCTTGTGCTGTCTTGATTAGTTTCACCTGTGTCTCGTCTCCCCTCTGTTCCCCGTGTGTATATATAGCCCTGCCTTCCCGTTTGTTCCTTGTCGTGTCGTTCTGTTTCTTTGCCATGTTCGTGTCTTTTCAGGTCATAGTTTTTCATGTCTTGTTCATGTCTTCATTTTGATTTTTGGATATCCTGCCTTGTCTGCAGCGCCTTTGGTTTTGTCAGCTTTGTCTTTTTTTCATTAAATACCTTTTTGCCTACTTCTGCCTCAACCCTCTAAGTTCTGCATCTGGGTCCTAACCACCATTACCTCCTACCCAGAGGTTGTTGATCACTTAAGTAAACTTACCAGATAATACAATTTTTTACATTGCGGTATTTTTTAATTATACAGCAAGTGTATCTATTTTCTAATTCATTTATTGTATTATTTAGTTTTTAGTTTGATTTGTTGCCTTTATTAGATATGGGTCACTGTGTTCTCCAACATGTGCTCATTTGACCCATGTTGGAGAACAAGTCTGAACTCCTGCTGGAGCTGGCGACTCCATCAGCACTACTTCATCTTGAAGGTAACTGATGCTTGTGAAAGTATTTTCCAACGATCACTCAGCAGCTGTACCTGGTCCGCGGGTAGCCGCTGTTCCCAACCTGCACGTCCACCTTGTAGACGGCGGGCGGCAGCACGGGGAGGAGGCAGGTGATGTTCGTCGGCGTCCACTCCACCGTGACGCACTCCTTCGTTCCCACGAACACGCCACTGCCATTGCTTTGGCCTCCGAGGTTCGAACCCTGGACGGTGAGAACCCGACGTCCTACACGAGAGAGGACAAACACTGTGATCCCTGTCTTTTGAAGGACACTCTGTCACTCAAGTGTCAAGATAATCGGGAGGCGTCTGCAGCTGTGGATGCTTCGGCATTGTTTACTCCAAACACAATGACTCTGCTCAGATTCTCTGGGATTAGTAAGATCAGAACAGACCTGCAAGTCGACATTACACAGCTCAAGAACAAAACTAATGAGCGGCAACAAAAGGTTTCCACGCACTCCTCTAAGCTCCTGGTGACGGCGGAGTCGCACGGACAGCTCAGATAAAACACAGATGTCCACATTCTGTTCCAAACTTGATTTAAGTTTTCGTGACGGGAACAATAATGGGAGGAGTGTCTCTTTTAACTTCTAGAATTCAGTTCTGTGACGAAAGCACACAAAAGCCTTGTATATTTTTTTATAGAATTCTCTAATGACATATGCTTTTATGCATCTAAGAGTTTTGCTTTGTGAGATAGAAATAATACGAGGCTTTCAAACAGAAAGGGTAAACAGTGAATCCTATTCTTCTCACAAACAAAGAGTTAAAGCAGACTGTATACTGTCCCTGCTGCGTTCATTCAGCACACAGATAGGGTTGCTATTAACGTTTATCAACAAAGTCCAGCTGCCTCATTGAACTTGATTCTTCATGTAAATGCACCAGAGAGCATCATATGCCAAGCCCCTTTGGTGGCACAATGGGTATTAGATCCAGGAAGACGATTTAGAGCGATGGCGTGATAAACGATGGCTCTGCTCTTACCGGTCACGGTGGTCTTCTGGGGGCTCAGGCCTGAGATCTGGGGTGTAAGGTTATTGTCGTAGGTGAAGGAGCTGCCGGCCGTCTGACTCATGTTTCCCATCATCACTGTGACGGCCTCGGATCCTGCAGCTCCCTGAAACAAGTAATATATAAAAATATTCATAAGTGGGTGATAAAGAAAAGAAGGCAACCACTAGGCAAAGTGAGTAGAGGAGATTACAAGATCTTTGTTTCGCTGCTACATCCTCAAGACTGTTCAGCGGGCTGCGAGAACAAAAGAACGTAATTTTGTTCTCGACACATCAACCAGGCAGAACTTTTTTCTTGTAACGTGTCCGACAAGTATTATGTGATAGGTCAGAAAATGGAAGTGGGCGTGGGGGCATGCACCCACACACATTATGCCGATATCTACGCAGTAGAGATTAGCGCTCACACCGCTAACATTAGCATCTGGGAGCTCACAGAGTGGCCGCTAACATTTCCGCTTTTCCGCATTAACCACGCCCACTTCCACCTTCTGACCAATCACAGAACAGTACCCGGACACCACACAAGAAAAAAGTTCTGCCCGGTCGGTGTGTCGAGAGCAAGCTGCGAGAACTCCCAAAGAAGAACAAACTTCTTGCTTCTCGCAGAGTATGTAGCAGCCTTTACATCTGACACAGCTGAAGGACAATGGACACACTTAATGTCCCCATGAGATTTAACTGTGAATATTGGACATAATTGTTTTTTATTAGATGTGCTTTGTTCTTTGTGCTCTTACTGCTGGCGTCCTGCATTTCAGCTCCGTGTCGGTGGCTTGGACCACGGTACAATCCTCACCGCCGACGGTAACCGTGGTGTTGTGGCCGAAGCCGAAGCCTCTCGCTGTCAGCAAGGTGCCTCCTGAGAATAAAAGAAATAAAAGAAGATCGCTGTTAAAATTTCTTATAAAATTAATACATTTGCAATAAGAACTTACATAGCTTTTATTTGTCCTACCTGCGGTGCTTCCAGACAGCGGTGAGAAAGAGGAAACAATGAGCTGGTAGGTGAAGAGGAGGACGTCTCCGCCCGCGTAGCGCGAGTCGCCCAGAGAGGGGAAGCTGACGGACACTGGGTAGGTGCCAGCACTGGCGCTGCCCAGTCTGCACACCTGAGAGGTAGCTGGAGTACACAGAATCCGGTTGATCTCATGAAGACAATTATGTTATTTTAGCAACAAACTAGAGGGAAATGTTCCCAAAGAAGTGTTTTACATACCTGTGAAGCTTTCAACATGGCACCGGGCCTTTCCCACCAGGATGGAAGCGTTTTCATTGCCGAAGCCGGTTCCAGTTATAGTCAGAAGAGTTCCCAGGCCGTTAGATCCTGAGGAGGTCATTATTATAGTTTAACATGACCACAAGGTCTCTTTCCAGATTTGTTTTAATAAGACTTTTTATAGTATAGTACAGCTGGTATTGGACTGTTGATTTAGAAGACAGGTAACAGTAAGATGCGGTTTATGCCTCTGCGGGACGAGATGCCGTAACCTACATACGTAGCCTACGGTGCAAGCCATTTATGCTCGTGCGCTCGTCGGTCTGGCTCACTCCGTTAAAAAAAACACCCAAACTCTAGTCTTCACTGTCTTTTTTGTCAGTCGGGCTCATTTTTGTTTCTACTTCCTGCTTCATTTTCAACAATGGCGACTGAAACTTTCGCAAAAATGACGTGATCTAAATGTTTGAACCTCCTCAGTTAATCTTTCCTCCATTTGTTCCATCTTTATTGATCCAAAACAATCAATTTGAAAAGTGTGGCGATGGAGAAGCAGCCGGAAATACTGAAGTGGAAACACGCTACTACCAAGCGGACCAATCACAGCTCTTGAGGTCTGTGTCGCCTTCAAATTGAAGCAGAAGCATAAACCGCCTGTTACTCAGCAATGTTGAATGAACCTCTGAGGTTTTAGGAGCGCACCTTGAGACGGGCTGATTCCAGTCACCACTGGAGTTTTCTCCTCTAGCCACTCAAAGTCACAGTTACCGGAGCAGTTTGAGGGAATGCCGTTGATGAGGACCTCCACCTGTGAACAGCACCGCAAAAGCCATCATCAAAAACACAGAAAAACTTAGGACTACAAAGCATCATGGAGGATCGCTGTCAGTCAGTCAGTCAACCGTGAATCCCGTGTCCTGCAGCCACAGAATACACAAATACAACAGACAAAAATAGGACTCGCTCTGCAGGATAATGCTGAAACTTGAAGCCGTGTACGCTGGAAGCTTTTTGAGTTACACCTGTACCTGTGGTTTGTCTTTCAAGTAGCGGAAGAAATCGCCCGACAGACTCTTGTACAACAGTCCTCCCTTTGTGCTCTCACGGGCTGAAACGACGGCGTTGTCGCCAACGACTGACGAGTAGTCGACCTGCAATGAGAGGAGGTCACGATGAGGCAGGGATGGCAAAGTCATTTTAGTTCAGGGGGCCACATACAGAAAGATTTGATCCCAAGGGGGGCCGGACCAGTAACACAACAACATAATAACCTATAAATAAAGACAACTCCTAATTCTTTTTGCTCTGTTTTAGTGCAAAGAAGTACATTGTGAAAATTTATTGATTCAGACCTGGATCAGAGGCTGGTCTCCGGGCTTTGAGACCCACTCCACTCTCCACTTGGGGCGTCTGCAGGTCCCCCGCTGAGACACCTTGACTCGGCCCATGCCTTCGATTCCCTCCAGAGCGTACTTCAGGTCCTCCTCACTGATGTCCACAGGTAGACCTGAGAACGACCCGTCATGTAAGACCCCTCAACTCATGCGTGTTTGTCCTTGAATTTGTCTCTTAAAGTGTGACCTAATGTTTTCTCTGGGAAACATATATAATAAATAAATTTTTCTAAACACAAAAATGGAATTTTAGACATAATGTGGTTGCTTTAAAATGCGGAATATGGACTATTTGTGTTTCAGTTGTTGGTTTAAATATAATTTCAAGGTAGAAATCTGATCAGCGTATATCAATATAGTGGGAGTGACTGGGGCACCGAAACACAGCCTCAAAATAACGCATTATCTGCTAGTTTTTTGCAACATGGCTGAATATTTTCTGGATGAACCATAGCAGTAGCAAATTACAGGTAAACGGGCCGAACGTAGCAGGTGCACGCGGCGCTCAGAGATGACATCATCCAGGTCAGAAGACATCATCCAGGGTCTGTAGGTCAATCTACAGACCCGGATGATGATAACAGCTAACTCTGGACTCAACGGGGAATAGCACTAGCGTACGATAACAAAATATTGGTGAAATGAACGCATTTCGCAGCAGAATGCGTTATTTAGAGGCTGCATTTCGGTGCCCCACTCACTCCCACTATATGGATATACGCTGATCTAATTATCTCCCGACTGACTACAAATTTCCCAAAAGTTATATTGGTGAGTAAACAATCATATTTTATGCCAGAAATAAGGTCCAGGTTGTAAAAAACAGTAGTTCCCCTTTAAATCAGAGGCAAAATTGCCTGAGTTGCTGCTCCAGCTCAGTCTTTCTTCATCTTGTGTACATTAAGTTTTCACACTAGGTCTTAGTAACCATCCAAACACAGTCAACGATGCAGGAACATTCGTGTCAGTGGTCAGTCATGCGCTACATAACCTTTTGGATGATCCTATCAGTAGAACCATGCAAATACTACTCGTGTCTGTCTACCTTTGGCCCGGCCTCCGTAAATCTCCACATCGAAAGTGCCGTTGAGTGGAGGGGTGGCTCTGTGAGGGCGAGTGACGGTTACGGTGGCTGCTCCCTCCCTGAACTCGGCGGCGTCCTCGCTGTTGTTGGACACCTTTGAACGGACAATTAGCAGAGCGTTTCACTTATAAAAGACTTTTTATTTGACTCAAAGGATCTTTTAAATAAAGAGCTTATGTTTTTCATTAGATAATATGCTCAATTTATTCCACACTTGCGGCGCTAATGGTCCAAATAAGAAAGAAATTAAGCATCATCTATATTAAACTTTGATTTAATAACTGTTGGTGCATTTAAAAATAGTTTCCGTGCCAGTCTGCCTCTGCTTCTGCAATAATCTGTTAGGCAAATGACAACCGTGCAGCGTGTCCAGACACGAAAGGCGTACAGGATCACTCAGGCGCCTCTCTGTACCGTAAGTTATATCACACGGCTGTGGGGTAATGAACATTTCCTGTATTTTTATGAGTCATGCTGCTGAGGCAACACTATACGATAGGGTGGCATTTCTCTCCCCAGACTTTTATTTCCCAACACACACAAAGACAAAGCAGATTAGAGACTCGTATGGTTGGTTCCACATACGCTCAATGGAAAAAAAAACATTCTCTCTCTTTTACTAACCTAAAATACTAAAATATTTCCAAATATTTTGTCCATAAAGAAAATACTGAGGCTCAAGGAAGACGAACCAATGTTCCCAATAGCTTATTTCACATCAGCTTCACCCACACTCCACTCCACACTCCACCCATTTGCCCAAATTTGGAGTTCCTAGCTCTTAATAAACTAATACTAGAGGAGAAACTGGAGCTTTTTCTGCAATCTACTGTATGACTCCAAAGCTGGAGGTGAAATCCCTCGTCTTCGATATGACCTTACAAATACACGAACGAATTACCTGAAGGAAGGCGACGTCTATCAGTGGGAACCCAAACGCGCAATCCACGGGCGTGGCTCTTATCTCGTAGCTGATCTGCGACGCGGTCGAAGCGTCTTTGCTAACGGCGATCGACTCGAACGACTGACCGGCCATCTCGAAAGGAGGGGGCCTCCTCTTGTGGGCAACAGCTGTGAGAAAGTAAAAATAAGTTGCTTGAAGTATAAAACAAGTGCACACATCTGATTTAATATGTAGAAAAAGTGTTTGATTGTTGCTGTCTGATTGCACTCGGAGGATCTGTACCGTTTTCATCATTCGTGGTGGGTCTCTTTCCGATGTGAACGGCGTCCACGTAGAAATCCTCCCCAGAGACGTCTTTGTAGAGGTAAAACTCCAGCAGGCTGTATCTGCTCCCGACGTAATCAGTCTGCAGAAGACTCGCCATGTCCAAACATTTGTAACTCCACCTGTGAAGAAATAACTGTCAGTGAGTTTGCACATATCGGATAAATCTCAATATTTCGAAGAATTTTACTGACATGGGGCCTTTAGTGAAGATAGTGCTGATCTTTGCGGTCACTGTCAAGGTTTGGCCCTGGGTGTTGCGGTAAGTGAACTTCATTCCTACTTCGTCCTTCAGCGCTCCCTTGTATGCGAAGCACAGCTGGAAAACATATGAACGGAAAATGTTTCAGAAGGTTTAAAGATAAAGACAAACCGGGTTCATTTCTTATAAATCCTCTTCCAGTAAAATCAGGAGAACAAAATCCACAGCAACGATTAAAGAATTTTTGTCATTTTTTGTTTTACCATGGGGTGTTGGTCCAGTGAAACAGGTCCATAGGTGCCTCCGGACTCTTTGGTGTAGCCTTCCATGAAAAGAATCTCAGCGTTCTTCAGCGACCACGTTCCACAGAAACCAGAGTGACCGAAAGGAGTCCCTTTCGTAGCGCTATCAAACTGCATGAAATCAGAAAACAGTGAGAACCCAAAATCTAATTCTACAAAGATGTTAAGGTCTCGGAAAAGCAACAACAAATTTAGCTGACCTGAGAGTTGTCGCCTTCAAAGTCCTTGAAGTATTTCACGTCGGTGCCCTCGGTGGTCTGGATCTCACCGGGACACTCGGCCTTCATCATGTCCTCCAGAGCTTCCTGGACCTGTCCACAGTCCACACAAGCCAGACGTCAGTATTGTTTGTATTTAACATATTAATTTATACGCCATGGTCTTCAAACAACGTTTTACCTACTGCTCCCCGAAAGCATTAAAATTATTTATAGAGAGTTGGTCAACACCCGGAGGAAGAGACTCCGGACTTAACGTGAACTAGCTTAGAGCTAGCTAGCAAAGTTTGCTTGAAAAGTAAACTGCTTGCCATAAATTAGATTTATTCACTGATACTTTATTTAATCTTACACACATGTATCCATAGAATGCCACGTCTGAACAGTATTATGTTTAGTATTAAAGTACATGAATTGAACAGGCTGCTGCTATTTGTTGCTAAAGCCAATATCCGCGTTATTACCGTAATTTAAAGACGGCTGATGGAAAGGTCATATACTCTTGCCTTACACTGTATAAATAGTTTTTAATCGGCGGGATAGCGTCATATTAGGGGCGTAAAAAACTAAAAATTTGTTTGGAAAAACTGTGTCATTATTTTTTGGGAGATACTAAAATATGAGAATGTGATAACTCAGATATCGGACAGTTTAGACTTTTCAACGTTACTGACCTCAGACTCTGTTGCGTTGAAGGCGATGGGCTTTGTAGGGATTCCCCCCCAGAGCAGCGTGAAGGTCTCCATGTTGCCCCTCCCCTTGGTAACCTCGGCAACAGTGACGTTGGTGTCCGCTGCAAAAACCTCATAGTGAAGAGGTCTGAAGTCACCTACAAGCACATGGAACAAAAGAATTGAATTAAATTAAATGCATTTTGGCTGCTTAATAAGTCAAATCTAAAGTCAGGTCCAGTGACAACCATGTCTGTTGCACCACTTGAAAGCGACTTTTTTTTTTTTTTTTTTTTGCCTCTTCTTACCTCTGTCAGAGTTGAACGTGACCGTGTAGTGACACACTTGACCGTCCTCCTGTTTGGTGACCTGGACCGTGTTGGGTTTGATGGACCACAGGTTGTTCAAGGCTGCTTCCACCACGTCTGCTGAAGCGGTGACGGGAATTGGTCCTAAAGGAGATTGTGAAAAATCAAAAGTTATTTTACTATTTAATTCTCCTTATGGCCCCGCACTCGCCAAAAAAAGTCAGTTTCAGTATCATCTTCATTACCGGTCTTGGCATCTCCGTAGCCGAGGCTGAAGAAGGTGCTTCCACAGAGATAGCTGGCACAGCTGCTGCTGACGCTCACCTTCTGGACCTCTTTGACCGCAGCGACACCGGTGGGCCACGTGTCAAAGGTGACCACCTGGGTAACAGTATAAAAAAATCAGCTGACAGAAAAGTGATTTTTTTTACCAGAAGGAGAAGAAACTAACGTAAGCATGGAGGCTATGACTGCGTTCTGGCACGGGTGTCAAACCTACGGCCCAAAAGAGAGTCTAATCTGCCCCACGGCATGAATTTGCAAAGTGCAAGAACAAGAACAAATTTCTTGTTCTGGCATTGTGGGAGACAGACGACGAAAGGCACTTTTCTTATTATTTTCGGATGTCGGCCAGTCGCTTTGACGACCGCGTCCATCGGATCACAACGATCATTCATGCCAATCTCTACCCAGGAGAGATTAGCGGTCACACTGCGAATATTAGCATCTGGGTAACCGGACACCACACAAGAAAAAGGTTCTGACCGGTTGATGTGTCGAGAACAAGCTGCTCGCGGAGTATGTTACATCCCCCTCCCCCCCTGCTTAAAGCTAGGGAGGAGGGGGAGGGGCAGATAATCTGGGGTGCATTGTGTTTAGCATCATAAATCCACACACTGTACCTGTTCCTCATCAAACACGTCATAATCAGCCAGGATGTGCTGGACTTCGTTGACCGCGTCGTTCGTCTGGTCTTCTGTGAAAGAACTCTCCTCCTGGAACAAGGCCAGGTTGAGCATAGCTGAGCCGCCATACTCTTGATGCAGGATCTCCAGGTAGTAGCTAAAGATCAAAACAATTTATAAATATTTTCAGTATGTTTCATGCTTCTGTTGTGCAGCAGAAGGAATAAATGATTCGAAGCTACTTACGGTTTTCCTTTCTCTAGAACCATCACTTCCGACTTTTGCGATGGCAGTTTTGTGAAGTCTGAGACGTAACGCGGCTGATACGCAACTTTAACCTGAATAAGAGAAGCATGTCAAATCTTGCCTGCGGCACCGCCGATTCTGCACAGTCAGTTACCAGCAACATGTGTTATTTACTATGTGAGCTCCCTCTTTGTACCTTATGCTCCAGGCGGCTGGAGTTGCTGAGGTAGAGCTCACACCGGTCGTCACAGTTGAGGTACATGACGAAGTTGCCGCTAGTTGGAGGCACAAAGAAGCCTGTGGTCCGAGTGCTGAAGTAATTTGCTTCGTGAGGGAATTGGTGCTCCATGGAGTCGATCCACTGCCACCAGTATCCGGTTGTGTTCTCGTTGTAGCCCCAGATGTCGGTCAGGTAGCGGGGCCTCGTGTCGTTCCACACCTCTAACTTCAAGCCTCGGCCACCTAGACATGACAAAGCAGCTAAACTTAAAACTTAAACTTAAAAATGCAACTAACAGATAATGTATTTTACTATTCATTTGCTATTTTTGGTCTAATTATACTCTTTTTTAACAGTGTGTTAATCGGTCAGCTGAGATCAAAACAGCATTCATGAATAAAAATGATCATTAGCCCAACAGCAGCCTTAGTCAGAATTTAATATTTAACTTATTTTTTTTAGGGACAATGCACATTAATAAACATCACTATCAATGTGTAAGGTGTTAGCCAAACAGATGCAAAGTTAGCAATCAAAGCAACAGGTTGTTTGGCAAAATGGAACAAAAATATTCCCTCTTATTCTGAACAAGGTTACAGCCCAGATGTTTCTATTCTTGGTCCTATATGTTGTCATATTTAGCCCATGAGTTCTTGAGTAATCACCCAAAAAACATATCTTCTCATTTCAACCGGCACTGAATAGGCCGAGGTACACCGATCAGCCACAAGATTAAAACCACTGACAGGAGAAGTGAATAACGTTGACCATCTTGTGACAATTCAGTGTTCTTCTGGCTAACTTTTGGACCTGGCACCCACCTAGACCAGACCAGGCACCCCCACCCCATAGCAATGACACTCCTTGATGGCAGCAGCCATCCCCAGTAGGATGCAGCCTGACACAGACACACACACAAAAACTCTTCAGGAACAACTAAAAAAGAAACATGAAGAGCAGCACAAGGTGTTGACCTGGTCTCCAAATTCACTAGATCCCAAACTGATCAAGTATCTGTGGGATGATCCACAGAGGACCCTCCCCTCAAAAGGCCCCCCCCATTAACAACATCCTGTTACCAGACACCACAGGACACCCTCAGAAGGCCCTTGTCCATTCTCTGATGAGTCACAACCGTTTTGGAGGCACAACAATATTAGGAAGGTGGTCATAATGTTACGCCTGATCAGTGTAGTTTCCTGCACTAAGCATGGCCTCACCCGCTCCTCCTCAAATATAACTGTCGTGACTGGGTGTAATCTCCAAAGACTCTCACATTTCTCTTATTAATAATACATTTTATTTATAGGCGCCTTATTGGACACCGTATTATTGTTCAGTCCTGAATGAAATGCCTCTGGCCAGGGATGCACACGAAACACGATACAGAAAGTGGACGAAATTAAGAACCATTAAAATCTAGTGTCCGTAACGGCTGATGACGCCAGCCTTGTGAGAACTCGCTCGTATCATTCGTGCGTTTTGACACAATCAGATAACAGAGTGCATGGTTCCAGTACACAGCACATCAAAGTACAGTGACGGAGCGCTGCAGGCGACGGGACGAAATCATCAACAAGACAACGACTTTGTAGATAAGCAAGAAGACAGATGCTTTAAATTCCTCAGAAAGCTCAGCTGTCGTCCATGCCTCGCTCAGGTAATGACACGGAGCGGCAACAGCAGCAGGAGGAGCAGGCTGCGGTCTGTTCTCACCTGGGTAGACCGTCTGGTTGTCGTGGCGGTTCATCAGTTTGGCAGTCTTGCATATGATCCTGTCATCGGCCACACTCTGGATTTCACAAGGCAGGCCTGAAGAGAAACGTCACATGTCAGCAACTGAAAGCACGTAGCACATTTACACAACAACAACAACAACAACAACAACAGATTGCATTAATCTGAAAGCATTAGTTAACACTGATGATTGTTTTTTAGAAATGGACATATCAAACATTGGTAATAAATTATCAAACTGTAGCTGAAATTAACATTATAACAAGAAAAACTGCTACTCCTGTAAAGTAATAATACAATATTCATGGAGCCTGTATATTTTTCTTATGATATATTTTTTTTCACACTAGATTTAACACTACACTTGTAATGTTTTATGAATTAATGTACATTTTACTAAAGCTGCTAGAAAAATGTATTAATTATTTTCTGAGTAAAATAAATAATTAATAATAAATAATGATAAAAATAAAAATAATAGAACTTTTCCTGTTAATCTTTCAAACTTTTATTCTGAAATTTATCGCATAATTTAAATTATACATACGAAGAACCCGTTCCAGCCTTTAACTTTTTACCTGTTGATACTACTCGTCAGATTTATTCAGTTGTAATAAAGAATCACATCATTTATTATATAGGCAGTGTTGAGCATGATTTAACTTTAAATTTAATTATTTATTTATCTGCAAAGGTTGATTACACCCACGTAATGGAAATCTGTGTTATTTAATTTTATAGCCACTACTACTTTACTAATCTGTGCGTTAACAGCATCAATATTATTTAGTTTTTTTTTTTTTTATTAGGGTCACTAAATCTATAGTATAACCTGTATTCAATTAGTGAAGCTCTGCAGAAAGTGTCTTTATTTGTTCTTGTGTGTGGAATAAAATATCAATTAATGAAAATTTTTAATAAAACACCTTTAAAGGGGAACTACTGTTTTATACAACCTGGACCTTATTTCTGGCATAAAATACGATCGTTTACTCACCCATATAACTTTTGTGTAATTTGCAGTCAGTTGGGAGATATTTAGATCAGTGTATATCCATATAGTGGGAGTGACTGGGGCACCGAAACGCAGCCTCTAAATAGCACATTATCTGCCACGAAACTCGCTAGTGCTATTCCATGTTGAGTCCAGAGTTACCTGTTATCATCATCTGGGGTCTGTAGATTGACCTACCGATATTGGTGAATGAACGAGTTTCGCGGCAGATAATGCGTTATTTAGAGGCTGTGTTTCGGTGCCCCAGTCACTCCCACTATATGGATATACGCTGATCTAAATATCTCCCGACTGACTGCAAATTACACAAAAGTTATAAGGGTGAGTAAACGATCGTATTTTATGCCAGAAATAAGGTCCATGTTGTAAAAAATAGTAGTTCCCCTTTAATATTCAGGTGTACAGATAATCAAACATTTAAATGATAGTAATTATAAAAAGGTAACTTAGGGTAATAAGTCAAATTTATCCAAGCTGTTATTAACTTTTTATTTTTATTTTTCTCACGCCGATTCTGCCTTAAACCAGTGACTCTCTCTCCATATCTCTCTATAGACTTGCTTTGTTGTCACATCTGTACTGTGACTAAATGTCGTCAGAGCGCTAAGTGACTCATGAAACAGCGGGGCCGGATCGCTTGTCATGGTCTGCTGTGTCTCTAAGCTTCTGAAAGATTGTTTTCTCCTCTCTGTGACAACTGTGTGGTTTTCCTTTGTCTCAAAGTATGCACACATTCTGTTGTGCTGAACAGGATTATCACCGCTGCGTGACTCGAGGCCCCGACAATGCCACGACTTTTTGTTTTGTGGCAACATTCATCTAGTCGCGCTGAACATCTTGTACCGTGCGAAAACAACAATAGTAAAGTTGTCATGGTATTAGCAGGTGGTAATTATAGCCGGTGAGCTTTTTGTTTTTGGCGATTACCTCCGACGAGAACGCGCGCCGGTTCGTCAGTTTGGTCAAAGTAGCGACCGTGCACGGTCACCAGCGTGCCGCCCATGATGCTGCCCTTCGATGGAGAGACTCCGGTCACCTCTGGGAGAGAGAGATGACACAAAAACCATAAATAAACACAACAGAGAATCATTTAATGAGACCAGATTTCTCGAGAGCAGATTTCTTCCTAACGTACCTGCGTACGTCTGGAACATGGAGAGTTTGCCCACAGATGAAACCCTGTACACCTTCTTCTCTGGTAAACTCCTAAAGACAATTAACAAAACTATCTGAATAAAATAGTTTTTGACTTCGGCAATCTGAGCTCAAAGGGTTTGAACTGATTTTCTCAAACTAGAGAACGAGATAAGAGGATTTTCCAGACAGTGCTTTACCTTCCAAAGTCCGAATCGAGAATGTAACTCAAGTTGTGATGACCTGTCGAAAACATAGTGATTAAAGTGCAGCTTGTGCAGTTTAATGGTTAATTAATATGTCATTTAACTGGAAAGGGAAAAACCAGCTCACCAACATACGTCCCCGTCATTTTGCAGGTCATGTATCCCCAGTGAGAGCTTTCAGAATCCAGTTGCAGTTTGTACCTTCAGAAACATTTGGGCGCCTTTTAGTACCATGCAAATAGTTTGATAAATGTTGCTTTGCATTGATTTGGACGGAACCCTTGAGGGATTCGTCTTTCAAACTACTTACAGCTCATCTGAATTCGGTTTCAGCAGCTCGCACGGCATTCCTCCCATGTAGGCTCTGCAACGAACAACAACAGAATGATTCACGGATTTAAATAAAAATTGTTTCACCTTAAGTCCGGATCTTGCATATTCTTTAAAAAGATAAAACACATAACCTGTCTTCGGTGCAAACAGAGTTTTCTAAGTCAAACCAGCTTGTACCATAAGTTAATGAGTCCTGTGTGTTCTATCTTTATACCTCAGAAATCTGACATTGAGGCCGTTTGAGCTCTTGTCTGTGTTGCTCCCGTACACATCGCTGTACATCCGACCTCGCATTGTCACCTCTGTGCCTGCAGTGGTTTTAGAAGTGGGTTTAATATTAAGTTCAAAACGGACTCAGAAAAATCCCTGCGCGCTTCAGACACCGTACCTGGGGGACCAGTGAACGGACTCAAAGACTGGATGACAGGCGTGCGATACCAGACGGTCTGAGGACAAGAAAAGGCTGTTACAAAGCAGCCAGAGAGGCAAATCCGAAAAGAATTAAACCAATCTGCTTCAAACTTACGTAAAAGCTGCAGTGGTAGGGTTTGTATGCACCGTTGCAGATCTTGCTGTCAGGAATGGGAACGCCATCCACGCTGACGTGGACCACATATTGACCGCCTGGCATGGCCCTGTCGTGGACAAAATGATCAGTTTAGATGTAGAGGAAGAGAGGCTCTTGAAGAGTTTCCCCGGCCGGCGTGCGACTCTACCTGGTGTAACACAGGATCTGGTTGCCGTGCGTGGAGTCCCTCTCCACATCACAGGGCACCGACAGGGTGTCGGACACCAGGGTCACGCGGTTTCCAAACGTGTCGTCTTGGGGGTTCAGCTGGAACTGTTTCTCCTGGGCAAAACCTGGAGGAAAAAAAAGGCAAATAGAAAAAGGCAAAAGAGTCAACAATCAGAGATAGATTAGGACTTTTAGGACAACTGAAAACAACAACCTACAATTATAAATACTATAATACTATAATCAATACAGCTGCCACTCTTTGCAATACTTTTAATTCTGGAAAAAGTAACAAAGACGTAACAACATTGAGACATGAATATTTTGGATCTCGTACCATCTCCTGAAATGGTGAGTCGTGTTGCTCCATTGGTGCTTCCTCTATGTGGAGATACGTATTGGATGCGCTGAGCACCTAAAATAAATTAAATTAAATAGAGAGAGAGAGAGAGAGAGAGAGAGAGAGAGAGAGAGAGAGAGAGAGAGATTTTTTTCTTTTTAGCAGTGGACTAGCTGGGATGATTTTACGCATTTAAAAAGGCACAGAGTTACGACTACAAGCAAGGAAATCGATTAAAGTTTGACTCACACACATGAAACTTGGCAGAAACTTATTCGTTTACTTACTGCAACAACACCAGAGGGCGAGGAGGAGGAGGAGGAGGAGAGCTGCAGGCTTCCTCAGGGACTCCATCCTGGAGAGAGATCCAGATCAATCACCTGCGAGCTGCGTTCAGGTTAACTGGGAAAAATGACGAACCACAAAAGTTAAAAAAATAAAAAAATAAATAATAATAATAATAAAATTATTTATTTTCAATTCACATTAAACTGGTTTGGTCATATTAAAATAGTTTAAAGAAAATAATAAATCGGATCCAAGAGAACATTTCTGAAAATTCGTCTAAAACCGTTTAATTTGAATTTTACGCATAAAATGATCTAAGCTAAAATATGCAACAGTCTCGCATAAATGCAATTGAACCCGCGATTTAAGTGTGATTTTCTAATGAAAAGTCCCACCTGTTGTCAGGTGCAAAAGATAGAGCTGATAAAGTCAGAGAGCCTCTGTCTGTGTCCACAAATGCGCACTGAGTCTTTATAAGGTGCTCAGTGTTCCGCCTCTCACCTGAAACTGGGAGGAGACTGCAGTGATCGGGAATCCCTGCTCAAGTCTAAATCTGTTGTTGAAATCAACCCCACTTATATTTCCCAATATTAAGACAATGCAGAGGAGTGGAACTGGGTCAGCGGAGCGATGAGTAACAGCTCCACGGACTGGAGACTCAACCCATTCAGAGAAAGGAGAGGAAAGTAATCAGATAAAAAGTGTCTGAGTGAGAGCCTTGAGCAGAACCCAGCTCATATGGAGGGACCTATCTGCCCAAGGCCAGCCGGATACAGACAGAAGAAAGAGAGAAGAGAACAGCAAGATAAACATACATCTGTCATAGATACACATATCTGACTAAAGAGTACATGTGGAATCTTCTGATACAAACTGATGATGTTACATGACAGTTTGAAAATGTAAGAGGAATCATAGGCAGGTTGGAGAATTGTTATTTCAGGTAGGAGTGGATAACTGCAGGATTCCATGAAGACTGGGCATCCTGATGAGACCACGACAACAGATGTAGTATGGAGCTCCACAGGAAACACACAACTCCAGGACAGAGACACTCACAAGAAGATGGAGGAGGAGGGGAGGGACACACAGCAGTTAACATACAGTAATAGCGCAGAATTGCATGACTAGTAGTTAAGTGTTGCTGTGTCCCAACATCTCTCATTTCATAAAGCATACATACCTGTATTAATACTACCATACATAAGGACATTTACACATGGATACGGTTTCAAAACAATAAATAAAATGCTGAAATCATGAAGACAATGAAGAGAAATGTCATTTTAACATTAATAGCAGACTACTTTAAGAGTATTTTGTGGTAAAAATGCATTGAAATGCCCTGATGTGTCTTCAGGATAACACCCATCAGTAGCAGCAGCAGCAGCAGCAGCAGCAAGGCTAAATTTCATGTGGTTTCATGTGGTTTCTGTTTGCATGTTAACCTAACACAACCAGCGCTTTGAACTTTACAACAAACTCTTTACCTTTTTCTCCTATCAACAGTGGAGTAAAATGTACTTATTGTCAGTAGAGATCCAGGGAGTTTAAAATAATATGAATCATTGCTGCAGCTGGCAAACTACACGGCAGCTTAGGGATATTTACAGCCACATGATTACGACACTTAAATTTCACAACAATCACTTGGCATGCTGAATCTAAAATAGATTCAATATATTATTAGTTTGAAGTGATGACATGCTGATGACACAGAAATCACATTGTTACAGTAAAAGTGTTCCTTTTCACATTCAGTATGCTTTGTTTCTGTATTCATTTCCTTTCTCCAACACATCCGCAAAGGAAAAAGGAAAAATAATAACATCATTTCCCTTTATCACAACATATTATATCTAAGATTTCAATGACCGGCCCGTTGTCTCTTAACAAGAGGACAAAGCACTGGGAAATGTATTCTCAGTTAACATTCTGTGGAAAAGCATTTTGGGTTCCCTCTCTGGAAATCTGTGGAACTCTGATCTGAGACTGTGAAATAGTTATTTAAATGAGGCAAGCAGTGGGAGGACGAATTTGCAACGTTTGCTGTCCCATGTTGTCAAGTTGTACAGTCATTCATTTTCTGTAACCTCTGGCATTGGGCAAGAGGCGGGTACACCCTGGACAGGTCTCCAGTCTATCGCAGGCCTAACACAGAGATTTAGCCAATTTGAGCCAATTTAGAATCACCAATGAACCTAACCAGCACGTCTTTGGATGGTGGGAGGAAGCTGGAGTACCTGGAGAGAACCCAAGCAGACACAGGGAGAAAATGCAAACTCCACACAGTCAGGACGATGGTTTCGAACCAAGAACCTTATTGCTGTGAGGCATCAGTGCAACCCATCCAGATATAATGTTCTGTAATAATAGTTAACTATCTTCATTTGGCCTTATTAGCTAATGTTTTAACTATGCATTTATTAGTTTCAAGGCAATGTAAAGGGGTTAGATTCATTCTAGCTGCCAATACAATCAATGATATTGTCCCTGAAATGTAAACAGCTGAACAAAATTCAACATTTTAGCCTGCCTGAGTCTTTTAGAGAACCTCTTTCTCAGCTTTATATACACAGTATCAGTTAATCGTGTCGTATTTTCTCACAGGGGCCTCCAGGTAGGAAAAACATGATTGCCCATTGAAATGTTGTGCCTTTTTACATAACGTCCATGAGAACAAAAGGCAGAGAAGATAATGGTAGTCCTGTCATTCTTCGCTGTTATTTTTAGCTCTAGATAGCCATGTTGTTTAACCTGAAAAGACCAAAGTGGGAGATGATGAAAGAAAATGACCTGTGGGAAAAATTAAAGAATGATCTTATCTTATATTTAAAAAAAAAAAAAAAAAAAGAAAATTAAAGAACAAACAACAAGCAGTAACTCAGAAAAGATTGTGAAGAAGTGCAAATATTTTAGAAATGTAGATACAATAATGTCTGAAATGCATTATGGAAAATTACAACAGTGGTTTTGTTTGACGTCTGGACACAAGGTATGGTCCAGCCAACTAAAATTAACTTATTACTAAACTATACCTACTAAAATAAAACACTGACATGTCACATGTAACTACATTTGTATATCTTTGTAAAGGAAACTGTGAGATACAATATTATTATTACGGCAATAAAAAATTAGCATTAAGGTTATGTGAAACAGAACATTATTTTAAAGAAATTATTAGACAGAAGAAGACTGATGACTCTAGCCATATGCTAATACTACAGCTAGCGGCTAGTTATCACCCACCAGGAACACTAAACTATGAACATATTTCCTTTAGATTTATTTTGCTTTATATTTAAAAAAAATTAAGTTTAATGTGGAGTATTTTCTTCTGCCTGCATGCTAACCTAAAATAGCTGCCAGTCATCATTAGCATACTTGAGTTGATTTCAGTCTTCTCTTTTAAGTCTTGGCTTTCGATCAGCAGCAATATCGCTCAATTATCAACGTATGATACGATTTCTGTTTAAACTGCACAAAAAGAAGGGTAAAATGGTCAAGTTGTAGATTACTAATTAATGTGGAGTATTTTCTTCTGCCTGCGTCCTAACCTAAGATAGCTACCGGTTTTAGCGACATTATTAGCATACTTGAGTTGATTTCAGTCGTCTCATTTAAGTCTTGTCTAGCAATCAACAACACCACCACTCAATTATTAACATATTATAAGATATTTGCTTTAAGTGAATATAAAAGAAATGTAAAAATCAAGTTGTAGTTTAATGTGGAGTGTTTTCTCCTGCCTGCGTGCTAACCTAAGACAACTCCCAGGTTTAGCGCCATAATTAGCATACTGGCTAAATCAATCTTCACATGTAACTCTTTGCAAAATAATAAAAATAAATAAAAGCCATGTGTATCTCTGAAAATGTCCTTTAACTAACTGGGGAAAAAAAACATTCAAGGATTGCTTTAAGCTTAGGTATAAGGACAGTAACAATGAGTTTAATTAAAGATGGGAGTAACACGGGTGTTAAAGATGAATGCTTGCGACTTGTGTCTGATTTTGTAGTTGATATCTGCTGGAAGGCATCTACACACAACCCACGCACAAGCTCTCACTCAGCCCATGCATCAAATTTAATCCTTAGAGCATAACTACCCCCTGTCACTGTGTTATTTAAAACCTGCACGATGGACTGACAAACTCTTTCCAGCAAGTCTGAAATCATTAAAACAACAGACAAAAAAAAAAAAAAAGGGGAACAAGAGCAGATATGCTGTCCAGCCAGTTTGGAAAGTGACGAAAGATGTGAAAGGAGGAGTGCATCTGGCTTCCTCTGCGCTATACCACAGAAAACACCAAAAAACACAGTTCCTGGAAGGGAACATTGCAAAACTGCAGCAGCAGCATGAGCTCACTGCTTATACAATTTTGACCACAACAATGGACTTTACGTCCACTAGAACATGACGTTTACTTAAAATGTGGAGCATATATAACCTGTTTGCTGGATCATAAATGTTCCTAAAATATATATAAATGCTTTTATCAGTAACAGGACAAAATAATGTGATTATTAAGATCTTAGTAGTAAATATAATGCAGCATCCTAAATATCTACAGTGCAGCAAACTAAGCATGTGACAGAGACAGAGACAGCATTTTTGTCATTCTGTCTCCCGTCTTATTTTTAGCACAACACATTCATCACCCTGTCTGTCGAGAAAAAGACGTCAAATCCGTCTGTATTTTTAGGTATGACTCAATCTGACAAATAGCAATTACAATAATAATAAAAAAAAAAAAACCTTCAGGACCCTTGGTGACCAAAATAGGCATGACTTTATTTATTTTTTCCAAAACTGCAGCATAACAAACTAAAATCAATATGAAAACACACAATACAAAATAAAATTAACACTTCAGCATTGCTCACAATGAGAACAAACATCAGTCTGGATCTTAATCGTGGATCTACAGTGAGTAAAAAAAAAAACAACAACAACAACAAAAAAAAAAAACGACTGGACAGGAATCGCCTCATTCACAAGGTTGCGTGTTGAGCTAGAAAAGCTCGGATTCTCTGCAGCAGCTCTTTCTTCACGCTGTCCGGTACCAGAGCTGCACAGGAGAGAAACAGTGAATCAGTGACTACTGAACAAACAGAACAGGGCTATAATTGTCAGCAGTTGTTGACACCGTTTGTCATCTTGTTGTGCTGAACTTCAGGATTTCGTGAGATCTAAAATAGTAGTGTTGCACCAATTTATTCCTCCAGTAATGGTTGCTTAGCATTGCAAGTAGGCTTATGCACGTGGACGTATGAAAAAACACTATGTCCACCTGTCTGAGTTTGGCTCCTCAGTTGAAACCATCTTGTACTTTTGTTTGAAGAGGAAGTACACCCTTAGAAGAAGGACTTGTATATGATGTATGAGAAGGCAGCCTCTCTGATTTGATTCGACAATGGAGGTGGAATGAAATTAGAGGATTTAACAATTATTTGAATCCTATACTATTTGTTGTTAACTTGATATACTTTACCCTGGTTAGAGGAGCTGCAGCCTGAATAATGATAGTTTCTCTTGTACTGTGATAACCCTGGGGTCTTTAAACTATAATTTATCTGGTTCCCACACTTTGGAATTAAGAGATTATGGCTGCAAACTCAGTTTCAGCTGATAAAATCAATTTTATTTATTTGATATGTGTGTTTTACTCAGATTCAATCTTCTTATTTGCATTTTTACTATTACTGGATATAGTATACTCACTTTAAACACTTGTGTCTTGTTCTGTACGTACTGTGTGGTGTGTTATTTATTTGCTTTTTTTGAGAGTGAATCACATGAATCAAGATCCGAACCAAAATAGGACGCAGGGAAATGCCGAGCAGATTAAAAGACTTGTTTGAACTAAATCTGCGATATTGGGCTGAATATAGAAAATGAAGTTATGAAGGTTTAACCAAAGCTTCACCGTGAAGCAGGGGTTTATACTGACCGAGATTGCAGACGTGTTTTGAATTTTTACTCCCAACCTGAATGAGTGTTTGTGTATGAGTATCATTTCTGTCCTTCTTCCACCCCCTGCTGTTGTGTTTGCATATGAACACCTGTACTGTACCTCTGCCTTTCGGTGTGACTTCTGTGACCAGGTCCTCCACTGTGACATGCTCCAGACCCTTTTCTCTGATCACATCTGGACACAGCGGTTATTCACTTTAATCACACCGCGCAAAAATGATCAAAACAACATCACAGAAACACACACCGTACCTTTGCAGTGTGCTTTCAGCTGATCCTTCCACCCACACTCCACCAGCTTTGCCCTGAGCAACTCTTTCAACCTGCGGCCACACATTTAGTTGACGTTAATGTAAACGGATGTGGATGTTGGAGAAAAAAACAAACAAAAAAACATTCACCGACAAATCACTGCAGAGAAAAGCTCACTTACCGCTCCCGTTCCCCCATTTCTATCAGCTTCTGGTTTATTGCAGCCCTCATTTGTGAGTCTTTGCTCATGATCTGCCTGAAATCAAAGGACAGCGTCAGCCTGCACGCAGCGGAAACAGGGAAATGTATTTAAAATGCGTTTAAATCAGCTAGCAATCACACAGGCGCTACCTTTTGTCGAGAAGGATCAGCTGGGGAACACACGGTCCCTTTACTAAACAGTCCCGTCGGAAACATCAAAGGCGTAAAGGTTCCGACGTCGGAGCGTTTAATTCTTCAACAATCACCGACTAACGTAACATTTGTGTTCAAGAAAATCGTCTGTTTACAAAACAAATATATTTTAGTGAATTATTTTACTCTGTGAAGACTAAATTAAACTGTCTTTAATATAAAACGGAACAAAAACTCAACTTCCCGTGAGCGCGCGAGGAGTTCATGTCCGCCGTGAAATGGCTCCGTGTGGAACAAAACAGGAAACGTGTGTCTGTGCTGCTGGACTTCTTCACCATCCTCCTCCTCCTCCTTGTCCTCCTTGTCCTGCTGCTGCTACACAGGCTGTCATCAACTTGTGAATAAGACAGTCACACTGGAAAACAATGGCTGCGTCTAATTACTCGCTGAAGGTCAACAGAAACCTCCTGGACCCCAACTTTGAAAGTTACAGGTTATCTCTGGACGCCATACCGACGTACAACGTTGAGCTGGATGCAGGTGAGAGAAACTAACTTACAGTGCAGTTAGCTAGCATGCTAGCCTAGCACTGATAGAGCTGTAGTATTACAACTAATGTCACTCCTTATAGTAAACAAGAATGACAAGCTGGGTTATTTAAATTTAAGACAAAAAGCTGATTCATTGCTGATACATAAAAATTTTAAATTTGGATTATTTTGGTTATGCTGTTAACACTGAAGTAGCTCTAGTTTTAGCCCAATAAGTTAGGTTTAAAGTCCTCTACTTAAAGCTGTGTGGGGTTCAGTACTGGATATGTTAATGATACAGGTGATAGAAAATGTATAACATACTAATGTAACTGTCTACTGAAAGCAGTGTTTGTGAGGATTTTGTGCGGTCCACAATGTAAGATCAAACTTTATTGATCCTTGAGGGGAAATTTAGGTGTTATAGCTGCAGGACAAGGCAAAAAAATATGCATTAGATAACAGCGGTTAGTGCTGGTGCCTCACAGCAGGAAGGTTCTCGGTTCGAATCCCCAGGCCAAAGAGGATTAGATTCTCAGGGCCTTTCTGTGTGGAGTTTGCATGTTCTCCACGTGTTTGCGTGGTTTTCCTCCGGGCACTCCGGTTTCCTCCCACCATCGTCAAAAAAACCTGGGTGCTAGGAGCCGGGTCATGTTGCCCCACAGTGGCAGCAGCAGGTCGCAGCGGCTCATGACTAATTCTCCCTCCAACCATGTAGTTTCGTTGTACAATTGTATGATGACAAATAAAGCACAGCTAAGAGAACCCAACCAAAGTGAAGTAAGAGAAAAAGAACAGGTCGAAGTGAGGGAGACTGAGTGTATATAGGGGCGTTCATGAACACATTCATGAGTAACGACAAATAAATGAATAAAATCCCTTTGTTTTAGTGCAAAAAAAGTACATTATGAAAATGTCTCTGAACATTTAATAAACTATCTACGGTGGCCGAGAGGTGCAAACCAACATTACAAAATGTGAAACACTTTTACAAACGCCAAAACAAATGTACAGGTGGCGAACCACTTTTATTCATTCATCTTCTATACCCGGTTATTCCTGTTAAGGGTCGCGGGGGTCTGCTGGAGCCTATCCCAGCTGTCATCGGGCGAGAGGCAGGGGTACACCCTGGACAGGTCGCCAGTCCATCGCAGGGCTAACACAACTCAACTCAACTCAACTTTATTTATAAAGCCCTTTAAAACAGCTGTGGCTGACACAAAGTGCTATACATAAAATACAACCTAAAATATAAGACATCAAACATAGACAATATAAAAGCAATAAAAACAATATAAAAACAATAATAAATGATAAACAGTATTAAAATAATAATAAAACAGAACAGAAAACAGGGTCTCATGCTGTGTTAAAGGCCAAAGAATAAAAATGGGTCTTAAGATGTGTTTTAAAAATGGACAGCGAAGGGGCTTGTCTGATGTGTAGGGGGAGATCGTTCCATAATTTAGGACAGGAAACACAGAGGAAACACAGAGACACAGACAACCATTCACACTCACACTCACACCTACGGCCAATTTAGAATCACCAGTGAACCTAACCAGCATGTCTTTGGACGGTGGGAGGAAGCTGGAGTACCTGGAGAGAACCCACGCAGACACAGGGAGAACATGCAAACTCCACACAGAAAGGCCAGCCGGCCCATGGATTCGAACTGGTGACCTTCTTGCTGTGAGGCATCAGTGCTAACCACCTCGCCTCGCCCACCACTTTTACAAATTTACAAATATCAACCATCAACCATCAACCGGAAAGAGAATGTACCAACTCCGGGGTTGAACAGGAAGTGATAATGGGAGTGGCCAATACGAGTTCATGGTGACCCAAGATGGACATCGATCTAGTGACGTTTGCACCTCCCAGCCACCGTAACTATCCTTTGACAAAACATTTTATGAACGACCTCACATATTTAAAGGAAGCAAAGTGCAATTTTGGCGCATTTGCTGCCATCTGCTGTTTAGTTCAGGGTGTTGTGTTGTGTTATGTCTACAACTCTTAACAAAACAGCTCGACTGCAAGTGGACAAATTAGAAATAAGTGCCAATATTATTGAAAAATTGCAGTTAATGTCTTTTCATCTCATCCTGCTGGGCGTGATTAGACCCTCTGACGGTCCAGTTTTGGCCCACGGGCCATATGTTTGACAAGTAGTGCTCTTAAAAATAAATACTGCCCAGAAATGTCATGATGAGTACAGACAATGTACAAATGTGTTTTGGGTTCATCGCACACCTGATAAAAAAATCAGTATATGGATGTTAAGGCTAAGGTTGGTAGTGAGATTTGGGTCTAATTTCACATTTGCGGTGGCAACTAGCTCGTCTCTGAAGCCTCCACACGCGTTGCACACGAAACAAACAAACAGCAAAGTTGCATAAAAGATGAATGCAGATCATGAGATCAGATCATGAATTTAAAATGTGCACAGAGAGAAGCCAGCATCCACCACTTTCACATCAGTGCTGGCCACAGTACATGCATAAATACATTTTCTAAGTCATGCATATCGTAAAGCAGCTGCATGGCAAGATCTTTGACTGTATTAAGTAGCACATTTAGAGAAAAGTCTAAAAATTGACAATTAAAAATTATGTTGGACTAATATCAATATTTAAAGTTGATATTAGGACACACATGAAGCGTAATTGTACATTTCTCTCTTGAAATACATTGTCTAATCTCTCATTCTGATTTCTTTTTATTGCCATGTCTGCTGCAGCTGTGGAGGAGGTTAAACTGAAGGATACGCAGTACACCTTGGAACACGTGCGCGCTTTTGGCATGTACAATTACCTGCACCTAGACCCTTGGTACGAGGACAGCGTTTTGTTTGTGGACTGCAAAGGACGGGTTCTCAACCTCACCGTCACTCTGGTAAGTTTTTAAATCTCGCCTTATTTCTCTGTTACCTCACCGAACCTGATGGGTAGTGCAACATTTCCGTGCTGCTTTAACGCACACCATAAACCTATACGTATAAATATGTTGTGTTTATTAAATTAAAGATCTGTGTTTCTGATTCACGTGGATTTATTTTGATGCACCTGACACACCAGTAGGTGGTGACCAAATACTGGTGCAAAAGCAGCATCAGCCCATGATGCATTTTTTTGCGGGTGAGGTCCAGAAAACAATCCACAATAAAAGCTATATTGTAATAATAATAGTAATAATAATAATAATAATAATATATTATTGTTAACATATACATTAATGTGGAGTATTACAATGTCCCCAACTTGCTTTGTTTCCAGTGCTAAATTAGAGACAGTTACAAAGAGTGAGAGTCTCAATATTCAGGGAAAAAACTGTCTTTTCAGTCTTTTGTCCGTTGTGTGACTCACAGCAGCAGACCAGGTTTTGTTTGAGTCCTCGTGTGTATGCGGTTAATCACAGGACTGATTACATGATTGACTTTAGGTTCCGATCCAGGTTTGTTACCCGATACCAAGATGTCGAGACGAGGAGCAAAATCATCCAGATGACCTTTTCAGCAGAGACTTCTTTTATGTCTAAGACATCATTGACCGTAATTTGAGATAATTGCCTTCGCATTGTAGTTTTTCTTTCTTTTTTTTTTTTTAAATGTCTAAACTGGCCTGAATGATGATCATCAGCCTATAATCTTGTGAGACAGTATTTCTGGCTTTCAGTGGCATCATTACATGATGTTGCTCAAATTCTAATTACAATGATCACATGATAATTATCGTCCTTGGCAGCCTCTTTTGTGTACATTTCCAGGGGAGCACATAGGCGGTCCGCGCCCGGTTCAGGGCATTAACGGAGTGGATGTCGGAGAGAATGATCTCAAAGGCGAATCATACATTAGGTAGCAATATAATGCGCAGTGTCACGCTCCATGGCAACAACAGGGGCATCTGCTGCATAGGCCTTTTGAAACGCTGTTCCTTGCATATCTATTTATTACTAATGATGTTCTTGGATCGTTGAATCACACGTGAAGTCAAGTCACATGGGCGCCCACATGGCAGCGTGACGGAGCTGCATGTTGTTTTCTTTCATTCAGGTTTTGTGTTGACGTCTTTTAACAATCAGAGACTTTTACTGTTACTGAAATTTAAGAAGGAAGCATCGACCTTTCTTTTTTTTTTCAGTCAGCACCGTCTTTTATTAAACGTTTCTGTGATTCACGACTCGACGGCTCTGAGATTGATTGTTTGGTAGAAGTAAAAGCCGACATTTTACTCCTTTTCCAGTCTTTTCTTAGTGTTGAACCGCAACCATGAACTACATCCATTTTGCACCGCACCCATGCTGCTCTGCCACCGTGAGAGCTCCCGTTAACCTCGGTTAATAATTGATTGCTTCATAATCAGAGGAGTGAAACGGAGTTGATTTGAAACAATCATCATGCACTAACCTCGTCAGTATGGTATTGCGGCATCTGCCAGCGGTGGTCCAATTCCATTTTCTGAGACGGCCGCTCACAGTCTCTTATAAATTTGGTTATCGGCATCCGTTGCAGTCAACCATGCATATATATCAATCCTAATAGATGGATCTGCAATTAACTTTTTGATTGATTCCTTGATAATCAAATAAGCAAAATTCTCATAGAGGAGAATATCTGCCACTTTTCTCGACGGGAGTTTCAATTCAATTAAATTTTATTTATATGGCGTCAATAACAATACAAATTGTCGAATTGTCAAGACGCTTTGCAAAGTCCAGTCTGAAACCTGGCTTGAAACACCTAGAGGAAGCTTTTAAGCGACGGTGGCAAGGAAAAACTCCCTTAACAGGAAGAAACCTGAGCAGAACCTCAAGCTCATATAGGAGGGACCCATGTGCCTAAGGCCGGCCGGGTAGAGACAGAAAAGAGAGAGAAGTGAGAGGATAGGAGGAATGAGATAAACATACATCTGTCATAGATACGTACATCTGACTAAAAGCGTACATGTGGAATCTGATGATGATACAAATACAAGATATAGCTGAAGATGTTGCAGTTCGAGAATATAAGAGGAATCATAGGCAGATTGGAGAATTGTTCATTCAGGTTGGCGTGGTGGTAGGGGGTAAGTAAATTAACATAAAGTATTGCATGAGTAGTAATAGAGGAGAAATTAGATAAGAAATTAGAGGACAGGAGCTCGGTGCCAGAAAAAAGAAATTAGAGGACAGGAGCTCAGTGCCAGACAAGAGAAATTAGAGGACAGGAGCTCAGTGCCAGAGAAAAGAAATTAGAGGACAGGAGCTCAGTGCCAGAGAAAAGAAATTAGAGGACAAAAGCTCAGTGCCAGAGAAAAGAAATTAGAGGATAGGAGCTTGGTGCCAGAGAAAAGAAATCAGAGGATAGGAGCTTGGTGCCAGATAAATGAAATCGGAGGACAGCAGCTTGGTGCCAGAAAAGAGAAATTAGAGGATAGGAGCTGGTGCCAGAGAAAAGAAATTAGAGGATAGGAGCTTGGTGCCAGAGAAAAGAAATCAGAGGACAGGAGCTCAGTGCCAGAGAAAAGAAATCAGGATAGGAGCTTGGTGCCAAAGAAAAGAAATTAGAGGATAGAAACTTGGTGCCAGAGAAAAGAAATTAGAGGACAGGAGCTCAGTGCCAGAGAAAAGAAATTAGAGGAGATTCAAGATTCAAAGAGTTTACTGTCATGTGCACAGTGTAGAAACATGTTTCCCTGTACAGTGAAATTCTTCTTTTGCCGTCCACCCAAATGCGAACAATATAAAATAAATCTTATAAATAGAATATAAAGAGATCAACATCTAACATCTAAAATAACTAGTGCAATTGTCAATGAGCTAAAAAAGAATGAGATGAAGTAGTCCACGGTTTTAGTCTGTTTGTCTGACTATAGAGTCCTGTCAGCTCTTTAGGAGTCTGGTGGCAGCAGGGAAAATGGACTTCTTCAGTCTTGAGGGCCATCTGCATTTCACACTCTGGCCTGAGGGTTGGAGTGTGAACATGCTCTGCAGAGAGGGCAGTGGAGTCCTGGTGATCCTCTCAGCAGTCTTCACCACTCTCTGCTTGCGGTCCATGGAAAGGCCAAGAAAGGCCCTGGTGCTGCCGTACCACACGGTGATGCAGCCGGTCAAGATGAAATTGTAAAAGTTGCTGAGGATCTTAGGCGACATGCCGAACTTCCTCAGCCTCCTCAGGAAGTGCAGTCACTGTTTTTTTTTCCAGTTTTTAACCATTACTTGGTTTCATCCTTCTCCATTAACACATCCAAAATTTCTCTACAGATTCAAATGACTCACAGGAAACTTGGTGTACAGACAACGTACTGACTGACGGGTCTGTTGTGTTGTGTTGTTAATTCAGGACACGGCCCTGGGGAAGCCGAGAGAGGTCTACCGTATAAACACAGAGTCCAGCCAGCGCGAGGACCGTCTTTGCGCCTCCCTCAGCCTCACCTCAGCGACCTGGGCAGCTCTGTCGGACGGCAGCGGCCGGCTGCACCTCCTGCGCACCGGCAAGAGGGGAGACAGCGCCCATGTGAAGTGGGAAGTAAGTGTAACAGCTGTGCATGCTGCTAACAGGCACTGCATTGTAGTTCACCAGTCTGTGTGAAGTCAGATTCATCCTTTGTGACCTTTTTATCGACCTCTGGGAGGATGTGCAACACCCTTGATTGGACTGACGATAACGGCTTCACACTGTGTGTTACTGTATTAACAGTGTGTTGCTTTGTCATCTGCTTTTTTTTTTTTTTTAACTTAACACTTTGTTTTGTATCTGACACTTCTGTAATGCTAATCTCTAGCTCACTGGTGTGTTCACAACTTTTGCAAATTTCGGCAAGATCAGGAATGGAGAATGGAGATATTTTCAATGTCCAGAAACGGAGTGTCCAAATACACAGATCAGCCACAACATTGTGACCATCAAGGAGTATCAGTGCTATGGGGTGGGGGTGTCTGGTCTGGTCTAGGTGGGTGCTACATGTCTAAGTAACATCCACACCAATGAATGCCAGGTCCAAAAGTTTCCCAGCAGAATAATGAATTGTCACAAGGCGGTCAATGTCATTTACTTCTCCTGTCAGCGGTCATAATGTTGTGGCTGATCGGTGTATGCTATATACAGGATATAAACAAGAGCATGCTATACTTATAGGTGATGCATGATACATGGGAGATTGATAGTGGATTAAAAGGATGAATGGAGCCAGCATTCAAAGTATCCGTAGTGGAAAATCTTAAGCACTGAGGCAGAAAACGATGCCAGTGATGATCGTTGTTCTCTTACAGGAGAGCAGCCTGCAGCATGAACGCATTCTCGCATTATGAGCTGACTTGTTATTCATCACGCCGTCTTCTCAAAAGAAGATTTTTTATTTTTTTAACTATTCTGAAAAGTCAAGCTTCAGAGCCAATTTCTGTGTTTAAAAAAGCTCCGGCAGCTTTTGGAAATTGACTCTTACCGGTAAGGAATGAAGTCTGTGATGAGTCTTTGTTCACTTTATCTTGTTAACAGGCGTGCAATTGGGATTGGCTACAAACGAGAGTAATTCTAAAAGCAAAGTTCAAGAGTGGAATTTGTAATGAAGATTCAAGCCCTCGAGTCGGACGGACTAAGGTCCGATGTTGTAATTTTAACTTTCGGCACTCGGGGAGGGGGGAGATCACACCTGAGCCGTAATACGTCTCTCACTTAGTCCGAGTTAAAAGCCAGACATAGTTAATGCAGTCGCATTAAAGTCTCAGCATCACATCACCTTCCCCTGACAACTGATCTAGAAATAATCGTTTGAATTTGCATTTTATTGGGAGAATTAAGACAAACGCCTTCATCTCAGAGGACACTGTAAACCATTTAAAGCCATTTAGCAACATTTAATGCTACCAGCCTTCATTAAAGCAGCTTTTTCAGCCGCATTTGTTTGGTTGCAGCCTTTTATCTGTATAACCATTAGTTTTTTTTGCATTTGTTTACCATTTAAAGTGTGCAGGAATAACTCTCTGCACACTTTAATCAGTTTAACCGCTTCACAAGAAGATGCAGCGACATTTCCTCTAAACCTTTAAAGTTAAATTATTAAAAATGACGGGCAAGTGTTGCCAGAGTGGAAATAACTTAAAAATGTAGGAGACAAATATTTGCAGTGTCTGACACAGAGGGATAAGAACCAGTCAGTAGATGATGTAAAGCAGATGTAAGAGAAAAAAGAAGAGAAAAAAATATGTAAATAAAAGAAATCTAACGGATAAAAAAAGGGATTTTGATGACACTTGGGTAAAGGAATATGAACACATGCACTCTCTAATAAATTACTTCTTATTAGTTTAAGCTAAATGTAAACCTTTGTTCACGATGCTTGGATGTAATTATGTGGATTACAAACATAGGTCAGCCACAACATTATGACCACTGACAGGAGAAGTAAATAACATTGACCATCTTGTGACAATCCAATGTTCTGCTGGGAAACTTCTGGACCTGGCATTCATTCATCAGTGTGGATGTTACTTAGACATGTAGCACCCACCTAGACCAGACCAGGCACCCCCACCCCATAGCAATGACACTCCTTGATGGCAGCAGACATCCCCAGCAGGATGCAGCCTGACACAGACACACACACAAAAACGCTTTAGGAACAACTAAAAAAAAACATGAAGAACAGCACAAGTTCACTAGAAACTGATCAAGTATCTGTGGGATGATCCACAGAGGCCCCTCCCCTCAACCCATCGGCCCCCCCACTAACAACATTCTGCTGCCAGACATCACAGGACGCCCTCAGAAGGCCCATGTCCATTCTCTGATGAGTCAGACCTACACAATATTAGGAAGGTGGTCATAATATTATGCCTGATCGGTGTATTTAATAAATAATAGTCGAATGCTCTGTTGATTCTGATTCTGTGCCCGTAGCCTCTGTTCTCTGAAGACATGGGGGAGCCTTTCACCGTCCTCCACAGCAACTCCCACGTCCAGGGCGGCGTCCACAACATGGAGGTCCTGCTGCTCCGCATCCAGAAGGACCCGCAGGAGACCAAAGGGAGCGGATACTCTGTGTCTCTGGAGTGGATCACAGTCGCCAACACTGCAGGACCCGGTGGGTGGTTCGCTAACACGGTTTCTAGTTTGCTAATTGAGCATGAAGTATGATAAGAGAACTGTGTCACACATAATTATCTTTTTTTTTTTTTTAGCCGTCTTCATGTCCCGTGTAGACGTCTGAATCCAATGTTAATTAAACCATAGAAGGATGCTCGTCATAGTCTTCCTTTAATGGTGTTTAATTATTACGCCACAGATGAGATTAGCGTGCACTGAAGCAAACACTGGCAAGAAGGTTTTTCATTAAAGTTCTTGGCTCTTGCTGAGAAAGAAAGCTCCGACTAACGATTCAAATATTGGGAGGACAAAACAACAGCAGCAGCAGCCTTTTGAGAGTCCCTTCCTCATTTAGTTGGATTTAAAGATGCAGCCCCTTTGATATCTGCTCGCCGCAGCTTAATCTTGTCTCTGGTTTGTTTGGTGTCTCGACTAAAACCACGTTTTGATAATGCAAATCAGCTGGACTGATTAGTCTTTTAATTTTATCAGAGTTTGATTATCATTAACGTCCATGTGCCTGCATGGGGTGCTGTTAAAAGACAACTTTAATAACTGCAAGAGAAACAAAAACATGCTTCACTCTGAAATCAGTGGCTTCTCTCTTTCTTATGAAGTATTTGCAGATTAGGTTTACCTGGGGACAAGATGTGATTTGCACAGGATAAGTAAACTCTGTGTTTTATTCAAATTTACTGACGATATCCCTGGTTGTGATGCCGCTTTCTGCTTCTACTCCACTACATGTTAGAGTTAATATTAAACCTTTTATGCCACTGAACAGTTTGACAGCTTGAAGCCCTATTTGCACGGGATTAGTTTTACCTGGGGACGTCATGTGACTTTGTGTTTCATGCGGCGCATTCACACGGGATAATCGAACTCAGAGGACATTTTACACTCCTTGACAGCTTTAGTTACTTTGCAAATTCTAATGGATGATAAAAAAATATATTTTTGATGCTATTGATCCAGGGGAGGAAATTACCCCCTTATAATACTTGGTGTATTATCCTGCTGTAAGAGGCCTCAGGGAATACAGTTTCCACAAAAGGGTGTAGATGGTTTTCAACGATGCTTAGGGTGGTGCTACGCGTCAAAGTAACATCCACGTGAATTGCAGGACCCAAGGTCTCCCTGCATAACATTGTCCACTTCCTCCGACTAGCCTTACATCCTTGCGTCATGTGTTCCCAAGGTAAACACCCACGTGGCGTTCATCAGACCTGGCCACGTTCTCCTGCTCTGATGCTCATGAACTCGTTTTGGGCACAGACGTTAGCAAGGACATGTGTCCTGACTGGTCTGACTCCTTTCTAGCAGAACTAGCTTCTGCAGCAATTAGAGCTACGGTAGCTCTTCTGTTGGATTGGACCACACGAGAAAGCCTGCAGACCAGGGACGTCCCGTAAGAGCTGCAGGTTTTAAGATGCTCTGACCCAGTCATCTGGCCGTCGCAGTTTGTCAAGTTTGCTCAAATCCTTCCACTTTCTAACACCAACTTTCAGGACATAATAATAATCAGTGTTATTGGTTTCACCCATCATAATATTATGGCTGATTGGCGTGTGAAAATTACAACCTTCACTGCAGCATGACAGAGTTAATAACGGGAAAAATAAACAACTCACTGTGGTATGAACTGAAATATATTGAACAAACAGAAAAGAACGAAATGAGGATGAAGCTGCGCTGTCACGAAGGCAGGATTAACGGGACGGTTGTTGATTTACAGCTTCATGAACAAGAATCATACACCAATCAGGCATAAGATTATGACCACCTTCCTATTTTTGTGTAGGTCTGCCTTGTGTCTCCAAAACAGTTGTGACTCATCAGAGAATGGACATGGGCCTTCGGAGGGTGTCCTGTGGTGTCTGGCAACAGAATGTTGTTAGTGGGGGCCTTTGAGGGGAGGGGCCTCTGTGGATCATCCCACAGACACATGATCAGTTTGGGATCTAGTGAATTTGGAGGCTAGGTCAACACCTTGTGCTGTTCTTCATGTTTTTTTTTTAGTTGTTCCTAAAGCTGCATCCTGCTGGGGATGGCTGCTGCCATCAAGGAGTGTCATTGCTATGGGGTGGGGGTGTCTGGTCTGGTCTAGGTGGGTGCTACATGTCTAAGTAACATCCACACCAATGAATGCCAGGTCCAAAAGTTTCCCAGCAGAACACTGAATTTACTTCTCCTGTCATAATGTTGTGGCTGATCGGTGTATGTTATGCACAAGATGGCTTCATCACCAGAAAACAAAAATGAAATGAGGCAAGAATGAGAAAAGGAAACCATGTAATAGTTCCCTCTCATTCACAGGAGGCTGCAGACCTGCTATTGTTTCCAAAGAGCTGACAGACGGTATATATAAAACCTTTACCCTGGTGGAAGAGCTCTGAGATCCCTGCCTGAGCACTAATGGGAGTCTAGTAAAATAACATGCAGTAGCTCTCACATGAGACGCACAGCTCTGTCTCCATTAGGGTTTAATAGAAGCCAAGATTACTTCACTTTCTTATCATTGCGTCCCCTTGATTCATTTCCACACACAGGTCAGGAGAAGAAGTACGAGGTGAGGAAGAGGAGGGTCCTAAGGGGGAAGTCGGTGCCTCACTATGCGGCGGTGGAACCTCAAGGGAAGGGGCTGATGGTGGCCTCGGAGAAGCCGTTCGCCTTCACGCACGTGGACGGCCGGCCTGTGGAGCAGCCCGAGCCCGAGCCCATGGAGGTGGAGAAGACAGGTGGGTCAGAGGCGTTCAGGGATTTTGTTTAAGCGTTTATGTTTGTTGTTTTCTATTCTACAAACCAGAGTGAGTATTAAACAGCAGTCAGCCATCACCACCTGTGATTTCTTTTCCAAACAGATTAAGATTAAGCTATTTTAAAATGCACATATTCTTTATGAGCTTTCTTATTACTTTATAAAGATATTACGGGCACTGTGTTGGCAAACTGCTGCTTATTTACAGATAATATGCCCAGAGCAGCATTAACTCATCCAGAGTCGTGTTTCTGCACCGGCTCCTCAGAGAAAAAAAAGGTTATTACAAGCTGATCTTCTTTCTTCTTTATTTTTCTTCACCAGTGCTCGGCAGGAGGCGGTTTGTCGTCCTGTTAACACTGTGTCGCATTATTACTGTTACAGCTCCGAGAGTAGGATAAATAAAAGAGAGGTGGCACAAATCAACAGCTCCACAAACTACACCTTAGAAAAAAGGGATTATGATGTTGAATTTCCCTCAGAGAAAGTTCCAAGAAAAACATTATAACCTTTATGAACAGAGGGTTTATTTTTGGTCTTTTATTTTGTGCTGTGTTACCTTTAGCTGACTTTTCCTAACGCACCGGGCCCGTTTCACAATACATACGGACAAAAAGCCTGATAACATGAAACAAATTCTAATATTTGACTGAATTAAGACTAAGTAAACCTTAATACATACAAATTTACATTATAGCATATTATACAAATATTCATATGAGCCTTCTTTGCACCGTCTTCACACACAAACCCTTCAGTAGTCGTGATTTACCTTTCTACTTATTGCTATAATTGCTTTTTTTCTGTTATTATGGAGGATATTTCAAACCCTTTTGTAAAGATCCAGCTGCAGTTTCTTGGTATTCAGCTCAGTCCCGCTCTTAATTTCAGACCCTGACAGTCTGCGTCTAACAAATTTGTGCCGACTGGCAGACCTCATTTAGGCTAGAGTCGTGACGTCCCATCAGAGGATTTGACACAGACGACTTCAGACGCTGAGAAAAACACTACAGGAGGTTTTGACATGGCTCGGCCTTGATCTCATTTATAGCGAGAAAGTATTTTATTTTATTTATTGTTTTTTGTCTGGTTGAAGGGGAACTACTGTTTTTTACAATCTGGACCTTATTTCTGGCATAAAATACGATCGTTTACTCACCCATATAACTTTGGTGTAATTTGTAGTCAGTCGGGAGATAATTAGATCAGTGTATATCCATACAGTGGGAGTGAATGGGGCACCGAAACGCAGCCTCTAATCAACGCATTATCTGCCGCGAAACTCGTTTATTTCACCAATATTTTGTTATGATACACTAGTGCTATTCCCCGTTGAGTCCGGAGTTACCTGTTATCATCATCCGGGGTCTGTAGATTGACCTACATACCCTGGATGATGTCTTCTGACCTGGATGATGTCATCTCTGAGTGTCGCGCTGTACCCAAATTACAGGTACCTGGCCTGGACATCATCCAGGCCCGGTACCTGTAATTTGCTACTGCTATGGTTCGCCCGCAGCCTCAGAATCGGAAAAATATGCAAAAAAATAGCACAATTACAGGTCAACAAGCCGACTGTCGTGGGTGCGTGCCGCACTCAGAGATGACATCATCCAGGACAGAAGACAAAAGGAGTTATCATCATCCGGGGTCTGTAGATTGACCTACAGACCCCGGATGATGATAACAGGTAACTCCGGACTCAACTGGGAATAGCACTAGTGTATGATAACAAAATATTGGTGAAATTAACGAGTTTCGCGGCAGATAATGTGTTATTTAGAGGCTGCTTTTCGGTGCCCCATTCACTCCCACTATATGAATATACGCAGATCTAATTATCTCCCGAATGACTGCAAATTACACAAAAGTTAAATGGGTGAGTAAACGATTGTATTTTATGCCAGAAATAAGGTCCAGGTTGTAAAAAACAGTAGTTCCCCTTTAAGATTACAGTCTGAAACTGAGCTGAAAGTCTCAGTTACACCGTTGTCTCTTACCAGGAGACCTGTCAAATCACTGCACCTGTCATTTCTCAGAAATATTGCGATAAGACTCTTTATAGTTTCCAGTTTTGTCGCATAGTTGCGTGTCTGTGTTTTTTATTTTATTTTATTGTTTTTTCCTGGTGAGGGCCGTACAAATTAATGAACACTTGGTACAAATACATGACGTTGTGTAAATTTGCCGGATTTGGTTAAAAGCTGATTTCCATCCGTGGTCCCCTGTCAAGTGTTGACTTCTTTCGGTGATAAGCTTTAAGAGCTGCAGGTTGAAAGCATCAACGGACTAGTTTGGTAGTCGCCATAGAAACGTCTGAATATTCCCAATCAGCCTGAGGCCTCTGACGGATCTGGTAATCTGTATTTGTGTGCACAGAGTTGCTTCCAGGCCATTAATTCCTGTTGGTACTGATACTGTGTTAAACAGTGTCCTTGTCTTCTCTTACAGACGGTCTTTGATCAATACGGCTGTTCACTTTGTGGAAAAGTCAAGTGAGATGTTTGGATGGCCTGGCTAAGGCCTGCATTTAGTCAATATTACCCATGTAACGTTTTTATATAATCAAAAAAATATGGCTGTGAAAAGCAGCACATTCACACATTTTATTGAACCAGGTTTGTCCCACTGAGATCAACAATCTCTTTTACATTGTTCTTTAACATAAAAACACAACATCAGATCAAAGAGTTGCAGAACATAGAAATGCTCTGGTATAACATTTTCACACAGACATACAGAACTCAGGGATGGTAAGACTGTAGATTGTTCCATGCAGCCGGAGCACAAAACCTAAAAGCTGTCTTTCCCAATTCAGTTCGTACCTTAACAGGCGGTTTATGCGTCAATTTGATGCCGTAGCTACGGCGTCAACCCAGACCCTAGCGTAGTAGCCTGACGTACACCTCCCCAGAAATGTAACCACGTGTCACGGTGACGCAGACCGCAAGAGCTGCGATTGGTCCACTTAGTAGTAGCGTGTTTCCGTTTTAGAACTTCCATCTCCGCCGTCGAGGAAAGGTTAACTGAGGAGGTTCCGAAGATACAAACATTTGTAGGACTCATCTTTGCTAATATTTCGGTGAAAGTTTCATTCGCCGTTGTTGAAAGTGAAGCAGGAAGTAGAAACAAAAATGAACCCGACACAGTGCTGACTAGTGTTTGGGTGGCGTTCTTACAGAGCGAGCCAGACTCAAGTATAAATGGCTCACACCGGCGTTGGCTTCGTACGTAGGTTACGGTGTTTGTAGGAACCACAAATTGCAGTACATCCTTAGAACAGAGACTGTATTTTCCGTATTATTTATATGTTAAATTTTTAATCAATTGAATCTTCTAGAAAGATGCAAACTCACACTTCTTAAATTTTCATGCCACCAAAATCTTTCCTTGAATTGTGAACATTCATATCCAACTGGTCCTTCACACTCATTTCTTCTGACAACCTCTAAACAGGCAGACTAACAGCTCCTCTCTTCCTCAATAAGATTACCGAAACGCACACAATGACCCAGACTGAGCACGTGTTGATGCCGCAGAACAGAATAATGGCAGCTTTTCAGTCGATCCTTTTATCAGCGCTCTGCCTTTCTCCTATCGGAGAGGAAGAAGTGGATTAGGTGTCAAGAGAGGAGGCGTCTTCAAAGGAGCTCGTAAGTGATGGGAGAGGAAATGCAAAAAAACAAAACAAAAAGGGAAGTGGGAGAGATGCAGGTGAAGATAGAGAACAGATGAATAGTTGGAAAAGTCGTAAAGATTGCACCAAAACTCTCCACTTTAAAATATACGGACACAAAAAGCAGTGAGATGTTGCTACGGATCGTTTATAACTCTGCGTAATCGCACTATTTTAAAGTTTTGACTAGAGAGAGATCAACACTTAGGTAAAGAGAAGATTTGGAAATGAAATGGAAGATTTGGCTGCTCCATCCTCCTCATTAGTTCCTTTGTTGATTCAGTTGACAACAAAAGGTGATAATGAAGACGCCTTACTTCCTCGCGTCCCTCATCAGAGTTGAACAGCTTCAGCTCTGAATATTCAGAGAGAGAGAGTTGTGTCCGACATTTATGGCACACACTTATCTCTACGTGGTATGTTTTCCTGCACGTTAAATCCAAGTAAATATGCAAACGAGTATTGTTGTGTAGGTAGATGATCACTGTGACGGCTGCATTGATATATTTATGTTACACACACAGAGTGAACAACATTTATTGGCTTACAATTCAGTGTTCTGCTGGGAAACATTTGGTCCTGGCATTCATGTGGATGTTACTTAGACATGTAGCACCCACCTAAACGTTGCTACTGACCAGGTACCCCAACCCAAATAGCCACAACACCACGATGACTTCTCAGGAACATCTCAAAAAACATGAAAGTAAGCCAAAGTGTTGACCTCGGATTCAAACCGCCCAGATCCCAAACTCATCAAGTATCTGTGGGATGCACTGAACCTTTCCTGTTGTTACTTAGACATGTACCGACCACCTAAACGTTGGTACTGACCTGGTACCCCCACCCAAATAGCCACAACACCACAAAAACTTCTCAGGAACATCTCAAAAAACATGAAAGTAAGCCAAAGTCTTGACCTCGGATTCAAACCGCCCTGATCCCAAACTCATCAAGTATCTGTGGGATGCACTGAACCTTTCCTGGTCCACAGAAGCCCTTCCCCTCAACCCATGGGACCCTAAGGCTCCCACTATCAGCGACCTGGTGCCAGACACCACAGGACACCCTCAGAAAGCCCATGTCCATTCTCTGATGAGTCACAACTGATTTGGGAGACCTACACTGTTAGACAGGTGGTTTTAATGTTGTGGCTGATCCCTGCATACATACAGTACTTTTCTATGATCTGTGAGGAGAACCGAAAAATCCATCAGAAACAAGAGACGCCAACTAGTTCATTGATATATTTATGTTCTACACACAAACAGGATGGAAAAAAAATAGTCTGAAAGAAAACGGTGTATGGATCTGTCTTAAGATCGGCGACAGATGAAAAGGACTGTGCTGATGAAAGACAGACACAGAGGGACTTTATTTTAGAAATATTTATCAGAACAACCTCCGACACGCTCCCCGAAAAACGCGATTTCAAGCGCGAGGCTGCAAAACTGTGTGGGACGAGGCTCGCGATGAGATCCTTTTGTTTCATTTATGATTACGCGCTTGGCAGCAACAGCCGCTGTTCTCAGGCATCTGTGCACTTTTAGAGGGAAGTTAAAGAAGGACACAAGGATTTCTGTTCATTCATTCTCCAGCAAAGCTTTTAACGAATGTAGCCTGTTGACTTCCACTCTGTTCAGTTAATACATGCACCTGGACGTTGCTGGCAGTATTTACTTACTTTGTGTTTCTTTATAGCATACCGCACAGAACAGGTTTTGACATTAGTCACAAGCTCCAAGACAAAAGATAAGAAGCAGCAGAAATGTTCCTGTGAAGGAAGCAGCTCGTACTTTCGTTACCGGTAATCTCTCAGAGAGCACATAGTCCTCTCATATAGTTTGGGATGTATGTTTTTCATTAAAGTAAGAGCAGCAGTTCATTAAAAATAGTCCTCTTGACCACAGCAATATTGCTTTAAAAAAATAAAAACTAAAAGATGAATCAGCACCTGGCTTGGATCAGAAACAGCTGACGTGTTCCTTGGCTCATATCCTCACATGGCACTAAATGTAATTGAAATCTATATGCAGGCACACAAAGGATTAGGAAACACATACACCGATCAGCCACAGCATTATGACCACTGACAGGAGAAGTTAACAACACTGACCGTCTTGTGACAATTCAATGTTCTGCTGGGAAACTTTTGGACCTGGCATTCATTGGTGTGGGTGTTACTTAGACAATGTAGCACCCACCTAGACCAGACCAGGCACCCCCACCCAATAGCAATGACACTCCTCAGCAGGATGCAGCCTTGCACGCACAAAAGCGCTTTAGGAACAACTCAAAAAACACGTTGTTGACCTGGCTTCCGAATTCACTAGATCCCAAACTGATCCAAGTATCTGTGGGATGATCCGCAGAGGCCCCTCCCCTCAAATCCCCTCCTACCCCCCACACTAACAACATTCTGTTACCAGACACCTAAGGACACCCTCAGAAGGCCCATGTCCATTCTCTGTTGAGTCACAAGGGAGACCTGCATAATGTTAGGAAGGTGGTCATAATGTTATGCCTGATTGTTGTATAGAGGTTCATTAGAACTGGTTTGACTTCACACATGTTTACCTTTCATCGCTTAAAGTGTGGATTTTGTGGATGATGTGATCACAACTGGCCGGCCTCACGTAGGTGTGCTCTCACCTGCCATTCACTCCTCCAGACCTCATCTCAGTTTCCTGCTCTTTTGTTTCTAAACAAACACTGACACCATTTAGAGCGCAGTAGAATATTGTGCAACAGCTGTTGTCTGTCTCTAATGGATCTCTACCTACGGCTGTTTCGGGACAATAAACCTGTTGTTTTATGTGCGACTTGGAAGTATGATACAAACTGTGGAACATATTGAGGGGTCTACTCTCATATTTGTTCATTTATTATTTATTTATTCTTCATCTCCGTCCTCCTGTTAATTATTTTAGAGAGTTTAGTTTATAATTATTGTAATTACTAAGAAAATATGACTACAACACATTGATTATCGAGTATTTTTTCTTAACGAACGAGACAAAACTCTGCAAGAGGACGTCAGTCGATGCTGCCGGGACACGTTGTGTTTTCACGCTGCTTACAGGATAAGGTCACAAATGGCCTAGATCACCTCCACATGTGTTCTGAATGATTAGATCTCAAACGTGTCCTCATTGTGTCCCGGGTCTGTTCACACTTATGCTTCAAAATGGTCACTTGAGATCAGATCACACTGAAACTACCAATTATTTTTGTCATCAGTTCACCTTCAGATTTGTTTTCTCTCAGGTGTTTAGTTTATAAAATGACCACATCGTGTTTTAATTGTTAATTTAACCTTCTGATAGTTCTGTACAGCAATGCAGATTTAAAAACTCAATGAATTTATATTGTGCCACACAGAATTGCCACAGTCCTATCACTCGGCTCTGTCCTGGTTGTTCCCACCTGTGGTTTGATCATTCATTTATTTTAATAGTCTCCCATCTGCAGCGCCGCTGAATATTCAACAGTAATTCCCTTCCATCTCCTCACTGTAGCATCAGATGTTTTATGTATGACTCCGGCAGCTGGCTCAGGGCTATCGTTAACTTCAGCACCGTACATCTCTTCTTCTTTTTGAATTTAGAGCCCATTTACTTTTGGCAGCAGACGGCAGAGGACATCACGGTGTGTGTGCGCATGCCCGAGGGTCTCACCAAAGAGGAGGTGCAGTTCAGGCTGACGGCGGACAACATGACCATCGGAGTTCAGGGTTTCCCTCCCTTGCTGGGGGGTCAGCTGTACGCGTCTGTAGACCCGGAGGCCAGCGCCTGGATCATCAAGGATGATAAAAGGTTTGCATTCTCCAACGTGCATAGCTGAGACCGTAGTGACTCAGAAAACCTTGCAGGAATATTTAAGCTGTATTGGATATTGCTTTTGAATGAGGTGATCGGGAAAGAACAGTTTCAACATGCAATGCCTTTTCTTAAAGCAGAACTGCATCTCATACACTGTATATAGTTGCCAACCTCTTATTCTCATTTTAAACATATTCACAAATCAGCCACAACATTAAAACCACTGACAGGAGAATTTAATAACATTGATCATCTTGTGACAGTTCAGTGTTCTGCTGGGAAACTTTTGGACCTGGCATTCATTGGTGTGGATGTTACTTAGACAATGTAGCACCCATCTAGACCAGACCAGGCACCCCCACCCCATAGCAATGACACTCCTTGATGGCAGCAGCCATCCCCAGCAGGATGCAGCCTGACACACACACACACACAAAAACACTTTAGGAACAACTAAAAAAAACATGAAGAGCAGCACAAGGTGTTGACCTGGCCTCCAAATTCACTAGATCCCAAACTGATCAAGTATCTGTGGGATGATCTACAGAGGCCCCTCCCCTTTAGAGACCCCCCCACTAACATCATTCTGTTGCCAGACACCACAGGACACCCTCAGAAGGACACCATGTCCATTCTCTGATGAGTCGCAACTGTTTTGGAGGCACAAGGGAGACCTACACAATATTAGGAAGGTGGTCATAATGTTATGCCTGATTGGTGTATATTGACTATGAGAGAGATTTCCGAAACAGTTTGGATCTTGGGTCAGATACACAAGTAAGTAATTATTTTTAGTTCCAATAGCCTTGGTCTTTTTATGATTGTATTAAGTGTAGTGGAGAATATTCTTCATTAAAGACAAACATGCTCTCATATATAGAGAAGAAATCCAGGCCTTGAAAAGGTGTCAAAGAACGAAATGAAACTTTTTTTTTTGCACATGGTGAAAATAATCTCATAGCATAGAGTTGTTTTCTTCATTTCCCATTAACGTATCCACCTCCCTTCAGAGGTGAATATTTCCATTATTTCTTTTTCCTTTTACAACACAGAATCTCATTACGTGGGATTTTATGACGCTGCTCTGCTGAAATTCACTGTGTTATTGTGTGTCTCTACGACCCTGGTAGCAGTGTTGTCGGGGTCGGTAGCTGAAGGCAAATTGCTGCCAGGTAATGAGGTAGACCCGGAGTGATTCAGGAAGTCTTAGTTATTAAATAAATCCACACCACTGGGAGAGAGGTCCCTCGACCGGAACAGGGAGGCCGGGACAAACTACCGCTGCCAGGCTTGTGAGAGGAGCTTTGGTGCAGGACATAACTCTGGCTCATGCTTTTAAGTTGGTGAAGAAAACTGCCCAGCTTGACTATGGGGGCATTGTAGGTCGGTAATAGCAGTGGACATGGTCAGTAAAGGCCTGCAGGGATTTATTTTTCATTTTTGGAAGTTTGTAGTTCTTAAAATGTCAGGACAGGGTGAGAAATGCCTGCTGCAGTTTCCCAGACACCACCTGATGTCTTTACACTGTCTTTACGATGAAACACTTTAAACTGTTCATTTAATTTAATGTCACAAAAGGCAAAAATAGCAAAAAATAGTCACATTTGAGAAATTGCAGCTGTTTCTTCATGAAGACATTGTTGGTCAGTAATGGGAGTAAAGATGGTCAGTTAAGACCAGTTTCATGCCAGCATTATATAAAATACAGTACTGTAAAGGATCTAATCAATGCAAAAGATCAAGAGGTCTACAGTCTCACACCTCAGATAAGATCAGATCACTCAAGCTACATTACAGGCTTCCTTTATACAACTTTGTCAGTAGCTCATAAGCCTGGTGCCGTAGTGACAGCATTTTTGATTTCATCATGGGGTTTGTTTCCATCGATACAAAGAAAAATCACCTCTGCATGCAATTGAATAGCCCTCCAACCAGTCAGAGTCATTTTGTTATAAACAAACTTAACTCAGTCACGCTAAGTTGATGCCTGGCCCAGCTGATCTTTACTGGAGCATAATCAGGTCCCAACTTTCACCCTACAAAATATAGTCAGTGGGGGAACTTTGTGCTAGTGTCCTGGTTATTAGCAGATTGAACCGGACTAGACTAGACTAGTAACCCCATTTACTGAACTAACTAAACTATAAATTAGACTAAACTAGACTAGACTAGACTAGTAACCCAATCTAAATTAAACTAAACCAAACTATAAACTATAAACTATCACTAAACTATATTAGACTAGACTAGACTAAAATCATGTAATCTCATTCGACCCAATTTAAACTAATTTAAATTAACCTAACCTAAACTAAACAAAACTATAAACTATAAACTTACACTAAACTAAACTAGACTACACTAGTAACCCATTCTTAACTAAATTAAAGTAGACTAAACTAAACTAAACTAAACTAGTAAACCCATGCAATCTCATTTAACCCAATTTAAACTAATTTAAATGAACCTAAACTAAACTAAACTCTAACCTATATACTCTAAACTCTCACTAAACTAGACGAGACTAGACTAGTAAACCCATGTAATCTCATTCAACCCGATTTAAACTAAACTAAACTAAGCAGGACTAAACTAAAAAGCCTGGGTAACTCTAGTAATTTGTAATAATTGTGGTGTCTTAATCCTGAATTTAATCAACTCAACTCTAAATTATAATTCAACTCTAAATTCAACTTTAAACTCAACTTTAAACTCAACTTTAAACTCAACTCAACAAAAAAAATTCGATTTGGATATGTAGGAGTTCAACGAAACTACACTAGTAAACCCATGTCATCTCATTTAACCTAATTAGAATTCATTTAAACTAAACTAAACTAAACTAAACTAAGCAGAACTAAACCTAAAAGTCACGTAGGACTAGTATTACCCGAGGAACTCCTTGCAAAGTCTTAATCCTGAAATCTCAGTGATTTGGTTGGGGTGCGTTTTTAAGGATTTTTGTTTCCTCTACGCCTTTCTTTTGCCTCTTTCCTCCTTGAGAATGATGGAGTCTGTCTTGGTCATTATATTAATAAAAGTTTGGGTGTAAATTCAGGAGGAGGTTTCTACACATCATGGAGACCCATTCACAGGTTCTGGATAGTTTTTTTGAATCATGCCCTGGGATCAATACAGTCTTCTCACATCATGTTTTATTCTTTGAGTGTTATATGATGTGACATTATATCTGAGGATAATTAGTGATTAGATTTGAGGAAAAACACAGATTTCTACATCGTGTTGACGTTTTTAAAGCGTTGGACACCAGTTACAGGAAGAGAAATAAAGATTCTGTCTCAGCCTCTTTAGACTAAACCAAACTACATCCTCTGTGATTCAGCATTTCAAAACAATAATAAAACTAACAGACTGTTCATAAGCACTGGATCTATTGATCTGGTTGTCAATATGAGTTGAGTCACATCCTCCACTTTAAGACACTTTATATTGTGTTTCCTTCTCTGCTTTCCGTTCCCTGAATGCAAGTCCTCCAATGCCCCTTTCAGTTTAAAAACATATTACATAGCCATATTTTTCCTAATAACCCTTTATAAGTTTAAAGCTTCCTGAGTGTACCTGCCTCTCTGTGTGTTACTGCGTCTGAATATTGCTTTGATTGAAGAGCTGTGACGTGGACATGCGTATTTCTGTTTTTATTCTTTGAGCCGATTTCTCCTTATCTATCAGAGATGCGTTCTACCATCAGGGATGTCTTCTCTTGGTCTTTATGGGTGCTTTTATGTCGTATAAATATCTCAGAAATCACTCCTCTCTTCTGGGTATTTTTCTATAGATGCACAAAGCACATTATGCTTGTAAAAAAGCGTGTGTGTTTGTATTTGTGTGTGTTTGCAGACTGGATCTGGATGGCCTTTTACATTGTGAATACAGAGGAGAGGGGTTGAAGCAAAGCATTGTAATCCCATTGTTTGTCCTCAACATGTTTTTCCCATAGCTGAGCATCATCCTGCTCCTCTGTGTCCGGAAGTGAATTAAGAAGCTGTCCCTTTGTGTGTCTTTTACATCTTACCATCGATGCCCAAATATAGAGCCGTTTTATAACATCCATCTGGTCAGTGGAGTAAAACAGGAGAATGGCTTCTGAAGAGAGATGTCTGAATGCTTAGGTTAAAGCTGCAGATTTCAAAGCAGACGTAGGGGGGTGACTATTTTTGTGCCGAGACTAATATGTTGATGATGTTCATTTATGATCAGACCAGGGTTAGAGCCAATACTAGGGTTGAAACAAGCAATTATTTTTCAATCATCGTTTGTTAATGTCTAATGACACATTTTGATGCCATGTCACTGAGTGAAGGAGCCTACCAATAGACAATGGTTGGTTCCTTCATTCACTAGAGAATGGACATGGGCCTTCTGAGGGTGTCCTGTGGTGTCTGGCAACAGGATGTTGTTATTGGGGGGGCCTTTGGGGGGAGGGGCCTCTGTGGATCATCCCACAGATACTTGATCAGTTTGGGATCTAGTGAATTTGGAGGCCAGGTCAACACCTTGTGCTGTTCTTCATGTTCTTTTTTGAGTTGTTCCTAAAGCGTTTTTGTATATGTGCTTGTGTCCTGGCTGGGGATGGCTGCTGCCATCAAGGAGTGTCATTGCTATGGGGTGGGGGTGCCTGGTCTGGTCTAGGTGGGTGCTACATGTCTAAGTAACATCCACACCAATGAATGCCAGGTCCAAAAGACAAGATGGTCAATGTTATTTACTCCTCCTGTCAGTGGTTTTAATGTTGTGGCTGATCAGGTGTATGTAAATAATATTTTAGAAATTTTGTTCAGTGTAAAGAACCATGAGGTCTAATTTGAGGAACAGGTAACTTTCCACTTTATTCCTTATAATATTTTCTGCCTATTTGTTATTTGCCTGGTCTGGTCTATTTAGAGCGTTCTCCTTTTAGCCCTATTCACTGAACCATAGTGCAGTAGAGAACACGTTATGAATCCTGTACCAAGAAACGTGACAAAACACCAACATAATTCATCCTGGTGTCCTTGCCTAATACAAAGCTGCGACTGTGGAGCTTCATCCCTGACGTCCATGAGAGAATGTGAGACTGCGTCGCTCTGGGAAAAAATGCACATATCCATAATGTATGTATAACAAGGAAGATAATGCCATTGTAATTTTATTCTGATTTATTCATTCATAAAGACTCATCCTCATTACCGTCATTTAAAGCAACACAGAGAAAAACAGGCCCTTCTGTTCTGTCATATTGAGTTCATGGTGAACCTCAAGTATCGTCTGTTGACCAGATGAGTGTAGACGGTCTGAATAACATTAGTCCCCACCTGCATCCTTGTAGGCGGTTTAGGCTTCTGCGTCAATTTGACGTCATAGCTACAATGACTACAGCCTAGACCCTGTGTAGACCCTAACGGCGTAACGGACGTACACCTCCCCAGAAATGTAGGAAGACCATGAAAGGGGTCTAACTAGTGCGGGAAACTAAAAACTAGTTCGACAGACGCTCACTGGCGCTCCCACATGGGGACTGGCCGACCATCTGCTTGGTGTGCCATAGATCTTATAGGTATGTAAGATACGTAGATTCAACCTGGTAATATTTCTGCTTTTTTGTCGCTTTCTTCCTCGATCTATTCCGCAACACATCTTCAAACACATCTCAATTGCCGCTGCTTCTGCTGAGGAACATAATTTGTGTTGAAAACACACTGTCGCCAGTTCTGCCAGCCTGCACGGCCTCTTCAAGTTCTCCTCTGACCTCTCTCATCACTGGCTGCATTTTAGCCCACCAGACTCCTCCTGATTGGATGTTTACGGCTTGATTGCATCATTCTCATCTTAAGTGCCACAAAAAAATCAGGCGGAAAATTGTTGAACCAAAGCTTTTGCCTTTGAAGCATCTCCCCACTTGTGTAATTTATGTAACCAGTGAGTGATCTTTGCACGACTCAAGAGATATTATTAACATATATATGAGTCTTTCACCATCAGCAGACTGAGAAAGTATATGTGTTTGTTTGTGAATGTGTCCTCAGTCTGGAGGTGACCCTGCAGAAACGTAGCGAGGGACCAATGTGGCAGGAGCTGGTGTTGGGAGACAGGAGAGGGGAATACGTGATGAACGATGAGCAGGCTGCCCTCATCCATGAGAGACTGACCCACCTCACCTCTGAAGACCTGGTAAGGGCTTTCTCTTTACATTATACGAATAACTCCAATAATAAACGTAATGGACAGTCTCTTATCTCTACCACTAATATCCAGAGGGAGAAGTCACACTCTGTGCAGAGTTCAGAAATAGAATTAATGGTATATTTCAGCAGCAAATTTCAATTGGAAGATGGTAATTAATTTCCTGTTTGCTGGCACAGTATCTTGAGGTAGATTACATATTGGATTTGTGGGAATATTAACAAAGTTAAGAGTTTCATTATCTTAAAGGGGAACTACTGTTTTTTACAACCTGGACCTTATTTCTGGCATAAAATACGATCATTTACTCACCCATATAACTTTTGTGTAATTTGCATTCCCGAATCTCGTTTGGGAGATATTTAGATCTGCGTATATCCATATAGTGGGAGTGACTGGGGCACCGAAACGCAGCCGTTCATTTCACCAATATTTTGTTATCGTACGCTAGTGCTATTCCCCGTTGAGTCCGGAGTTACCTGTTATCATCATCCGGGATCTGTAGATTGACCTACAGACCCCGAATGATGTCTTCTGACCTGGATGATGTCGTCTCCGAGCATTGCGCGCACCTGCGACGGTCGGCTTGCTTACCTGTAATTTGCTACTGCTGGTTTTTTGCAACATGGCAGAATATTTTTCCAATTCTCAGGTTGTAGACGAACCACAGCAGTAGCAAGAGTTTCGAGGCAGATAATGCGTTATTTAGAGGCTGCGTTTCGGTGCCCCAGTCACTCCCACTATATGGATATACGCTGATCTAATTATCTCCCGACTGACTAAAAATGACACCAAAGTTATATGGGTGAGTAAACGATCGTATTTTATGCCAGAAATAAGGTCCAGGTTGTAAAAAACAGTAGTTCCCCTTTAGGATTATTTTTCCTTTGGATTTTGTGTTTTAAAAACACATTTATCATGTTTTTACAGTAATTTCTGTACATTTTCTTACAGACTGAAAAAGATAATTTTTTTACTTTTTATTTTTTGTTTTTAATTATTTAAATTATGCCCATGAAATCAAATTCATTGTTTCATATGATTTGCTTTGTGCCACACTTAACCAACAACGACAGAAGTATTTTTAGAGTTTTAGAGTACTGCATTCAGGGGCGTGTACTTAATTTACATCCAATGAACCCTTTATCAAATTTCCATGCTCTTCCCTTTTCTTGCGTCTCTCCTTCACTCCTCCTTCAGACCTTATGACATTACTCCAGAAACAACATCATCATGGTTGACCTTCCTGTTTTCTGTATTCGAGTAGGGCTTAACATAAAACACACATCTCAATATAAGTAATCCATAACCTCGATACTAAAACATGCACTTGAATTATTGGAAATTTAAACTGCAGTATGAAAAACCGTTATTACATTATTAGGCATTGAGAAAGTGGAATTTATGGAATCATTGTAGTATTTACATTAGACTGTACAGGTTTAAGTTTTCAATTGAATTTTATTTATGTAACATCAGTAACAATATAAAGTGTCTCAAGACGCTTCACAGGACCTGACCCCCAGAGTAAACACTAAGCTAACTAATTTTTAAAAGGAAGAAACCTTGAGCAAAACCCAGCTCCAGGAGGCATATTATTTACATACACCGATCAGCCACAACATTAAAACCACTGACAAGAGAAGTAAATAACAGTAACCATCTTGTGACAATCCAGTGTTCTGCTGGGAAACTCTAGGACCTGGCATTCATTGGTGTGGATGTTACTTAGACATGTCCCACCCACCTAGACCAGACCAGACACCCCCACCCCATAACAATGATACTCCTTGATGGCAGCAGCAACTAAAAACAACACGAAGAACAAGGTGTTGACCTCGCCTCCGAATTCACTAGATCCCAAACTGATCAAGCATCTGTGGGATGATCCACAGAGGCCCCTCCCCTAAACCCGTAGGACCCAAAGTTGCCAGACACCACAGGACACTCTCTGAAGGTCCATGTCCATTCTCTGATGAGTCACAACTGTTTTGGAGGCACAAGGGAGACCTGCACAATATTAAAAATCTGTGAACACTTTTCCAGATAATTAGTACAAACTTATTTAATTCTATACTCTGGGATTTAAATGTTACCAAATCCTGTCACTAGGAACCCACAAACATTTCATATATTCAAATAATACGGGTGAAAATATGAATCTTTCATGGTGTATATTATCACATGGCCCAGATCCTCTTATCAAACATCAGCCTGAATCACTCTGGTGTTAAATCACTCAACAGTACGTGTTTGAAAATATTACACGGCCATAAAACACGAAACACAACTTACACTTGTTTGTTTTTCCTGAGGTTTTCTCACGACCTCGCATACATTTCTTATTTAAGTCACACCTCATCAAGCTTTCAGCATCTCTCCCTCCTCTGAGGCCTCTCCCGTCGTTTCTCTCCAGCTGCTCTGAGCCTTCCTCCTCCTCCTCCTCCTCCTCCTCTACACCCCTGTACACCATCGTCGCTCTCAGGCTCATGTTTGCCAGCATTTTTAGCCACTTCCTCCCTCACCCTTCATTAGTATCATCTGGGCCCACTTGAGGCCCTCGGTGCCGATCGAGCCTTTTTACATGTTAATAGATGCAAAACAAGTGTAACCGTGGCCTCTGTCGTGTTCTCCTGCTCCTCCTTTTCTGTCCAGAATGGAAACGCTGACAGAGACAAGCCCCCTTGTAACTCTCAGGAGCTGGAGGACTGTGATGGGTTTCCAGAAGACAGCTCCAGCCTCACTCACTTTGATGAAGAATCACTTAAGCCCACTCAGGTGGTGAGTAACACCTCTCTCCTTCACTGGTAAACACTTTGATTCTCCAACCCTTCAGGTGTGCGCCTTCATGTTTAACGTTTTCACTCCTTTTCTATCACTTTGTAATCCCCTCCGAGAACAGTGTTGGCTACCTGGCGCTTGCTACCACTACAGGAGCGCATTTTTATTCAGCCTTGCCCCCCAGTGGATAAGCCAGTGCTGTCATTGGCCTTTAACAAGCCACTTGACCAGAGAGCCCCCGCAAAGGCCCAGTAAAGAAGAACAGGCTACTTCATCACCGGTCCTCGTGACTTGAATTGTAAGAAGCTGTAGCGGCGTAGCTGACAGCTATTTTTATAAATGGCCATGCTGAGAATATATTCATAAAGGAGCTACCTGCCGCTTGGCGGGGCGGTCAAGTGGCTGCAGTGGCGCTACATCATTGAAAAAGCTGCAGGTCAGATCTCATATGACGCATTCAACGTGCAGATTTGCTTTCTGACGTCCGGGTCCGTGCTCTTTGCCTCCGTGTTTCATGCTGATCCACGTTTTGTGAATGCTGTGCGAGTCAGAATCTTATCGACGTTTTCCTTTTGTGCGGAGGAAGGCGTGGAAGAAAAGATTGATAGCATCTCTCCACTGAATAAAAAATGGCCTTCGTCAATATGGCACCTTTGAAACTGCTTGAAATGAAAACGACTGGTCTCTGGAATTTATGATTTGGCTGTAGAAGGCACCAGAATGTTAAGTAAAAAGTCACAGGATTTGTTAACTCTAAGCTACATTTAGAGTAGCTTTACAATAGTGATTTTACATAAATGCTAAAGGCCGTGACACACCAAGCCAACGGTCGGCACTTCTTTGATGCTTGGGCGTCAGTGAACATCTGTGGCCCGAGTTTTTGCAGTGTGTCCTGCACATAGACTGTATATAAATATGAACGACGTGATCCTGCTTGGATAGTGTCAAATAACTAACTCAAACGAAACTTATCCAAACAATTGACACTTGAACACTCATCAAGATTATGTTAACTACCTAAAATGACAGAAACCATCCTTGAAAAAAAATTTGTTTGGCTCAAGTCCCATCCACTAACATGGAGGGGGCGGAGCTTATGACCTATACTGCAGCCAGACACCAGGGGGAGCTCTACTTGCTCTGGCTTCACTTTAGAGGAGCAGTTCAGCGTCCATATTTATATGGTGTATTGTCCTGCACCATTAGCACTACCTGGACCTTTGTCGCTGGCTTTTCAGGCGATTCAGCTTGTTGAACCGGTGGCTTAGAGAAACATTGGACAGATCTTATAGACGTCAAGTGATGATAGTAAACAAAAGAACAAGACTCTTCTTGTTTTATATCTTCGTCTCCTCTGAAAATTCAAATACAGGAATGTCTAGAATGAATAAACTGTAGACCATGAGCATGATTCAGGAGAGGCCGGCTCTATATGAGAGTTTGTAGCTCTTCCTTGCTTCCTAGGCTCCCAGCAAATAGTAGCACTTCCAGTTTCCCAGAAGAGTTGTACCCCGATGAGTCATCAACATTAAAACTGACAGGAGAAGTGAATAACATTGACCATCTTGGACCACACACATTCATTGGGGGGACCAATACATTGGTGTATTGGTATAGCAATGACACTCCTTGATGGCAGCAGCCATCTCCAGCAGGATACAGCCTGACACAGGCACACGCACAAAAACGCTTTAGGAACAACTAAAAAAAAAAACATGAAGAACAGCACAAGGTGTTGACCTGGCCTCCAAATTCACTAGATCCCAAACTGATCAAGTATCTGTGGGATGCACAGTTGGGATGCCAGTAGTTCATTGCTGTCGGTTTGGCGTGTCTGTACCTAAAGTTGTTGTGCTTTGCCGCGATAATGAAACACGAAGAGGGTTGTTGGATAACCCAATATTTTAGATAAGAAATTCACAAATTCACATTTTATCAACTGGACAGATCCAGATTTTCGCCCACATTATGGTGTTTGATATAAAGGTTAAGGGATCAGCATACATCCTCTTGACAGGAATGAATGTTTAAATTTCATAACGGCCAATGTAAAAGCTTAAAATTCAATCCAAATCCCAAACAATAAACTCGTGGCTCTCAAGGAAAGTGAGAGGGATCATCAATGTCAGTAACTTTCATTCTGTGGTCATTGTAGGTATTTGTTGAAGGTTCATGGCAATTCATTCAGGAGTAGTCGAAATATTCAAGTCTAAAATGTACAAAACATCTAAAGAAGAATCTTTTATTTTTTGTAGTTTTATAGATGGGGATGCATCCTCCAAGTAGAGACTTTACTCTTCATATTAAATGACGGGAATGTAAACTGGAATAATAAACATTCATGGTTATTTACAGATGTAGCCTCCAGCGAATACAGTAGTGTGAAGGTGATTTGCAAACATCTAGTCTGGAATGCAGCTCTGTGTTATTTATCACGTTTCAATTTATTTTCAAGGGAGATATGTGGGGTGGGGGGAATAAACTGGCTGCTGCGTCCTTCTCTTCGATTATTGCCTCAAGGTTAAATAAAACGTCACGTAATGCATATTTCTCTTGAAAATCTATTTTTGGTTGGGGGGGGGACAGGATATAAAGACGAGGAAAATGATGATTTATATATTTGTTTTCCATTTGCATTTTCAAGGATGTGACAGGTATACTCTGAAAAATCCAGTTAATAAACTCGATGACGTAAGTAAATTTATAAACCGTTTCAACCTCGCCTCTGTATTTTGGACGTTCTGAATAATAAGCGAAACCAGGAAACATAGCAGATTGCCAACGCTCTATTCATTTAAGAACATTAGCATGCATCCATTTCTCTCAGTTTTTCTCATTTGCACAAAATACTTTCTGTGTTTATAGTGAAGAATTTTCCTTCACAAAAACTCAAATGACCGTCATAAATGAACCCTTTCTTTATGCTATGAAAGGCTAATAATAAGTATTGAATATACAGTACAGTGTTTCTGTCCAGGCTCTGATGAAGGGCTTAATGTGAATAGAAGCCTTTTAATGTTTCTCCCTCCATTTACTCTGTAAATAGTGCAGCAAAGCAAGCTGCTCCCTTTAAATAAGGTGGATTGTAGTTCTACCCAGTCCATCAGCCTTTTAGAAAGACGGTTGGGTTTGTTTGTTGCACATGTGCGTGAACATGTGAGTGTGCAGAAGTGTGTGTGTATGTGAGGTTTACCAGTCCTCATATGTGCGGCATCTCATCCAGGAAGCTTTAACTTTCTATTGTTCACCTCCCAGCCCGTATTGTGTGCACCTTAATGCTCCAGGAGCTCGCCTGCCCACTAGGATATATATACGCTGACCCTTTTTATAAAACCTTTCAGCTCCAAATGTTGGCTCCTCCTATTAATTTAACACCTTTGTTGACGTACTTCTCTTTTGGTTCTAATCTCGGATGAAAAGAAATGGGTTTCGTATGTTTTTCTTTTTTCTTTCCCCCGGGGGGAGGCTGTGAGTCATATCCACTAGTTGTATCTGTAATACCTCTTACAATGGAGTATATCTGAACATTGGCTAACTGTAAAGAGGGTTTGGATATCCACACTTTCCTTAGAAAAAAAGATTTAGTTAACTTTAGAAGAGTTATTTATTTATTGGTAGCACAATATAAAATATATAATAATCAATTTAATAATAGAGGGTTTTTATATTGGAAACCACCAATTGAAGATGTTACTTGAAAGTGTGGGATTATTGGAAAATGTACATATGTATTTTTATGTAAAACATTTCAAATGTGTTTTGACAATTAAATTATAAAATAAGCTGTAACTTAATATGAGATGATGAGCTCATCATTTTAAAAAGGATTTTTTTAGTATAATTTTTTTCTGGAAATTATAGCCACAATAGCTGCTTGCCAAGAATGAAATTAAGTGTCACTAACAAATCCGATACGATACGATACGATACGGTGCGATATGATGCACTAAGATGCGCTACGATGTATAAGATACGATATGATGTAATAAGATACGATATGATGCGATAAGATGCAATACGATACGATGCGATGCTATAAGATGTGGAACGATGCAATGCGATACGATGTGATAAGATACGACATGATAAGATACGACACGATACAATACCATAAGATATGATGCGATGCGATGCGATACGATACGATACGATGCAATAAAATGTGATGCGATGCGGTATGCTACGATGTGATGCTATAAGATGTGATGCTATAAGATGTAGTACGATGTGATAAGATGCGATAAGATGTGATACGATGTGATGCAACATGATGCGATGCAATATGATGCAATATGATGCAATATGATGCGATAAGATGCGATATGATATGATGTACCTTTATTGATCCTCTCTGGGGGTAGTAGTATAATTTACTCGCAAACTGCACGAGAAGCATCATTAACATTATTTAGCTAACATTCAAGAATGACAGCTAACGTAAAAACAATCAACTTTTTACTAAATTCAAATAAGATTAAAAAAAACATAGCTGACATCAACAGAGACGGACACTGACCGGTTATCCTCCACTCCGAACACCGGTCGGTTCTTTGCACGTAGAAACTTAACAGAATTATTTGAGCAATGCACGTTATAAATGATAGATTAAATTATTACCAAAATGAAAATTCTACAAAAATATGAATGAAAAGCTATTGCAGTGAAATTGCTACAGATATTTATTTTGCTTTAGAAGCTGATTTCAAAACTGCGTAGGATTCAAAAACTCTGCTGGTCTGATCCCAGCCTTAGTTCTGTTAGTAAAGTAACTGATAAAATGCTTGAAATGCAGCAAAGATGTCTGTTTGAATCGGCCTCAGTGATAGTGCTGCTGCTGTTGATTTGAGTGTGTGAAGACACAAACATGGTGTGAAACTGGCTTCCTCTCAGGTGTTGGCACTTTCAAACACGACAGGTGTGATTTCACAAGCCAGCCAACAGCACAGCGCAGAGAGGATGTCAGATCTCAATGTCAGTGTGATGTAGTTTTCTACCCTTTGAACTAAAGAACAGAGGCAGACCGAAGGCCTTTATGTTTGTCAGCTGTTTCTTTACAAACAAAACACTTTTCTAAAAGACGAAATCGCGCATCTCAGACAGGAAAGACTAAACCAGCGACGCTTCATCCTCCGTCTGGAAGGCAGCAGGTTTGCAGGAACATGACGGCAGCGATGATGACAGAGAGTTGGCATTTCAGCTGTTATTACAGACATCTGGCCCCTGTGTACAGATGCATTTGTTTTTGCTTTCGTAACGCCAGCCTCTCACTTCCTGTCTCCGTCTACAAAGCCTGTGAGCCCTTTGATAAAAAGAGAAAAGAATATTCACTGAAAAGCTTTTTCTCAAACAGAGAGCAGGTACAAGTAATTGAACACTCTTCTGTACAGACGGCCATTGTAGCCCCTCCTGTTTGTGATAATTATGCAGCTACCTACAACAATGCGACACAGTGTAAAGCATCTGGATGAATAAAAAAACTCCACGTATGGTGAGACTGACTTGTTTGAGGCTTTCAACCACATCCCATGACCTTCGTCAATTGTCACAGCAGACGACTGAACTCAGGGATGTAGCTGGAAGCTTTTGAGGCTGCAGTTTTTTTGTCAAGCCGCTGTTTTCAAGGTCAACAAAGGATCTTCAGGACAATATAGATTATTTATACTGTTTTATCAAAGCTGCTGTGTGCAAAACAGCCTTATAAAAACGTGTATTTGTCCCGTTAAGTTGGATGAAGTCTGAAGTTGGAGATATTTCCAAGGTTTTTAAATGGATATTTTTAACATGCTTTCAGACCTCGTAATTGCTTTCCACTGTCATTTGTTTTTTTTAAGCTAGGCAAATAGATGAAGAGAGATCGATTTTCTGTCTTAAAATTATATAATTAAATAAACCAGTTGGTAAAAAGAGAGTTTTTAATCAACTTATAAGAATAAAAACAAAAGAGTGCTGTATTTGATCTCTATTCAGATTGGGATCTTCACTTTTACCATTTATTTTGTAGTAATTTTATTTTATTTTTCAGTTTCAAGTGTGCACCGCTAACAGGGCAGTGCAGTAAAAAAATAATTATTTAGTGAAGGTCGCGAAAGACCACAGAAGAGAAAATCTGATCAATGAAAGAGGATATTGTTATCAGATGGGTTTATTTGTCTAGAGTCTAGAGTCCGACAATGTTTTAGAAAATAAATGTTTGAGGGATATGTGTTACTCTACTCATGCGACACTGTGAACATGATCCGATTCAAAGACATGTTTTCATCAAGTCAAGTCTTTAAGGCGACAAATATATCATCTCAGGACATTTGAGCTGAGAATATTAAAGAGAAAGAAACCTAACAGTTGTCCCTTGAGATTTTCACAGTACTCCACAGTCTGGGTGAAAACTGGGTGAAAACTGGGTGAGCGGGAGACTCAGGTTGGGTGAAGGTGAGATTAGAGAGGAAAGATGAGTGTTGAGCTACAACAAACAATAAACCCTGAGCAACACTGAAGGTCCAGTTAGAGAAAGGTACAAGGGGAAAGAGTGGAGGCAGTCTAGACTGTTACGTCTGATGTGACGGTGCCATATAAACACAAGAGAGGAGAAGATACCTGAAACTTTATTTTTCTGCGTCATATTCCACAAGAGTTGGCTACACCACTGTAAAGCGTTTATAGACGTCCGCTGGTGGTGTTGGCATTGTTCTGTAATTACGATTGCTAGTCTCAGTGTGGAGTTTCTCTGTGCTCTTCGAAGAGTGGCGACTGAACTTATGTCGGAGTTGCAGCTGGTTAATGTTGATCTACAGCTACTAGAAACGCATAATACGAGAGAAGACGAAAAGTGTATCGTTGGGGTAATGTGATGCCGGACCACGGGTACATAAAGATGAATGTACCCGTGGTCCTCAAAAGTGAAGCCAAAGCAAGTAGAGCTCCCCCTGGTGACTGGCTGCAGTGTATGTCATAAGCTCCGCCCCCTCCATGTTAGTGGATGGGACTTGGGCCGAACTAAAACACTAAAACACACGTAACTCGCAAGATAATGTCAAAAATACGAAAATAGTGAAAATAACGTCAGTTTGGCTAATGCAAGGAAGTGGCGACGCTTTGTCCATATTTATATACAGTCTATGTGTTGGACGCTTTGTTGAGACGTCCAGATTGAACAATAGAATTTACTAACTGGCAATCAGAACTGCAACTAGTCCAACTTAGAAGTCTTTCAGCAGAAGTCAGATTTTTGATGGTCAGAAAATTCCTACCTAGCTGTAATTCGTTAAAAAAAAAAGTTCTCATTCTTTTGATCTTGATTGGTTCACATACATGACATCACCCTTTTCTTTTTTTATAAACGGAGCCCCGCCCACTTCACTGGTCAGAAAACCACAAAATAAAACAAACACCCCCCCCACCTACCCAGCCACACAACAACAAATTGATTAGCTTCCAGTGATATTGATGGTTTAAATGGTTTATTTAAACCCTTTAATATGCCATATACAGTTTATACAGTTGTTGCATTAAATAGGTTTTAAAGTATTGAAATATATAGTAGAATACTTCCTACTGAAAGACAGGACATCCACAAAAACTTCTTCTGTCCCATCAGAACTGAACCCACCTTCCACACGTTTCGGCTAAGCCGTATATCTTAGTGTTGCAGGTAACTCGGGAATTAGCAGGAATTTAGATTCTGGATTCAAAAGGATAACCCAGTGCTCTGCTCTGCTGCTGGCATTTAAATCCTCGTCATTCAATAACGGCTTTGTGAGGAAACCAAAGCACAACAGTGATTTCTCTTGTGTATATTGTATATCTGCTTTAAATGCCACAGCTTGTTGTGCGAGGTAAGACCTGAACCTCCCCCCCGCAGTGCAAATCAAACACAACAGGCAGGTCAGCTGGAAAAAGGCTTTGCTGTAAAAAATAATGAGATAAAAGGATTTGTTGTTGTTTGTTTTACTGGTTTCATCTTATGAAAACCTCAACGAGACCCGTGTGTAACCACATATTAGTCACACAGTGCTTAGTCACTGGCTGTGAGAAGAAAATCTAAAGCCTCAGGTGTGTTTCAGAAGCCGTTTCTATTTTTCCAGCCTATGTAATTATTAGCTAAGGTGGCACAGAAATTGATTTAATGATTTAAATGATTAGGTTCCAGTCCATATATTATTTTATTTAACTGTAATGATAATGTGCAACAGCAACCAATCGAATTGAGCCCTACACATCCTCAGTGTGTACTGTATCAAGAAGGACAGGGTGCCTCTGTTTGAACAGCACGTTGACGGCGCCTGACTCCACGTAGCTGTTTCAAAAAATGGTCTAAGAGGTGGAGAATGAGTGGGACAAACAGGAGATGCAGAGGGAGACATATGAGGGCACCCACCTGTCACTCAAAGTGGCCCTGCCCTTATTTACGTATAGCTGAAAGCCCTGATATAATGTAAACAGGTCAGTTATATAAGGAATTATCTCCTGTACAGTTGTCGTGAATGGAGAGACAGTTTCTTCTACCAGGCTGTTATTTAAAGTAGTAAATTGAATCACATTTGGAGCCAGCCTCAAGTGGTCATTTGAGGAACTGCAGTTGTTGTTACCGTTACCTTCGCTTGGCGTAAAGTCATTAAACCACTTTTTTTGAATTTTATTGAATTTAGGGCTGTCAAAATTAACTTGTAGAATGACGTGCTGTTTAGCATCTTCCATCTTTATCGGTTGGTTCTGCTGCCCGTCACTACCGGATCAACTTCGCATTTGCGCATGCGCGACGGTAACTCTACTTGGACAAACTGCCCCAAATGCGTTGCCAGAGATGAGTCATTCTGCGCTGCAGATGGGTTAATTGTGTTAAAATTTTGAGTCAGATCAATCATGATGATGGATTAATCCGCGTTAACGCTTTAATTTGGCACGGTGGAACAGTGGGTAGCGCTGATGCCTCACAGCATGAAGGTCCTCGGTTCAAATCCCCGGGGTGGAGAGGGTTTGATTCTTAGGGCCTTTCTTGTGGAGTTTGCATGTTCTCCCTGTGTTTGCATGGGTTTTTTCCGGGCACTCCGGTTTCCTCCCATCCCCAAAACATGGGTGCTAGATGCCCGGGTCAGGTTGGCTCACAGTGGCGGTGCGCGTGGTCGCAGTGGCTCAGGACTAACCCTCCATCTGACCATGCAATGTTGTATAATGACAAAATAAAGCACTTTACTTTTACTTTACTTTTACTGCTAATTGAATTATCAGGTTTTGAAACATTATCTGGTCCCCCAGAGTAGGAATAAAGGGTTCTGGTTCTGAAGATGTCTTACAACCTCATAGAGTTTACTTTATTCTGCCAGTTCTTACTTAGTTTAAATTTTACTGGAACTTTCCACCCGTGAAAACACAGTTGACCGTGACTTCTGTCAGCCTTTATCTGAAGCAGCTGAAAGCTTTTATATTAAACTTTTGTCAAGAACATTTTTGCCTTTAGGACGATTAGAAAAGTTGAGTTTTAATATTCAAGGGAGCAGGTGATTTCACTGATTGGTTAGCACGTAATAGAGGGTCAACTGATCTGTGAAATTTTGTGAGTTTAATCCCTTGGCCGCCTTCTTATTTACACTGATCAGGCATAACATTATGACCACCTTCCTAATATTGTGTAGGTCTCCATTGTGCCTCCAAAACAGTTGTGACTCATCAGAGAATGGAAATGGACCTTCTGAGGGTGTCCTGTGGTGTCTGGCACCAGAATGTTGTTAGTGGGGGGTCTTTGAGGGGAGGGGCTTCTGTGGATCATCCCACAGATATTTGATCAGTTTGGGATCTAGTGAATTTGGAGGCCAGGTCAACACCTTGTGCTGTTCTTCATGTTTTTATTTTGTTGTTCCTAAAGCACTTTTTGTGTGTGTGCCTGTGTCAGGCTGCATCCTGCTGGGGATGGCTGCTGTCATCAAGGAGTGTCATTGCTATGGGGTGGGGGTGCCTGGTCTGGTCTAGGTGGGTGTTACATGTCTAAGTAGCATCCACACCAATGAATGAATGCCAGGTCCAAAAGTTTCCCAGCAGAACATTGAATTGTCACAAGATGGTCAATGTTATTCACTGCTCCTGTCAGTGTTTTTAATGTTGTGGCTGATCGGTGTATGTCAGTGTAATTTAGTTCATCCTTGTTGTTATTTTCATTGCCTTGTCTTTTTTAGTCCTGATCCGTGCGGTCAGTGGCATCATTGTCAGTCAACCGGCGCACCACAGCCTCGACTGAAGCCTGAGTGAAAGTCTGCCGTGCTCTCCAATTCAAACACAAGTGGCAAGAAAATGAGTTTTAGAGAGGAGGACTGATGGCTTGCTAAATGGCTTGTCATTTCGCATCAGCCACCAACAAATGGGCTCGTCTTCTGCTGAATCTTCAATGCCTGTCAAACGCGTGTTGAGATGCGGAGGACGTTGCCGCCTGACAGCCTCCGAGACGCGCTGGCAGTCGCATCCTCGGGGATGTGGGTTGACTCCCGAGCTGGGGGATCGGTGTGAGTGGTCAGATGTCGAGGAGCGATTATATCACAGCAACGGTCACTTTGCTTCCAAAACAAATGGAGTCAGACTAGAATAGCAGCAAAACACACACACGGAGGATTACGTCAAGCACATTCATTCATCAGACGGAGGTGAATGCAAGACAAATAAGTGGACTTTTATGGAGATCACATGCTATTCAGCTACAACAAGGCCCATGATTGATTTCAAGATGGAGATCTGCCATACACAATATTGTTAATGTCTCAGAGAAGGAACATGTTTTAAAGCCATCAACAAAAGAAACACAAGTATGGGAATAAAATGCCTGAGAAAATTTTTATTTAGGCTCAATTTTAGTGGTGTTTATAATGTGAAACAAACAATGGTTCAGTAAAAATGTCATGCATTGCTTTGAAAGTAAGTAAATAAAATATATAAATCGATGGAAAATGGATGATGGTATGACCAGTCAGTCTTTAAAGGGGAACTACTGTTTTTTTTACAACCTGGACCTTATTTCTGGCATAAAATACGATCCATAAATTGATGGAAAATGGATGATGGTATGACCAGTCAGTCTTTAAAGGGGAACTTCTGTTTTTTACAACCGGGACCTTATTTCTGGCATAAAATACGATCGTTTACTCACCCATATAACTTTTGTGTAATTTGTATTCCTTCGGGAGGTATTTAGATCTGCGTATATCCATATAGTGGGAGTGACTGGGGCACCGAAACGCACCCTCTAAATAACGCATTATCTGCCGTGAAACTCGTTCATTTCACCAATATTTTGTTGTTATTATCTGCTATGGTTCATCCACAACCTCAGAATCGGAAAAAAAATTCAGCCATGTTGCAGAAAACTAGCAGTAGCAAATTACAGGTAAACTAGCCGACTGTCGCAGGTTCATGCGGCGTTCAGAGATGACATCATCCTGGATGATGATAACAGGTAACTCCGGACTCAACGGAGAATGGCACTAGCGTAGCATAACAAAATATTGGTGAAATGAACGAATTTCGCAGCAGATAATGTGTTATTTAGAGGCTGAGTTTCGGTGCCCCAGTCACTCCCACTATATGGATATACGCGGATCTAACTATCTTCCGAAGGACTACAAATTACACAAAAGTTATGGGTGAGTCAACGATCGTATTTTATGCCAGAAATAAGGTCCAGGTTGTAAAAAACAGTCGGTTGTAAAAAACAGTAGTTCCCCTTCAAGCAACTGATTGATTATAATCCATCTCAGTTTAAGTCAAAGGTAAAGTCAAAGGTTTTAAATTCAAAATTGCCCATCACTGTTGTTGTCTTACCCTCTACCAGCCAACACTTCCTCACATCTATGCATCAAACACAGATTTGCTTGGACTTAATTCATACTAGTTGTTGCACCACTTCTGATTTATTAAAGTCGACTAATACGTGGTGAAAGTGGCGACGGCGACTCGTACAACGACATCACCGGGATAAAAAAAAAAAATACGGTATATGTCCGAAGCATTTAAAGGTCTCATAACTTTAGGCAAAGAAATTCACAATTGACTGCTGTCCACAGATTCCTCTGCTAGCGTTAGCGAATGCCTTTTCAGATGAGTGTGTATTGCAGTAGTACTTTTGTTGTATTTCAGGACTGACATGTCACGGTAGTATGGGCTTCATCTTTAGTGAAGTATTTCCACACACTTGATGAACCGCTGCTAGTTTGCTGCAACGACCCACCGGGCTCCTCACCCGTCTTCTCGGAGGCGTCCGTGTTGTTATTGTCACGTGATAGGCGACTAGTCGACTTCCTGCTCAAAGCGTCACGGCGCAGCAGTGAAGTCAGCTGCTCGGTACAACTCCTGACTCATACCGGATTCCCTCCCTCTTGTTTTTCTCTCCAGGTGAATCTTGGGAGCCATCAGTACCTGTTCACAGTCGACGTGGACCCGTCCCAAATGCCGTGCCTCTGCCTCCGACACGATGTGGACGCTCTGGTGTGGCAGCCACGTCCCGACCAACCCGGGAACATGTGGGAGCACGTCGCCACGTTTAACGCCTTGGGTGAGAGCTCAAACTGAAACTGCTTCAATCAAACAAATCTTAAAAGTTTCACTCTTCTGTTTGTATCAAACATCAGAACTGGGGGGGGAAACATGTCGGTGGCAGACAGACCGGTGTGATTGTTGATCTCCTGGGATTTTCACTTCAAGAGTCTCAAGTTTACTCAGGGTGACAAGAAGAAAAAAATAAATAAAACATCCAATGAGAGGTGGTTTTGCAGACAGAAATGTTTTGTTGATGACAGAGATTAGAGGAAAATAGTCAGGCTGATAGAAAAGCTGTGGTGACTTAGATGAAAACTCTTTGCGACTGTGGTGAGCAGAAATGTTGAGGTGGATGGACCATAACAGCAGAAGGTTATGGTAGCATTTGCAGCCAAGAACTGAATTCAGCCATGGTTTTACTTCTATATCCCATCCACCTATTACTGCTGACCGTGTGCATCAATAGATGGCTGCTTCTAGCACGTCACAAAGCAAGTGTCGTCTCAAACAGGTTCCCCCGACAATTAGTTAATCGGCCTCCCGCCCATCACTGGATCTGAATCAGATAGAACATATTTGGGACGCGGTGGAACCGGAGATTGGCTGCATGAGCGAGCATCTGACAAAGCTGCAGAAATGATGAATCATGTCAACATGGAGCAGAATCTCAGAGGAGCGTTTCCAGTGTCTTGTGAAATCCGTGACACTGACAACTGAGGTTGTTTAGGGACAGAGGGAGGCCTGACCTGGTATTAGCGAGGTGTTCGACCTGGCATTCATTGGTGTGGATGTTATTTAGACATGTAGCACCCACCTAGACCAGACCAGGCACCCCCACCCCATAGCAATGACACTCCTTGATGACAGCAGCCATCCCCAGCAGGATGCAGCCTGACACAGACACACACACAAAAACACTTTAGGAACAACTAAAAAAAAAATCATAAAGAACAGCACAAGGTGTTGACCTGGCCTATAAATTCGCTAGACCCCAAAGTGATCAAGTATCTGTGGGATGTTACAATGGACTAATGCACTTCCTTGCATTGACCGAACTGACGCTATTTTCCCGAGTATACTGGCGGCACCGTCTTGCAACTTTGGAGCCAGAGTCTAGGCAGTACGATCCGAGAGCGGAGCCACGTGGAGCCACGATATAGATGACCCGCCCACACTTCAGACCACAGACTAACTCGTGTTTTTGTTTAATTAATACTGTACTCTGCTTTTAGTGTTTTAGTTTGGCCCATCCACTGAAATGGAGGAGGTGGAGCTTATGACCTATACTGCAGCCAGACACCAGGGGGAGCTCTGCTTGGTTTTGGCTTCACTTTTAAAGAGTAGTTCTGCCCTCCATACATTGCACTTCCATACAGTCTATGGATGATCCACAGAAGCCCCTCCCCTCCACCCATAGGACCGAAAGCCCCCCCACTAACGATTGTTTTGGAGGCACAAGGGAGACCTACACAATATTAGAAAGGTGGTCATAATGTTATGCCTGATCGGTGTGTATAGTATAGCATCAGTAAGGATCAAAACTGACCAAGTAGCCCGAGTTGAACATGTAATGTGACGAAAGGCGTGAAAAAAAAAAAATCTCTTTTAACAGCAAGAAACTGTGAGCAGCTCATGTGGGGCGACCCATCTGGTTGAGACAGAAGGGGAGAAGAGGGCGAGGGTGGATAGAGATAGGGACATGGAAGGTACTTTTTTTTTCAAATAAAGGTTTTTAAGCACACTATGTTTCTCACCTTATGCCAGCAAGAAACTGTGAAAAATGTTTGGCGTTCCTCTTTAGATGCGTGAATTATTAGTCGCTCTACGGGGGAAACAGTTGCGTCTCGGTGGAAGTCGATCTTTATGTCTATTGTTGATGAATCATGCCGTCTTAAGCTGAATTATTCATTCTTAAACTGTGTTTACATCCGCCGTCATGCTGCCGCTGCGCCTCCAGTCGATAGACGCTTTCTATGGCTGCAGTAAAATAAAAAATAAAAACATGCGAACAGTGAATAAACATCAGCATTAACGGAGCGATCCCCTGCTCTGCGTGTAAACAATTGAAATAGTTCTGGAGAATAAATCTTAGCTCATATGCGAGTCACCTATTTCCCCTGCCGCATCTCCTTCAGCCTCTTACTTTATTTCATTTATCTCCTCATATCTGTCTTCTCAGCGGCGGCATCTGGAGCAAGTTTCATTTCAATTTTCCGCTCTGACAGCGGTGACATCTTCATTTGTCTCTGGTTAACGCGGCAGAGTTTTACCAGTCTGCCCGTTTCTGTTTGGAATATATCATCCAATTTGAGAGACGGATCCCTGGCGATTTAATTTTTTTGTTTTTTTTACAGAAACTACTCCAATGAATCAAGACGAGGCGAGAAAATTAACTCAAAGTGAGAAATGAGAAGTTTGAGCATCAAAGGCAACCTTGTTAAGATTCACAAGAAATCACTGAGCCAAAGCAGCCGTTAGTGTTGAGTGGATGTTTCAGCATCTCATAGAGCAAATAAATCTGCACCGAAGAAACAAATAAATCAAATCAGAGTCGACAATGTTTTTTTTTTTTTGTGGAAATGATATATCACAGTCAAGTCCAGGTTGTTGAGCTGCGAGAAACGTTAAACCATCTTTTGTTTTTGAAACACCTTGCTGTCAGATGGGAAATCTCAACGTCTGAAAGCTCAGGTCATCTGGCCCATCTACACACCAGTGCCAAGCGCTGGGAGCTCAAGGACGCTTCGGCATGTGGTCCAAGCACCGAGCATTAGTGATGTGTCATGGGCAAAGAGCTGATGCCTGGTAGTGAATAAGAAGATCCGATTCCCATCGAGTAAGAGCCGGTTCCCCACACGTTCATCTCTGCCCGTGTCAGGACGGGGTAGAACTTTGTTTTGATGGGCACGCCATGTGGCCAATCACACGTGGTGACTTAAACTCATACCATTATGTGGAAGCAGAGAGGAGGACAGATGCTGTGGCTGACTGAGTTACAGCAGACAGCGGTGAGGGAGACACCCGTAATCGAAGCAGCATCTGGCTGAAATTTAAAGACGCTGGCGATGGCAGAGCAGAGTGTCTCGAAATGAAAATAATATTAGGAGCAGGTTCCATCACAAAACTGCACAAGGACATTTATAACGTTTGTTTACCAAGTTTGGTTCTGTTTTTGCTTGTGTGGATTTGATTGCAGCATTTCTTTCATTTGTTTGCACAATTAAAGTTTCATTGAAATATTAAACAAAAGTAAGGAGGCTTTTGTAACAGAATAACTGCTCAAAATGAGACGATCATTAGGCTGCTCATAGAAAACATCGAATGCAAAAGGGCCTATTGACACGCAAACCATATGTATTTGTTGTGCTGGGCTAAAATATTAGGCTATAAAAGACGTAAAGAGACATTCGGGAGCCGAAAGAGCTGGCTCTTCTTTTGGAGCTGTGGCAAAAGAGTCGACTCTCAGAAACGAGCCGAACTGCCCATCACTAGCGAGCTGACCGGTACCGGATGGCTAGGTGGTCCGCAACCAGGGCAGTCACTGAGGCAAAAAGTCTGACATGGGTGGAGTTCGGTGAAGCTCTGAAGAGGTTCTGGCAAACCGTCCGGCCTTAGGGGGGGTATCCTTGAAAAAAAATATTCAACATGTACTTTAGTGTTTTGGTCCATCTTTATATACAGTCTATGGAATTTACTTGCTGTGATTCCCTGTGTAGTTCCTTGTTTTTTTTATAGTTTGTCGCTGCTACTCCTTGGTAACTTTTCACTGCTTTTCTCCTCGTGTGCCTGAGGCGAGAGAAAGCATCCTGTTGGTATCTCTTCTGCTTTGAGTAGAGATGCCTGAGGTGTGAGGCCTAGTGCAGGAAATGTATGCAAACCTGTTGCACACTTGGCTCAGTCGGTTCTTTATATGGAGCAGTGGTGACCTGCAGGGTACAATCCAGTTGCTGTGCCAGCTAGGCGTTGGTACATGTAATATATTATCTATTTACTAACCTACTCTATCTTTTTTTCGCTTGGTATCTATAGATTGTAATCATGTGTGCACATACAGAACAGACTGTTACATTATGTGTTCTTTATACCTTTAAAGTTAGTAGGTTTAACGTGTCTTTTCGAGGTTGTCAGGTCTAAAATTATTTTAGAAGGTCAATTTAACCCTCTGAAGACTGAATCTGCCGTCAAACAGTGAAGAATTACAGCTGCTACAGATGTTGGCGAGCTCACAAAGACTCTCAGAGAGAATAGTTTTGACCGTTTTCATGAGCTCAACAGCCTCTGTACTGGAGTGATCATCACCTCTACCTGTGTTATGACTCCTTGTAATAATAACTGTTTCATTGCCTCCTCTTAGTGAAACGGTAAATGTCCCAGATCGTCCCCGTGTCTCTGATGTGTCCCTCTGTTTCCACAGGTTATGTCCAGGCGTCCAAGCGGGACAAGAAGTTTGCCACCTGCGCCCCTAACTTCTCCTACGCCTCGCTGTGCGAGTGCCTCCGCCGCGCGTTCATTTACCGGCAGCCGTCGCCGGTGGAGACCGTCCTCTTCAACAGGAAGCAGGGCCGTCAGGTAGGACAGGTTGCCAAGCAACAGGTGGCGAGCCTGGACTCGGATAAACCGATCCTGGGCTTCAGAGCGACCAATGAGAGACTGTACATCCTGACCTCCAGCAATCTCTTTGTTCTAAAGGTCAATAATAATTAGATTTGGGACTTTGTTAGTTCTCTCCAAGAGCGACGTCATTCCAAACTGAAGATCTGCTAAAACTGAAGAGCTTCTGTAGTGCTTCACCTGTCTGTGTTGAAACCCTCCTCAAACGTCTATATGATCAAGAAGTGAAGAACCATGTTAAGAAAGACTGATTCTGAAAATAAATGTTTCCTGGAATCGATTTTATTTTCTCGCTAAATTCATTCCAAAGACGTAAACGATTAACAGCAGCCTGTATTGTTCCTGTATTTCCCACCTGAAGAACCTCACACATATTCCCCGCATTATTACCGACACACTACACTCAAAGCATGAATGAAACCGTATGTAACCATATCTTTATGAATAACTCATTAATTGACGTCCGGGCGGTGGAGTCGGACGGTCAGCGGGGAGGTGGACACACTCAGGGATTCCCTCTCCGTGGCTCGTTTTACAATCATCTCCGTGGAAATGTGAAACAGGCTCATTTCCATAAATTTCCATGAACAGGTTGCACACATCACGCTGGCTTCTGTCTCATCAGCCTCAGAGTCTTGGAGGGTCTAAAAATCTGAGACGGAGAATTCAATCATATATCTTTTGCTTTTTTTTTTCTTTATTGCTGAGGAACATTTGAGTATGTAAGACACTTGAGACGGATAATGAAGTTCACTTGTTGACTTTCAATCCCAGGATACACCGAAGGCCTGTATCTTGCCAGTAAACAAGTATTTCTTCCTCTGTTGCCCAGCAGTGACATTTTTCTTTTTCCATTTCAAGAAGCCTCCTCAGAGGAGACACTAATGGACTTTTTCTGTAAAAGGAAAAAGGGACGGATCACTTCTTTGATTGTAACAGAAGAAAAAACAGAGAGAGAGAGAGAGAGAGACAAGACTCTGGGATTAAATCCAGAAAAGACAAGAGCCTTAAACACAATGTTTGCCGTCCGGTGAAACTCGCAGATACTCGGGAATCACAGGTTTTCGCACCAATTTATTAATGAAGCTTGAAATTGACGGTGTTCGAAATAACACAGTCTCACGGTTCTCCTCATCGGAACGGCCAATTTCGTGAAGACTATCAGCAATTTGTGTCCCCGTCTCCCCAGAGTCCCGCCGCTTTCGTTTCTCTTTGCTCTGCTAAGCCCCTCAATGGGCTGCGGGTAATGGCCCTTCTTCTTCTTTTCTTTCTTTTTACCGAGGAAAATCCTGTTCTTATTTAATTACTGGTGTGCAATTGCATTAGAGCGCACCGCTTGTTTTTATTAGCTGCGCCAGCCTCCCTAGATTACTTGAAGGCAGCCTGTCAAAGCTGCTAATATCTCCGAGGACGGGTTCTGTGTTTACTCAGACACAAAGGAGGAGAAAATAAAGAAACAAAACAACATGCTGTCAAGCCGTCTGGCCGCGGAGGATTGGATAATGAAAAATAGTCGCTCCTCTCCGTCTGCATTTCCCCAAACCTTCATATTGGCTGCTTTCAGGTAAAAAATATATAAGAAGTTTTCAAGAACGGAAGCTGCAGGAAAATCTAATCGGCTCATCTTGAATGAAGAATTTTATTAGCTGCAAGGTCAGGAAGCTGGATCGGGCTCTAAATTAAAATCATGCAGCTGGCTCATGTTTCTCCACAGGAGTCTGTTTTGTCAGATGCACTGCAGTACAGGTTCACATCCAGCCTCATATAGTCAGAGAAAGACATCCAAGTACTTCTACTAATGAATCTTAATCAATTAAGAAAGACAATAAAGATGAGAGATTATGCAGCTCGGTCATATCGCAGTCTTTAATAGGTTTTGTTGAATTAATGACTTTTTAGGGAGCTGTGCAGAAGTGCTGTTCTCATCAGGAGTTCGTGCAAGCAGAGAGCATTTTTTTTTTTAACCATGTGTGACTGAGACGTTCACTGCGCCACCACGTCACGACGACAGTCCAAGGACAGAGCGGCAAGACAATACGCACCGCTGCATCTCTATTCAGGTACCACCTTTCAGCAGCAGGATGAAGCAAGAGACAGAAATCTGACAACAAGCCGTGAAGACAGAGTGTTTTAAAATGTTCGAAATGAAGATTTATAAAGACCAGAGCTGTGAGAGATTTGTGGATCTGAAGGTTGTTCTAGATAATGCAAAACTAAAAGCAGATTCTCTGGGTTTAGTTTCACGTTAAATTGATGTGAGCAGTTTGGATGGATGAGACAAAATAGGCAAATATTACAATGACTACGCACCATTCAGAACAGTACACACCGATCAGCCACAACATTAAAACCACTGACAGGAGAAGTGAATAACATTGACCATCTTGTGACAATTCATTGTTCTGCTGGGAAACTTTTGGACCTGGCATTCATTGGTGTGGATGTTACTTAGACATGTAGCACCCACCTAGACCAGACCAGGCACCCCCACCCCATAGCAATGACACTCCATGATGGCAGCAGCCATTGTGTAGGTCTCCCTTGTGCGTCCAAAACAGTTGGGACTCATCAGAGAATGGACATGGGCCTTCTGAGGGTGTCCTGATGTGTCTGGTAACAGGATGTTGTTAGTGGGGGGGCCTTTGAGGGGAGGGGCCTCTGTGGATCATCCCACAGATACTTGATCAGTTTGGGATCTAGTGAATTTGGAGGCCAGGTCAACACCTTGTGCTGTTCTTCATGTTTTTTTTTAGTTGTTCCTAAAGCATTTTTGTGTGTGTGCCTGCTGCCATCAAGGAGTGTCATTGCTATGGGGTGGGGGTGCCTGGTCTGGTCTAGGTGGGTGCTACATGTCTAAGTAACATCCACATGAATGAATGCCAGGTCCAGAAGTTTCCCAGCAGAACATCACAAGATGGTCAATGTTATTCACTTCTTGGTCATAATGTTGTGGCTGATCGGTGTATTAGCCTCTTTTTTTTCATACTTTACATTGCTGCAATAATAACGCCAACATTGCGTCATATTTGAGTTCTTAACTTTACCTTAAAAAGTGGCACCGAAACTATTTTGCAAACCAGATGACAGATTTCTGCGAGCTTCAGATCAGAGCAGCCGAGGGCCAATTATCCATTAGCAACAACGATAAAGTAAAGTAAAAAGTGCAGATTACCACTTTAAATGATCTTCCTAGTGTGACAGGCTATAATTATGAGACAGCCAGCAGGATGCAGGCGGTGAATTAGAAGAATCACATTGGCCCCTCTGCTAGGTTAAATACCTGTGCACAGCCTGGATTTAACTTAATCAGGTGTCAAAACAGGCAAAAGGTGCAAAGCAGCGATGAATGAAGGGAGAGTAAGGAGACTGGAAATACAGTCAAAGAGGGGCGTGCCACTGTCGGATGAAATGAAACGACGCGTGCTCGGTGCAGGAGGATGCAGAGATGAGAAACTTTCCGGCTCATTAACTCTGAAGTGAACGTGCTCCAGCACAATAAAAAGAGGTTGTTCTACGATAATGGGACTCTAACGTCCATTATAACACCCCTGGACGGAGAGCGCAACAAAGACAAGGGGTGGCGTAATTGCAGCTCTCCTGCTTCAATCGAGCAGCCTCAGCTTTTATGAATAATTATCACACGTGGAAAAGAAAACACAGTGTGCCGAGTGGGCGTTCAGAGAGAAGTCACTTTTTTCTTTTTTCTTTTTTTCATACAGTGACTGACAAAAAATAAATAAATCACAGTTTCTGAATCACACTATTTCAGCAATTATTCAAGGACAAGTCTGGAAGTGTCTCACAAGAATCTGCAATTAGTTGATCCAAACCTTAACGTACGTAAAATAAAGGTACAAAAGTTCTGACGTGATTTATTTCTGTTTTCCTTTTTTTTTTTTTTTGTTACAGCACAAAAACCTGCAGGTTTACCCGGGGCTGTCTGGATTTTTTTATACGCCGCGCCAGAGAAACCACACACAGCGACCTGTATCACGACGAACATGGACACTTTTTTGAGGCGACACAGTCTCAGATGTAGGTTAATCCACCGGCATAAAAATAATCCCCAACAAAATAAACAAACAAAATAAAAATAATACAATTCCAGGTTTTTCTAGGGATAAACTGCTGAAGTATTAGGTTGTAGGGCTTTGGGTTGACAGGAGTTGTTATTGCATTTTTCTGTTTTTTATTTATTTTTTGTCTCTTTGTAGGATTAGGACATGTCTAGCTATTGAATAATTCATATTAACAATTAAAAGAGAATTACCACTTTCAGGTCTGCAGGGCTTTTAGAGCATCATTTAGTTACAGTTGGTGAACACAGTGGAGCATTTAGCAACTAAACAGACACATACAGCAATCAGGCATAACATTATGACCACCTTCCTAATATTGTCTAGGTCTCCCTTGTGCCTCCAAAACAGTTGTGACTCATCAGAGAATGGACATGGGCCTTCTGAGGGTGTCCTGTGGTGTCTGGTAACAGGATGTTGTTAATCGGGGGGCCTTTGAGGGGAGGGGCCTCTGTGGATCATCCCACAGATGCTTGATCAGTTTGGGATCTCGTGAATTTGGAGGCCAGGTCAACACCTTGTGCTGTTCTTCAGGTTTTTTTTAAGTTGTTCCAGCTGCATCCTGCTGGGGATGGCTGCTGCCATCAAGGAGTGTCATTGCTATGGGGTGGGGGTGCCTGGTCTGGTCTAGGTGGGTGCTACATGTCTAAGTAACATCCACATGAATCAATGCCAGGTCTAAAAGTTCCCCAGCAGAACGTTGGATTGTCACAAGATGGTCAATATTATTTACTTCTCCTGTCAGTGGTCATAATGTTGTGGCTGGTCCGCAGCTACAAATTGCTCCTCGTGTCAATAAGTAAGTTAACTTTATTTAGTGACTAGTTCACCACATTTCTGCTTCTTTCTGTCAAAGCAGATTTTCTAAAACAAGTTTTTTTGTTTTCTTTCAGCGAAAGTTTAAAGGATCACTTTTACATTTTGGTAAATAAGCTTACTGGCCAAAAGTTAGATGACAAGAGGTCAAAATAGCCATGATATTTGTGAAATGTGACGCTAGCTTAGCACAAAGCTAATCTGGCTCTGTGCTAGGCTAAGAACAGACACCGTAACGGGTTTGTCTAATTCGTGCAAGAAAACAAGGCGTAGAAAGTACAAAAATGACAAGTTGTGCTTTCCTTTTATGCAAAACTAAAAAGCTACTCAGCATTAATGTGTTGCAAACTTTCTCTCAACTGACCGGGGCGTCCTTGTTTTCTGTAAACGCTAAAAACAATAGAAGTCCGTCAATGAAAATCACCGTAAAAAACAAAGCAATCTGTCTCGTTTCACGTCGTCTACGCTTCCCTCTTTGTCGTTGGCATCCTCGGCCGGGCCCAGACGCTGCCGTGCAGGTATGACATCCACAACTGTCTAATTGCTTTCCCCTCGGTGTGCTGCTCACGTCGGGGGACGAGTGCTATTCATTACCGAAGAATGTGCAATCAGCTCGGTAACGATTTACCCGCGCTACGGACCCACCGGAGGAACATGTGGGTTTGTTTGCTTTAATTGTTTAATCATTTAAAAGGTGTCAATTACACCTGCGCAGAGGAGCCGTCTGCTCACGAGGAGCTGGGATTTAATCACAAACCGATTGTTGTTGTGTTCCTCAAGGCCACTCCTCAGTTATGATGATACAGTAACACCCGTATGTGCCACCGCTGCACCGGGTAATGATAAAAACCTGTATTTGAACTCAGATATGATTAAATGACTGGTTCCTGCATGAATTTAAGCACGTTCTTTGTCATATTTATAATATTGGTCGTACCTGCACTCACTGAAAGAGCTCAGGCGTGGATATAAATAAAAAAAGAATGTACATCTCTGCCTTTACTCTACAGTGGTGCAGCAGAGAGGTGGACAGGAAATGTGGAGGATGACCTTCAGCACACATCTGAATGAAACACAAGATGGTTTAGATGCCCTTATATCCCTGCCTCTGTTGGTCTTTTAACCTGTGTGGAAGTAATCAAAAATAAACTCTAAACTCTCATCACGACTAAAAGGTTCAGTTTATTCTTCCACCAGTTTCTCTCTCCCTCAAACAACGGCGCCTGGAACCAAACAGCGTCACATCGGAGCAAATAAATGTCGATTAGCAGCCGATTTTACTGAGCTCACTGCGATTCAGAGCAAAGAGAAGACATCAGAGTAGATGCTGTGTAGGAGGCAGAAGGAGGGAGAATTTTTTTATTATTTATTTATTTATTTTTTCTGCGCTTGTCCGGCCGCTGATAGACGTGGAAAAGGGAAATGTATTTGTGGACAGTCACAGCTGTTAATGGTCTGCGTCAACATGGTGTGTAGGGAGGTGTACGCCAGGCTGCAGCGTAGGGTATGGAGCTACATATGGCATGGATCTACACCGATCAGCCACAACATTATGACCACTGACAGGAGAAGTAAATAACATTGACCATCTTGTGACAATACAATGTCCTGCTGGGAAACTTTTGGACCTGGCATTCATTGGTGTGGATGTTACTTAGACATGCAGCACCCACCTAGACCAGACCAGACACCCCCACCCCATAGAATTGACACTCCTTGATGGCAGCAACCATCCAACAAAATGCTTTGGGAACAACTCAAAAAAACATGAAGAACGGCACAAGGTGTTGACCTGGCCTCCAAATTCACTAGATCCCAAACTGATCAAGTATCTGTGGGATGATCCACAGATTAGATCCCTCCCCTCAACCCATAGGACCCAAAGGTTTGTCTATTCTGTTTCTCGTGAATATCTTATGCGCTTGGTTCTCTTATAAGCTCATTGGCCAGTCAGAGAGATCTCTCACTCTGCCGCCGACTCAACACGCTGAATGTGTCTGAAAAGCCTCTGACAGAAGTCCAGCTGTGTGGGACACGTCTGCAAAACTAGGACAACAGATGCTCACCGACGGCGGCTTAGTGTGCCAAGACCACTAAACAGAGATGTGAGCGGTGCTCAGATACTCTTCTTACCTTTGTCAGGAAAATTAATTCTACAGTAGTCGTTTTAGTGCAGAACATAAGGTATTTTACCTGTATGCGCTCAGTCAGGTGTCCATTTCTTCCGTTCTTTCTTCTTCTGAGGGGAGATTGTTTCTGAATCGGTTCAGAAAAGTAAATCTTAAAGGGGAATTACCTTATTTCTGGCATAAAATATTGGTGAAATGAACGAGTTTCGCGGCAGATAATGCGTTATTTAGAGGCTGCGTTTCGGTGCCCCAGTCACTCCCACTATATGGATATACACGGCACTCCACTGGATCTAAATATCATCCGAACAACTCCAAATGACACCAAAGTTACATGGGTGAGTAAACAATCGTATTTTATGCCAGAAAATAAGGTCCAGGTTGTAAAAAACGGTAATTCCCCTTTAAGTAACCTTTGTTTTTTAATGCATTGTTCAGAAAATCTATTGAAATCTGATTCTCTCAACCCCACTCAGGATGCTGATCGATGCCACGGACCCATAAAACATGTCAGATCATTACAGGTGGCGTTACAGCTGCTCGAAAAACACACTGTCAGTGATTCCAGATGTGCAGCAGCTGAGGTGAGAGGGTTTGAAGCTGAATTCAGTTTTCTGAGTTCAGTTGACGTCTGCACACACAGGAGCTTATTCATGTCCTGCAGTTCTGTCCTTGAAGGTCCAGTGAAAGCATTTCTACCTGTGCGCTGCTGTGTCGTCACTGTTCTGTAATTTACATCACTAAAAGACCAGGCGGCGTTGAGGTTCACTCTGTACTTCCCACAGCGGCGAAGTGGAACTGAGCGCCTCATGTTGGAGTTGAAATTAGACGGCGTGTAGGAGGCTGAACAAGGGAGAACATTCTGTGCTCGTCTGGCCGCTGAGACACGTGAACGAGAAAATGCATTTCAGGTCAGTCATAGCTGTTGCTGTTAGCGTTGCCGACATACGTAGTTATATTCATGGGAAGGTGCACGCCATTGTCTGCGCCCTACCTACGCCATAAAGTGACGCTCGACTATAAACTAATCCTTAGCAAACAAACTTTATGGTAAGTGTTCAGATATACCCCAGAAGAGAAATTCTTTAATGATGCTCTGACCTTTTACCTCACGCTATCATCAGGACAAAGTTTAACGTTAACTATATAATGTGTATTTTTTTTTCTTTTTTGAGTGAACTGATTCTTTAAATGAAGGATGAACAGAATGTTGCTGTTGTTACAGCCAAACTTTATTGACAGTTAGCACATGGCAGCAACCATTATAGGATATGAGCTAATATGCTAAATTGAATGCAACTGCAATGCTAATGGTGCCATTAGCATTTAGGTCACTGCTGTCCACAACTGTATTGCCTCTATTGTTTTTTTCCCCCCTTGATTATGAGGTTGATATTTTTGGAGTGAAGTGAAATATTTTAGATCAAATTGGCTTCCGATATTCAAGATCCTCAGAGGAGAAATTATAAAAACTTTAATGACACCCTGACCTATTTCCCTCATGTCATCATCAACACAGAATGTTGTTTTGTCATACTGTGTACTACCAGAGCTAAACGGTAAGTATGATATCTGTTATTGCCCCTTTAAATGAGGCATATTATTAGTGACAGTTAGCAAATGTTAGCAACCATTTGCAAGGGTATGAGCTAATATGCGGAACTAAACAGTCAGCATGATAAACTCCACCCTCGCTATCAGTGCTAATAGTAGCATGTTAGTATTGCCGCTGTGGGTATGTTAGCTTGCTGATGTTAGCATTTAGGTCAAATGCCCAGTCAAGTAGCTACTACCTCACAGGGCTGGTAGCATATTTAGTATGTTAGCATGTAGCAGTGAAGTACGCCATCATGGGGCTACAAGTTAACAAGCTGATGTGGTATAAGCTAATATGGGAAGCTACAAGAACTTAACTTTTACCATCGCCGTGTTAATCCATACTAGCATTCCTGCTCAAGCATGTTAGCATGCTAATATTAGAAATTAGCTACAAATAACTGCAATCCAGTACAGTAAAACCTTTCTAAAGGAACATTTAGTGTGTCAGTACGTCAAAACTAAAACACTTGACGGTAGGACAGAGAGTGTTGGTTATAAGGAGGGGATGCAATTTATGATTATGAGTTTTGTATCAGTCTGTCTTTAAATTACCATAGTAACGCGGATATTGGATTTAGCAACAAATAGCAGAAGTCTGTGCAGTTCATCTACATGAACACTAAACAAAATGCCGCTGAGACATGGTATTCGATGGGAAATGTACAGAAGATTAAAGAAAGAATCAGGGAATAAATCTAATTTGTAGCTGACTTTCAATCGAACTTTACCAGCTAGCGCTCGTAAAGTTTAGCTAGCTCACGTTACGTCTAGAGGTGTTTCCTTCGGGTCTTGACCTACTCTCTTTAAAAATCACAGGTTTAGAAGAATAGGGTTTTAAAAAGTGGCAGTAACGTGCAAAAATATTTCCAATTCGTTAAGAGACCATGCCAGGCTGCCGTAGTATTAACTTTTTATGGGAAACCCTGATGGACCTGTAGGCCGATACTAATTGTAATTTGTGTGAACAAATCCTTTAAATGACTCAGCATGGACTAAAGTTATTCTTTAATGAATGAGACACTACATGTACAGAGGTAACCAGAGGTCACATTCATTATGATGTCATGGTTGTGTAACAGATCGGCATGAAGGAGCTGTCCAAGGGTTAATATCTCTCTGTGGATTGTCTGTCTTCTTCTTTCCAAGGTGTTTTATAGCCATTCTCACCTCGGAGCCTGGAGCCGCTGGCTAATTCGGATCCTCTTCACACGGGAGGGAAGGGCTCTCGTCAAAACATTATTCACACTCCAGAGAAATTGTATGGAGCCTTTTTAGAAACTCCACTCATGCAGTTTATCCCTGGCGATGGTGGTAAATGATCAGTTAAGGGAAACTGCTCCCAGACATTTTATATGAAGCGATGGTCTGTATTATGTCAGAATTGACATTTATTTGGAGAAGCACGCTGTGTTTTATGCTCTCATGAAGGCTATTCACGTCAATCACATGTAGGAATGGCGTCAATGTAAATGCAAATGTGGGTGTGTTGCCATGATGTCTGTACAGAGATGGATTGGGTACGAGCCGGGGTTTGATACGTCCACATATCAGCAGCAGATGTTCGTTTTGTTTAAGTGAGAAACCATCTGTGAATATAAAACGAAACATAAATATGATTTACTGCCTCAATGAAATCTGTAAAGAGTGAATTACGCAAATGTTCACAGTCTCCAGTGCTACACTAGAGAGGCTGATGAATAAAATAGATATTTATTTTTCTTTAAAGCAGTATTAGGAGATTTGTGGCCACTGGGGGGCAGTGCAGATCAACATTTTAATAAATTACTAAGACTAACATGTTCACCGCTAAGAACAGGTCAAACGTTACAAATCTGCTAAATATCTCAGGATCAATATTTGAAGTTTTTGGTCCAGTGACGTTTAAATTCATTCCTGTGCCCAGAGAGCAAACAGGAAGTTGCTCTGCTTGCTCCAAATTCAACTTAGACTGGTGCTAATGAGTGGGATATAGGGGCCTACAATTACAGAAGCATGCCGAAGACCACGTCGTCTGTGCCCCATTACTTCCTGTCTGTCATCACTGTTGACTATCCAAGAAATTACTTTAAAAATGTAGAATTAATTCATGCCATGAACGACCCTAGCATTCATTTGATTTGTCGTTTTTCCGGCCATCTTGTGAACATACATCCATTATCACATCTCTTATTTGGTCTCCACCAATTCCTAAAGCATGCTTGACTCTTAAACTGCTACGTAAACCTTTACGTTCACCACGCACTTGGAAAAAAGACGTGGAGCAGATGAGAAAGTGTTCATTTTCTGTCCTTTTTCATACCAGAGGTAGTCATTCAACGGTTTAAGGTATTGTTAATATAAAACATCAGCCACTGGTGGCACAAGTAACACTACTTGATGAAAGCTCTTCAGCTAACACTAGCCACTGTAGCGGTGTAGGGCAGGGATGTCAAAGTCATTTTAGTTCAGGGGCCACGTACAGCCCGGTTTGATCTCAAGGGGGCCCGGACCAGTGACACAATAGCGTATTAACCTATAAATAACGGCAACTCCAAATGTTACTCTTTGTTTTAGCGCAAAGAAGTACAAGTATGTCATAAAAATGTTTACATTACAGATAATTAGCCTCATAGCATAATTGCCTAAGTCATTTTTTGGCCACGGTCACAATATTAATAAAAAATTCCAATGTGCTTGCTAAAAATTGTTTTCTGAAAACATTATATAAAATATGACTTAGGCAATTATGCTAACAATATAAAATGCTGTGTTATGTCCATGACTCTTACTAAAACTGTGTGAACCCTAGGAATAGCAGCTACTTTTATTGGAAAATTGTAGATAATGTCTTCAATGTACTTTGCAAATTCTTCCCGCGGGCCAGATTGGTCCCTCTGGCGGGCCGCTTTTGGCCCACGGGCCATATGTTTGACACCTGTGGTATAGGGTATAACACACCAAGGCTGTGTTTTATTTCTTATGAATTCAACATTATCATTTGAAGATCTTACTTTTACAGATAATATTCATGAAGAGGGGACAGCGAGAGCTTGAGATGAGTCTTTTATCTTTCTGCTTTCTCCTTCACTTTAGGTCTTCCGTAGAAACAAGACAGCTGTTGCTTAGAAATATCAAAGAGAACAGCACTGGAAGTCAGATTTCTAACTCTCCAGTACTCCGGTAAGGTTTCTCAACCACCCATTAGATGTTTCTTCTTCCTACGACACCTTTGACACCGTGCCTTTTTCTCCTTTTCACTCTTTTGTTTCTTCAGTGAAGTGAACTACATGATACGTTTTTTTGTTGTTCATATAGAGAAAACCAAGCGTGAAGACAGATTTGGTCTTTTTTTCCTCTTGCGCATCAGTCGGGTTGAAAATTATGTAATTCTGAGTTGCTTTATTGAACGCAGCATAAGGAGAAGGCCTTGGCGGCTGCTACAACACACATTCAAGTTTCAGGATGTAATTAAGTGTTTCCTTTTGAACACTGTCCTTCCGGCTCTCTGACTAAAGCGCAGTGCTGCAGAGTGTGGGTGGTTATCGAGGAGTTGTGTACTGGATAGAAAGGGAAGATTTTTTTTTTTATTATTATTATTATTATTAATAAAAATAATGAAACACAGAAATGTTGCTCTGCTCAAAAAGAAGAATACACCTACTCTAATTCAAGAAATAACTTTATTTTCAACATAAGCACAAAATATACAAACGATTTCTAGATAGATAGCCATCAAACACTCACAGGATCACGTCAATCTAAGAAGCCAGACCAAAGCAGCAGCTTCCAATTAGTACACCACAGAAATAATGTCTTTAATGTGCAATAATCAAATAAGCAGGCGTGATTTCTGTTTTCCACCAGACAAACAAACCATAAATAACAACCACTTGAGATTACACAGGGGACATAAACACAGGAACGCATGAATCCACTGATACTCCAAGGCATGTGCACTATTGGTACAATTAAGCAAAATCAAGCCGTTATCTCCCCCATGAATGAAACCGTTTCAGAGAAATCTTCCTCCGCTGAGTCGCAGACCAATTATATTTCCCCCCGGTGTGGCAGAGTCTGCTCAGAAATGCATCCAAACAGTCACTGATCTGGCAGAGAGCGCCGCGCAGCATTGGCGCATCTGCAGCGAACATCACACGTCCGTCTGTCCGTCCGCTTGTTTGCCCGGGCCTCGGCTTTCACAGCTAAAGAGCAAGACGAGCGAAGCCGTGGTTTGTTAAAACCCACTGTTCACACGATACGAAACAAAAAAAAAAAACAAACAAAAAAAACAAACACCACATTTACTTTGCCTCGGCTTGAAATCACCAACACTGACGGAGCTGTATCAGCGCACTAATAAATGTCACACTAAAAATCTCTGCAACGCTACACGTACGAGCTTCACGACCACAGCTGCTGCTCAAAGAATAAGATAAAAATCGTAGGATAATACTTTAAGAGCGTTTAATTAGGCATAATTTAGAAAGGGGTTATGAGTTGAAACTAAAGCTGGTTCCTTAACAATAATGAGACTTGAAAATAGATTAAAAACTCACAAATAAAGGTGCACTGCTTTCTTTAAAACAGGAACATGGCAACCTCCAGTGGTTTACCTTTGTCTCTGTGACGTAACAGTGCACTTTAGGGTGAGTTGGTGCAACGTGACGTCGAAGTTGGTGCAGGTAGGGGTGCAACACTTGGTCTGGTTGCAAGTTGCATGTATTTTCCGGACGGAAACTAGTTGAGCTTCTCATCGGAGGGGCTTTATGTTAATTTTAGTTCTCAGATCAGTCAACGTTGGCCTCTTCTTCCTTCTCTCCACACATTCTGGTGCTACATCCCAAGCTCTGATTGGCCCAGGGTGATAACGATGAGATAAAATTACAGGGATCTATCTGTGCAGGAGGAAATCAGCTAAAACTGCTTAGAATATAGCATAGCCAAGATGTCCCCTCGATGTATACACACCAGCCTAGAGACCACTTTAAACCCTTATAAATTATGTCTCATTGGAAACAGGTTAACACACGATGAACTTCATTATGGCACTTTTAGAAGCTTCATGTTCGTCTGTTGCCCCTCTGTCCGTCCTCGCCAGTGGAGATGTAACCCTGGCCTCCAGAACGCTCTCGGCTCAGTCTGTCTTGGTTTTTTTCTTTGTTGTTTTCCTCATTCGAGGCCGCGCGCGCGTCCTTCGCGGCAAAAAATAGAGTTTCTGTTCTGCCACCGAAGGTCCGCTTGTGTGACTCACTCACTCCGTAATGAACCGCCTGCCCTGGACGCATCAGGGAAGCAGGACGGCGTGCAGCCGTTAAAGCTGCAAAGGGCGGGGATTTTTATGTTTTATTTTTTTTCAATTTCAAGTGTGAAAATGCACATTTCTTCTTGGCCTGGCCCCAAAAGTCTGGATGAAGCTGAGGAAAAAACAGTGCAGTAAATCAGTCCACACATGTAAAAAAAACGGGGAATCAGATAATTTTTTAGCCAGAGTTGATATCAGTAATCTTTTTGGTGCTGTTGAGTCTTTGGTATACCGTGTGGGTAAACGTGAATGTGTTGAGGGCAGTTTGTGTTGTTTCAGTTGCCTCTAGGTGCCATTCGGAGCCGCCAACGTGCCACGCTGCAGCTTTAAAACATCAAAAATGAGTCCGTTTTAAATGGTTCACATTCGTGTTTTGTTGACTCATAAAACCTCATACGATGTGGGACGATCCGAGATAAGAGCTGCGAGATGTGAGAGTCCTGATCTGTCGATGTTTCAGAGGGTCCAGGATCGCTCTGTGGAGAAGAGCGTGTTTGCCCTGTGCGCCTCAATGACTGTCATTACGCATCAGTGGTTGTGATCTGTGTTTACATCTCTGGCTACAGCAGTCCGGCTTTGAAAAGGTCACCAGGCACTCGGGAAACGAATATTCCCACTTAACAGACTCCATTAAGTGACATTTTCAAAGTCTTTAATCCTTGATTGACCCACAGGTCCGTCTCGCCGGCCTCGTAGAACCCTCAGGCGTCGCTGTAGTTCACTTTCCTGTACACGCAGGGGTCTGGGTACATCATTTTCTGATCCGACAGCAGGTCGTCCGTGACGGTGAGCTCCTCCAGCTCCGTTGTGAAGTGATCGGTGCTCTCCACCATGGACGTGTCCTTCACGGCGCTGTAGGTGAGGGCCACGCTGTAGGTGGCGGGTTTGTCCGAGCCCTTCCTCCCGCAGCGGCAGATCTTCCGGAAGGCGGCGCGAAACTTCTGCGACATGGCGTTGTAGATGACCGGGTTGATGGCGCTGTTGAGGTAGATGCAGACCCGGCAGAAGAGCAGGAACCAGTTGTCCAGGTAGGCCTGGTCCAGGAAGGAGTTGACCACCACCAGGGTGCGGTACGGCATCCAGAGCACGGCGAAGAGGATCACCACCACTGCCAGCATCTTGGTCACCTGCAGGGGGCAACAAGGAGTGATATGAGGACTGATGTTTAAGGCTCCGTAAGATACGTACGTAGCCTACGCTAGTATGAGACATTTATATTCGTGCACTCGTCAGTCTGGACCACTCTGTAAAAACGCAGGCGCTAGTCGACGCTGTGTCTTTTTTGCCAGTCGGGTTCCTTTTTGTTTTACTTCCTGCTTCACTTTCAACAATGGCAACTGAAACTTTAGCCAAAATTTCGCCGAATACAAGTCATACAAATGTTCATACCTCCGAACCCCCTCAGTTAACCTTTCCTCAATGACTTCTATCTTAATTGATCCAAAACAATCAATTCAAAAATTGTGGCGATGGAGAAGCAGCTGGATATACTAAAGTGGAAACACACTACTACCAAGCGGACCAATCACAGTTCATGTGGTCTGTGTCGCCGTGACCTGTAGTTAAATTTCTGGGGAGGTGCACGTCAGCTACGGCGTTAGGGTCTACATAGGGGTCTGGGCCGACACCGTAGCTTCTGCGTCAATTTCTCTGATCCAGCTCTCAGGAGAAGCTGGATCGGAGAAGTCAACACCACTGAGTAAATAAAAACAGCTACATCACTGAGGAACAAAGATGTGGAGATGGTTTAACGAGGGCACTGACAAAAGTTCTGGCCACTAGTTAAGGATCAGGTCACCTAAATGATGAAAGTACTGTATCTAGCAAACACATGGAGTTTAATTTGTCCACGTTAAAAACGTTCAGTGTGGAAAATCAGATTTATTCATTTACTAATTGATTGGCAGAAAATTCATCTACAACAATTTTGATAATCAATTAATATTTTGACAATTTCATCTTATTTATTGTTTAATATTCAGTTATATATTTAACTACCAGTCTATCTCTGGGTTTTGGACAGCTGTCTGAATAATACATTTTATTTAAATGTATTATTCATGTATTAAAACACAATCTTAATCACTTTTTTTTCCTTACAATCTCTAGCCGCCAGTTAGAGACAAATTTTCCAGGAATAAGTTTTTTCAAGGAAATCACTTCAGGAGTTTGTGCTTATGTAGAGAAATTCAGCTCAAAATATTCATTTAAATTAAGACTAGTGGGAAAATACTCGAGATTTTAAAATCTTTTTTTTTTTTTTTTTTTTTTTTTACTTTTTGGTTTAATTGTTCTCTCTTAAAACATTTCACATATATTTATTTAGTTAGTTTTTAACTTTAGTATTGAAATCCTTTGACATTGAAGTTGTTGTTTGAGTAAAGTACAATCATTTATTTTATTTTTAATTTAATTTAATTAAAATCAGAGAAATGTAAAAGCACCGACAGAGATATTTTGGCTATTCTGTGATGCATTCACGTGGAGTTGGGAAATTTTAGTTGTATGGAAATCTAGTGGTAATTAATTCTAAAGTGGATTTATATGTTTTGTGTGTAAAATCTTTATTTCTAAAGCTTATTCCAGCTCCGTTTAATTCTCTTGCAAAAGAGAGAAATGATGTGGTTTTAATTATTTAGAGCAGCTAGATGCGTCCTGGTTGTCGTCCCCTCCTGGTTCACCCTTCCACCCACCCACCCACCTGTCTGCGGGAGGTCGCGGTGGAGCTGGAGTGCCGGGAGTTCTTGCAGCTGGTGCTCTTGTTGACCGCGTGGTTGTTGTGTCCGTTCTTCTTCTTGTCTTTAGGGTCGGAGGGCAGCGGGTTGAGGAACAGGATCCGGGCGATGAGTCCGTACACGACGGCGGAGATCAGCAGCGGCAGCACGAAGAAGACGCCGAAGTCGAAAAAGTAAATGGGTAAATAAAACTTCCTGGAAACTCTGTAGCCGCAGGAGATGATGGTGATGTTGTCGTAGACCAGCTCCTGGATGTCCGACAGGTAGAACCACATCAAGCAGTAAATAGAAGTAAAAGCCCAAACGAACAAAATGATCTTCTTTGCTCTGGACAAAGTGCACAGAAACTGGGCTTTAATCGGGTGGCAGATGGCGATGTATCTCTCTATGGTGAAGGCTGTTATGGAGCAGGAGGAGGCGTTGATCCCGAGGTACTGGAAGTAGGTGATGCAGAGGCACCCGTAGTGGCCAAACACCCAGGACGCAAAGATACTGTCCGTGATAGTCGGCACGCCAGCAGCTGTCAGCACCATGAGATCAGCCACGGCCAAACTCACCAGATAGCAGTTGGTGGGAGTCCTCATGTGTTTGGTGGTGAGCACCACCAGGATCACCATCACGTTGCCAACGATCCCCGTGGCGCAGATCACAAACAGCAGCAAACTACTTATCACTTTGTACTGAATGCTGTAGTCCAGCCAAGGGCCCAAAGTTTGGTTCAGCTCAGGGGCCGATGTGAAGTTTTCCATCTTGTTTTAATCAGCTCAGATGTTATCCGAGGAATGAGAACAGGTTAGCGTGGTTTTTCATCCAAGCGCACCAAAAGCGGATTTTACGCGCGACAAAAGCGAGAAGTCTAGCAACGTAACAGGTTTAGAAAAGTCTTTACAGATCTTAAATACCTAAAAAAAGAAGCAACACGGGCGTGTGCTGCACATTAAACCATCGCGAAGAGACGAAGAGCAGTTCGGACTCCGGTGTAAAGCCGCGTTCGCGCTGTGCGTAAAAGTCGAGGCGCTGCCTTGTTCTCGTCAGAACAAACTGTGTCTCCCGGACAGATGGCGCTTTGGTTTTGAGCCTTCCCTTTGGCAAGAGCTCTCATACGCATGCGAGAGGATTAGCCCATCATTACATTTTCTGAAAGCGGACCTCCACCCCCGTCAACAACGGAATCAGCTGGTCGAGCGCCAGAATGTAACATCGCAATCGCGTTTCTCTCGCTCTGAGATTCTGGCGCTGACAAAACGGGCTGCTGCCTGTGGGGACGAGCTAAACGCGGAGGCGCGCTCTCAGGTGCTGTTCGAGCTCGGCTCAACAGGCTGCCACTTCGATAAGGAAGACCGCATAATGGAATGAGCAGTGAGATGGAGGCTGATCGATGGCTGCGCGCTTTTAGGTGGAGCCGGGCATTGTGCGGTTTCCATTTGGGGCAGACCCTTTTCACCAGTGTCTTAGTTGTGGGACACTTAATGGAACTGAGGCACCATCAATACTTTCCATACTGTGACAAGTCAAAATGTAAAGTCAGCTAATTTAACTTAGAAGAAGAGCTTTTTGGAGGATGCCACTGAAAAAACACTGCCCCTGATACGTTAGGAGAAAGAAGTGATATTGATTCATCTTTAACTACATAGTTAAATGCAAATGTGTATTTATTAGACATTGCTCAAATTGCTCAGATCAAGGGAAGACTAACCTTTGAGAAAACAAGCTCCAGTGCTCTCCCAACCTTCATCTGATCATTCCTTTGAGTCAAAAACATTTATATTTTTCTTAAACTTTAATTCTTCCACCGAGGTCTAATGGTTGCTTTGACGGGACAAAATTCAGTTGGCTCGAAAAGTGCTCAAAAGAGCCTAGAATACAGGAATCATTCTTTAAAATGAAATACCTGCTATACATTGAGGTTTTCCATGTGTAGATTTGTCAAGATGTTGATTATAAAAGGCCCAAAAGTATTTAGACGCTCGACAGTGGCTCCACTAAACATCCCAGTTCTAATATTCTACTGTTTAGCTTTCCACTCTTTATCTCTATGACATGTTTGACAGTGTTTCCCTCCATCCATTTAAACCATTTACGTCCGATAATCCGAGGTCGGGTCACAGTGGCAGCAGACGCCCCCCTCTCCCCTCCCCTCCCCTTCAAAGCAGCACATTCCAGGCCAGGCGCATATTCTGGGTCGACCCCAGGTCTCCTCTCAGCTGGCCGTGCCCCCAGAGGGCATCGTCACCAGATACACCAAGCTGCTCCCCTTCCCTTTCTGCTTCACCGCCATTATCGCACCAAAATGTTCTCCCCATCACAGCCGTGCTCTTTGGGGACACTGGGAGGGTTCCTCTAGCGCTTTGATTTCCTCTTAGGCGAAATACTCTTTCAGCGGGGCCGCCTGTGGGCTCAGGATCGTTACCCTGCCGCGTGAATAATCCATTTTTATCAGATCTAGACGCTCGCCCTGTCCTTCTGCACCTCCGTTTGCTAATTTGATCCCGTAGCTTTCTTATTGTCTGAACTTATGGGTGGTTTCTGTTGCGTAACTCTCCCTCTGTGCCGCTCTATGAATTGAGTTATGTTCTTTGTGTGTTCATTGATCTCGTGCTGCTGCTGTTTCCTCGCCTGTTTTTCTCGATTGTCCCTCCATTGAAACAAGATCTCTCTCTTTTTTTATTTACACACATAAACCCAACAACGAAGGAAGACTTTTTCTTTCCTGCTTTGCCTAGTAGTATCATCTCTCAAGTCTGACAAACAGATCCTGTCCTTTGTGTCACCATTTAAGCAGTTTATTGTCCAATTTCAACCTGATTCATTAATTTTAGCAGAACATACTTGCTCTTTTGTGGATAAAACACAATTTAAGTTAACTGTTTATGACACAACTACCCAGATATGCTGTTAACATTCAGTTAAATCTGCTGCTGAAACGTGTATTCATGAAACTGTATCATTATTTTTGACTAATCCTTGTGATTCATCAACCTCATGATGTTTTTTTCGCTGATGCAGTAAATATTATTGCATGAGGGACTTGTGCTGTACAGTAAAGCCAACGCGTGAGATGCACAAAAACACAGATCTGCAGTGACCTGCACTAGCTGCCGTGCTGTCCAACAACGACAACATGGGAATCTGTGGCTGCCTGTTCTCTCCACGCACAAACACTGTGGAGGTGGGAAACTCTCCTCCACACCAACTGTGCTATATTCTCCAGGCGCCGAGCTGAGAGCGGCGACGAACGCGCCAACCCTCGCTTTATGCATTGTGCTTTCGGGGCCCCCGGAGGCCGCCAGCCGTCCATCCTGAGCAACAGGTGGAGCTGAACGGCAGGGAATTACGTAAAGACGACGCCCCCCCCCCCTTCTCTCCGTGGAGAAACGCCTGATTTCAGCTCAGTTTCTTGAATCTGTTTTTGTGTGACAGTAGTGGGTGTAAATCTGCTGTTCAGTGACAGAAACATGTCGGTTGTAAAGATTCAAATTTGGTTTTAAAAACTACGAGGCAACCAGTGAAGCAGTGTCAAACAAACAGCCTTGTGTCACTCAGTGCCACGGCCCTCAAGCAGCTCCAAACTCCGTATTTCCATATTCATAGTTAAATCAGTGCTAATCGTCACGGAGACGTTATTGTCCTGCGTCCTGTTCCTGTTCAAGCGTCTTCACTTGATTACATTATTCAGATCCCTGCAGCCGGAGGCAGGAGGATGATTTGGTAGAGAAGAGTCTTACTGCCACCTAAAGGACAAATCTGACCAGCACCAACCGTGAGACGAGAGGAAACGGTTGATCACAGTTTACAGTGTTTCTGCTGTGTGATCAGCTGTTGAATCTCAGCTCTTGAATCAAATAGTGATCGTTTCATTCAAGCTTCAGTGACTGAGATTTGATTAGAACAGTTATGTGGTAATTTGGGGAATTAATATATGATACGCTGCTGCTGCTGCTAGAGTTTTATATTTGGAAGACATTTAATTCAAGTGGAAAAGAACTTTTGATTTTTGATTTGATAAAGAAAGGAAGGAAATAAAGATGGAACTAAAAAAGAATGAAAGAAATGATGAGAAGAAGGAGTAAAGGAAGGACAGATGGAAGGAAGGAATCGAGGAAAGGAGGATGGAAATAAATGATGATGATGATGATGATGAAAAGAAGGAGTGAAGGAAGTAATTAAAGGAAGGAAAGAAGGAAGTATGGAAGTAACAGAAGGAAAAAAGGAAAAAGGGAGTGAAAGAAGGAAAGGACATTGGCATGGAGGTAAAGAAGGAAGGAAGGAAGGGAAATCAAGAAAGAAATGAAAGGACTGGAGGAGGGAAAGAAAGAATAAAAAGAAGAAAGGATTTAAAGAAGGTGTGAAGGAAGGAATCGGAGGAAAGGAGGATGGAAAGAAATGATGAAAACAATGAGTGAAGGAAGGAATGAAAGATGGAATAAAGGAAGGAAGGAAGTATGGAAGTAACGGAAAGGAAAAGGGGATGAAAGAAGGAAAGGACATCGGCATGGAAGTAAAGAAAGAAGGAAGGAAGGGAAATCAAGAAAGAAATGAAATGACTGGAAGAGGGAAAGAAAGAGGATAAAAAAGAAAGGATTTAAAGAAGGTGTGAAGGAAGGAATCGGAGGAAAGGAGGATGGAAATAAATGATGATGATGATGATGAAAAGGAGTGAAGGAAGGAATGAAAGAGAATAAAGGAAGGAAGGAAGTATGGAAGTAACGGAAAGAAAAAAGGAATGAAAGAAGGAAAGGACATCGGTATGGAAGGAAAGGAAGAAAGAAGGAAGAGAAATCAAGAAAGAAATGAAATGACTGGAGGAGGGAAAGAAAGATAGGATAAAAAAGAAAGGATTTAAAGAAGGTGTGAAGGAAGGAAAGAAATAGGGACTAAAGGAAGGATGGAAGTAACTGAGAACAAAAAAAGGGATGAAGGAAATGAGGATCAAAATAAAGAAAAAGGATGGAATGAAGGGAGGATGGGAAGAATTATGGAACAGAGAAGAGGAAGGAAGGATGGAAAGAAAGAAAGAAAGAGATCAAGGAAAAACTGAAAGGAGTGGAAGACAGAAAGAAAGATGGAAGGATGGAGGGAACTGAGAAAAGGAGAGATGAGGAAGGAAACAAATAAAGAAAGGATAGAACGAAGGAGTAGAGGAAGGAAGAAAGGATGGAGAGAATGAAGAAAGGATGGATGATGGAAAGAAGGAAAAATTATTTGGAACATCTGTGGATGGATGTTGGAGCCAGGAAAAGAACGAACTATAAAATATTTGATAAAGGAAGGAAGGAAGGAAAGATGGAAATGAGAAAGAATGAAAGAAATGATGAGAAGAAGGAGTAAAGGAAGGACAGATGGAAGGAAGGAATCGAGGAAAGGAGGATGGAAAGAAATGATGATGATGAAAAGGAGTGAAGGAAGGAATGAAAGAAAGAATAAAGGAAAAGAAAGTATGGAATTAATGGAAGGAGGAAGGAAGGAAGGAAATCAAGAAAGAAATGAAAAGACTGGAGGAGGGAAAGAAAGATAGAATAAAAGAAAAAGGATTTAAAGAAGGTGTGAAGGAAGGAAGGAAGTAATTGAGAAAAAGGGATGAAGGAAATGAGGATCAAAATAAGAAAGAAGGGATGGAATGAAGGGAGGATGGAAAGAATTATGGAAGAGAGAAGAGGAAGGAAGGATGGAAAGAAAGAAATCAAGGAAAGGAGTTGAGGACAAAGAAAGATAGAAAAGGAGAGATGAGGAAGGAAATAAGGAAAGAACGGATAGAAGGAAGGAGTAGAGGAAGGAAGGATGGATGATGGAAAGAAGGAAAAATTAAAGAAACAACTGAAGGGGTGAAGGAGGGAGAGAAGGAAATAAAGATGGAAAGAAGGAAATCAACCGTTTTAAAGAGGTACTCAACACTTTATTAAGACACTGAGCCTCATTATTAAATAAAGAGCAACACTCCTTAAAACATTTCATTTAAATGAAGTTCATACTCCGACGTGAAACTGTTTTCTCTTGAATCTCTTCCACGCCAAAATGAAGACGAGCAAAAACGATCTTGAAACGTTGAGACGAGTAAAGCAGAGAGTCATGGTTTCTCTGGCTGTAGGTTGTTAGAGCCGTGAGAGAACAGGAGGAAAAGGTGGAAGCTCCTTTAGTTTCAGTCGGATTTATATTTAGAAAGCCAAAAGGAGACAAATCTGAAGGAACTCAACAGATTAATCTGAGCTGGAGGAACTAGATGATGGAGGTGGAGGTGGAGGTGGTGGAGGTGGTGGTGGTGTCTGAGCCACCAAACCAGTAGCTTCCACGTTACTTCCTGTGTGCTTCTCTTAGCTCTGACAAAAACACCATGAAAGACGCCAGGGGAGAAAGATTATGTTCCTCTGCAGGTTCCTTATGAATATGGATGAAGGGAGTCTGTTGATGTTTTACTGTGGCGTCTGACTGTTCATCTGCTGTAGTATCTCACCGGATCTGTTCCTCAAAGAGCCATAAACCGGAAAACGAGGCAATTCCCTCCTGAGTTATGTAGCAGCCGCTGCGTCTGAGCTCGGCCCTATAGAGTACAGTAAATAAAGAAAGAAAATACAACTGGTGGAATGAATGGTTGCTATAGCGATTCACAGCGCACAGAAATCGACCGAGAGCCATAACAGAGCTTTAAAAAAAAAAAAAAAAAAAAAAACGACCTTTGACCTCTCCTGATTTACAGAGGCGGCGGCGGCGGCGGCGGCGGCAGGTCGTTTGAAAAGGGAATCAGTCCCAGGAGGCTCAGACCTCTACGGTGGAGCCGTTAACTGGAGGTTAGTCATAAACACTGCTCCCTGCTCCGACCCTGACACCCCCCCCCCCCCCCCCCACCTCCCCATCAACGCTAAGACTGTAGGGTCCCGTGTACAGCTGCGGCGTATCAGGGAGGCCCGGCGGAGGTCGTGAATACGGGGCGAGGCTCGACAGTGGGTGTGGAAAACAAAACAAAATACAAATCATAATTCCAGAATTGAAATGTAACTCAAGGTCGTAAAAAAATAAAAAATAATAATAATGTTTTAAGTGCAGTTTTAAAGTTCATGGACACATCCTGGAGAGAAGTCTTTCACAAAGATTGAATATTTTAAACTGATTTCCAGCTAGATAACCATGGCAACCAAATGATGTATCCTGGTAACTTCACTGGTTGCCATATTTTGTCTTCCAAAACTTACTGATGCTCCATAGTCGCCACAGAAAAAGGGGGAAAAAGGTGGCGTTGCTTCAAGAAGCTTCTTCAGTGTCTCAAGATTTATTTCCATCCAGTGTTGCGTTAATCTTTCACCAAGATCTTGTATTGATGATGGGAGAGTCTGACCACTGCACAAAGCCTTCTCCAGCACAACCCAAAGATTCTCAATGGGGTTAAGGTCTGGACTCTGTGGTGGACAATCCATGTGTGACAATGATGTCTCATGCTCCCTGAACCACTCTTTCACAATCTGAGCCCCATGAATCCTGACATTGTCATCTTGGAATATGATCCATTGGTGGAATAACCTGGTCTTTCAGTATATTCAGGTAGTCAGCTGACCTCATTCTTTGGGCAACATAATGTTGCTGAACCTAGACCTGAGCAACTGCAGCAACCCCAGATCATAGCACTGCCCCCACAGGCTTGTACAGTAGACACTAGGCATGATGGGTGCATCACTTCTTCTGCCTGCAGACTCTTCTTCTTCTTCTTCTTCTTTATATATTTTAATCTGATAATTAATCACCAGCTGACTGAATGCCTCCCACATCTTCAGTGTGTGTTTTGTTGTGTTCCTTCGTCCTGAAGGAGAAACAGAACCAGAGGGAAACAGATTTCCTCTGATTTAACTTTTAGCAAACAGACTGTTTGACTCTCTGGGGAGGAGGACAGATCCCAGCCATTCATCTTCTTGTGTCTTCAGTAATTAGTGAGCTACTGTACGTGGTAGAGAACTCATGGCTGACGTCTGTAAAGGTTCATTTAGTATCTTCTGAGCTTCCAGAGTCCTTCTGGTCCTGCTTGGTTTATAATCTCAGCTCTGAAACATTTTCTGTCTCTGGTGACGACTTGTTTCTTATCATTGATCATGACGTCAGAGTCGAGATGAATCTTAGTGTAAAGAGAGTTTGACTCATATTTTATTACTGTCCCTCAGCTCAGAGGATCTAGTTTCTATGTTCACTCAGAAAAGTTTTCATTCCCCTTTCTTCTTGTGTTCTTCCATTCCTTCCTTCCTATCTTCTTTCCTCTTTCTTCCTCTCTTCTTTCTCTTTATCTCTTCCTTCCTTCCTCTTTCCTTTTCTCTTCCTTTCTTCCTTGCTCTTTCTCCCTCTCTTCTCTCTGTCTTTATCCCATCCTTCTTTCCTTATCTCTTCCTTTTCCTTCCTTCCTTCCTTCCTTCCTTATCTCCCTTTTCTTTTTCTATTCTTTCATTCTCTCTTGGTGGTGTCCTTCCCTCCTTCCTTCCTTTCTTCTATCTGCTCTTTCTTCCTCTCTTTCATCTGTATCACTGTCTTCCTTTCTATCTTTCTTTATCTCCCCTTCCTTCCTTCCCCTTTGTTTTTGTGTTCTTCCATTCTTTCCTTCCTGTCTTATGTCCTCTCTTTTTCCCATTTCGTCCTCTCTTCTCCCTGTCCTTCTCTCTTCCTTTTTCTCCTTCCTTCCTGTCTTCTTTTCTTCCTTCCTTCCTTTCTTTATCTCTTCCTTCCTTCTCTTCCCCTTTCTTTTCTCCTATTTCCTTCCTCCTTTTCGTCCTTCCTTTTGCTCTTCCTCTCTTTCCTCTCTCTCTTTCTCTCTTTTCTCTTCCATTCCCTTTCTTCCTTCACCCATTTGTCTCCCCTTCCTTCCTTCCCCTTTCTTTTTGTGTACTTCCATTCTTTCCTTCCTTTCTTATGTCCTCTCTTTTCCCTCTTTCTTCCTCTCTTCTCTATCTCTGTTCCTTTCTCTCCTTCTTTCCTTTCTTCCTACCTTTTTGCCTCCTGTTCTCTTTCTTTATCTCTTCCTTCCTTGATTAATTTCTTTGTTCTTTCCTTCCTTCCTTCCTCCCTTCCTTCCTTCTGTTCCCCTTCCTTTTCTCTTATTTCCCTCCTCCTTTTCTTCCTTCCTTTTGCTCTTCCTCTCTTTCTTTCTTCCTTCACTCATTTCTCTTTTCCTTCCTTTCTCCCTTCCCCTTTCTTTTTGTGTTCTTCCATTCTTTCCTTCCTTTCTTATGTCCCCTCTTTCCCTCTTTCTTCCTCTCTTCTCTGTCTTTCTCTCCTTCCTTCCTTTCTTTATCTCTTCTTCCTTCCTTCCTTCCTGCCGTCCTTTCTTCCTTCCTTTCTCTTTCTTTGTCTCTTCCTTCCTTGATTCCTTTATCTCTTCCTTCATTCTGTTCCCTTTTCTTTTCTCTTATTTCCTTCCTCCTTTTCTTCCTTCCTTTTGCTCTTCCTCTCTTTCCTCTCTCTCTTCCTCTCTTCATTCTTCTCTTCTGTTCTCTCTTCCTTCCTCCCTCCTTTCCTTCCTCTCTATTTTCCCTTTTCAATTCACTGTTTTCTGCTCCCTCCTTCACTCAGATGACCACTAACGGACATGTAAACACTTTGTTTGTTGATCAGTCTGTAAAGGAAGAAGGGATGAGAGGACGACTAGATGAAAAGAGGCTGTCAGTCTTTGCTCGTGCGCTGCTTCCTTCAGTTCAGCTGCGTTCCTGATCTCAGGGCGAATGCTGGCTCGACATCTGTGGGATTTATTTATTTTTGGTTATTATGATGATTTACCTCTTTGAACCTCGTCCAGAATATAATTGAAGTAGTGCTGAGTGCGAGCAGAGAGAGAGAGAGAGAGAGAGAGAGCTCAGCTTTAAATCGCAGCTTGACTCAGCTCTCCTCCTCCAGCACATACAGTATGTGTGTCCGGTCCAAGCCGTCCTCTCTGCCCCGCCGCAAGGCCGCCTGACTCAGTCCTGCCCGTCTCCCCCTGCTTCCCCGTGTCCTAGTCTAACCTTGGAACCGCCGTCTTTGCCTCTTCTCCGCCGCTTGCTTCCCATCAGCTATTCTTAGCTGTGCTTACGCTCTGGCCTCACAGCAGATCCGTCAGCGTAAAATGCCACACTTCACCGGATGGCGTAAATAAAATGGGGGGCCTGCCGGTCGGGAGCATCTCTGGAGGAAATGACAAATCACTTCAGATCATAAACAACAGAGCAGCGGCGGTGCCAGAGAAATCTGTGACGGGAGCGGTCTGGTGGTTTTCTCTGCGACTGAGGCCGAGCCGGACGGTTGCAGGGCCTCATCTCAATACGTCTCGCGGCGGTTGGCGTTAATTTCGTCCGTGGCGCTCCACTTCAAGCCGCGGTTAGACGGATGAATCTGGCCTTTCCTTTTGTTTACCGCCGAGGGGATGCGGTCGCAGGGGGAGATGAGGTTAGACACACTAAAACCTCTGGGGCTAAAACGAGAGTCTGCAGCCGAGCAAGTGTCTGCTTGGTGCTGTGTTTAAAGGCGCTGATGGCGTCGCAGGTGGAGGAAGAGGCGTCGGAGTTCCAGATTCACTTCCTGTTCGTCTTCTTCTGAACGCTGCATAAATATATGCAAATTCTGAAGAAGAAGAAGAAGAAATGTAAATCTCCTTTCTAAAATCTTGCACAGACCAGAGAGCTGATGTGGACCGTGCTGTGTTCTCTGGCCCGACGCCAGCCTCCCTCTCGGTTCCCCGCGTTGGTTATGAAAGTGTGCGTGACTCCTCCTGACACGGCGCAGTCATGGTGATGTGTTCCAGGCCGCTGCAGGCAGGTCAGGAGGAGACGCCGTAGAGAGCATTAATGTTGCAGCATTGTGTTGTTCTTGTAGACCTGTAATATATATATTTGTGTGTAAGCTGCGTTAACACCCCCTTCGTGACAGTGAGGGAAGATAAGGACAGTCAAACGACCAAATAATTTAGAACTGATGCATTTTTAATTTGTTCATAAGCAATAAATAGAGAAAGACACTGAGGATATCCAGGGTACTGTTTATGTGTTCATAACCAAAGCTAATTTCCAAAATCATTCCCTTGATGGGCATCGCCGAACAGTAGTTAGAATACATATAGTACTCTTTAGGGCGGCACAGTGGTGTGGTGGTTAGCAATGATGCCTCACAGTTAGAAGGTTCTGGCTTCTAATCCATTATGATCGACTGGGGCAGTTACAGAAAATTAATGAATGAATGACTGAATATTACTCTTTATACAATAAACAAAGCAACAAATGATACAAAATAAGTTTAAAAGATATCTAAGATGAGCTCATACACTGCCTGGCCAAAGAAACTGACTTTTTTTTGGCCAGGCAGTGTATGTTAAAGGGAAATTAGCATTTTTTTACAACCTGGACCTTATTTCTGGCATAAAATACGATCGTTTACTCACCCATATAACTTTGGTGTCATTTGGAGTCGTTCGGATGATATTTAGATCCGTGTATATGCATATAGTGGGAGTGAATGGGGCACCGAAACGCAGCCTCTAAATAACGCATTATCTGCCGCGAAACTCATTCATTTCACCAATATTTTGTTATGATACACTAGTGCTATTCCCCGTTGAGTCCGGAGTTACCTGTTATCTATTCGTGGAGGTGCGGCAGTTTGTTGTTCTTTGGCCAGCTGTTCCTCTCTCTGCCTCCGCATCCTCCTTTCAACGAGCTCCTCACCCGTATACTCTGGCTCATAACGGTAAGGACGTCCATCATAAACAAAGTCGTTGTCCACAGCCTCAGAATCGGAAAAATATTCAGCCATGTTGCAAAAAACTAGCAGTAGCAAATTACAGGTAAACAAGCCGACTGTTGCGGGTGCGCGCGGCGCTTAGAGATGACATCATCCAGGTCAGGGGTCAGACCCCGGATGATGATAACAGGTAACTCCGGACTCAACGTGGAATAGTACTAGCGTATCATAACAAAAAACTGGTGAAATGAACGAGTTTCGCAGATAATGCGTTATTTAGAGGCTGCGTTTCGGTGCCCCATTCACTTCCACTATATGGATATACGCGGCTCTCCACTGGATCTAAATAACTTCCGAACGACTCCAAATGACACCAAAGTTATATGGGTGAGTAAACGATCATATTTTATGCCAGAAATAAGGTCCAAGTTGTAAAAAACGGTAGTTCCCCTTTAAGATGGCAGGAGCAGGGAAGCAAAATAAGTTTAATGAAAACTTACTAAATCTGGAACAAGAAGCGCTGCAGGGCAGAAAGGGAAAACCAAAAACCAAAAGCTAGACAAGACTCAGGACACAGGGAAGCACCAGGAAACAACAACAGGGATAACACAGACGACTCGAAGAAGGATAAAGGGAAAAGTAGGATTATATAAAAAGACAAGAAAAAAGCAAACAGGGTGGCGGAAAATATACGAAACGCAACACCATGACAGTGCATGTGCAACAAAATTATATTTATGTACTTCACACTTTCAGCATTGCAGTACTCTTTTCTGTATGCAGAAAACTTTCCTGCCCTCAAGACACAAACACACAAAACTGTTTTTGCTGTACAAAAACACAAAAGATGCAAAGACTGACTGGACAGTGGGGTGCTTGTGGAGGACAGAGAGAAACTTTAACAGTATCAGAAAATAGTTAGCAGCAGTCGTCGCCCCTGTCCCGCTGAAGAGGCACGAATGCAAGGGGCAGCTGTGATCGTACACTCCCCCACCTACCGGCACGCTGAAAGGACCCGTAGCAAATATGGCAGCGGATGAAGACCTGCAATTTGTGACTGCGCTGCGTAAATCCCATTAAAGTGTCACGAGATAAAGCCGGGAGGTCACGAGATCATTTAACGTCCTGTAATTGACTTTTCCACAATCGCTGCTTTTCCCTAAAACATTAGAGTGGTCTGAATGTTGAAGAGCTACTTAAATGAAACTGCCTCTGGAGTTTGAAGGGGAAACTTTCTCCTTTTCTTTCTCCACAGCATGCATTGCAAATCAAAGTAGAAAAATGAATTTAAGAGCAGAACTTGAGTAAATGTCACTTTCTAACCATGATCAAAAGTATGTGGACACGTGAAGATTACGCCCGTGTGATTGCTGAACGTCTGGTATCTAAACCACGGCTGTCAGCATGAATTAACTTCTGTAGCATTAAGGGTTACCTTTAGAGACTCTTATGGCACGAAGCATGAAAACAGCCTCACGTATACACAAGTGTAGGTCTCCCTTGTGCCTCCAAAACATCAGAGAATGGACATGGGCCTTCCTGATGTTCACGGGCATATTCCAAGATTACAATACCAGGATTCATGAGGCTCAAATTGTGAAAGAGTGGTTCAGGGATCATGAGACATCATTTTCACACATGGATTGGCCACCACAGAGTTCTAGGTGAAACAGAAGATCTAGGTGAAAAATTAATGCAACACTGGATTAATATGGAACTATAACAGCCTAGTCAGCATGAATTAACTTCTGTAGCATTAAGGGTTACCTTTAGAGACTGTTATGGCACGAAGCATGAAAAACAGCCTTACGTATACACAGGTCTAAGTCTCCCCTGTGCCTCCAAAACAGTTGTGACTCATCAGAGAATGGACATGGGCCTTCTGAGGGTGTCCTGTGGTGTCTGGTTGGGGGGGGGGGGGGGTGTAGGAGGGGATTTGAGGGGAGGGGCCTCTGTGGATCATCCCACAGATACTTGATCAGTTTGGGATCTAGTGAATTTGGAGGCCAGGTCAACACCTTGTGCTGTTCTTCTTGTGTCTGTGTCAGGCTGCATCCTGCTGGGGATGGCTGCTGCCATCAAGGAGTGTCATTGCTATGGGGTGGGGGTGCCTGGTCTGGTCTAGGTGGGTGCTACATGGCTAAGTAATATCCACACTGATGAATGAATGCCAGGTCCAAAAGTTTCCCAGCAGAACATTGAATTGTCACAAAATGGTCAATGTTGTTTACATCTTCTGTCAGTGGTTTTAATGTTGTGGCTGATCGGTGTATATGAACAGGTGTACTTTTCTCCATAGTTAATTTTGCTTTGCTAAAGTCGTTTTATTAATATTCCTCTGTCATTTTGGGCCTTTCTGCTCGTTCTCACTGTTAGCGCTGCAGAAAAGTTTTTTAGATTTTAGATTTTTTCTTCAGTGTAAAGAACCACGAGGTCTATTTCATGTAGCTGCAACTTTCCGATGAGCAAATACGAACCGTCGCAGTTAATTCCTCATAATATTTTCTGCCTGTTTGTTATTTGTGAGATGACTTTCTATCATTTCCCGTTAGTTTGTTTCGAGGTGTGCACGTTTTAGCCGCTGATGAGTCCGTTTGATGCCTCTGTGATGTTTGCTTGAAAGCAAACATTTGAAAGGGAATTGAAGATTAAAAGTGTCACAGTAATTTAGTCGATTGAGCGATCAGTCAAGCAAGGCAACCAGCGGCAGTTAAAGATAAAAAAGAAAATTCAGACGCCGAGCCTCATGAATGCTTCGTCTCTCTCTCTCTCTCTCTATATACACGCCTCGTTGTGTAACCGTGAAATTGCTCGCTTTAAATGCGTCTCCCTTTCTATGTCAGAAATGTTAAGCCCAGCCCGAAGCATGTCGCTTTCGCTTCCATTCCTATGATGAAGGTCTTGACCGCTAAATGTACAGCGAGCGGAGCGTGCTGCATGCGTTGAGAGCCCACGAGCATCCGTGTGCTTGATCTTGGTAAACAGAAGAAATCAACTTCACTGGAGCGTTTTCTAATCGCGACCTTTGGCTACCTATAGTACAGCCTACATATGCTCCAGCACTCTGCACAGACACAGAAAACCCTGCGGTGCTTCCAGGAGGATTTCTATAAGAGACTCCCACAGCAGAATATGCTCATTCCTGAATAATGTGGCCGTCTTTAGTCTTTTAAATGCAGCTGAGAGATGGTGGGTTGGACGTGGTGGTGTAGCTCGTGCTTTCTGCTGGTTCCTGAAAAGCTCCTGAGCTGGCGTTGACTGGAAGGGATTTGACTTTAGATTAAATATCAAAGTCAGGTTTTCTTTCCGGCTGCATGTCGCTCCTCCTCTGAAAAGGGAGACAGTCGGGGAGGTGATTTGCACAGTGCTCATTTGAAAGGATAAAAATCACTCCGGCTCACATACATCGCGTCTCTTTGTCACAGTCATATTGTGTGAATGCATATTATACAGATAATGATGTTACGTTCCCAGGAGGAGGGACGCTGCAGAGATTAATGAGGCCGACTGTAGCTACCACAGAGGACACGGAGATCACGTCATAGGAAGTATTTATCTTAATTTAAAGTATTCGGATAGAGTAAACTGGGGTGGAGTGACTTCTGTGCTATACACCGATCAGCCGCAACATTAAAACCACTGACAGGAAGGGTTAATACCATCTTGTGACAATTCAACGTTTTGCTGGGAAATTTTTGGACCTGGACCAGACCAGACCAGGCACCCCCCCACCCCATAGCAATGACACTCCTTGATGGCAGCAGTCATCCCCAGCAGGATGCAGCCTGACACAGACACACACACAAAAACGCTTTAGGAACAACTAAAAAAACACGAAAAACAGCACAAGGTGTTGACCTGGCCTCCAAATTCACGAGATCCCAAACTGATCAAGTATCTGTGGGATGATCCACAGAGGCCCCTCCCCTCAAATCCGTCACGAGCCATCATTAGCAGCTAATTCAGAGTTTGCTTCATTCTCCAGCAGAGCTCTTTAATGGATCCTTCCATTGCTCTGTTTGACCTCCGACCTCATGGAATATATCTACAGGGCATCTGAACCGCAATCAGTTTACTGCAGATCTGATGAATGGCCTTTAAAGCCAAGTATCAATAATTTGTGGTTTGTGTGTCTGTGGTCATCCAGGTCATGGTATATGTAACCACTGAATTTCCCCTTGGAGATCTAGAAGGTCTTCTCCACGTAAACTAATCACCAGTTGTTTAGAACTGAAGAAGCTATTCAGATGAAACCTCTTCAAGAAACCCAACAAGTCCATCTGCCCTGCGGCTTTCAGCTTTGTCTTTGGATATTTCATCCAAGTCTTCCTTCCTAACTGACTGCTGCGATAGTTTAGGTTTTTATGAGGAACATCTGTGGCTGGTGTCCACTTAAAACTCCCCTAGCTAGGGCAAGATACTCACCTGTAACTGGAGGAAGTTGTTCAGATGAACCTGGCTGGTGTCCTCTTTTTTTCCACAATAAGTAGTTGTTGAACAAATTATTTTCAAGAAACTATCCACGTTCAATGTGTGAAACTGTTTTGGGGGAATGATTGCATCCTGAGTCGCTAATGGTGACCTCGTCATGTTCAGAGAGGAGTTTCCTTTACCTCTCTCTCAAACCATCCATCTTCTCTGGACCAAAACGTGTCCACAAGGGAGTGTTTCTCGTCCTTCTGGTGTAGATGGACCAGTTGCTTCAACACACATACACCAATCAGGCATAACATTATGACCACCCTTCCAAAAATTGTGTAGGTCTCTCTTGTGCCTCCAAAACAGTTGGGACTCATCAGAGAATGGACATGGACCTTCTGAGGGTGTCCTGGTGGATCATCCCACAGATACATGATCAGTTTCTTGTGAATTTAGAGGCCAGGTCAACACCTTGTGCTGTTCTTCATGTTTTTTTTTTAGTTGTTCCTAAAGCGTTTTTGTATGTGTGCCTGTGTCAGGCTGCATCGTGCTGGGGATGGCTGCTGCCACCAAGGAGTGTCATTGCTATGGGGTGGGGGTGTCTGGTCTGGTCTAGGTGGGTGCTACATGTCTAAGTAACATCCACACCAATGCCAGGTCCAAAAGTTTCCCAGCAGAACATTGAATTGTCACAAGATGGTCAATGTTATTTACTTCTCCTGTCAGTGGTCATAATGTTGTGGCTGATCCGTGCACACACACACAAAAAAACTCTCCAATTTGCACTCAAAATTAAATATATTGCGCAAGAATGTTTAAATTGAACGGATTAGAATTAAATGCGGTGCAACCATTCATGATCCCCTGCGGATGAACCCTACCCACTCCCCTCTCTTGCGCCACCTTATCTTGACACGTGTGTTTTTTCGCCAGCTGACGACAGTTCGGACGCTTTAACTCGCTCCCGGTTGCATTCCTGCTCCCCGGAGGAACAACCGTAATAACTTTAATGAGAAACCCCTTACGAGAAAGCGGTGCCTTAATATGAAACGTCCCCCCCCTTTCTCTCTCTCTCTCTCTCTCTCTCTCTCTCGCCGTCGCCGCAGCAGCAGCAGCCTCCCGCCTCTCGCCTGATTACTGAGCATGAGCCGGGGAAACACTGGAGCTGGGCTCGGTTAATGAGCGTTGCGAGGCGGTCCGCCGGAGCCCGGTCTGTGGGAGGGGTCTTGCCAAACCTTTTCCCTCTAATTGACCGGGGGAGCAGAAGCAGTCGGGGAAGCGAGCAGCCACAGACGGAGAGAGAGAGAGAGAGAGGTACTCAGAGAAACCGCATGTAGTTACTTCATAGCCTATTACTGGAACACATTATGGGAAATTAGATTTATTAGCGTGTCGCATGGTTACTAAGTGTTTTGTTGTTTGAGAGCTCGCAGACGCCGGGGAAACAAAAGTGTTGCTGAGCAGTGGAAATATTCTCCTTTTTTTTATTATTATTATTATATGAGTCATGACTTGCCGGGGCTTCACTTTTAAATGCTTACAGTGCACCCAGGAGAGAGGAGCTCGTGCAGACCACAAGAATTAAACTTGTCCTCTCAGTGACTGTTTCTGCTTTGTGCGCTGCTCCGCTGGCAGAGAAGGGCGCATGGGCTTGACTACACGGGGGACCCAGCCCATGCTCAGATGGCTGATCTCGAACTGTTTCACTTTGATCATCAGTCCGATCCCAGAGGCGCCTCCCTGCTTTTAGATGGGGGTCAAAGTGTCCCCGAGAGCGGAGGCGGAGGCGGCGGAAGCGGCGGCGGCGGAAAGTCAACCGGTCCCAGCGGGGGAGACGCTCCAGCACCGCGGACAGAGACCCGGAGAGGTGCGCGGCCGGAGGAGGAAACAGAAACGTCTTTCACCTGCGGGAAGCAACACGATGAAGACAGGGGAGATGATGATGATGATGATGATGTCCAGCTGATAGGGACGCACGCCTACCGGCTGAGTCAGAGCTCCTCCAGTGAACTGTATGAAGAGGAGGAGGAGGAGGAGGTGATGGAGGAAGAGGAGGACATGCCGGAACTTTACTTGCTGTCCGACGACGATCTCTCCTCCTCCGACGGCTCGGGGAAGTCCGTGGATTACGGCTTCATCATCGCCGTGACCTGCCTGGTCACCGGCATCTCCCTCGTCGCCATATCCTACACGGTCCCCAGGGACGTCCGCGTGGACCCGGACACCGTGTCCGCCCGGGAGATGGAGCGTCTGGAGAGGGAGAAAGCCAGAGTGGGCGCCCATCTGGACCGCTGTGTCATAGCGGGACTGTGCCTGCTCACCCTCGGGGGCGTGCTGCTCTCCACGCTGCTCATGGTCTCCATGTGGAAGGGGGAGATGATGAGGAGGAAAGCCTTCGCCTATTCCAAACACGCGGCCAAGTTGTACGGATCGATCAGTTTGAGAGGAGGCTCCAGTCCCACGCGTGAATCCTGCTCGCATCTGTCAGGGGCTGAGGAGGATTTAGAGGTGCTCAGCTGAATTTATGGACGGGACTAGAGGGAAGGACTCGGAAATCCCTGACAGTGGTGTCCTGTGATCGGAAGCTTTAATGATTTTTGAATTTCTAACAGCTTATCCTGCTGTCTTTACCCTTAAAACTCCAAAGTTGACATGAGAGATTTGCTTTAATTGTCCTTTTATTTTCATTCAAGAAAAACAAAGATCCTCACAATCCACTATAACAATCCACAAAATCAGAAACTACAGATATGCATTATAAATCTAAATATGAGGATTTATGAGACCTTTCTAGCAGATCCATGAGACTGGAGGCTTATCAGATACCGAAACACTGATCAGTGTGAGTTCTCTAAAACTCCGAGACGGTGTTTTCTGACTCTGCAAAGCTTTCCCGGTGCCAATTATTTTTACCTTTTGTTTTGCGACGGTTGTGAGAGAAAGGGTAGAAACAGAGCGCTCAAAGTGATCTCCAGCAGAGTGAGCTTGCATGAATCTGACTCACAGCAGCAGGTTCACCAGATGCTGCTGAGCCAAAGCTTCCTCGTTCAAATAAAAGAGTGGGTTGTGAGTTTTCTCATGTCAAGGTCTTTTTAAACTTCCCTCGTTGTCTTGTCTTATCCATCCACTGTCAACAAACACGAGGAGGGGAAACTTGAACTGCAGCTAGATATTAACCTGCAGTCATAAACAGGGTTTAGTCCACCATCTCTCTTTAATGGAAACGGATCAGGAAACACAAAACCTCAGCTGTATCTGTTAATAAAATGCTAGAAAACTACTCACTGCTGTTTCTTAAACCGGGTGCAGCGTTGTTGCGCTTTGTTTTTGCTGTTTGCATGAAATCTAGCAGAGCTGCAGATGAGGATCGGTCATTGATGCACAGTTTTGATTGGGCCGAGGTTAAATGCTGACATCTCTCCTCTTCGTCCTCTGCAGGCTGAGGCACTTGAATGGTTCAATTTCGCTCAAGTGGACTTATCCTCATGAATAGCAGTAGTTCAAATTTGTCCTCTGTGGAGGACCCACCCACTGCATACTACTGAATTGACTCCTTTTGCTATCTACAGAGGACATTTAGGGCTTTTCCATGATATCAAATGTAAAGGGGTGGGGCTTTGGTACCTTTCTCTTTCTCATTAAGGAAAATGTCGTCCATCAGTTATGTTATATCTTAAAAATAAAAACTTTTCATTATTCTAGTTCCCTTAAAACATTAGGGAACATTATATATTTGTTTCCTGTTAGTCAGGAGGATATAACAATAACAGCCAAGGGCTCACGGCACGGGTGTCAAACATACGGCCCGCGGGCCAAAAAGCGGCCCGCCAGATGGTCCAATCTGGCCCGCAGCATGAATTTGCAAAATTTTTGAATGAAAATAGTTGCTATCTCTAATTTGTCCACTGTTTTAATCAGAGAAGTGAACAGAACACAACACTGAGACTCGGGACTAAACAGCAGACAGCAACGTGCCCAAATTACACTTATTTTTCTTAAGATTTTTTATTAAATGTAAACGTTCTCCTAATTTAACTGTTCTTCTTTGCACTAAAACAAATGGAAAAACTCTGGAGTTGTTACTTTTGCTGTTATCTTACCAGTCTGGATCACTTGAGATCAAATTGGCCTGCATGTGGCCCACGAACTAAAATGAGTTTGACACCTCTGGCTTATGGGGTTAATGGAGAGAGTGTGTTGGTGCTAGCATTGTGTTTGGATAGACTTGGACTAATGTGAATCTGTCGTTTAAGTTAGAAGTATGCATATACGATGAGTTTCTAAAGCGTAAACCTATTCTTTTCTGTAAGATCTCTGACCCGCCGTTTCTGTTTAGCGCTGCTTCTAAGACCTGCACACTGCAGCAGCATCAGCCCTGAACCAGGAGTGCTGTTCATCTTCCACCTTGTCAGAAAAGGCACTCAGCTGCAGCTAACAAAGGTCTGCTTCACAAAAAAAAAAAAAAAGAAAAACCAACAACTGCACCAATCCGTGTTGAACTCCAAAGAAATCCGTGTAATTGTGACACGCCGAAGCGACGCTCGCTCGCTCGTTCGCTCAGATTTGTTGAAATGCAAACAGTAATACCACAGGAGGTGTAATTAGATTTTGTGGCTGAGCACTGATGTCGGGCGGTTTACTCCACATACACTTGGGGGTTCTGACTGCAGATGTTCAGAAGCGCGCAGAGAGAGTCGTAGAGAGAGAAAAAAAAAAATCAACAAACCCCCCGGGTGAAAAGCTCTCCTGGTAATTGGTGTTACTTAATTGCTCGTGGGAGGCCAGTGAATCACTGAAAAATACCCCGAGCATTTCAGGAGCAATCTCAATCAAAACTCACTTAAATATATATAAAAAACACACACATTCCAGCTGAAGTGTTATAGTTGCATTCGAGAGGAAGGAAGTAACGGATTGCCCCCCCTCTGACAAAAGGATGTGGTGGATAAACAGTTGTGTCTCCTGCTCGCTGACTGTGTGCAGAAATGTGTGCCGGGCAGCCTCTGTAATTGGAAGCGCTGACGTCCGGCAGCATCACATTATCCTCCACGCGACCTTCGCTCTCTCTCACCTCATTAATGTAATTAAACAGGTGGAAGCGTCTGACCTCTGGGTGGAATATTAAATCCATTTCTAACGCTGATCCGTCCCCCCTTCGACTGAACGGCTGACGTCTCGAGAGGGCCTTTGTTTGTGCGAAAGAAAAACCCGCTTTCTCTGAATTTTCTTTCAGCTTGGCTTGTCTGCTGCAGCATTTTCTGCTGTTTCTCAGATTCTTTTCCGCTGTCGTGGAGGACAGCTGCGCTTCAATTCAGCGTTTGGGATTATAATGAAAGTCAGACTCATAAATCAAAACACAACCTGTCGTTCACTCAAGTCTATTGAGACTAGAGTCTGTGGAGACGTTGGTCTTTGCGCCTGTGAGCATGTTGACATCCCGTCGCCATGTTTGTACTGTACGTGGGAATTAGAGCCTCCCTCTAATAAAAGAATCCATGTTGTTTTGCCAATGTGACGTAGCTTTGCTTTTATTTTTGAACCTTGAAGTTTGACCAAATAAAAACCACCATAAGGTTCATACTGTACTGAACTCTAAATGTTGAGATATTATTTTTAGGTCAAGTGCTATTTGTGTTGTGTACCCTGCACCAGTAGGATAGTAATTTAGTAAGACATATTCTTAAATATACCCATTGAAACATCATTACAAACACAAAGTAAGTAAACAAAAGTAAATATCTGCGTGCAAGAAACAATATAATAGAAAAAAATTGTAGTTTAATTGTAGCTCTCTGTAGGAAATACTACTCAAACAGTTCTAATAAGCAGAAAATTGCAGGTAGCACCTTTAAATTGAACTTAAGTTTTATGTGGCCCACACTCCCGCCCGCACACACCAGCCGGCAACATGAAACAAAAATAAAAAAAGTAAAAAACAAAGCCCGTCCTTGCAGGTTTGGTCTATGCTACAGAGCTTTCAGGGAGAATTACCGTTTTTTTACGACCTGGACCTTATTTCTGGCATACAATACGATCGTTTACTCACCCATATAACTTTGGTGTCATCAGCGTATATCCATATAGTGGGAGTGACTGGGGCACCGAAACACAGCCTCTAAATAACACATTATCTGCCGTGAAACTCGTTCATTTCACCAATATTTTGTTATCATACGCTAGTGCTATTCCCCGTTGAGTCCGGAGTTACCTGTTATCATCATCTGGGGTCTGTAGATTGACCTACTAACCTCTGACCTGGATGATGCCATCTCTTTACCTGTTTAGCTGTAATCTGCTACTGATAGTTTTTTGGAACATGGCTGAATATTTTTCCGACTCTGAGGTTGGATGATCCGATAATTAGGTCTAAAGTTAACTTTGGAAAACGTTGATATTCCCAACGACCTGTCCATTTGGTTTTGTGTTTGCGTTTAAGTTCGACGATTGCTAGCTTGCTAAACTGTTAGCCTCTTCTAGTGGCTTCTACATGGCAACAGTTGCCTAGCAGCAGTGTTCTAGTAATAATTGTAATCATGAGCTCATCTCAAGTTTAATTTGAATTCAGTGTTCGTTCAGTTTTTCATGTAACAGTTACCGTAGCTACTCTGGACGTTAGCGCTGTATTTAGCGCTAGTTAGAGTCAACTTTTTCTGGCTTCATCTTGAGGCCAGGGCCTTACAGCGCGCTACTTCTCACTAACAGATGAAATTGTTGATAAGTAAAATGTTGTCGAACGCTTATGTAAGATTGTGTGGGCATGAGTTTGATTGGTTTTTAATTGACCGTGGTGTTTCCCTGGTAACCAAACAATCTAACAGCTGCCACCAGATTCAGGTTGTTTCTTTTGTTGTTAAATTCTTGTTGGTGTTTTTTATTTTTACTTTTTTTTCTCCCCTGTACAGCGAGAACGTGAGAAAAGCTCAGAGGAAACAAATACCGACATCTTCTCCTGTGAAATAACCTCTAGTTTTAACTCAGGCTATAAAAAGATAACAGCTGAGGTGTGCATGGGAAGGGTTAAAGCCACTTGTTTCTCCTGCAGGAACATTGATGTAAAGAGGCTGGGAAGGTAGCAGATTTAATTGCTGTCTGTGTTTGTTTCTGTTTCTGTTTTGTTTTTTTTGTTGCTTGCTTGCCAGGGGACTCTGCAGACAGCACAGAAAATTAAACCTGTAATAAAAAAAAAAAACATTCACGGAGAGATGAACCGAGCAGAGTCACTCAAACGTACCGTGAGTCGCTCTGCATCCTTTGTACACTCCAACAGACCAGACGGACGATCTGGCGCACACACACTTTTTTTTTTTCGTGCACGCGCCCATAGCCCGTGGCCCCCGCCGCCTCGCCCCTGCTCCTTCATGAAAGGAGTTAGTCAGAGTAATCATTCAGGGCAGCTGGCAGCAGGAAATGGAATTGGATTGCAGGAGGGGGTCACTCAGGGTCAAGAGCCAGGGTGTGGCTTTGGACACTGGGGACCAGCAGCTGGAAGAAAAAGCCTCGGCGGCGGCGCTGCTTTACATCAGCCACTTATCATCAGCTGTCACAACCACTCATCACACTGAGTGACGGCGCGCCTACTGCACCGCACAGAAAACACCTCTGCATATCACACGGCCTTGCACCCTTTGTCCTGCCGATGGGATAAATTAGGAGTAAGATCGTGTCTCCAGGTCTGAAATGCCTCTCTTGAACTATTGCCTTAAGTTAATGACTTATCCAATAATGATTCTAGTTACGACGATTGTTGCATAGCAACGGCAGGCAGCCTCAGCTCCAGGAAAGAAGGGGACAGAGCTTTGGCTAAGAAATAAAAAAAATATAAATAAATAAATAAAAGAGAGAGAAAATAGGAAGTTGGAAATAAAATCACCGTCCGCATCGTTTATCTTCTTTATTCATTCAGCTCAGAGGTTTTAAAAACCAAATCCTGCAAAAACTGACATCCCCCTCCCTTTCAAGCTGTCTTTCAGGAGGCTTTCCGAGCTGAAAGCCGTTGAGGCGGGAGCACCTGTAGGCTGCATCTTAACTTGGCACTCCGAAGAGGCAGGAGAGTCGTTTACCTGGAGGAATTTGCCAATCACTTTCAGTTTAAAGGCTGGATTGTGTTTGCTGAAGCTGCTACAGCCTTTTATCTGACTGAGATGAGAGCCGTGCAGCATTTGCAGGGATCAAACTCACATTTATGAAGTGCTTTCCTAATGATTAAGTGAACCACCTGCTGTAGGTTGAGCAGCGCCCACATATTCATGTTTTTTTTTTTTCTCCTCCTTTTGCCATCATTGTCCTGGATGAAATGCAGAAGGGACACCATAACCATAGAAACAGGGTCAGCCTGTTGCTACGGAGAAATGCATGTGTGCCACCACGGCTCAGCGTAAGAGAGTTAAAGATGCTCTTCTCTTGAGCTGCCACCCTAATGGAAGCCGTGGTGTGTGGAAACTGGCACATCTCCTCTGTTGTGCTCAGGCTTTTTCTTTTTTTTTTTTTTAGAGGTGCACACTTCATTTGAGCAGACTTGTCAGGTGCCGTCATTATATGTCTCCTGTCAAACATCCTGCTCTTCAAGAAGGTAAAAGCAGAAAGTACTTCTTCCTCTGCAAACCCGAACTCTGCCTGGATCAAACATACAGCTCGAGTCTGAAACGCTGACTAGGCTACTTACTGTGCGTTTTCACTGTAGCACAGCATTTTATTCTATAGATTTTATTTTACACACACACTCCTGAGGAGAGAAACAGCAGCTCTTTCCTCCGTTTTTATTGTACTCGCAGGCACTTTTTATATTGTAGTTGCTCGGTTGAGTCCTCTGAGTTGCAGGAATGCAGAACTACCAGGAAATCTAGAAGCTGCAAATAGATCATGTATTATTTCAGGCTTTGTTCAGCGCCTGCAGAAGTTAACTTGAGGAACAGAAATGTGGGAAGAATATCGTGTTACGTGACAATTACCAAATTTTAGCGTTACATTCCCTTGCATTTTGTGCGCGTAGCTTTTATTTTATCGTCTGATTTTCATCCTCGGCTCAAATACAGTGGATGCAGAAGGGATTGTGTTTGCGGTGCCCACGGTGTTGAATTACGACTTTTAAATAAATACAGTTGTTTGGTATTTCTGGCAAACAGCAGCTTAGCTTAGCTTAGCTTAGCTTAGCTTAGCTTAGCTTAGCATAAAAACTGGACATGTACAAAGGTAACAAAATGTGCAAAACCAAGCTCCTTAAACTACTTAAAGTACCCATGCAATTAATCAAAACTGTTTTAAAAGGTATTTCCAGCACTACCTGTAAATCTGTGTCTGGCCCAACTTTGACGTAAAAGTCTTCTGTAACTGCTTGTCCTGTGAAGGATTGTGGTGGAGCTGGAGCCTATCCCAGCTGTCATTGGGGCGAGAGGCGGGGTACACCCTGGACAGGTCTCCAGTCTATCTCAGGGCTAACACAGAGAGACACACAATCATTCACATTCACACATACGTCCAATTTAGAATCACCAATGAACCTAGCCAGCATGTCTTTGGACGGTGGAAGGAAGCTGGAGTACCTGGAGAGAACCCACGCAGACACAGGGAGAACATGCAAACTCCACATAGAAAGGAACCAGTCGGCAGACGGATTCAAACCCAGAACCTTCTTGCTGTGAGGCAAAACAATAACATGAAAAATTAAATAGGAATCAGCCAAAAGTCCATTTCCATTCAAATACATTTGCTTGGCTTTGTGTATATTTAATCAATATATGTGTTTGTTCTTCATCAAACAACCAGTCTGGGTTTTCTTACTTGATTAAATACATCTAGTGAAACTTTTTCTGACAGTTTTAATTAAAAACCTTCCCTTGCTCCACCGCTGGTCCAACACACAGTGTCTACTTTAAAGGTTTTATTTTAAAACGTGTATGGCCTGAGCACAAATCACCTCATGCATGCTCATCAACATCATCGCAGTGCATGTCGACTACGAGCGAAAGACTTGACAGACAAAAACAGAAATTAAATGTGGCAGCGAGGGAATTGATTTCCTAGAACATATTTTAAAAAATTTTTTTAATCTGAGCAGTTGAGCGATATTAATATCATCTGAATTCTATTCTATTCTATTATTCAACTACTTAGATTAAAACATCAATGAATTCAGATATAATGTGAAATGACGTGGCTTTTTTTTGTACGACTGGATGAGGAGCTGGAATACATTTATCAGCCGTAGTGAAGTGGCAATAGTGTTTTGACAATCTTATCTCAAGGTCCACTTACAGCTTTCTCTGCAGCTTTTGTTAGTGTTAAGGATTCTCTGCAAGAGTCTAATTGTAGACCTCACCCCTGCTAGCTTTTTTCTTTTCATTAAACTGCTTCTCTTTGGGTTTTTTCATGCCTTTATTCTTTTTGATAGATAGAAGAGGAGAGAGGCTGGGTGTAATTGGGTGAGAGACGGGGGCCGACATGCAGCAAATTGTGGAGGCTGGAAACAGACATGCACCACTGCAGTGAGGACTATAGTGTTCCTCAAATCCTCAAAGTTTCAATACTTTTAATGTTATGTAGGTGTAAAAGAAATGCAAAAAAATGTAAAAACTAAAAATACAATCTGGTTGGCGTCAAGTGTAGGAGAGGCTAACTTTTTACAGAAACTAACTTTACCACCAGAAAATCATGCAAAAGTGGTTATAAAATAATAAATCCTATAAAATAATAATGATTTCTCTCTTTTGTATCTGCAAGTAATACCCACTTCTTTCCACTCTCTGGCTTTTTGTGATCTTCATGTCATGTATTCCTTATGTTACGAACAAAATATACAGACAGTCCAGTTTTTACATACAAGGCCCTGAAAGACCTCATTGTACCATATCATCCTGACACATTGGTTCGATCTCAAAGTGCAGGCCTACTTGTGGTTCCTAGAATTTCAAAAAGTAGCATGGGAAGTAGAGCCTTCAGCTATCAGGCTCCTCTCCTGTGGGACCAGTTCCCAGTTCCCAGACACCCTCTCTGCTTTTAAGGTCAGGCTTAAGACTTTCCTTTTTGATCAAGCTTATAGTTAGGGCTGGACTGAACCATCCCTTAGTTATGCTGCAATAGACCTAGGCAGCTGGGGAACGATGCACTCAGCACATGTCCTCTACTCTCCTCTCTCTGGTACTGAGTTCATTCATTCATTCATCTTCTGTAACCAGGTGTCCTGTGAAGGGTCGTGAAGGGCTGCAGCCTATCCCATCAGGCTGTAATTGGGCGAGAAGCGTCTCTAAAAAGCCAGTCCATTGCAGGGCATTTTGATCAAGTTAGGGCTGGACTGAACCGTCCCTTAGTTATGCTGCTATAGACCTAGGCAGCTGGGGGACGATGCGCTGAGCACATGTCTTCTACTCTCTTCTGTCTCGCACCAAGCTCCTAGCCTCTAATTTCTTTTTTTTTCTGGCACCAAGCTCCTATCCTTTAGTCTCTTCTCTCTCGCACTGAGCTCCTATCCTCTAATTTCTTTTCTCTGGCACTGAGCCCCTATCCTCTACTCTCTCTGGCACAGAGCTCCTATCCTCTAATTTATTTTTTCTGGCACTGAGCTCCTATCCTCTACTCTCTTCTCTCTCACACTGAGCTCCTGTCCTCTAATTTCTTTTATCTGGCACTGAGCTCCTATCCTCTACTCTCTTCTCTCTCACACTGAGCTCCTGTCCTCTAATTTCTTTTCTCTGGCACCGAGCTCCTATCCTCTACTCTCTTCTCTCTCACACTGAGCTCCTATCCTCTAATTTATTTTCTCTGGCACTGAGCTCCTTTCCTCTAATTTCTTTTCTCTGGCACCAAGCTCCTATCCTCTAATTTCTTTTCTTTCGCACTGAGCTCCTATCCTCTGATTTCTTTTCTCTGGCACTGAGCTCCTATCCTCTACTCTCTTCTCTCTCGTACTGAGCTCCTATCCTCTAATTTCTTCTCTAATGTTACCACTCATGCTACTACTGTATAGCATGTTAAGTGCTGGGTGTCCGTCTCTCCCCCTTCCCTCCTCCTGAGCTGGGTTCTGCTCAAGGTTTCTTCCTGTTAAAAGGGAGTTTTTCTTTGCCACCACCTACATGCTTGCTCTGGGGTTTTGTAAATTTTCTTGAGACAAATTGTATTGTTATTGACGCTATATATAAATAAAACTGAATTGAATTCAATTGAATTCTCCTCTCATTCACAACAAAAGGAGGTTAAAAGAACCATAAGTAGGATTTGTTTACGCACTTTTGTGGCAGGACAGGAAGGGATGCAGACTCCCCTCCTCCAGTTGGCTTGTAGGCCTGGGGTCCACCTAAGCGAGGTGGACAAAGTGTCTCTGTTGTCATGGAAACAGCTCAGTTGTAATCATGTGTGCATCAAGTGCAGATATTAATACATACGCAACAAGTTGCTGACCGCTGTTCTATTGCCACGAGTAAACTAAACAGTTTTAAAGGAATTACATTTCGATGGAATAGTCGAGCTTGATCAGTTCTCTCGCTGAGAGTCGGATGAGAAAATCAATACCACTCTCATGTTTGGACGGTACAGATGAGCCGGCAGCTGGTTAGCTTATCTTTAGCATCAAGACAGGAAACAGCAGGCTGTGTTCAAAGGCAAACAGGATCGAAAACACAGAGGAGAGGAGCAGGAACGATTGTTTCCGTAGCACAGACATTAAAAGGTCGTTGCAGAGATGTCACCCATTGCAGAGAATTAAGCGTCCCCATTCCTCTTGCAATATATACATGCATATAAATGCATTCATGAAGAGTGTGACTGATCTTCTGGATGACACCTTACGTTAAAATTGCATGTTTTAATTAAAGTGTGCGTTTGAGAGAAGTGTCTTAAAACAGCTCAGAAGCAAAAAGTGTCCAGGTCCTCTGCAGAGATCGTTGGACTATTCCTGAATGTAAAAGATTTTGCAATAAAAACTATAAAATATTTTAATCAAAGCACTAAAATACATAGAAAACAACAGATTAAACTATGAATCAAAATGATGACATTGATGTTTGGACCGGGACCAGAGCAACTCTCCGTACCCTGTTCATGCTGCTTGGCTTGTCATTAAATACAGATGTTATCAGATTGGAACATGTGAGCACGTCTCTGAGAGAAAACTTGATGCATCCTCTCCCCCTGTAATTCCACTGAATAGATATTTCAGCACTTTGCGGTGTGAAGTGAAGGGAGGAGGGTAAATTAATCTCACAGCGGGACAGTTTTGCTTACCTTGTCTCTGATTTATGCGGCAATTCATCCTGCGAGTCAGGTTTTCATATCAGAACAAATAGTACATGAGCAAGAACGTAAAGGGGTTCTACAGAATACTAATTCCATCCTTACGTTCTTCTTTAAGGCACAGTCTAAACCTCAGCGTCACCCTCCTGGATGTAGACTAACTCAGTGGAGGTTTTCTCAGAAAAGAGCCACAGACAAAAGCCTTGGAAGGCTTTATTTGGAGGGAATCGATTGAGTGCAATCTTTCAGTATCAAACGCCGTATGAGTGTTTTTTCGTAACATTGATTGAGTCTATTCTTTTTGTGCTGCTCTATCAGAATCAATATTTTTATATTTGTAGCCGAAGAATGCCAGGAGTGCCAGAGCTGCGGCTTGTCTTCTTGTCATTTGCTGCAACTTTGTAGAATTGCCTGGAAGTCTAAAAGAATAATGTCAGTGGAGTTCTGTTGTTTGCTTCCAAGTGTATTGTCGGCGGGCTGCATAACAACAATACATAATCTACTGAAGGCTCTTTGTTGTTGCTGGCTTACGGGATTTAGTTGCCTGCCAGAGTTCATAAGTTACAGAAAAGTTAAAGAAACACATCTTGTTTCTCTTTCACCCACATTTTGTTGGTATAGCTTGCCTTTAATTTGTTCAAACTGTGATATTCATCTCTGAGATTTCTTCCTCTGCACCAATACTGTGTAGGGTAGTGTGTTTGTAGCACCGATCAGGCATAACATTATGACCACCTTCCTAATAATGTGTAGATCTCCCTTGTGGTGACTCATCAGAGAATGGACATGGTCCTTCTGAGGGTGTCCTGTGGTGTCTGTCAATAGCATGACGTTAGTGGGGGGCCTTTGAGGGTAGGGGCCTCTGTGGATCATCCCACAGATACTTGATCAGTTTGGGATCTAGTGAATTTGGAGGCCAGGTCAACACCCTGTGCTGTTCTTCTTGTTTTTTTGTTTTTTTATTGTTCCTAAAGCGTTTGTGTGTGTGTGTCTGTGCCAGGCTGCATCCTGCTGGGGATGGTTACTGCCATCAAGGAGTGTCATTGCTATGGGGTGGGGGTGCCTGGTCTGGTCTAGGTGGGTGCTACATGTCTAAATAACATCCACATGAATGAATGCCAGGTCCGAACGCTTCCCAGCAGAACTTTGAATTGTCACAAAATGGATTTACTTCGCCTGTCAGTGGTCATAATGTTGTGGCTGATCGGTGTATATGCTAGTAGTTTGCTTAACATTGACTAAAAACAGTTGTTCCGTAGGTCTTATTAAGGATCATTTCCTGTAAAATGATTTGAAAGTGTTGATGAGTCGTTCTGCACTCGGGGGCGTATACAAACGTGTTGTCCAATAAAAATTCTTTCTTGAATTTTCAGGTGCCGATCAGAGCAGACTGAGCTGTTTCCTGGGGACTTTGCTATGTTAGATCTTGTTTTTTTAGAGGGAGCTTTCACACCTGGTTTGTTGCTCCGAAACCGGGAGGATTTCCTATCCAGGTTGGTTTATTAGTGCTGGTGTGAACACAGAAATTGCATTCAGTCCGGGAACAAATCAAACCCCTCCTCTTCTGTAATTGGTCTCAGCTCGATTGCAATCACTCCCTGGAGCATTCTTTGTTTTGATGGAAGAGAAAACTGTTGGGTGGATAGGTCATTGTCTTCCTCCAGAGAGCATCCAATGACCTGTTCATCTTCAGAGGAGCTGAGTTTCACCTTCTCAGCATTACTGTAGATGCTGTTCATATAAATATTTTTTACTTAGCGCATCTGCAGAGGTGAGAGTAAAAATATGCCTCTATTTTTTTATTTATTTTTGGTAGTTGCTCTTCAGGTGAACCCGTCTTTAACAAGCAGCGCTCAAAATACTACAGGATGTTTCTGTTTGTAGAGCGGCGCAGATCTGTGGAGTTCAAGACGTGGCAGCTGACTCACGAGCTTGTCGCTGAGTCGTCGTGACAACTTATCCATCACCGTGCTGCAGCTGTAATGAAGCAATGTGTGGTTTTATTCCTCAAGAAGCACGTCTAATATTCTGTAGAAGTACGAATAGCTGATGTACTGTATTTTAAATGCTGCTAATCTTTGAAAACGACAGAGATGGCTGTTTCCTATAATGAAGATTCATGCTTTAGAAAATAAGACTCCAAGCTGCAAATCCAGAAACACAAAAACAACAATTCTTTGTTTTTGTTCAAGTCGCGCACCAGACCCCATCTGTTCTGCGGGGTGAATTAGGCCGCCTGTCATTCAGAGCAGATCAAACCGAGGTGATTCACGTGTGCGTCGTGAACAAACACAAGGCAAGCGATGCAAAAAAAAAAAAAAGACATGCGCTCGCGAACGCCGCGCTTTTGTTTGTCGTCCTTTACCCACAGAAAGAAATAATGAGGCTGCATAACAAGCAGGCAACTTCACAGACCTCATTCAGTCCCGGGTTCCTGCCTTTATGTCCCCTGCATGCAGACAACAATGCAGCGCTTTGCTTCAGCCTGATGTTTATCCTCCAGCAGCATAATGGGAAATAAACAGCACAACACAAACGTGTTCTGCCTGTGTAGATGGTTATATGCTGCTTTTTACTGCAATCAGTACTGCAGTACCCGTGCACGGTGCTAGATATTTCTTTTTTTGATCGGTCAACATGGCTGTCTTCTCCGCAGATCTCAACTACTCTCCGTGAGGATTTATTTCAGGTTTATCTGGATAATTAGCTAATTAGAGTTACTATTCTATTTCAGAGGTGTCAGGCCGGATTTTGAGTCTTGCAGCCTGCCACCGGTTACGCTCAGACTGAGAAATAAAATCTCTTGCCGACGGATTAATTTGAAGTTTCGAAGAGTTTGGGATTCATTTGAAGATCTGAGCGAGGTTGTGAGACTTTTTAACATTTAGGCAAAATCCCACTGAGAGGCGGTGGGCGTAAAATACTTGGAGTCACTGAAGAACACATTCAGTAATAGCCCCATTCAGACCTTCATTAACCACTTCATTTGTTTTCATTTGTGTGCAAATGTTCTCTGCAGCCTTGATGCAACAGCTTGGGTTTTATACCGCTGTAAACAAAGTTGTATTAGTTGTGCGCGCTCACATGTCATGTTGCATGCAGTGAAAAATACATTTTATATTACAAAATTTATGAAATCTGCAATAGATTCTGCAGTTGCCCTCGGCTCTATGGGGTGTTTTAGCGTTTTTAAACGTCTTAAAAGATGTTTCATTCAGCCTTACTGCTCTCTTTGTTTGCAGCTTAATGGCCTGGAATTTGTCTCAGGATCTGGTGAAACTTGCATCAGCCCCGTGGTCACAGACTGGAAAATCTGAGCCTGGCTCTGTGCAGAGTTGCATGTTAAATGCAATTTACTTTAAAGCTTGCCACAAAAAAATTAAACTTTTTATTTTTTTATCCGATATGCCTTGCAATGCACCTCACCTACTGTACACACAGTATAGACTGTATAAAGATGGACAGCGGAACTGCTGCTCAAAAGTGAAGCCAAAGCAAGTAGAGCTCCCCCTGGTGGCTGGCTGCAGTATAGGTCATAAGCTCTGCCTTCTCCATGTTAGTGGGCGGGACTTGGGCTGAGCTGTCATTTTAGGTAGTTAATATAATGTTGCTGTATGTTCAAGTGTCAATTGTTTTGATGAGTTTCGCTTTAGTTAGTTATTTGACGCTATAGAAACAGGATGTGACATAGTGGCGACCATCAGTTGCCATGCCAACCACTCCGTAATGTGGTCCCATGGGACCGTGAGAGTTGTAAAAAAAAAAAAATTTAAATAAGTACAGAAAATAGCATCAGTTTGGCCAATTCAAGGAAGTGGCGACACATTGTCCATATTTATATACAGTCTATGGTACGCACCAGTAAATGAAGCAGCATTGACCAAAAAACTGTTTGTCATTTCCTGGAAAACCATTTAAAAATGTTGATGACTCATCCTGCACTTGGGGGCGTGTGCTAATTTTCTATCCAATGAGATGTTTTCTTGAATCTTTACGTCTCGTCCTCCCCCTGTCCTTCCCTAGCATTACTGCTGTCTTGACCTAGCTGCATGTACGTGTATGGGCGGGGCCTGCTGTAGCCAATCAGAACAGGGGATGGGGCAACCTCCCTCGCTCTGTCAGGAACCTTAAAGAGACTTATATTCGCTGAGTTGCCACAAACATGTCTCCAAATGGACGCTAATGTTGCTGCATGTGTCTGCGACCGTGCTCTCCGTATATCAGCTTCATAAGGTGTTGGATAAAATGTCAGCGTTGCGTCTACAGCTTGTTGTGCAGCCCCCAAGCGGCGAGAAAGAATCGATTAATACTGCTTTGAAGTCATTAAAACCAAAGAGTGATGTGGACACGCGGCTGTGGGTCAGCCGTGTGTCTTCATTAAGGTAAAATATCCCGCCTGCTGAGCCAAGCTTTCTGTTTACTGTCGAAGACTTAAAGCAGAATCAATGCCCATGTTGAGCAGGAGATGCTCTTCTCCTCAGAGCCGCCGCAATAAATGTTCACATCCTGCAGAAAAAACTGCGTCGGGACTGACAGCACGCAGGCGAGAGGAATAGAAATGAGCCATGTTTTTCTCAACTGTATCTGTAAACATGCAATTACCATCAATCACTTTTCTTTTTTCTTTTTTTTGTGTAAATCGTGTCCTCATTTTTTAGTGAAGTTTATTACAGCCTCTTTCAGTGACTGCAGTCCAGTCGTAGTCAAGGACAGGATGCATTTTTCCTCACTCGGGTTTACAGTGAAAGTTGTTTTCTTTTTGCCTGAACAACCTTCTACATAATAATGCAGGCTTTTTTGCACTTTTTCAACAGTAGTCTGCAGCGTGTGTGTGTGTGTGTGTGTGTGTGTGTGTGTGTGTGTGTGCTGTAGGTGTTGGGACTAAGTCTTCAGATTTGTGGAGTGTTTGGGATCAAAGCACTTGTTTTCCAGCTCCAGAAACCCTCAACAGTATTACTAAGAAGACGACAAATTGTCACCGTGGAGCGTGTGCAGACGTCTGAACGAGCTCAGTTCATTTTATTGAGCTTACTATACACCGATCAGCCACAACATTATGACCACTGACAGGAGAAGTGAATAGCACTGACCGTCTTGTGATAATTCAGTGTTCTGCTGGGAAATTTTTGGACCTGGCATTCATTGGTGTGGGTGCTACTTAGACATGTAGCACCCACCTAGACCAGACCAGGCACCCCCACCCCATAGCAATGACACTCCTTGATGGCAGCAGCCATCCCCAGCAGGATGCAGCCTGACACAGACACACACACAAAAACACTTTAGGAACAACTCAAAAAAATATGAAGAACAGCACAAGGTGTTGACCTGGCCTCCAAATTCACTAGATCCCAAACTGATCAAGTATCTGTGGGATGATCCACAGAGGCCCCTACCCTCAACCCATAGGACCCCACTAACAACACCACGGGACACCCTCAGAAGGCCCATATCCATTCTCTAATGAGTCACAAGGGAGTTCTACACAATATTAGGAAGGTGGTCATAATGTTATACCTGTTGTCTCGGCTGTGACTTCTCGCTTTATCTCCTCAGTATAAAACCTGAAAGCATTACAAGCACCACCAGATGCTTTTGTTGCTTTCAAGTCTGCACTTAACACCGTGTTATAATCTCAGTCCTTTAAAGACATAAAATCAGTTTTATTGCTCATTTGGAGCGACGCCGGTCTGCCTCTCAGTCGGTGTGAAACAGCTAAACGTCCTTTGAGCGACACTGTGAAATTTTACCGACAGTTCATGTTCCTCTCAGGATGAATGCAACCAAATTTAACTTTAAATTTTTAATCTTGTTTATGAGGTTCAAGTTTTTTTTTATTTGTCACATGCGTAATGTGCAGGTAGAGAAACAGCAGGGAATTGAAAAGGCAGCGTGTAAATAAAAAGCTGCCAAACATCAAACCTGTTACACACTGTGTGCACGGTAGCATGTTGTGTTAGCATTTGTCTGCAGCCTCACGGAGCTGCTGGCGTTTCACAACCATGAACGTTTAGCATAACCGTTGCCTAATTTTAATTCCAGGGATTATATATTTACATGTTATTTCAGAGGTAGTATGGGCAATAAATATAATAAAATGAATGAATAAATAAATAAAAGAAATACTGAATAAAAATAAAAATTAAGATCAAAATAAAAATAAAATAAGATTAAAATAAAAATAAAAATAAAAATAAAATAAAATAAAATAAAATAAAATAAAAGTAAAGATAGATCAAAATAAAGATAAAAATAAAGATACAATTTTACATAAATAAAAATATTAAATAAAATAAAAAATATAATGCTTGGGGGAAAAAGGGTACATGGAAAAAAAATATGGTGCAGTAATTTTGCTGAGCGTACTTTTAAACTGAGCTCCCAGACTCATTTAATTGTCTCTGTTTCGCTATAACTCTCTAAGTGCACAACATTCAGACTGTGTTACTCTGTGTGTGTGTGTGTGTTTTCTCCTTGTTTTTGCTTCCTCTCTCATCACATTTGCTGTTCGCACCAGAGACCAGATCTCTGTACTCTTTCTGTCCCCTGTGATCTGCTGGTGATAAATTATGACCGTGGCTGAGTGCTCCACCCGTCCTTCATTCATAAACATGCAATATTCATGCAAACAGTATGGGTGATGATTCCTGCAGGATGCACAACAAATGCCTTTATACAGTGCATTAGCATTATCGTATTGATCGTACGTGTCAGTGTAAATAACAACCAGTCCATCGCCGCCTGCTTCACCTGCGTCTGGGTCACATTTACAGGGAATCTGCAACATCGACAATGTCTTCCAACACAAATTGAGGCTTTCGGGGTTGTGCAGGGCTCTCAGAGGAAGATTAATCGTATTTTTCTTTTTCAGTGGAAGGAGGGAAAGAGAAAACAACAGCTCTTTGTTGGCAATGACAAGTCGCAGCAACAACCCGCAACATCATCTTTGTGACAGGAGCAAAAAAAAAAGGTCAGTGAGAAATGAGTCTTCCTTTGGTGAAATATTTGCACTTTGCGGCTGCTGCTGCCTACCAGCTGTATTAGAATCAAGTATACAACCTCTCTAAACAGATCATTAGGTACACTAGTGAAGATGAATGCTTTCTACTACAACAGTCCTGCAGTAAACCTTAACTTCATGACTGTTATAATCTTCAGTTTGTGTTCAATTCAACTGGGTGATCGTTTTTGAGGATGTAGTTTGTGTTGCTGGTAAACATTCAGATGTTTCTTTTATTTAGCCTAGCTCACTGACTACAAAAGGGTTGACAAAATAATAGAAACATGTGTCGCTACAACAGAATTCAATAGTCCCACAAACCACAGCCTCCAGAGTGAAAACACAACAATACCAGATAGAGTTCAGATCATTTCTTTTTACTTCTGCCTTCAAATGTAACTTGAACATGGGTTCAAGTGGTGACATCAGCTGTAAGTTGTGAAAGTAACATTGCTGCGAGGCAACGTTTGGCCCTAGAAGCTACTGAGGCTAACAGTCTAGAAAGCTAACAACTGGGTAACTTAAAGGGGAATCACCGTTTTTTACAAACTGGACCTTATTTCTGGCATAAAATACGATCGTTCACTCACCCCTATAACTTTGGTGTCATTTGGAGTCATTCGGACGATAGTTAGATCCAGCAGAGCGCCACATATATCCATATAGTGGGAGTGATTGGGGCACCAAACGCAGCTTCTAAACAACGCATTATCTGCTATGAAACTCGTTCATTTCACCAATATTTTGTCATGATACACTAGAGCTATTCTCCGTTGAGTCCAGAGTTATCTGTTATCATCATCCGGGGTCTGTAGATTGAGTGTCACGGCAGATAATGTGTTATTTAGAGGCTGCTTTTCGGTGCCCCAGTCACTCCCACTATATGGATATACGCAGATCTAAATATCGTCCAAATGACTCCAAATGACACCAAAGTTATATGGGTGAGTAAACGACCGTATTTTATGCCAGAAATAAGGTCCAGGTTGTAAAAAACAGTAGTTCCCCTTTAAGCAGTGCATAAACAATAAGCAAGATCTACCTAATGTTACTAAACTAATGCAATGTTCGGTACATAGTTCTGTGCAAACAGAATTGTTTAAAGTGTGCGTGTGCAGAACAGTCCAGTAGTACAGTGGTGATGGTGTAAAAGTCTTTGGTATCATTAATTTAAGACTTGGATTTGGTCTCAAAATGAGCAAAATAAAGTTCTTTCCAACTCTTATGCATCAGTTATTGCAGCCGTGCCATTTGGTTTTTAGTCTTCCCTCGGCTGGTGTAAATGTCCATGAGTTTGATGGTATAGTATGTGCAGTGTGGCTTCTGCCAGAGGGGAGAGACTAATAATAATTCATGTCCAGCGCTTTTAAAAGTCTGCGATGATTTCTTCTCCTTGTGCGCTGCCCTGACCACCTGGTTTATGTGCAGGTTGGCATTTATGCATCATTCCCACAGGAGACACACAAATTAAAATAAAAAAAAAACAAACAAACAAAAAAAAAACACTTCAATTTCTGGTGTCTTTCAATTATTTATATAATTTACAGGGTTTGTTGTTTACTTATTTATTGTACTACACTTTATGACACATCAGGTTATTTGTACTCGGGTCAGTTTTAAATTTCATTTTATTCTAACAACTTTTCAACAATGACAAAACAACAGATGGAAAAAAAACTGCAAGGACACTAACAGTACTATTACCATGTCTGTCTTTTGTGGTTTACAGTAATTGCTCATGACAAAAGGAGCGGCACCGTTTTCAATAACAGTGATCAAATGGTTTTCTCCAGTTTTATGTTGAGGCCACAGGTTTGGGCTGTTGCCTGGTGACTGCAGCACAGCCGGCACATCTAACAAGCCTCCAACCATCCCTGGGCTTGTTTTCTACCGGCGCACGAGCAAACATCAGCCGGCAGACGATGTTAGCAGGGGGAAACTGTGTGGAAACTGACTTGGAAGTTGACATTCGGGGAGGCGTAGGAGTCCCCGAGACAGGCTGTTGATACTGCTGTTTTATTTTCCACTGCTTTACTGTCAGAGCATGGAAATTCATTCGCTCTGACACCCCTCAGCGTCTCCGCAGAGCCGTGGTACAGTACACCACCTGGTAGAGAGCGGAGAAACTCTCACAAGAAGGCACTCAATTTGAGTTACCAGCCGAGGGAGGATTTCATTTGCACAATTACATTTTCTTTTACAGAACACGACTTTTTTTTTTTTTGTCTCCGATTAATCACTTTAATTTGCGTCTCTTGTGTCTTTTCACATCCAGCTGGCTCTTGTTCTTCTTATAAAAAAAGAAAGAGGAGGAGGTGGAAGGCAGCCAGCCGCCGAGATTGGATCTGGCCTCGAGGACGGACGGAGGGGGAAGGGGGAGAAAATGGGGGACGGGAGGAATGTGGAGGTGTGCCAGCAAGAACGACGCATTTAGTCCGCTGGTAATGCATACACCGCCACTTCTATGGAGATGTCACGGGGGACTTCTGGGTAAAATACGATGAAAACGTCGATGCTGAACTGCGGCCCGAGAGAGCCAGCAAAGTGACGAGAGAGCAGTTTTTTAAAAGTTATGTTCTGCAGCTTTTTAATGTGCGCTCCACCTCCGTTTAACTTATTAATGTATCTGCACAGATGGTCAATGAGCAGCATCTGAGCAGCGCTTCTGACGAGAGAGAGGAAAGTCTGTCTCGCGAATGGGAACAAAGTTGTCCTTGATCTTGGATGTTAAAAGGGCTGCAAAAAAAAAAACCGCATCGCCCTGCAAGAGATGAACGGAGATGTTATTTAACCCCAAGGATCAAATAAAAGTCCCATTAAATCAAGTGCCCTCACCGCATGTCCTTCACATTTTCTTAGCCGGTTTTGCTCTCTGGCTGCCACTGAGGGTCCAAAACATTTCGCACACTTCAGCCACATTAGCAGCGTGGCTCTGGGGACGTTTGTCAGTCAGAGCAACACTTCAGTCCAGAGGGAAATATCCCAATGACTGCTGGATGCCTTGTCATAAAATTGGCTCCTGTTTTCAGTGGAAAGTCACAATGCACGCCATACACTGTGTCCAGAATTTGGTTAATGACCAAATATGCAGCATTCATTCATCTTCTGTAACCGCTTGTCTTCTAGAGGGTCGCCGGGGGGGTGGGGTACACCCTGGACAGATCTCCAGTCTATCGCAGGGCTAACATGGAGAGACGGACAACAACCAATCACCAGTTAACCTAAGGAGCATGTCTTTGGACGGTGGGAGGAAGCTGGAGTACCTGGAGAGAACCCACACAGACACAGGGAGAAGATGCAAACACCACACAGAAAGGAACCAGTTGGGACGATTGATTCAAACCCAGAACCTTCTTGCTGTGGGGCATCAGTGCTAACCACCACGCCACTGTGCCGCCTAAAAATGCATCAGAAATTGTGTATTTACCTTTATTTTATACGTGTTTCTTCCTCCCTGAGCAGAAACCAGGTTTCAGGTCAGTTTTAAGGAAGGGACATTGGCTTCATTGGCGGACAAACCTACACCAGATTCCCACTCCTCCTGTCTTGGAAATCCATAACTATTGAATGCAGCTCTTTGTCTCCAGGAGACAGGAGACGTTTACATGTTTGTGAGGATCATTACAGTAAATATCTCTGAAAGACACTCATTCTTGTGACCTTACTTTTCTTTTGACGTTTCCACAGCACGAACAAAGAGTGACCGTGGAAAACTGTGAGCATGCGATTGCACAAGCGTGGGCGGGTAAAGTCTTTTCAGAATACTTTAATTTATCTTCTCTGAATTTATTTTTTTTTTTATTTAAGATATCCGATCTCTTGCATTTCTGTTTTTGGGTTCTTCCTGCTTTTCAAATGAAAGAATTAAAAAACTTTAAAGACGTCATGCTGAGCCGTCTCTTCTGCTGTCATCGGTCTCCTGGCAGCCACCGAGGCTCAGAGCTGCTGTGATCAAACCTCCTCAGCTCCTACGAAACTTTTAACTCAGGATGCAACCATGACTGCCTTATTAGTATCGACTCTCTGATCAGAGCTGGTTCGAGCTGGTAACATCCCCTGCTGCCTGAGGAGTGCTTTTTTTCCCCCCTACTTGTTAGTTGATGCTGATGAACTCGGTGTCCCACGTATCTGATCACTGGCCCTGCTGGTGGTGACAGCTGCTACCTGCCTGGCCGGTCGCTCTGCTGACCCCGGGCAGGACGGTAAAACAGAAGAGACTTCATTCAGGTTGGACACATGTCCGCAGAGCACAGAGCGTCCTTATTAGACCGTATGTTTGACTAAAACTGTTATACAGTACATTAATACCAACTTATGGCACTTTCAGATTGCTTGTATGTGGAAGATGACCCTCAAACAATTAATGATAATTCCACCATTATTTTGTTTTATTTATATCTATCTACAAGTGATGGGGAATCCTACTGATTATTCATTAATACACAGGATTAGATGTAACAATCCCTTGTGCCAAAATCCCAGGCAAAACACATTTAGAGGCCCTGTCCAGGTTAACCTACAATCTAAATGAACTAAGTAAATGCTGCTGGCGTGTATGGCCCGCTCAGCAGCAGACGCTAACTCAAACCTTCTGAAATAAAAGCTAACCAAATGCTGCTGGCTAGCTTAACCTACAGTCTAAATAAACTAAGTAAATGCTTATATATAATGTCTCATGAGAAGTCTCATTCTTCTCAGTCTCAGAGAAGACGACTGATAATATTGACATTTTCTGTCTCTTGGTTTGTGTTATGTAAAAGGCTGCATATTATTTTGTTTTCTTTTAATCTTAATTTAATCCGTAGCATATTTTTTTTGCTGTATGTGCAATTACAAGTCTATTTATTATTATTTATTATTAAAAAGTATTTCAAGTCAGTTCACATTAATATATTATTATTATTATTATTATTATTATTTTATTTTTTTTAAACATATTAAATCAACCGTTATCCTCTTTTCGGTTGACGTTGTCTTCGCTCTGTTTGTCAATAAAGCTTCACCGTTACAAAACCTGCCAAGATGGCGGAGTACGATCTGACAACCAAAATAGCACACTTTCTGGACCGGCATTTGGTCTTTCCTCTGTTGGAATTCCTGTCCGTGAAAGAGGTATGATATTTTTTTGCATTGTATTGAGCTGAAATGTAACGCGGCTGTTTTTTTAGTGGGGATTTATACGACGAAAACATGTAGATAGCTGAGATACGCCAGAGCTGGCTAGCGCGCTAGCTGTCACGTTAGATAGTCCATCAACCAGCAGCTAATGCTAGCTACTAATATACTAACTGTGAATATATTTTAATATTCTATAACTGGGTTGCTGCTGTGACATTAGACACTGTAAATGACCGTAAATGCCGACGAGTGTTGTGTATTTAAAAGATAGGATATCCAGCTTTCTATTATCGTAAGCTGTTAGCCTGCAGCATAGCAACTGCAGCTAGCGCATATGATTACCCTAGCAACAGCCAGCTGATCGGGGCGAGCAGCATGTCTGTTATGCTCTTTTTTTTAACCGTATTCAGTGGTTTATGTACAGTTATACAGTATGTTAACAGTTGTTTGGTTATTTTTTTCCCCTAAAGACGATTAACTGTATAAGTGTGTGTGTGTTGCTGTATTAGATCTACAATGAGAAGGAACTCCTCCAGGGAAAGCTGGACCTCCTCAGCGACACAAACATGGTGGATTTCGCCATGGATGTGTACAAGAATCTGTACCCGGACAAGGAAATACCACACTGTAAGAAAAAATAAAATGTTATATTTGTTTATTTCTGGTTCCTCAGCACAGTAAAATGAATGGCACTGCACTGGAGTTAATATTACTTAGACTTTAAACATATTATGATGCTTCTTAAAGGTGTCAGTGCTTATCCATACTTTATACAGTATGTTAACTCAGTTTGTAAGCGGGATTAGTTTTTTTATAATGTATTAAATGATGTAAAAGGAAGGCGAAGAATGCTAGACCATCTGCCATGTAGTTTTAGTTACTGTGATGTTTGAATTTTGACCAACCAGAAGGTTAAATTTGTCTGTCGGAGAAAATGTCAAACCCTGGCATTTAAATGAAACTGTCTGTCTGTTCTTCTTCAGCCTTGAGGGAAAAGAGGAGCACCGTGGTGGCCCAGCTGAAGATGCTCCAGTCAGAGACGGAGCCGATCGTCAAGATGTTCGAAGACCCGGAGACGACTCGGCAGATGCAGTCCACCAGGTCGGATAAACCTGCCAGAGACAGTCATCGCTTTCTCACATGGCTTATGATTTTATATCTGTATCGATCTAATTGTTTTTATTCTTCATCAGAGATGGGAGGATGCTCTTTGACTACCTGTCAGAAAAACACAATGTAAGTTTTTGTTTTAACAATATGTTCCTTATTCTCTAAAAAAAAAAAAAAGTGCACTGTGTTTTGATCTCAAAGTGGCACGTATGATATTTTGTTTCCGTGGCAACCAGCTGCCACTGCGAGCCAGCACGACTTGTTATCCAAATCTGGGATCCTTAAACGTCCAACACCACCCACAAATGTGCTCATTACTCGCGCAATTATCCGAGTAACTGCTCGGCAACTTTTCGGGCAATTTATTCTCATTTGCAGATTAATAACACTCCTCCTCATTCAGTGAGGACGTAACAAGGCTGGTCACGTCACGTGCGTTACTCTGAACGAAGGGACTTGTTGTCAGCTTTAAAAAAAAAAAGCTTTGTTTTGCCTAAAAAAGATGAAAGATGTCGGCACGCTCCCTTATTAGCCGCCTGCTGTCAGCCTTGCAGCGTCTCCCAATTAGCTTCTTTAAGGGCAAAGGCAGCGGCGGTTTGAGAAGCACAGCATTAGTGTGACTGCGCTTCAGGGCCACGGGCTTTTAATAGAAGTTTCATTTTAACGTTAATAATTCATCATTGCCTTTGATAATGAGCATTATATCAGCTACTTGTGGAAAAAACTGTCAAAGTCAAATGTTGTTTCAATATCGCTGGTTGCTAGTCAGTTTTTATGAACCATGTTTTTACGTTTTAGTTTCGTCAAGAATACCTGGACACCCTCTACAGGTACGCCAAATTCCAGTACGAGTGTGGTAACTACTCCGGGGCTGCAGAGTACCTCTACTTTTTCCGCGTCTTGGTAAGAGTATTTACACGTAATGAGAGAAAATGAGGCACAGCAATACATTTACAGCTCCTACATGGGTGATGTACTGACCATGTTGGTGTCTGCTCAGGTTCCCTCAACAGATAGAAATGCTCTGAGTTCTCTGTGGGGAAAACTGGCTTCTGAGATCCTGATGCAGAACTGGGAAGCAGCCATGGAGGATCTCACGCGTCTAAGGGAGACAATTGATAACAATGTAAGAAAAGGTTTTACTGAATTTGAGTAAAATACATGAGAAAAAAACTGAACTAAGAGTGACTTGGGCTTTGTTCAGACTGCCGGACCAGGGGCCTCATGTACGAAGGTTGCGTGCGTACAAAAACGTTCCGAACGCACTCGTTCACGGAAAAGTTCAGATGCATCAAGAGTTGCTTCTAAATGCTTCTAAAATCTGAGCGTGCGCCACATTTTAGAAGGAAATCCACGCAAGTCTTCGTACATGAGGCCCCAGGTCTGTTTCTGGCACATTGTCTCCAGGTGGATTTTTAGAAAGTCTTCAATGCAGATCTGTCAGATTATTTCTGACTCACCTGGGAATAGACACAGGAACCTTTTTGTCTTGTGGTGTCACCAGGACGTTGGTACAGTTTGTTCCAGCGCATCCGACGGATACTCGATCGGTTTGTGATCTGGGGAGTTTTGAGGACCGTGTTTGGCTATTTTACATGTTTGTTTTTTTTTAGCGGTTCCTAGACAGTGTTTTTATTTGGTGTGGAGGGCTGCATTGCCCTGCTGGGGATGGCTGCTGATTGGTCAAAGTTGCATCCACATCAGTGCCAGGACCTAAGGTTTCCCAGCAGGCCACTGCCTTGATCGCTGTTGTCCGCTTCACCTGTCTGTGCTTTTAATGTTGTCGCTGATAGGCGCAAGTAAATATGGACGAACCCTGAGTGAGTCACGCGTAAGATTCTTGAAGAGTCGTTTTGATCTCACTGTGGGTGGAACCAGCCGTGGCCGCCTTGGTGATGCTTGAGTCCATCTAACACCTGGCTTGTTTAAAAAAATGAGCAAACTGGTGAAGCTGAGATGGGCTGGTGATACAGAGGGAGACGGGTAGCTTCCTGAGGCGGCCCCCACCTGTAAATAAATACTTAAATATGCATAACTTTAAAGCCTCTTGGAGTCTCAAGTTGCCCTACGAGGAGCTGCACCTCATAGGCTTAATTTTTCAGCCTAGGAGGTTGCTGCTTGATCTAATCTGATCACTTACAAATATCAGTCTGCCCTAAAGATTTTCCTGCAGTCGGAACAAAGCCTAGTGAAAATATACGGGGTTGCTTCTTGTTGCTTCTTCTACGAATTAGTCACTACGTGCTGCTGTTTGACAGGAAGGCTTTCTCTCATCCTCCTCGTCCCCGTGGTATTTCTTTCTTCTTTTTTCACCTTATTGGTATTGTTTTGTGCGACATTTCGTGACGCTCCACATTTGTGTGCCGTCTCCTTTCAGTCGGTGAGCTCTCCCCTCCAGTCACTCCAGCAGAGGACCTGGCTCATTCACTGGTCCCTCTTTGTGTTCTTCAACCATCCCAAAGGCAGGGACAACATCATCGAGCTCTTCCTCTACCAGCCTCAGTGAGTCTGTTAAGATGTGACAAAAGAAATTCACCTTTCAGATACAACGCCAGCTTGTTTGTTCTGTCATCCAGAGCTTTTTCATTTTGCTCAAGGACGTATGGTTGAGGGATGTCTGTTTTCATTCCTTAAACGTTAGAGAAGTAGCTGGAAGACTAGCTCCTTATCTAATAACGCTTCTCCTCTGGAGGGTCATGGCGGGATGGAGCCTGTCCCGGCTTTATAGATGAGTGTGCTGCGTTTGTTGGAATAAAATGGACATGATAACTAAAGTCATTGTGTCTGTCGGTAACGATTGTGCCGCTGCCTTTCAGATACCTGAACGCCATCCAGACAATGTGCCCGCACATTTTGCGATACCTCACAACTGCAGTCATCACCAACAAAGACGTACGGAAACGCAGGCAAGTTCTCAAGGACTTGGTGAAAGTCATTCAGCAGGTAAGACCTTTAGAAAAAAATAAAATAAAAAGAATCATTTTCTAATAAAGAATTTAATCATCGCAAAATTGATTTCTTGTTTTTTTCTCCCTCCTTCAGGAGTCGTACACGTACAAGGACCCGATCACGGAGTTTGTGGAGTGTCTCTATGTGAACTTTGACTTTGACAGCGCCCAGAAGAAGCTGAGGGAGTGTGAGTCGGTGAGAACGGCGTCCTTCAGGTTTCCTCCTCGGCTCTTGTTTGTCAGTCACGGTGCACTGAGCCTAAATCACCTCATAAAAGTTAGCCGTCTCCCGGGACTGGAAGGGTTATATGAAGATTTCCTCAGCTATGGTGTTCTGATCTCCTGAGTCCAGGGCATTTAACTTTGCCATTCAGCTCCGGCAAATCCATGTCTGGCCTGATTTGCTGCCTCTTACTTTTATTCAGTTTGATTTTCAAAGCGGAACAGCTGTCAGATTTAGGACTCGGTTGCCTTCCCTTCAGAAACCCCTCGACTGCAGTTGTGTAGCTGCGCCCGGGGACCGCTTTGCGCGTTCTCTAAACGCTCTCGTCTGTTGGCTTTTAACCCCCTCTTGTATAAATTATGCAGCGCTTGCAAATGCCTCTATCCTGTCAGATACGGAGTGTGAGCGCGATGATGGAAGAATGAGGGTAGTTCATTAAGTCACTGCGTTGTCATGGATTCTGCTGATGTGTAAAAGCTCAGGAGGATTTAAATTTACATGAGTTTTTTTTCCTCCAGAGATCAGCAACTTAATTGCTCTATAAATAGCACACTTTTGTTTTTGCAGTTTGTCTTTAGATGAGAACTTTTTGACTGACGTTTTGATCGATCGAACGCAAGAAAATATTTTTGAAATAACAGATATATATTGTATTCACCACTACTTGTGAGATAAAGGCACCGTATCTCGTTTCAAAACCCCAGCCGCTAATATATTCATAAATGTAAGCTCTTCTAGAGATTTGAAGAGCATCTTATTGCATGTTCCTGTGATTGCAGCGGCGTTACGACATAGCCTCCTCCTGAACGCTCCGCTGAGCTCACGTCTAGTGATCGATTTCTGTTGATGCCGGCTGAGGATTAGTCTTTTTTTCCCCCCCTTTGTAGGATTTTGCTTCTAATGATGAAGAAACAAGATGAAATCTTGTATTGTGACAGGAAATATTTTCTTCAAAACCATGCCTTTTATTATTTATATTGCCATTTTTTACCACAAGCAAACAATATAACCGTCACTACCAAGGAACTGCCTGTACAACCTGGAAGCACATTGGTGAATAAATATACATTTTAATAAGGTAGAAATTAGGGTCTTCCTTTCTTTTGCAGCCTGTGTGACCTTAACTTGTTCCTGTTTTTTCCCAACAAACAGGTTGGAACAAAAAAATACCCATTATCCAAACCAATATCCATTAACACCGATCAGGCATAACATTATGACCACCTTCCTAATATTGTGTAGGTCTCCCTTGTGCCTCCAAAACAGTTGGGACTCATCAGAGAATGGACATGGGCCTTCTGAGGGTGTCCTGTGGTGTCTGGGAACAGAATCTTGTTAGTGGAGGGCGAGCTTTGAGGGGAGGGGCCTCTGTGGATCATCCCACAGATACTTGATCAGTTTGGGATCTAGTGAATTTGGAGGCCAGGTCAACACCTTGTGCTGTTCTTCATGTTGTTTTTAGTTGTTCCTAAAGTGTTTTTGTGGCTGCATCCTGCTGGGGATGGCTGCCGCCATCATGGAGTGTCATTGCTATGGGGTGGGGGTGCCTGGTCTGGTGTAGGTGGGTGCTACATGTCTAAGTAACATCCACATGAATGAATGCCAGGTCCTAAAGTTTCCCAGGAGAACGTTGAATTGTCACAAGATGGTTTAAATGTATTTTACTTCTCCTGTCAGTGGTCATAATGTTGTGGCTGATCGGTGTACATAGGGTAATTTGTGGATAAATCAAACTACAATAAACGGTTGCCTGCACATCTTGTCTGGTTGTTATTAACTTTCATTGAAACGTGGATGTGGTTGGAAACCCTGCAAACATTCTGTGTTCCTCTCTACACTTTTCTGTATAAACGTTTGCTGTGGTTCATTTGTGTGTGTAGAAAGTCATCAGTGCTTACTGTGTGTTCTCCTTTTTTCTGTTGAGGTTCTGGTGAATGACTTCTTTCTGGTCGCTTGCCTTGAGGACTTTATTGAGAACGCCCGTCTCTTCATCTTCGAGACCTTCTGTCGGATTCATCAGTGCATCAGCATCAGGTATGTCCACGTTAAACAGACGTAGGTGTGTTTAAAGCACGGCTCCCGTAGAGGACCAGAAAAAACCAAGACGGCAGCATCTTAGGAACGTTTGTACCAGTTCATTATAATTCTCTGAAGTAATTTTACGTCTCAGTGCTCCCTTTAAGAATTTAAAAATGACTCGTGTCCTCGTTTTTTTTTCTTCAAGAGTGTTCTTCAATGAACTGTGACAAAAAGAAAAGTTTGAAGCCCACACAAGGATGTTTTCTCAAATGAAATGCTCTCTCCTCTCAGCATGCTGGCAGACAAGCTCAACATGACGCCCGAGGAGGCGGAAAGGTGGATCGTCAACCTCATCCGCAACGCCAGACTTGATGCCAAGATTGACTCTAAACTGGTGAGGCTCTGCGTTCACTGATCCAGATGAGCTCCACATCACTGAGCTTAGCGTAAACACAGATGACGTCTAAATGTGGCGCTAACGCGGAGACGTCTGTGTTTCTGTTGGGGTGAAACAGGCGCTGCGTGTAACTTTTGATTGTTTGTCAGGGTCACGTCGTGATGGGCAACAACGCCGTGTCGCCGTACCAGCAGGTGATCGAGAAGACCAAGAGTCTGTCCTTCCGCAGCCAGATGTTGGCTATGAACATTGAGAAGAAGATGGCGCACAGCAACAGGAACGAGGTAAACGGAGGAGTATTAGTATTTGTTGCTGAGGAAAGAGGATTTTAATCATTTAGTTTTCTCTCTTTTTTCTGTAATAGCTGCGACAACAAAACCTTTTTACCTGTCGTTTGAAATTCTGATTAGTGATAACTCTTTACAATCTTAATCTGATGAGATATTTTTGTTCATGTGCCACAAAATATCTCTGACATCAGAACCTTTTTGACATGTACACAGTGGGTTTTCTGCCCCGGTGTAAATCTAACAGAAATATAACGGATCACTAGCAAGTGTTGTTTCTAATTTATTGACAAAACAGAGTTCATTCAATGGACAATGACAGATTATGTTATTCTCAGTGTTGCTGCCCTCATCATGGATGTCAGCGTTGGTTATCAGCAGCGGGTTGTTTTGCTAACTCTGGGTTTCTGTCCCTTTCTGGAACTGGCGGGAAACAATCAGATCATACGTTTAAAGGAGCTAATACACTGATCAGCCACAACATTATGACCACTGACAGGAGAAGTAAATAACATTGACCATCTTGTGACAATTCAGTGTTCTGCTGGGAAATATTTAGACCTGGCATTCATTCATGTGGATGTTACTTAGACATGTAGCACCCACCTAGACCAGACCAGGCACCCCCACCCCATAGCAATGACACTCCTTGATGGCAGCAGCCATCCCCAGCAGGATGCAGCCTGACACAGCTCAAGGGAACAACTCAAAAAAACTTGAAGAACAGCACAAGGTGTTGACCTGGCCTCCAAATTCACTAGATCCCAAACTGATCAAGTATCTGTGGGATGATCCACAGAGGCCCCTCCCTTCGAAGGCCCCCACTAACACCACAGTACACCCTCAGAAGGCCCATGTCCATTCTCTGATGAGTCACAACTGTTTGGGAGGCACAAGGGAGACCTACACAATATTAGGAAGGTGGTCATAATGTTATGCCTGACTGGTGTAGTCCAAACTCGCTAGATCCCAAACAAATGAGTTTCATGTTTCTTATTGCTCCTACATATTTACTAAGTTGAACACAGTTAACATTTCTTCTCTTTTCATGTTTCTTTCCTCAGACTCCAAACTGGGCCGCTCAAGACACGGGCTTCTACTGAGATGGAAACCAGAGCCTGTCTGATTCAGATGGCTGTTTGAACTTTGTCACGGCTTTTTATCGACTCCATGGATTTATCAGTTCACCCACCGATGTCACAGCCTGAAAGGAAGAGGGGTGGGGGGGGTCTCACTATTTCATTCTTCTTAACTTATTTAGAATCTGGTATCAGCTTCGAGTTCATTTGTCAATTATTCATCGATACTTTGGAGGTAATGATCTTACCCAAAATATCTTAACCTGCCATTAAACATGTTTTTCCCCAAAACCCTTAAAGGATTAGTTTGTTCTTTTTTTGGCCTCTAGATGGCGCGCTTGGTTCATGTTTCTTTTCTTGACGTCTGTTTCATAAGTTGAGCGTCTGCCAGGCTGAAACCAATCTGCATTTGTGAATTTGTATTTATTTGTTTAGGAGTTTACGAGTACGAGGAAAACTTGACTGATGACGCTTTGAGCTTGGCCTCGACGAGAGAGAGAGAGAGGCAAGAGCGATTTGGGAAAAAAAAAAAACATGATGTCGGTCACAAAACCTGATGAAAAGCCTTCAAAGCAAACACGGATCACACTCCGGTCTCCTCGCCGTGATCCTGTCAGATGTTTGTTTCTGCTGCTAATGTTTAACCACACCTAATTTCTCGATTGACCGCGGTGCCTACTGCATTTCAGCGCATCCTGCTGCAAATATTTGTCTTGTGTTAATGGGCTGTGGAACCAGTCTTGGGTACAATACTACACCAGTTTTCCAGGAACGCTGAAAACCAGTTGGGCGAATAGTTTTGCTTAATTAAGGTGTCACCTGCCTCTCATGCTGCCGCCGTCAATGAAATGTCATCTGGACCTGAATGTGTATTTCTCATTGTTGTCTTATCTACGATAGTTAAATGGTTTTAAAGAAATGACAGGAGCAGCCTACGTAAAGCAGCTCTGTGTTATATATATATATATATAGGAGGCGACTCCAGCCCTGTCATTAACACAAGTTACAGCTGGTAGGTGCTCAGGGTATGAAAGGGGGGGGGGAAGTGCCCCAGGTGCATTTCCGTGTCGCCCCTCAACCCTTAGTCACTTTTTTTTGCGTGAGGATTCCTTCGGATGTTCAGCCTGGGAGTGGCTGTCTGTTAAAGCTCACCGCTGCTGCTCCAGCTCCAGCTCCTAGCCACTCCTCCAAACTGTTTTTCTTAGACACACACACACACACAAACTCACACACTTTTCCAGGACTCCAGTAAAACACAACACACACACACACAAGCTGACGCACACATGCTTCCACACACACCGAGAGCTGACGTGGGCTGAGGTCTGTGCCGGGCTCCTTCTGGAACAGCTGGTATCCATCTGTGGTTTGTGCTGCTGCTGCTGCTGCTGGAGGCACCGTGGCTGCCCTGAGAGGACGCAAACCCGGCCCCCGCTGCTACCCATTCATGAGCTGCACTCACTCTCTGGGATCAGACCGACCAAACGGATAAAGCGAGGCTGGAGGGACTAGCAGCAGCGTGCTCGGCGGCCTTCAGCATGGATATCCTGACGACCTGGGCTGTCACCAACCCGGCCCTGGCCCGGCTCCTCTGGGTCTTGGTCCTGGTGCTGGCCACCTTCCTGGTCTGGCTCTTCTTCTTCTGCTGCTACAGCTGGAACCAGAGCTCATCGCCGTCCCTGGAGAGATACCTGGCAGGTAGGTGGGCCCTCAGCCCTCAGCTTCCCCCTCACACACACCCCTCTCTCTCTCTCTTTCTGTGGGTGTGTAGAGGCCTGCTAAAGGCTTACAACTGACTTAGTTTTCTATTCAAGTCAGACTCACTTTTGCTGAACACACACTGGAAATGTGTTTTTTCTTTCTTCTCCCCCCCCCCCTGCAAAGACCGGTAATTGTAAATTGTCAGTGTTTCCTTTCCAAGGCGGCAGGATCCACATTTTCCAGAAGCTGCCAGCTCCGGTTGACTCTGGCTCTCGTCCTGCGGTCTGAGCTGCTCTGATTTCTCGTGGAAATGTCCCGTTATTTTGTGAGGGGGATACAATGGGTCTTTCATGCACAGAAGTACAATAAAAACTTTTTTTATTTTTAGGATTTTTTAGGCTGCGAGCCACCACATGCAAACCCTTTTTTTTTCCCTCATCCCTATTGAACTAAGCACATAAAACTAAACCTTTAACGATGTGCAGTGCAGAATGTGAGCGTGTGATTGTGATGTGATGTGATGTGAACTGTCAACTGACAGCTGAAGTTGTGTGCAAAGTTATGGTATCCTCATCCTACATGTCACTGCCAGACACGTGTTGATACTTGCAGCGAACGCTGGCTCGGGTCATTTCTGTCGTCTCATCTGCTCAGGATGAGGTTTTAAATCTAAAAACATTTTACTGATTCATTTTGTTTTATTTTTTCCCGACAGTGATGGTGAGTCACTCCAAATCTAAAGCTCCAGCTCAGGTGAGACAATCTTCTTTCATTTTCTTTACTTCCTCCAGAGTCCCATCAGATGTGCACATTCCTTAAATTCCTGTTCGGTTCATGAAAACGCTGCCGCCCTGCTTTGATAATCCTGCTCCTCTTCCTCCTGTCAGCTTGTAACGCCGGCCTCAGACTTCAGGGGTCCTCGTTCACCCGTGGTTTTCACCCGGCCGACTCGACACGAGAGCGGTCCATCAGTGAACTTGTCCCTGGCAGTTTTATTATTACATGTCAAGAATTACACACACAAAGTCAGCCCTCATCTCGTTCCCACGTGATTTTATCTGTTCTTTGGATAAATAAATCTGCCAAGAGAGAGGATGTTTTAAATGAGGACTCACATTTTAGTGGACGTAGGGTTGTTTGGTCGTGTTTGTGTCACGTTTAATTGCTTAATTTTCAGGAAGGGCTTTAAGGGAAGGGTTTAACGCCTGAAAATGAACAAACTGCACTGGCCAGCAACATTTAAACTACAGTGCACACCCTCCAGCTTAGGGTTTACGGTAAAATATTTAATGTATGTCTTCTAAACCCAATAAAAAATGAAATATTAACAAGACTAGCCATGCTCTGTGATAACACACAGTGGTGGCTGGGTGGTAGAGCACCGCTAGTCTACTAATTGCAGGGTTGACGGTTTAATCCTCTGAACCCAAAGTTCCTCCTAAAGGCAGGTGAGCACTTTGCATGGCAGCTTCCGCCAACGGTAAATAAGAACCATGAAAGTGGCCGTTTGTGGAGCTAAACGCTAACGGCAGGATGCTACAGTGCAGGTTTTCAGCAAGATGGTGAATAAGAAGAGTTATTAATCCTAGTTCCATACAAGTGAGCTGACCTGTTTCACTAAAAAACAAAATTTTAACCTTTATTTTCACACCAGCGGAAAAGACAGAGACTTGATACAGCACAGGCGTCAAACATACAGCCCGCGGGCCAAAAGCGGCCCGTCAGAGGTTCTGATCTGGCCCGTGGGATGAATTTGCAAAGTGCAAAAATCACATTGAAGACATTAACTGCAATTTTTCCAATAAATGTAACTGCTACTCCAAGGTTTCACACAGTTTTAGATGAAAGATGTGGACATAACACAACACTGAGACCTAGAACTAAACAGAAATTCTTTTTCTTAAGAAATTTCCGGTTGCTCATTACATGTTTTATAATAGTGCAGTTAATTAAATGTAAGCACTTTCATAATGTTCTTCTTTGCACAAAAACAAAGGGAAACGTTTGGAGCTGTCGTTATTTACAGGTAAATATTGTGTTACTGGTCTGGCCTCCTTCAGCTCAGACTGGGCTGTATGTGGCCTACTGAACTAAAAAGAGTTTTGACACCCCTGCAATATATCCTCTAGAGCATACGTGTCAAACATACGGCCCGGGGGCCGAAACCGGCCCGCAAGACGGTCTAATCTGGCCTGTGGGATGAATTTGCGAATTGCAAAACGTACATTGAAGACATTAACTGCAATTTTTCCAGTAAAAGTAACTGCTATTCCTTGGGTTCACACAGATTTATTAAGAGTTGTGGACATAACACAACACTGAGACCTAGAACTAAACAGAAATTGCATTTCTTTTTCTTAAGAAATGTCCAGTCATTAAATGTAAACACTTTCATAATGTTCTTCTTTGCACTAAAACAAAGGGAAACATTTGGAGTTGTCGTTATTTATAGGTAAACATCGTGTTATTGGTCTGGCCCCCTTGACCTCAAACTGGGCTGTATGTGGCCCTGAACTAAAATGAGTTTGACACCCCTGCTCTAGAGGCATGTACCAAATTGTACAAATATCAGTCTATCTTATATTTAGTAGATGGACCATGAGCCTGTCTGCAAGCACAGCTACAAACATGTCGTGATCAGACCTAGTGTAAATCCTATTTTTTGCATTTGATGTTCCGCCTCAGGAATAAGGGGAAGTGGATCATTGTTCACTTTATTAATACGAGCAGAACTGGCGTTTGCTGAAGCTTCAAACAAAAGACTTTGTTCATTCAACAGCTTTACAAACACCGTTCTTTCTTTAATGAACAGCGAAACCACAGATAACACGCAACACCTACTGTAGTTTGCATAAAGCTGCAGCTTTGTCACCTTTCGACAACACGACAGCTCTGAGTGTACTCTACGAGTGGGCTCGTGTTTTACTCAGAGGTCTGTAACTCCGCTGGCCTCGCTCAGTGCGTTTTGGCACCGTCCCTGTGAGTGTTGTTGCGCCCCGGAGGAGCACTGTGCAGCCTTTGTGCGAGATAAGTTGGAGAGGCTCTCTGAAATGGCTCCGTGACTGAAGCCCTTTGTCTGATTGGCACTGGCATGCCAGCGAAGGTCCATTTCCTTCTGCGGGCAGCAAGTGGATGGGCAAAGAAACATGTGAGGGCCTCCGCGTGGAGAACAGAGCTGCACACATCCACCGGTGTAACGAAGTGGCCGTCAGTTATCAGGATGACGGACTCCGTTTGGAAGCCGCGATGACTGACGTGCACGGAGCTGTAAAAGCCGAGCGTGAGCATGCGTAGGATGAGCATAAATATTTAAAAGACAATAGGAGGCCTGCGTGATGTGCGTCCGCTGGTGGGTCAGAGGTTACGCCAGAGCTGAGCAGCTTTACGTCGCCACTTGTCTCGCCGTTCGTGCACAATTGTGCACAATGAAAGGGAGTCCTGTTTGTCTCTTGCAACAAAAATGTCACGCGTGCAATTCTGTGAGTTTGAATTCATATGACTGCACAATCCCTCCTTATTTGATAAGATGAGATTGAGCCCCACGGACACGACTGACAGTGGAATAAACAGCCACTGGGAGGGATTAATCATTAATCTGTCCGCTTCCTGTGTTTTCAAATGCCACGTGGAAAAATTAAGATGCTATAGCTTTATTCCACTTCAACAGCAGGAAAACGAAAATGCTTGTTTGTTTACCTGACACCACTAATCATGATCAGAGCCTGAATACAGACGCCTTTGTCCAGCCCCGGTCAGCTCACGCCAGAATATTAGGACTTTTCCATCTCTAATCCGAGAGTGAACTTTAAAACGAGTCTTATTTTGAAAGTAAAACACCAACTCAGACGGTGAGCGTTGGATTGCAAAGGTTATATTTCAGCCAGATGGATGAAACCTCCGAAATATCATGTCTACATGTGATCGGGCTAATAATAATAATAATAATATACGTATTTCATTTCAGAGGAAGAAAAAGCCAAAGGAGAAAACGGCTGCTCCTGTCCAGTCAGAGGAAGTCGTGGTGAAAGAGTCTTCAGCCCCTGGACGGGAGACGGCGCGTCCTGCAGCGAGGAAGAGGAAAAGGCGACCTCTTAAAGCCGTGGTGGAAACTGTGACTCCAGGGAGAACACAGGAGGTGAGGAATCGTTTCCTTCCATTTCAAAACCACTTTAAGGCTGAAGAAGCCACCTCAGGAGCTTAGACATTTAGATTTTAAGGGGCATTTCATAAAACTTTAGTGGTAGTTTCCAATATTCAGTATCGATTAATGAAAGAAATGGCGACCAGGAGGGCTGTTTGTTCTATCTGGAGGTCACCTTCCTCACCTGGAAAGTCCTGACTGGTCAGCTCCACTGACCTTAGACGACACAGGACATAAATATTTAAGCTGAGATCAGCTGCTGATGTATTTATATCAGTGAAGGAGAAATACAAGAGGGGGGACGGACGTGGGAATATGCAAAATAATTTGACTGGATGAAAAAATAGTATACGCCCACTCGTGCAGGATGAGTCATCAACTAAAATAGAATACCTGAAAAACTTGTCAATAATGGGTCAAATACTGCCGTGTGGGTGACACCGATCAGACATAACATTATGACCACCTTCCTAATATTGTGTAGGTCTCCCTTGTGCCTCCAAAACAGTTGGGACTCATCAGAGAATGGACATGGACCTTCTGAGGGTGTCCTGTGGTGTCTGGCAACAAAATGTTGTTAGTGGGGGGAGGGCCTCTGTGGATCATCCCACAGATACTTGATCAGTTTGGGATCTAGTGAATTTGGAGGCCAGGTCAACACCTTGTGCTGTTCTTCATGTTTTTTTAGTTGTTCCTAAAGTGTTTTTGCCCCGGATACCTCTCTTCTGCCATCAAGGAGTGTCATTGCTATGGGGTGGGGGTGCCTGGTCTGGTCTAGGTGGGTGCTACATGTCTAAGTAACATCCACACCAATGAATGAATGCCAGGTCCAAAAGTTTCCCAGCAGAACATTGAATTGTCACAAGACTGTCGATGTTATTTACTTCTCCCGTCAGTGGTCATAATGTTGTGGCTGATTTGGTGTAAATCCACACCAAGTAAGTGAATTAAATAATCTGGAGCCTCCTTCTCTCGGAGCTCTGCTGCTCTCTGTCTCTGTGAAGCACTCGGTTGATCAGGTTAAACCCTCGGCACAATGGCCGCAGAGCTGGCACAGACGCCTTCATTCAGGACAGAGGACATGCATCGTTTCTGAATACAAGTGTGTGCTACGAGCCGGATCGAGCCTCCACCACCCCTCCTCCTCCTTCTCCTCCCACCACCACCGCCACCACCGCCCCCTCAGACCTCCGTGCTCCATGATTCATTCCACTAGTGGGACACTAATAATGTAGTAGGGCTCCACAAACAAGCCGTCCATCATTCCTGTTGTGTTGCTGCTGTGTTGTGATTATGTAAGGCCCCAGCATGGCAGCTTTTAATTTGACTCAGATCAAGTTGGCCCCGTTCGGATCAAAAGAGGAATCCCAACGAGCACGACACAGAAAGGACGGGCTGCAAAAGGGGGGGAGACTAAATGGAGCAGATTTGATTTTGCATTTAATTTTGCAGGCAGAGGTCAGACGGGAGAAAATACAAAAAAAACATGGACGGCACATTTTCCAGAGCCTTCACCCACATTTTATGTTGTGCTTTCAGTGGATGGAGTAGTCCTCTGGTGTCATGGAGACGGTTTAGTTGTGTAACTGTTGGGGATGTTAGTCAGATGCCAGCTGGAAAAGTTTGCTAACCTTGTTTTTTCCTCTCCATTTCACCACCATGGAAGCTTTTACAATCAGATGCTGTGTTTAAAACCTTAAGCTTCTTCTTTATTTAAAGCACAGCAGGTGTTAAAATGACAGATCCTGGTTTGGAACTGTGATGTGATGCTCAGGGGACAGGGTAGATGTTCCAGTCTGACCTGAGCTGGTTTCCTTTTTTTGACAAATGCTCCCTTCATCCATCCAGGCTGATCTCAGCAGCTTGCATATCATACAGTATATCTCCCTCACATAAATATCCTGCATTAGCAAAAAATAAAAAAGTGAAGGGTGTAACGTGTGAAGAAGCCACAGCCTCCCCTCCACACGCAGCAGTAAACCTGAGCTCAGTTCTCACATGCGCAACCGAGCACGGACCCAGACCTCTCCTCTCTTCGCCTCCATCCTCTTGCGCGCCTCTGCAGCTGAGCCACAACTTCGCCGGGGCAGTTGCACTAACAGGAGGGGAGCAGATTCCTCCACTTCCTCCTCCTTTTCTACCCCCCTCCTCCTCCTCCTCCTCCTCCTCTTCATCGGCTCTACCCTGCAGCCCGGATCGGTCCAGGTCTGAGCGTCTGGCACCCCACAGCCCCCGGATACCGCAGTAGGATGCAGGCGCGACTCCCGCTGCAGATGAGGAGGATGATGGAAGTTTGAGCGGCTTTCATTTGCGCGAATACTCCCGTCTGCACCACTGCAGCACTGCAGCTATATCTGTATTTACCTCGGATCAAAACAGCAGCCACCCTGGATATTTTTGCCGTGAGTAAAACCAGGAATCAGATCGTTTGTTGCTCGTGTTTTTTTGCCGCATCGCCCCGGTCGCTGTTAATCACATGATTTTGGTTCCATTTGAAAGCGCGCAGATTAGAAAGTAACACAATGCAGCGTGTGTTGTGTGCATCCTGAGCAGCAAGCAGGTGCACCCACCAGGTCTGCGCTCACTGCGGCTCAGGTCGAGGAGCTTGCGGGTTCAGGTGTGGCGATGCGGCGCAGCTCGAGATCCGGGGCTCCACTGACGGATCTGCGCGTAAGCTCCACGATCAACAAATCCACTCCCGATGAAGTACACAGTTTGTCAGCAGGGAGACGTGACAGTGTCAGAGAGAGAGAGAGAGAGAGAGAGGAGCGAGCTGTCAGTCTTCTCGTGGCGGCGCGGCTTTACTTTTCCCCCTCCAGCTGCAGAGAGTTTCAGGAGCATGCTCTGTGAGGCTGCTCGGGGTTGCTTGGTAACTGCGGGGTCACCCTGACGCTTTCAGTCTGCTTGGATGGAGGCCACGAAGGGAAGCAAAGGCACTCTGAATAGTAATAGGTCAACTGGTGGCAGAAAAGGTGTTTATCATGCGTTTGCATCGTTTGAAAGTGAAACCAGCAGCTGCAGATCATCTGGAGTGAAGTTAGAATTAATTAAGTGAGAGGAGTCTGAGAAAGGTTCAGACTTTTGTGCCGGATTCATTTAAGGAGGTTAAGATTCAATCAGCTTTCAGTGGTGCCTGGAGGCAACACTCTCTGCAGTGCGTGGGGCTATTTTAGAAGCTATGAATTTTTAAAGTGACTCCCTGTAACCTTCAAACAGCCCACGCAGCTTTTTTTTTTACTAGTACTAACAGAGCATCTTTGTTGTATGTGTAGGAGTGCGTCCGACACTGTAAGCTGAACCCAGAGCTGGCTGGTAGTGGTCAAACGGTGGCCAAATGCCCGCGTTCCCATTTAGATCAGTCAATGAACGGATGCTGCTGCTGCTCTACTTTAAGTGGTATTAGTGCTGATTGGACGCTGAGTTACATAAGCAGAGATAAGCTGGTCTCAAAGTGGGATAAATGGCCACGAATGTGTCAGTATGCACATCTCAGATTCAGTGCTGCAGCTCGGCAGACATCAGAACAAACAGTAAGTGCCCGGAGGCCTGTGGACGTTACTCCCGGGGCCTTTGGGTTCTGCCTGCTCCCCCGTCCAATCCGGGGAGAGCGTGAGGCGGTGCAGCCAGCGCCCCTGCGGGGAGCATCCTGCGCGCTTGGATGATGGTGACTCAGCTGAAATGAAGCTGGGAGCGTGGTGATGTGGTACGGTGCATCAGCAGCACCTGGCCCCGCTCCTCACAGCAGCTCCTCCCTGAGTGAGCCAGGTCTCCTTCAGCAGCCCGAGTCCTAGTTACTGCAAATTAGCTCTAAATATAGACGCTCTGAAACCGTTAAAATAATTAATTTAGAGTGATTTACATGGAGTCGTATTGCAGTCGTATTAGCTTTTGTTACACATGGATAGTAGTGACTTTCCCTGAGCACAATTATATTGTTGCTTTATACTCTATGTGGGATTTTGCAAATTTAGATTTACTGATACTGACATTGAGTAAAACATCTTATAACTTTCTAACTTTAATAACAAATATATCTGACTTAGCCAAAGTGACTAGATGAGGAAAGATGAGATTAGGTTCTCTGTGTGAACACCTGTGCTTCATGCAGGTGTGCTCTTCTCTTCAAAGAAAATTAGAATGAAAACATCCAGCCTCGTTCTAATGAAGCGTCGGGGGAGAAAGGGTTAGGGCTCAGAGGGCTGTGAGGGTAGGGAGTAGATGGGATAGATATTAGAGGTGATTATGACCAAGCACTCTCTCTGGTATGACTCTCATTTTCACAACCAGCAATAAAAAGGTCACAACTGGCTAATAACATGCAGAGATGGTCTTCAGTTGGTTCATGTGTCTCCATATGTTGGTAATGAAGCCTCGACACAATCAAGGGTAGATGTTTTCATTCTGAGCTGCTGATTTCCTCAGGAAAAGGGAGCTTTAAGATAGTTGTGCATTATGAGCCTAATCTTACGCTAGCGATTGTGTACTAATAGTTGGCAGGTGTTCATGGATGGTTCATGGCGTGTTTCGTGCATGACATAAATTAACCACAAATGAGAAGAGTCCCGGCATCTTAAAGCGGACTTACCGTTTTTTACAACCTGGACCTTATTTCTGGCATAAAAATGCTATTGTTTACTCAGAGGTTAGTAGGTCAATCTACAGACCCCGGATGATGATAACAGGTAACTCCGGACTCAACGGGGAATAGCACTAGCGTATCATAACAAAATATTGGTGAAATGAACGAGTTTCGCGGCAGATAATGCGTTATTTAGAGGCTGCGTTTCGGTGCCCCATTTACTCCCACTATATGGATATACGCAGATCTAAATATCGTCCAAACGACTCCAGATGACACCAAAGTTATATGGGTGAGTAAACGATCGTATTTTATGCCAGAAGTAAGGTCCAGAGCCGACAATCGGCTGTTTGCCCGGGTTAGCCTCTTGACTGGTGTCTGTGGTCCTAGTTTTTGCGTTGTGTCAACTAATCTGACTCCTGTTGGCAGCTTACCATCTGATTCCTCAGCTTGAACCAGTGCATGAGAAGAGAAACGGACGATAAACTAAATGTAACCGAGGCTCAGCTACACTTCGCTGTGACTGGCTGGTTCAAATAAACCCCTTGACTTTGCGTTGTGTTGATAACGATGGGCGGGAGGCTTGTTTATCGCTGGTTTCCTGCACAGGACAGCATAAGCACTGGTCAAGTCGTGGATTGGCTCCCTACACGCAGTTCAAACACAGCGTTCTACAACATACAGCAAGTTATGTTAGCACAGTAGCTCACTCGAAAGTGCATTAGGCTGTTATAAAAAGTCGAACAAACATACTCATTGTGATTCCTATTGACATTTCCACAAACTACAATAGTTACATATTGCACCAGTGGACATACAGACAGTGCTGTGACCTGCAACAAACCTCAGGCACGGCTCTGAGTGATGTGTCATGGTCAAAAGAGTCGTCTCAAAGAGCCGATGCTTGGTAGTGAATCAGAAGAGCCGATTCCCATCGAGTGAGAGCCGGCTCCCCACTATGTGGCCAATCACATGTGCTTGTGTGGATTTGATTGCAGTGTTTTGTTCCTTTGTTCGTACAATTAGTGTCATTGAAATATTAAACAAAAGTAAGGATGCTTTTGTGACAGAATAACTGCTCAAAATGAGACTGTTATCAGGCTGCTCATAAAAACATTGAATGCACAAGGGCTTATCAAGACACAAACCATATGTATTTGCTGAGTCGGGCTAAAATATTCAGCCATAAAATGATACTAAATAAAGAGCCATTCGAATCAGAATCAGAATCAGAATCAGAATCAACTTTATTGCCAAGCATGTTGTACATACAAGGAATTTGCTTTGGTCATACTGAATAGACCGTGGCTACCATTTTATCGAGAGCCGAAAGAGCCGACTCGTCTTTGGGAGCCGTGGCAAAAGATCCGAACTTCCCATCACTAGCGGCTCTCACAAACTGGCAATTTAAAACGACTGTTTGTTACTAGAGAAGGCGCCACTGAGACAGTCTACACCAGAAATGTGCTGCCACATGCAAGTGGAATCTTATACACTGTAAACGCCGTTACATAAAGTTTAAAGGACACACAGGAGGCTCTTCATCTTCATCGTCATCTGTACATTCAGATGTTTTTAGAACAAAACGATCATCCAGAATGAATATACTGTACATCACGAGTGTCAAACATAAGGCCCGCGGGCCTAAAGCAGCCTGCCAAAGGGTATAATCTGACCCACAAGATGAATTTGCATTCATTCATTCATTCATTCATTCATCTTCTGTAACTGCTTGTCCTTTGAAAGATTAATACACTAAGTCAGTACACTACTGGGCAGCATGGTGGCACACTGTTAGCGCTGACCCTCGGTTCTAATCCCCGGGGCGGAGAGGCTTCGATCTTTGGTCCTTCCTGTGTGGAGTTGCATGTTCTCCCCGTGGGTTTCCTTCCGGACACTCTGGTGTCCTCCCACCATTATCAAAAAACATGGGTGCTAGGTGCCGGGTCAGGTTGGCCCACAGTGGCGGCCTCGGCTCAGGACTAACCCTCCATCCGACCATGCAATTTTGCTGTACAATGTTGTATAATGACAAATAAAGCACTTTACCTTTACCTTTTTACCTTACCTTATTGTGTCACTGGTCTGGCCCCCTTGAGATCTAGCTGGGCTGATTGTGGCCCCCTGGACTAAAATGAGTTTAACGCCCCTGCTGTAGCATCTTTCAGGAGAGGACTTTTGCTTTGGAATGACAAACACAGGCTACTGGCTTCCTCTCACACAGATGCAGTACATATGTGCAGCTAGCTGGAGTCTCTGCGATGCGTTCAAATGCGATGAGTTTTTTTCGTCCAGATGCAGACGACTTGTGACAGTGGTTTTATTTGGCTGTGCTTCTGGACTTCTGTTGTGTGACTTTTTATTTAAGACTATTAGTTAGTGATGCCATCTCAGAGGATCTAATACATAATAGATTTCAGATATGATATAGATTTGGAACTCAGTGTTCTGATTTCTTTCTTCTCGTTTTCATCCCTTTCTTCTCACTGTGTCCGTCCAGACCATGGAGGAGGTGAAGGCCAAGCCCAAGAGGAGGCCTCTGGTCCGGGCTGCGTCGGAGGAGAGCTCCAGCGATCTGTGGACTACAGTGAGCGGCTCTCCGTCTCCCGGAGACACCCTGCCCTGGAACCTGCCCAAACACCACCGCATCAAGCGCTCCAAGTCGGCCTCTGGAGACGTTCTGGAACCGGCGGAGAGGGCCATCTTTCGCATTGCAGGTAAGAAGAAGCTATAAAAGGTTGCTGGCACTGAATGTGACTTTTAATGCTATCCACTTTTTATCTTCCTAATGTAGCGTTAGTAATGCTAAGGCTCACTTAGCATTTTATACGGAAGCTGTTCATCGCTTTTGGACGAATTTGTGCTTTGAACCGGAGTTTTCTATGGATGGTGTCGATTGTCGACTCTTTACTTCACACATTTGTTGCATATGCTATTCACTTATTTATATCCCTGTAGACGTGGCTTAATAGAAATCTTAACGCCCTTGTAACACGCAAGTCATGCACCGATCATCCACAACATTATGACCACCGACAGGAGAAGTAAATGCCATTGACCATCTTGTGACAATTCAATGTTCTGCAGGGAAACTTTTGGACCTGGCATTCATTGGTGACATGTAGCACCCACCTAGACAAGACCAGGCACCCCCACCCCATAGCAATGACACTCCTTGATGGCAGCAGACATCCCCAGCAAAAAACCACAAAAACCAAAAAGGCTTTAGGAACAATTAAAAAAAACATGAAGAACATCACAAGGTGTTGACCTGGCCTCCAGATTCACTAGTTCCCAAACTGATCAAGTATCTGTGGGATGATCCACTCAACCCATAGGACCCAAAGCCCCCCCCCCCCCCCCCCCCCCCCCCCCACTAACAACATAGTCTTCTTTTTACTTGGAGTGTCTCTTTATCCACCAGAAAGCTTCTGCAGCTTCTCCTCCTTTGTTAACAGTCTGAACAGTGAGGCAGGGATCAGATGAATGAACTCGCTGCCTCAGCACTTCCTGCGGTGGGTGTTGAGTTCAGATTGTCTCTTCGGACCACAACACAACCTCATTCTTCACCCCCTCGTCTCCCTCCTCCCTGGTCCTCTCTGATATTGATTTGATGGGGTGGGGTACTGCAGTGTGACTGAGTGTTATTGTCTCTGCACACAACAACAGCAGCAGTAGCAGGAGGATTGTATGACATGTCCACAGTTTAGGGACTATCTGGTTAATTTATTCCTGGAAGAAGACGTTGACTTAAATGTCCCCGAACACGAGGAGCACGCCGGGATCCGATGAAATGTATTAGATAAAGATGACTGCGTAATCATTGTCCCGCTGGATCGCTGCCACGGTGGCCCTGACTCGATCCATCAGCCTTGTGAGACGCGTCCAAGGCTGGAGCTGCAGCTTTATCTCACGACAAACGGAGACGTGAGCATTTTGTTATCAGGCTGCGGACGCTTTGAGAGACAGACTGTGTCGCCTAACACCCAAACGAGATGTCAACGAGACCGTATCAAGTTGTTTCTATAAAACTTTTTATCCTGTAAGTTTATTGATCCCGGAGGCTGCAAGTCACAATGAGTGCTTCAGTGACATCAGTGCAGAGGGAGGGTGATAAAACAACACAATAATATGAACACAAATGCATACCAGGAATACAAAGAGGAGGATGAGTTCAATAAATAGAGATGTCATGCCCACATGACACGATAGAGATTCAGGGACAGGAACCTTGGAGTCTAGATGCTGTTGGTGGTGGAGTAGAGAGGACGATGGAGACTTTGGTTAAGAGATGGACAAGAGTAGTGATGTTGAGAATGAAGTTATTTTGAACTGTGTTGAAAAGCTGAAGAGAAAGAAGCAGCAGAAATAGCCTAAAACGACCAAAGAGGAATACGGATAGACGATCAGAGAACAGATCTTCCTTAAAGAACTTCTGGTTCAGTTTGAAGTCTTGTCTCTCCTCATATTAGGTCTGGTCATAGAGGAATATATGTTCAAAGGGTTCCATTTGTTTCCTCCATTTCAGATTGCTGATGTCTTTTACGTCTGCCATCTGAAATATATCAAACCTGAAACTTACACCGATCAGCCACAACATTAAAACCACTGACAGGAGGAGTAAATAACACTGACCATCTTGTGACAGTTCAGTGTTCTGCTGGGAAACTTTTGGACCTGACATTCATTCATGTGGATGTTACTTACCCTGTATATATAATTTATATTTATATTCTTCCATTTCTTGTACATTTGTTCATATTCTAATATGATCATTTGTACATTTTGGCTTATACTATTTCTATTTTATGTTACTAGATCTTATTCTACTTATTTTTTATTTCTATTTTATTTAACTTAATCTTTTCTTTTTATCTGAGGTTCTTAAGAGTGTGTTTTTTATGACAACTAAGCTACTGTAACCAAGCAATTTCCCTTGTGGATCAATAAAGTTTATCTAAGTCTAAGTCTAAGTCTACTTAGACATGTAGCACCCACCTAGACCAGACCAGGCACCCCCACCCCATAGCAATGACACTCCTTCATGGCAGCAGCCATCTCCAGCAGGATGCAGCCACAAAAACGCTTTAGAAACAACTACAAAAAGCATAAAGAACAGCAAATTCAAATTCACTAGATTCCAAACTGATCAAGTATCTGTGGGATGATCCACAGAGGACCCTCCCCTCAAAGCCCAGGACACCCTCAGAAGGTCCATGTCCATTCTCTGATGAGTCCCAGCTGTTTTGGAGGCACAAGGGAGACCTACACAATATTAGGAAGGTGGTCATAATGTTATGCCTGGCCGGTGTATGTCATCCACACAGCGGTATTTGACCTAACATTGACAAAAAAAAAATAGTTTTGTAGATAATCTATTTTCAAAAATGCTGATGACTCATCCTGCACGAGTGGGCGTACACTACTTTTTCATCCAGTCAAATGATTTTGCATATTCCCACGTCCGTCCCTCCTCTTGCATTTCTCCTTCACTGATATAAATACATCAGCAGCTGATCTCAGCTCAAACAAAGCTCCAACTGTGTCTGCTAAGGTCAGAGGAGCTGAGCAATCAGGACTTTCCAGGTGAGGAAGGTGACCTCCAGATAGAACATACAGCCCTCTGATCGCCATTTGTTTCGTTAATCGACACTGAATATTGGAAACTACCACTAAGGTTTTATGAAATGTCCCTTAAAATCTAATTGCTAAGCTCCTGAAGTGGCTTCTCAAACCTTAAAAAAGCCGCCCACCCTCAGAAGGCCCATGTCAATTCGCTGATGAGTCACAACTGTTTTGGAGGCACAAGGGAGATCTGCACAATATTAAGAAGGTGGTCATAATGTTATGTCTGATCGTTTTCCTTCCAAAAAGATCACATTAGGCTACCTCTGTGCAGGTTATCATCTGTCTCATGGTGTTAGAATCAATATTGGAAAGGTATTATTGTTGTTACTCTGAACATAGCTATGAGAACAAAACTGAATATTGACTTTCTACATTTCATCCAGGAACACTGCTTACAGGTGTTCAGCTTGTTAACAGTGGACGTCTCAACCATAAGTCTTTGAATGTCCTCATGTATTTTCGTTCTGTTCTGTTTCTCAGGGTTTCCTCCTACCTGCTAAATTATTCATCCCTACTTTCGGCGTGGGTGCAGTTTTTGTCAGAATATTGAATTGTGGATCAATTATTGATTTTACATTTTCCGCCTTTTCCACTGACTGGGATTAATCTGCAGGGTTAAAGATATCTTACATACTGTAACCGAGAAGATCTTTGTCCCATCACTTTCAAGAGTCTAGTGTGTTAGCAGGTAGCAGATGTCCAGAGTATGTGCAGTATACATGCTGGTCACTAGAGGACAGTATCCAAAGATAAAATACACAGGATCATCTCTGCGTCTTTCTGCATCACCAAGCCTTTTATTTAAAAAGCAAAACCCTTCATCTGAGTTTCCCTCTTAAAGGTCTAATCTGAGTCACTCTAAAACCCGACGCCGAGCTCACGGAAACATAGAAACATAAAATTATACGACAAAACAAGGTCATAAATAAAGCTTTTTCCTCATTAAATGAATGGCTGACAAGGACAGAAGTACGTCAATGTGTCCTCTAAGTGATGTTTTGCAAGGACGTTTGCGTAAATTCAGCCAGAAGATTCATTTATTTGTTAAAATAATTAATTGTCGTCTTCATTAAAGTATTAAATTCTGACTTTTTGAACTTTTAATTTAACGCTTTGCCGCCTGCTTCATAAACATGTTCCCTACATGGCGAGCTACATTAGTTTAAATTAAAAACTGCCTTACTGTTTTTTAAATTAATTATTTATTTAACATCCACTGATTGATTTCTCCCTGCTCATGGTGTTATAGGAGCCAGATTTGATCATATTTGGGTTTGTTTTTTAAATCTTAGCTGTATTTAAATCATATCTTTACATAGTTTAAATATTATTGTGAAGAAATCTGCCTTTTTATAACTACACATACAGTCCAAAATAAATCTTCTTGTGACTGTTGATGCTAAAAGCACAAAGAAATCTGCTGTGTATCATTCGACACGGGAACAGTAAGTCCTGACTGCTCGACAGTGAAAATAATGTCCTTACAGTCTCTAAACACCAACTATTTTTCAACCTCTAATTGGTATTCGGGCCACCGACCCGTAAGCTAGTAACCAGGCGAAGTCTTTCGAACACAAATCAGTGAGCACACAAGAAGGCCGTCACCGAATAGTGAGGGGGAGGTGGTTTCCTTCCTCAGATGTGTTGTTGTTTTCTTTTTCTTTTTATTCTAGCAGAGGACGTAAATTAGCGACGGGGGCAGAGGGGCTTTAGTTTGTGTGACGCGTGGGAGGGGCCGGTTGGCGCTGCCGTCCGTCACTCCGGCCAAAGACGGAGAGACAACAGTGAGAGTTTCTCTCTGAGAGACACCGTCCGGTGGTCAGTGATGAGAAAACAGTGGGATGGTTTCTCTTTTTTATACTGTCACACAGGGAGAGAGAGAGAGAGAGACATATTTAGAAATCCGGTCCATAAACTATCAACATAAAGCCGTCACATTGTTCTGTGTGATGGGAAGAATTATAGAAGAAATCTTCATTTTAAAGTTATCTTTAGTCAAAGCTGTAAGTGATGGAATGGCTTCCCTTCTTGTCAAACCATCTTTACTACCACAACCTAGACACTGACAAAGGGATGTTTTGGGGTTACACTATTAAACAATATTCTGTATGTTTCTGCATGATTCTGAGTCTGGTTTGAATGGCCCCTTAACAGAATCAGCTGTAATAATGATGCCTTATGCCAGTTTGACTGACATGGGACTGAGGTAATTCTCCGAGAACAAATTATGCCATTTATTAAAAACCCTTGGGAATGTAACCATATTTGATAACTTCTGCTACACATTTTAAATTGCGTCCCCGTGCCTCTCAGTGAGGTTTAGAAGCTTGTGGTTTTCATCCAGCCAATCAGGGAAGATCAAGGTAACATTCTCAGGTCAAATGTGGTCCGCAAGGTCCACATCTGCATGAACACTAAGCGTAACTGCTTTATTAGGTACCATGAAGAAATGGCCTAATGTAGTCTAATGTGATAATGTGTATGTTGACAAGTGTCTGAATCAGCACCTATGTTATAATGGTCTAAAACGATATAAAATGTATAAAGATGGACAGTGGAACTGCTCCTCCAAAGTGAAGCCAAAGCAAGTAGAGCTCTCCCTGGTGGCTGCCTGCAGTATAGGTCATAAGCTCCGCCCCCTCCATGTTAGTGGATGGGACTTGAGCCAAATTAAAACTTTTTTTTTTTTTTTTTTTCAAGGAAGGTTTTGGTCATTTTAGGTAGTTAATATAATGTAGATGTGTGTTCAAGTTTCATTTTTTGGATGCGTTTCGTTTTAGTTAGTTATTTGACGCTATAGAAACAGGATGTGACATAATGGCGACCACCAGTTGCCATGCCAACCGTTCTGTGGGACCATGAGAGTAGTGAAAAAATAATCATTTTAAAAACAAGTACAGTGTAATCCAACATTTCCTTGTAACTGGTGGAGGTAGAGCAGAGTACAGTTTTAAATAAACAAAAACGCAGGTAGGTCCAGAGGAAGTGTTGTCGGGTCGTCGATGTCGCGGCTCAGTGTGGCTCCACTCTCGGACCGTACTGATCAGACTCTGGCTACAAACTCGCAAGATGGCGCTGCCCATATCCCCGGGAAAATAACGTCTGTTTGGCTAAAGCAAGGAAGTGGCAACGCATTGTCCATGTTTATATACAGTCTATGCTCTACATACATGTTACTTAAGAGTAAAGAACCATATATGGTAACTTTACAGATTTTTTACATGAAAAAAAAAAAAAAAAGAAAACTGTCACTTACGTCCTACAATAACTCTTTAGGGTTGAACTTGAGAATTTCCAAGTATTTCAGTGAGTGTCCTATCGAGGGTTAACAGCAAGCAAGACACGCTGAATGTTGGTTTATACTTCCTGAATGGGTCAACGCAGAGCCTGCACTGTTCTGTAATTACGCTCCTCAGCTTCCTAAATCGCCATTTTTCACAGGCGCTTGAGCAAAATACTCCAAAGTGTGTAATTTATTTCACTCAATAATACACAAATCAGTACATGTGAGTAAACAGGAATTTCAGTTCAATGCTCTGTACCAGTCACCAGTCAATGATCAGACTGTTTTCTCTGTTGGACGCTAAGTTCTATTTATCAAACCGAAAACAGATGTTGGTCTATAAACAGTTGCAGCTCTGTTGGTGATTTTATCATTTTTTAGCTTAAAATGCTCCTGAAACTCATTAGAGCTGTTTGTGTGTCTCTCACTTTCAGGTCATAACTCACTGCATTTGCAGTTGGTGGCTCAAAGTTGCAACACGGCACAGTTTATTCAGAGTTTTTTCTTCACATTCCTGATGTGAAGGATTTATTGGGATTTGTTTTTGCAATTTGCAGTTTCGAGCTGATGAAACTCTCCCGATGGCTGAGTAAACACAAACCCCCAGCTGTATGAGAAAGTGATAACACGCACACATGTGCTCGGGCTGCCAGGGCGTCTGCCATACACTCTGCTGAAGCCGTCCAAATGTTGGGTGTTAATATTATTATTTATTACTGCTTATTGCACATTTTTAAATTATAAGGAATGCAGCTAATAGAGTTGACTTTTGATGCTCCAGTCAAGCTGCATATTATTATTCTGAGGCACACATCACATGGAGCTGAATACGATGGTTTCTTTTGGTATTTGGGAATTTCATGGGTTGTACAATATTCACACACCCACTTCTTTCATAACTTCTTCAGGGAATGCATTTTTGCACACAAAATGCTGGAGCAGCTACTAACCCAATTATAGCTGGTTGTAATAATTCAATAACGTGCGACAACTTCAGAGTCCCTTTATTGTGCATACTGGGTCACTGTAATGGCAAACCCAATCTTAGGAGAGACTACCTTCTTAGTAAATATAAAATGTGCTCAATAAGAGGAATGTGAAGCTTTGGCACTAAGAGTCAATTGGAACCAAGTTTAGGAGAAGATGAAGCTGGAGATCTGGATGGGATGAAGAGTCGAGTCCAATGAGCTCGACCTGGACGAGATGGAGGAGGGTTTTAAAACTGAAATGACACCTGAAAGCAGGAGAGAAGAATACATTCAAAGATTCACAGGAGTGACGTGATTGACTGATTTAGATCTGAGAGCCAGATTAGAAGAGCAGGAGAGTCGTGAATGAGTGAGGATAAAGATATTCCTCCTGATTAACTGTGTAGTCAGAATTAGGTCTGCTGAAAAGCGCCTTGCTCAGAAATGTTCCACTAATGTTAAATTAAAGGCGGCGACAGCACAATTATTGCAAACGAATGCCCGCAAAAACATCTGCTCTTATTAACGCTGGAAAGTTTATACTGTGGACGTGTGTTTGGAAAGAAGCACTCCCTCTGAACTTTTCCAGTTTTCCTCCCAGAGATTTGGTTTCAAATCTTCTTCCAAACACTACTTCCTGGTTGGAATATCCAAGGGCAGATGGAGTTTTTCTTGGCGTCCCGGCTTACTATTGTCACTGCTCCACCCGGGAGGGTCTGTGAGTAATTGGACTGTAATCGTAAAACTGTCATCCTGTCACGGCATTAAACCCCATTTGTCATCAGCTGATTAGAGCGTCAGTGTTCGCGCAAATTCGATGGTAAATTTTAATTTAACCAAATGAAAGATGGGGATTTAAAGTTCAGGGATTCTGTCGGGATGCCTTGACTTTTGTATATTTTGGATCAGAAATTTTGTTGCACATAGGAACTGATATGCACAGCAGATTTGAGGTCATTAAATGTATTTTTTTTTTTTCGAGTTTCCATCCTTGTAGCACAACTTGGATGCGAGTTCAGCGTCATATTGGCCCAATTAGTAAAACAATTCGGGGGAAAGTGTGTTCGGAACAGACCCGCAAGTTTTTGCAGCCGACCACAGAGCAGCTTACCTGATACGACCGCTTCATTGTCGATGTGTATCCAATGCTTGCTGAAATGAAATGCTAGCGTCATCTGCCTACATGTAAGGAGGGGGGGGGGGCGGTCTGAAGCCATGTAGGGACAGAGCTCGGGGGCGGGTCTTAAATTCCCAGCAAACCATTTACATCACAGATTTGTCAAATATTTTACAGCCGAGCACAGAACAGCTTATGTGATACGAGCGCTTCATTGTCGATGTGTATCTGATGCTTGCTGAAACGAAATGCTAGCGTCGCCGCTACTTGCCTACACGGAAGGAGGAAGGGGGCGGTCTGAAGCATTGTTGGGGCAGAGCTCGGGGGCGTGTCTTATATTCCCAGCAAACCATTTACATCACAGATTTGTCAAATTTTTAAACGGCTCGCAAAACAAACTGCCTGCTTGGATTTTTATCAGCTTTTCTGAGCAGGCGGACACGCAACACACCCTGCTAAATGTAGAAAAAGCTCCAAAAGTGAGATTTTTCATCCGATGTCCCCTTTAAAAACCGTCAGAGCTGTTTATCCTGAGTCATGTTTCCTCAGTAAAAAGATTTAGCTCCGTCTTAAAAGCTGTAAGTATGTGTAGCTCGGTTTGCTTTGGTTTCTGTGAACCAGAACTGACCCAGTGTTCTGTCTTGCACTCAGAAGGTGTGGCTCTCTGGCTTTAAAGCTCAACTATCTGCCGTCATTCAGTTTTGGGAATATGACGTGACTTTGAGGAGAAACCGTGTAAGAGTTCTGGGTGTTTAAAGCTGTGAATAGTAAAGCATCCACTTGCCGTGCCTTGCCCCAGTTTCTCCAGCAGCGGGAACTCAAATAACCCCACACAGCTCCGTCATTTGTTTTTTTAATCCTCGAGGTAGTAGCCTTGTGTGTGTGTGTCTCTCTCTATCTCTATCTATCTCTATGTGGGGTGGAGTTGGTGTGCGGTGTGTGTGTGTGTGTTCTGCCTCATGTGGTATCTATCTTTGTGGTGTGTGTGTGTGTTCGCCTCTGTGCCTTTAAGGGGAGGGTCTGATGTGTGAGTGTGTGTGTGTGGGTATTTCTCAAGCAGAGGAGTGGTGGTGGTGGCGTTGGTGGTGGTGGTGGTGGTCTGGAATGAAACCTACAGCTTTAGAGGGACTACTGTGACTGAGTGTGGGTGAGGAAGAAGGTGGGGACAGACAGACAGACAGACAGAAAGGTGGACAGACTTTTTTTTTTATCAGCTCTGAGGTTGTCAGAGATCCAGAGAGGGGGCTGCACACTGCCAGAGGAATAGTTGAAAAGGAAAAGTTTGCAAGAGAGAACGGTGCCCTAACCCTGACTCAGTACCAGCCAGGCCATGTCCATGATTGACCCAGGTCAGCGGCTGCCAGAGGAGCAAGAGTATGTCCAAGCCTATGAGAACGTCAGAGAGAAATACAAAGGTAACAACGCCACCCCCCTTACTCTTCTCTTCTTCTTTAACTCAAATGATAGCTATGCTGAGAGCATGGGTGAATGGAGAGACCCGGTTGACTTACTACCCTTAATTGGTTCCATACTGATCTGCATTGATGTACTTTGTTCCAGCTGCTTGTGAGCTGCAGAAACAGGAAGTGGAATAATTCAAGCGTGGAAATGACACGGACACGTTTGTTTTTAATAGTCAGAGAGTGATGCATGCGGTGATTTGTGACAGATGCCGGAGGCCAGAGTGGTTGAAGACCGGTAAAACAAGGAGGAGTCCTGTCCCGGCTGCTTTGTGTCTCCTTTGCATACGGAGGGGGATCACTCTGCGGGGCACAGAGAGGCGAGACTCTTGGCCCTTGATTGAATGGCACAGGTCCAGCGTGGGTGATAAGACTGTGCCGGCCAGCAAGGTGGCTCACCTGATCATATCTGGGTCAAAGAGGACACGGTAGTCTGGTACTCTCCAGATGTTCCTGCACCTCCTCATTTGCTTTCTCAAGACTTTGAATCTAATTGATGCAAAACTAGGGGATCATGGCGCAAGGAGGCAGCAGGTTGAAGCTAGTTGTTGTGCTCGGTTCCACTCGTTTACATAATGTTGAAACTGCGCTGAAAGTCATTTGTTTAAAGGTGCGCTTGGTTCTTCGGTTTAAATTTCCCAAATGCTATCCCTGAGGCCTGTAGTGATGAGATTTTGACTCTTGACATACGTCCATGTTTGCTAGCTTGTACAGTAGCCTGGAGCATTTTGAAACCAGCATTATTTAAATCAAGGTTTAGCAGCTTGTACTTCTTCTTCTTCTTCTTCTTCTCTGCCTGTGAGGCTTCCACTTTCATTACAAAGAGCACATTTACAAACAGAAGAGGGAACCACACACTGTATTGTCAGTTATTGCATCTGTATAGCGCCGCTAGTTGTCAAACTCTCCCAGGGCTACCTCTAAGTAAAGTATTTTCTGGATCTATCCTCTCCAGCCTCAGATTTGGTTGTGCTCATTGCAAAGAGCAAGACTGGATCCTGAGGAACTAACATAATTAGTCATCAATCGCTGCTCGTGTGTTCCTTCTTATCTACTGCACAGGTACGGACCATCACGACCTTTAAGACTGCAAAGGCCCAACTTCGAAATAAGCTCGCTTTAAGGCTGATGCAGCAAGATCTTGATGAAAATGCCTCAATGCAAGAAGGTTCTGGGTTTGAATCCACTCTGTGAGGGGTTTGCATGTTCTCCTTGTGTCTGCGTGGGTTCTCTCCGCTTACTACGGCTTCCTCCCACAGTCCAAAGACATGCTTGTTAGGTTAGGTTCTCTGTCTCTCTGTGTTAGCCCTGAGATAGACTGGAGACCTGTCCAGGGTGTACCCCGCCTCTCGCCCAGTGACAGTTGGGATAGGCTCCAGCCCTCCAGTGACCCTTCAAAGGACAAGCAGTTACATGCAATTAATAAATGAATGAATAAACTCAAACTAAGTCGCCTTTACTACATAATCTAATGGTTTATTGTGTGTTTTTCTGAAATCAAATGAATGAAGGACCTGTTTTTTTGTCAACTGATGTGTCAGCCTCTGCCTCAGCGCTCCAGTAAAAGCAGGTGAATAACAGTAACATCTGGAGTCAGTTCAGGTTAGGACGCGGGCTGACAGGAACAGCTGTGCTCTCTTGTTCAACCTGTCATCCATATCTTACACTAGTGAGGACGCAGCTCTTTTTCTAGAAGCAAAAACATGTGCACTGTGCATTTTAATGTAACGTAATGTAGTGTCTGTATCTGTTTCAGTGTAATGCAAGGCGTCGCTGCTCGGAAGCACAAAGGATGCTCTCCAAAATCTTTGGTCAAAAACGCTTTAGAAATAGAAACAGCTCATAGCTGTGGGTACCAGATTCATCCCTCTCTCAAGAGACTATCAATAAGGACAAACGGGCCAGCTCTTGGTCTCGGTATGCTGGGAAAAAAGAGTTGTTCCATGCCGTCCCAGTAGTCTAGTAATTTTCTTCCCATGTGGTTGCCTACTGTGCCTGTCACTGTGGCCAGCGTTCCTGCTGCGTCGCCCTGGCACCAGTTTGGTGCTCCACGCCCCTGTCGCAGCCTCCCGCCCCCACTGCCAAGACTGAACATCCTGTTACTCTGTGTTATTGTTGGTTTTTGACTTGATGCCATTTGTTTTAGATAATTGTGCCTCCGGAATAAATGGAGAGTCTGGACATGGACTTGAAAAGAAGAGGTGGAAAGAGCTTGTTTTCATCAGCTCCTCGGGATGGGAGCCGATCTTGGGTTATTGTTTTTGGATTTGTCATGAGATGAGATGTCGGCCATGTCTTTGAGTCTGTTATATCACTCAATTAAACCGATCAGCTGCAACATTATGACCACTGACAGGAGAATTTAATAACACAGACCATCTTGTGACAATTCAGTGTTCTGCTGGGAAACTTCTGGACCTGGCATTCATTGGTGTGGATGTTACTTAGACATGTAGCACCCCCCTAGACCAGACCAGGCACCCCCACCACATAGCAATGACACTCCTTGATGGCAGCAGACATTCCCAGCAGGATGCAGCCTGACACAGACACACACACAAAAACACTTTAGGAACAACTAAAAAAACATGAAGAACAGCACAAGGTGTTGACCTGGCCTCCAAAATCGCTAGATCCCAAACTGTTCAAGTATCTGTGGGACGATCCACAGAGGCCCCTCCGCTCAAAGGCCCCCCACTAACAACATTGTGTTGCTAGACACCACAGGACACCCTCAGAAGGCCCATGTCCATTCTCTGATGAGTCCCAAGGCACAAGGGAGACCAACACAATATTAGGAAGGTGGTCATAATGTTATGCCTGATCTGTGTATTCCTGTAATGTGGTGTGGTCGTTATTAATATGACAGTGATTTGAATGGCTCATTCAAGTTATTATTACCTCGCTCTTCTCTGTGATGGATTCTCTTCTATTTTTATTTTGACGCTGGTTCAACATTCCCAACACCAGTGAGAGGGATCAGACCCCTCGTGTAAAACTTCCACTGCACCGTGATTCTTAATCATCATCTTCCGTGTACACTTCATCGCGTCTTAATTCCACTTTGTACAACTGGTATTCCCACACAGGATGTCTTCTGAGGCAACATTTGCTTAAGCTATTGCAACAGGTGAAATTCAGATTGCCGCGGGACGGATAAATCGTAGCCGGGTGCAGCTCTGTGTCAGAATAGCAGCAGAGCAGATCTATTAGTGTAAAACATGCGGCTCCGCTTTAAATACTCGCTGCAGATAAATCCCAGGAGTTTCCTCTGTCAGTCTTCAGGTTATTCTTGGTTGAAGGGAAGACAAACTAAAATGACTTCTGACATTTAACTCGGTGAGATGATGATCAGGGAGGGCGCAGTAACTTCTTTAAGTCCACAAGTTTACCGTAAGAAGTCACCTTTCACGATAAGTTCGGCATTCTGAAACCAAGCTTTGAGCGTCAGGTGACCCCAGATGGAGCAACAACGTTATTAACAGTGTTTTTGTTTCAGTTAGAGAAAGGCAACCTGACTCTGAAACATACAACTATTGACCTGTCGAGCCCTGTCCACTACAAAGCAATACTACCAAGCAAAATACTTTTAGTGGGCACTAGTGGACGTTCCAGGCTCTGGTTGCCTTGTTGATTTCCCATCACACTAATTTCCAGATGAAACAAGCATGTCATAAAATTATGGCTGGTGTGTGGGTGGATTTAGATCTTCTTGCCATCACCACTCATGTTGCCGCCAATCCATCTGGATCCATCCAGCGCTGCAAGCACGCTACCAGCCTGCCTGGTGAATTTGGTGGTAGGAACCAAAGTTTCGAACGGTGCTCCATTGCCGTCAACATTTGGTGAACTCTATTTGTGTAAATGGCGGAACAGTGGCGAGGTGGTTAGCATTGATGCCTCACAGCGAGAAGGTCCCGGGTTCGAATCCATGGGCTGAATGGTTCCTTTCAGTGTGGAGTTTGCATGTTCTCCCTGTGTCTGCGTGGGTTCTCTCCAGGTACTCCAGCTTCCTCCCACCGTCCAAAGACATGCTGGTTAGGTTCATTGGTGATTCTAAATTGGCCGTAGGTGTGAGTGTGAATGGTTGTCTGTCTCTCTGTGTTAGCCCTGAGATAGACTGGAGACCTGTCCAGGGTGTACCCCGCCTCTCGCCCGATGACAGCTGGGATAGGCTCCAGCAGACCCCGCGACCCTTCACAGGAACAACCGGTTACAGAAGATGACTGAATGAATAAATGTTTGTGTGACTGTATAGGGTGCTTCCATTGGTTGTTGCCTCAAAGTTGAGATTAGTTCAACTTGGTTCTTGCACACTTTGTGTCATCCAGGGTTTCTTTGCATATTGTCACTACAGCTCATTGAATTTCATTAAAATTCATGGTCTCTAGTTTCCCATTAGTTATAAAGCAATGAACATAACTTAACCGTATTTGCTAGAGTTAACCTTAAACCAAAGTACACACACTCCCTGTAAGCATGTCCAATACTTTCGGTAAGTTTAGTCAATTATAGATAATAAAATCCTTTACCACCAGTGTGGAAATGCAATATGCACACTAGCAAAGACAAACATCCAGATTTAAATAGTAAACCAACTGTGACAAGACAAGAAGATAGTAGTCTTTGTTTGTACTGATGCCATCTTTGTGTTTGCTCTGCAAAGTAAAGCTCTATGATCACAATCCTTCCTGCAGGGTGGATTTTAAATGAACTCCGCTCCCCCTTCTTAAACACACTTGAAATAAGCGAACAAACTGGAAACCCTGCTCTCTGCAAGAACCCGCTCTTGCATGTGGGCTCTACGGTTTCAGTATGAGCCTCGCGTGTGCGTGAATACCAGCGGGGTTCACTTCCAAAAAGGCCACGATAAGTTTGTGTTGTGAATCACTGTTGAGCCTCACTGGACTTCCAGTACTTGCCTCGGATCGGTTTCGTGCAACATGACCTCAGATTCAAAAATAGCAAAAGCACGCACGGCACACATACGCGCAAATGGCACTAAATGCAACCCGGTCCCGCCTTACAGGTTGTGTAAAGGGAAATTAAATTACCTCATGTCACGGTGTGTAGAGCAGGTCCTGATTAAAACCCTCAACACCTAGCATTTTTCTTCAGTGCATTGGCATTTATTCTTATAAACCTTATCTTGGTCTGTGATCTGCTGAGAAGATCTGAAACAGGCAGAACTGGGCATGCATTTTCACGTCCGTTTAAAAAAACTTAATAAATCCGACTGTAGCTGTTGGAAGTGGCTGCGGAAAGTGTGGATGTGTGATACTGGAATTGCTCAGCCCTGCAGTTGGAAGGAAAGTTTCAGTCATGAGATATGATTAGGTCTGCATGCATGAGGGGATATATGTTGCTTCAAAGGGAGAGCGGCTTCTGTGAGGGTGGCACTGCTGAGATAGAGAATAAGGAAAAAACAACTTGTCTCACCGTGACCGCTCCGTATTTGATTTTAAATTTGGACGAGTTTGTAGGCGTCTTAAACTACGTCTATGCTTCCTAGTCAGCTCTACACCACAGGTATAGAGTAGCCGGAGGTGCTAAACCCAAAAATATAACTACAAGTTGCAGGAACGCAGAACACAAACAACCGGGATTGGTCCAAACTACACTTCCTCCACATTTCTTAGTGGTCAGTCAAGCTCTGAAAAGTCGACCTGTTTCTGCCTCCTACACACCGTCTACTCAGACGACCTCTCTCTTTTTGTGCATTGCAGAGATTTCAGTGTTGATCGACACTTAATAGCTCCTACTCTATCACGATCCGCTGTTACAAGTTCACACAGAACTTCAACGTAGCAGCAGAGAAGCATAAATGCAGCTTTAATTTATAGATAACTGCGTAATTCTTTAAATAAAAATCAGAAAACGATTAAAATTCACAGTGTTTCCAAACAGTCTGCAGTCTAGACCTCCTCTTTCTGTGATGACCTCCCCTGACAGAGGACATACTCATATATTATCTCCACATATGTTCTCACCTACCCTCCAGCCCAGGGTGCCGTGCCAGCAGGACGGCTCGGTGTACAGTAGATTACACAGGACCCGGTGGGCTCTTCTCACCTGTCTGCTACTTCGCAGGAGCTTGTCAGGTGACCTGTGTGGTCCCTGTTTGTTCGCGTGTGCAGCTGAAACATTATGTGCGTGATGTGTGTGTGTGTGTGTCTGTCTCAGATACACTGCACATACCTGTATCGGGTGTGTGTAGCATCAGCACAGATGTGGCTGCCCAGTAGCTAAGAATGAAGCCTTGTTATTGTCGGAGAATTAATAGCATTAATCTGCTAATAGTTTTAAATAGTGCATGTATTATAATTGTAGTGTAAAATAACACCTCAGCTAAAGCCTGCAAACATCTAATTGTGTCTGACCAATCACGCAGGGACCAGTCACAAAAACCATTAGCACCACGACTGTATATGAAGATGAACGAAGCCTCTGTGACGTCACCCATAATATTTCTGAGTGAGTGTCTGCCACCATCTTGTCAGTGGTCAAAGAGGTGGATGGTGAGTGGAGCTGAAGCAGACGCCTAGCAACCTGAGATGTCACCCACATGTCACTCTCAACATCCGCGCCCTTTTTGTTTATTAATAATTTGACTTAAATATATAGTCGCTCCACTCTGCCGTTGTCATGAATGGGGACGTTAGCTACAGAGACCCAAACCCATGTAAACATGTAAAGTTGGACATTTTAATGTGGAGGTCTGTGGGGATTGACTCACGTTTGGAGTCAGCATCTAGTGGACATTAGAGGAACTGCAACCTCAGAGTAATGAGGCTGGGTTGAAACCAGGAAATGGTTGTTACTGATTTGTTAATTGAAATTAAACAGCTAGCTAGATGGATGGATAGATAGATGGGTGGGTGAATGTGTAGATGGATGGATGAGAGATGGATGGGTGGATGGATGGATGATGGATGGATGGGCGGATGGATGGATGATGGATGGATGGGTGGATGGATGGATGATGGATGGGTGGATGGATGATGGATGGATGGGTGGATGGGTGGATGGATGGATAGATGGATAGATGGATGGGTGGGTGGATGGATGGATAGATGATGGATGGTTGGATGGGTGGATGTGAATGGATGAGAGATGGATGGAGTGGTGGATGGATGGATGAGAGATGGGATGGATGGATGGATGGATGGATGAGAGATGGATGATGGATGGGTGGATGTGGATGGATGGATGGATGGATGGATGGATGGATGGATGGATGAATGGGTAGATAGTTGGATGGATGGTTGGATGGGTGGATATGGATGGATGGGTAGATAGTTGGATGGATGGTTGGATGGGTGGATGTGGATGGATGGATGGATGGATGGGTAGATAGTTGGATTAGATAGTTGGATGGATGGTTGGATGGATGGATGGGTGGATGTGGATGGATGGATACATAGTTGGATGGAAGGGTGGATGTGGATGGATGGATGGATGGATGGATAGATGGATGGATGGATGGGTGGATGATAGATAGTTGGGTGGATGGGTGGATGGGTGGATGGGTGGACGTGGATGGATGGATGGATGGATGGATGAGAGATGGATGGATGGGTGGGTGGATGGATGGGTGGGTGGATGGGTGGGTGGATGGGTGGGTGGGTGGATGGGTGGGTGGATGTGGATGATGGATACATAGTTGGATGGATGGATGGATAGATGGACAGATGAATGGATAGATAGATAGTCTAAGAACAATTCAATTCAATTCAGTTAAATTTTATTTATATAGCGTCAATAACAATACAAATCGTCTCAAGACGCTTTACAAAAACCCGGCCTGAAACCCCCAGAGCAGCCTGAAGGCAACGGTGGCAAGGAAAAACTCCCTTTTAACAGAAAGAAACCTTGAGCAGAACCCAGCTCATATGGATCTGCCTAACAAGCATTCATCCATTACTGGAAGCTAATTACACAGAGTATAATGTGAAATCGAACCTAAGCTATGAATACTTGATTCTGGTTGATCAGAGTGCTATCAACTTTATTAAATACAAGCCAACAACGGCCTTAAAAAGTTTAAAAGGTACCAAGCCCTGACATCTAAGAGGATGTAAAGACCCTGTCAGCTGTGATTTTCAGAGCCACTGGGTTTCAAACGTTCCCCTTCCTGTGGTCAGACTAGTTGGCCGGCTCAGTGCGTGTCGGTCACGCCACTTTATCTAGCGGTAATAGATGAGTCCACATTCTTTCTCTGGGTCCAAATCCCTTTTGATGATAAATGATGTAACTGGTTGCTGGTTCTTTCTATGGAACCATTTCAGGTCTGCACAGAAATCCAAATCCCAACTGTGAACTCTGGCAAAGTTTCCCGGTGGAGCAGGAGAGGTCGGAGCGGAGCTGCTTTAACTGAGCTGGGATTTGTGTTGGAGCAGAGGATTAGTGTCCTCCCAAACCCAGGGAGTCAGTTACAGCTGGCATTAATTAAGGAACCGCACCACAAAATATTCATAGTGTCAACTTATTTTAATCTCACACTCAGTCAGAAAAGTTAGATTTCTATTCCAGCGCCCGCAAAACTATGAGCATACACCAGTCAGCCACAACATTATGACCGGAGAAGTAAACAACATTGACCATCTTGTGACAGTTTAATGTTCTGCTGGGAAACTTCTGGACCTGACATTCATTGGTGTTGACATGTAGCACCCATCTAGACCAGACCAGGTACCCCCACCACATAGCCCCCCACTAACAACATCCTGTTACCAGACACCACAGGACACCCTCAGAAGGCCCATGCCCATTCTCTGATGAGTCCCAACTTTTATGCAAGCACTAGGGAGACCTACACAATATTAGGAAGGTGGTCATAATGTTATGCCTGATTAGTGTATAATGCAGCGTATCACAACTCATGATCTTCTTCATTACCTGGATGATCCAAAAAGATCCAAAAACTTAGTTAGAAAACAATGTGTTGGTGCTTTTAACGGGCCGAAATTCTGATTATTTCATAAAATTAATTATTATTTCATAAAATTAATATATATGTGCAACTTGCTTGTCTTCATTTTATAAAACTGTACTTTACAGATGCTCTAAGTGGGCAAATATATGTGAAAACACGTAATCCTGTCCTAATTATTGACATTTAAATCTTTTTTTGTGTGTGTGTGTTTAGATTAATATAACTAACTTACAGAGATCAGCTTCAGTACAAGCTTCACAGTCATTCTCACTGCCAAAAAGCGAAAAATAATCAATGACGTTTTTAACAATTAACCTCAGGTGATGTGGATGTTTACTTTCCCACAGTTGTACCAGAGATACAGGTGTCACCCGGCACGTCTGGTGGAGCACTGACTGATAGCCGGGACATTATAAAAGCTGCTTTTCTAATATGTCTCAGAGAATGATATCACTAGGAAAGCAAAGATCAGTCCGCTCGCTGGGAGAGAGTTCAGTCTCCAGGATACCGTCGGACACAAACTGTCATTTTATCCCTCCCTCGTAGGGTGCGGATACGAAAATAGACTAAAATATGAATTCCAAACAGTGTGCCGCGATCCGCTGTGACATCTCATTATAGTGTGGTGTTTACGAGATCTAGATCCTCAAATATGTTTTATGAACTGATTAAAGGACTGTCTCTATAACATAACAAGCTAAGAGAAGGTTAGCTTAGCAGGTACGGACACACCGAACCGACCTAGTACTCCCGGCAACGATGGCCGACTTTGACTTTCCCTGTGTCTGGACCAAAAAAATTGCACTTGAAGACACCACAAAGACTTTTAACTTTGCGTTTACTTTCGTCATTTCTCTTTCTCTTCTCCAAAGCCACTCAGAGTTATCTCTCTCACCGACACAGTCCCCCACAGATTCAAAGCGCGAACGAATCCCCCCTCTAAGGCCTCACCGAAGGCCCAACACCAACAAACAGCTGACCGTCAGCTCGATGTGTCACGGCCTTAGAGACTTGAAACAAACTAAAGCAGCTGGCCTGATCCAGAAGCTAACTCACTGACAGGCTACATCTTGTTCTTGTGATCCCTGCAAACACTGTTTAAACCTTATGTACCTAACCACTCCTGGCTGTGAATGACTGGTGGAGTCTTTGCTCTCGTTTTGCATGGACTGAGCAAATATGACTTGTTGATCTGAGAGCTTTAGGGATGCTGTGAATTATGTTATCACCCTCGCAGAGCCAGTTTGACTGTTGCCTAAATCTTGCCTTCAGTCACTTATATATATTGCTTGTGCACCACCATATCCGAGGGCTGTCGTTTGCCAACGCAGGCTGACCTGGGCGTAGAGGTCCCGGCCTCACATTGGTCCTGGGCTGGGGAACAATGGTGCTAACACCCTGGTTCTGGCATGCAGCAGTAAGCCAGACTAATGCCAGGAATGTTGGTGGTGAGCTGACTGGCATGTAGTCTGTTTTTCAGCAGGGCTTCTGGCTTTTCCACATTTCCACCCCTAGCTCTGCTGCCCCGTTTGACTTCTTGTAACACTCATGACTGTGAGCTGTGGAGCTGTGAGCAGTGATTCAACAATAACAGCATTTATATTGGTTATTATCTCACTCTATTCTTACCTCATCTTGTAGAAAATCACAAATAATGACTGTGTTGTTGCCTAAAACCAGTTCAGATCTGGTGAAATTCGATCTAAGCATTTCTGGAGAACCCCACAGTGAGTGTGTCAGTGTTGCCTCACGCCATGTTTCCTGGTGCCAGCTACTTTGAGATCCGTATTTAAACATGTTTCAGTACTGTCGTCATCTTCGTCCACTTCTTTTTAAAGGTCACATCCCTACAGAAAGGATGTGTTGTTCTAGGTTAATAAACTGCTCTTTTCCGGGTTGGCCCTAGAAACAGCCTCCAGTGGATTTCTGTCAGTGCCGCACAAAGGGAGAGGAGACATCCTGAATGTGTCTCTTTCAGAGTTGTAGATCTTAACGAGAGCCTCAAAACATTTGTCATTGTGACACATTCTGTGAATTCTTCCTGTGTTGGAGCCCTGCTAGTAAGAGCTCCTCTTTGTCTGTCTGGAGGTGCCTCAGAGAAGGAGGACACCGAAGTAGGACCATCTTCCTAGGCCTTTTGTATCTTAGAAAGTGTGTCCCTACAAGCATGTTTGAAGTAATTATATCTCATGACTACACTGTAAAAAAGAAAAAGTTGAGAAAATGTAAAATATCAAGGCAACATGATGCAAGAGATTTTTGAGTTTTCTCAACTTTTGCCTGCTGTTGTTGTAGTTATATGGGTGAGTAAACGATCGTATTTTATGCCAGAAATAAGGTCCAGGTTGTAAAAAGCGGTAGTTCCCCTTTAACTAAGGTTACTGTAAGATGAACTTCTTGCTTGAATGCCATGTTTTTCTGCCGTCACCAAATGCAACAATTATTCTTCTCAATTTCATGTATTTCTACCTTCTTTAAACATAAATACTGAATAATAACCGTACAATTATTCCTTTAAAGGGGAATTACCATTTGTTTGCTACCTGGACCTTATTTCTGGCATAAAATACGATCGTTTACTAACCCATATAACTTTGGTGTCATTTGGAGTCATTCGGACGATATTTAGATCCAGCAGAGCGCCGCGTATATACATATAGTGGGAGTGACTGGGGCACCGAAACACAGCCTCTAAATAACGCATTATCTGCCGCGAAACTCGTTCATTTCACCAATATTTTGTTATGATACACTAGTGCTATTCCACTGGAGTCCAAATGACACCAAATGACACCAAAGTTATATGGGTGAGTAAACTATTGTATTTTATGCCAGAAATAAGGTCCAGGTTGTAAAAACCGGTAGTTCCCCTTTAAAGGAATAATTGTATGTGAGACAGACAACCATTCACACTCACACAGAGAGTGAGTGTCTCCTTGTTTACCTTGAGTTTGACTTTAAAAGCAAACAGCAGAATTCAGAGGCTAAAGAAATGGATTTAATGACGGGAAGTGGCTGTTGTATAACCAGGACGATGCGTATTTTGTTGAAATATTTCATGTATGAGAGAGAAGCAGGGCGAGGCGGTAGTAAATAGATTATTTTTAGCTGCTGACAGTGTGTATGTGTCTGTGTGTGTGTGTGTGTGTGTGTGCAGATGAGCTGCAGCAACTGCACACGGAGTTTGATATCAGTCGATATAGTAGACAGGAGTGGATCTGTAGGGAGTATCGCCTCCTCCTCATGTCCCTCCCCTCTAAGCCCAGAGCGAACCGGTCCTGCTCCGATTTCTATCTCCACGGTGGGAAGGCCCAACTCTCAGAGAGGGGTCGAAGGGGGCGTATCGCGCCTTCCACGTCCGACTGAGAGGGACACGAAACCTGGGCTGTGTCTACGTTATAGTAAAGAACAGCTGCGTGGAAACAGGATCATCGCTGGAGCTGGTGTGAAGTCAGGAGGCTTAATATGCCGCGTAGTGACGATTAGCAAGGAAATCTAATTTTCTCGGACTTCTTGAATACTTGTAGTAGTTGAATTAGGGTGTATTAGGGTGTTATTTGTGTGGTGAGGTATTTTAAGGATCAACTCCTAGAATATATAAAAGGAGCAGAGGCTGATACAGGCTAAGTTAATAATCACAGTAATCCAATATTCATATAAATTCTTAAGGTGTTGTGTAGGTTGTTGTTAGGAACTGAATCATTGGATCTAACTGTTTTGCCTGTTGAACGGTCACAAGGTGCGCCACCATTTGTATAATTTAGCGCTGCTTTGAAGATTTGCGCCCCTGGAATAAAAAAATTGTGCAATTGTTCATTCATCCGCTGGTCAAAATTAGTCACTCGAACTTTACTCTGTTTGACATTTTGCTTAAATTTATGGAAAAAGGCTCTTCTGAAGACATTTTGACACGTTTAACACAGCTAGAAATAATTCATACACCTAAACTGAATGGAGACGGTACTACTGAAGTTTCTCAGGAAGTCTGTTGTATTTTTCAAAATAAAACGTTTTCTGGAAGTGGGCTAGACTTTCAAAATAAAACTTCCCAAATAATATTAGTAGCTTTAAAGTGATTCTCAAAATGATTGTCAAAATAATTTAAATATAGAAGATATCAAAGTTTCTTTCTAGTTCCTCTTGACATTATACACTGATCAGGCATAACATTATGACCACCTTCCTAATATTGTGTAGGTCTCCAAAACAGTTGGGACTCATCAGAGAATGGACATGGGCCTTCTGAGGGTGTCCTGTGGTGTCTGGCAACACAGTGTTGTTAGTGGGGGCCTTTGAGGGGAGGGGCCTCTGTGGATCATCCCACAGATACTTGATCAGTTTGGGATCTAGTGAATTTGGAGGTCAGGTCAACACCTTGTGCTGTTCTTCATGTTTTTTGTTTTTTTTTAGTTGTTCCTCAACCATTTTTGTGTGTGTGTCTGTGTCAGGCTGCATCCTGCTGGGGATGGCTGCTGCCATCAAGGAGTGTCATTGCTATGGGGTGGGGGTGCCTGGTCTGGTCTAGGTGGGTGCTACATGTCTAAGTAACATCCACACCAATGAATACCAGGTCCAAAAGTTTCCCAGCAGAACACTGAACTGTCACAAGATGGTCAGTGTTATTTACTTCTCCTGTCAGTGGGCATAATGTTGCGGCTGATCGGCATTTCAAGCACACAAGTCCCAGTCCTGCCCTCGTATTGTCCATCCTGGCTCAATGACACATTGTTAGCCGTTAGTGCTCTTGTACCTCTCCTCTAATTGGAGGTTAAACTCTCCGCTGGGTTCATTGAGTTTTCTTGCTGAGAGCTGGAGACGCAAAGTTGGACGTTTTTGGACATTCTGAGGCTCCATTTTTCTCAATTTGTTGACAATAACTGTCCTCTGTGAGTCAAAATAAGGTGAAATCTTGGACTAAAATAAAAAAAAAATAAAACTACAGTGATTTAGGTGAGACAGCATGTTTTATTGTGTAATTGTGTTCATGCCCTCTAGAGGTAGTAAGAAACAAGGCTCTAAATTAGAAATAAAATCAGCATTTCCTGTTGTCATAATCTGTGGACATTGCCTGTTTGTCCCCGTCAGAGCTTCTTGTTTCTCTCTGCCACTGCCGAAACTGGATCTGTGATTTACCATCAGCCTGACAAGAATCCATTGATTGTGTATTGACTGGAAAAGAGCCCATTACTGCCTCCCTGAATAATTTCTTGCCTGAAGCACACGGCCTCCGTGGCTGAACTGTGCCAACATGCTGATGCTGTTTTGTCGTGCAGGAGTTCCCGTGCCACGCTCTTGTGTTTTTCTCACACTTGTCCAACTCATTTGGACACAAGGACAAGATGAAGGATTAGTGTGTAACAGTGGAAGGTCAGAGGCAGCCTGTTGAATTCAGCAGCTCTCCGCTAGAAGGGAGAATAAGCTTTTGGTATCCAGGTTGGGAAAACATCCACAGTAGCTTCTTAGTTTTTTTTTTTCTATTTTTATTGTGTCTGTCTACTCAGCCACTTCCCATTTGTTGCTGCAGGTTTTAAAACTCGTTTGTCTCTCGTCGTTTCGTGTTTTTAATTATAAAAGCAGCCTTGTTTCTGTCTCAGAGCATTTCTAAATCCTGCTGATGTGATTTAGAGTCCGCTCGGTTTGCAGGCGATGTGAAATATTTAAGCTATTCATCTTTCGTAATAAAAAGCAGCTGTCAACGCTGCGCTCTCTGCATCGGCTGAACGTTTGACACATGTAGCACAGAGAACCTTTACCCCCCCCACCATCCACCCCATCTATTGAACTGTAATGGGTGCTTTTCAGAAGCTTTTAAGTAGTCTGGCCACTGAAGACTTAATTAGGAAGGAGACTATCCCTCAGAAAGGATCCTGAATTGACTCTGAAACTGGATGCATGCGACCACCTGGCTGTCCTCCCCACAGGGCTGTGCAATTAATAAGGTCGCATGATACCGATAGAAGGAGGGGCTGCTATTTCCTACTGCTCTTTTAATGTAGAACAGACCAAACAAATGACACACATCTGCAGAACATTCTTCGTCTGCAGTCAATGGACGGGTCACCCTTTGTTCCCTCGTGAGTAATACACAGATTTATCAGTCTGGGTACGAAGGATTAACTTAACTTTAGTGAACATTAATCCTATTATCAATGTCTGTGCTGACTCAGAACATTGTGGAGTAGATCTGTTATTTATTCCGGGAAGCTTATGAGCGTTACTCACGGGGCTACACCTGCAGCTGAGCCGGCTTTCCTCATCCTGTGGCATTATGCACCGATCAGGCGTAACATTATGACCACCTTCCTGATATTGTCTAGGTCTCCCTTGTTCCTCCAAAACAGCTGTGACTCATCTGAGAATGGACATGGGCCTTCTGAGGGTGTCCTGTGGCGTCACTGACAACATCCTGTTGTCAGTGGGGGGGTCTTTGAGGGGAGGGGCCTCTGTGGATCGTCCCACAGATACTTGATCAGTTTCTAGTGAATTTGGAGGCCAGGTCAACACCTTGTGCTGTTCTTCATGTTTTTTTTTTAGTTGTTCCAGGCTGCATCCTGCTGGGGATGGCTGCTGCCATCAAGGAGTGTCATTGCTATGGGGTGGGGGTGCCTGGTCTGGTCTAGGTGGGTGCTACATGTCTAAGTAACATCCACACCAATGAATGCCAGGTCCAGAAGTTTCCCAGCAGAACATTGAATTGTCACAAGACGGTCAATGTTATTTACTTCTCCTGTCAGTGGGCATAATGTTGTGGCTGATTGTTGTATGTGTAGTGTTACCACAGTCAAAATATGTCTGTGATTCTCATTCATCCAGGTCAGCTGAAACAAAGGGTATATGTTCTAGTTTTCTTGAACATCTGAACACCTTTTCCACTGAAGTCAGACAAATGCAGGTCAGGGTGGAAACTCCGTGTTCTTACTCTGAAACCTCTGCCTTATTTAACTTATTTATTTGTGAAAACACGTCAGACTTTCCATGACTATGACAGCAACTCTGCAGAGACGATTATACAGTTTGCACACACACACACACATATATTAAAGCATCTGCAGTCACTTTTGCCGTTAAATTAAAAGCCTCAGATTTAGAACACGGGCTCTAAAAGAATTCGGAAACCTCCTCCGTTGATCTCTTCATACTTCAGTGTTGCTGACTTCAGGCAGCTCCGCGCAGCAGCGTCAGCCCGTCGCTGAAGGCCTGAGGAGACTGCTGAGTCAAAGTCAGCATAACCTTGCTGTCATCTTCCAAAATAATACTGCCAAGGCCGTAGCAACGTAAACCCTTAAAAAGGGGCACATAAAAGTAAATGGATTGGATTCTCTTCTCTGTGTTTTATGCACCGTAAAATGATTATAGGATCGTGGCAGCAGCTCTTATTGTGATTGTAAATTCCTGCGAGTGTACACGTCCCCTTTTTTAGTTTTTTTGTTATTTATAAAGAAGCTCCTGCATGATTTAGGTTCATTAAAGGTGCTATTTCGTGCAAACCCCTCTGAGATCCACGGTTTTCTTCTCTGCAGTGCTATTCCTGGAGAGTAGAGGGACTCCTCTTGTCCAGTATGTGAATAATTCAGAGATCATGCTGAGTCACAGATGTTGTCGTGACGTTGCAGAAATAAACCACGGCCCGCTTTTATAATTTAATGTGCTATTTTATCATTTAAGGGGAGCATCTCTCTCTGCAGCGTTTTATCTCACACCCCTCCACCGCTCACTCCAAACCTTTCCCTCCCTGCACCGGCAGCTTGACACCAGCTGTACGCTGCTCTGACGGAGCGTGACTCTTATTGGCTGAGGCGCCTCCCTGTGAAACACCACAAGGATGAGACGGGACAACATCAGGGAGGGGTCGGAGGTGGGGAGCCGGGGAGGTGTGTGTGCGCATTTCTTTCACAATTTCCTTGCTGACAGGGATTGTGAGCGAGCAAGCGAGAGGGGGGAGAAAGGGAAAGAGAGCGAGCTGCCAACTCCTGTGGCAGCAGCAGAGAGAGAGAGAGAGAGAGAGGGAGGGAAAGGGAGGGAGAGAGGGATAGAAACAGGCTGCCGTTAGTTCAGAGACGTTTACATCCTCCAGCGTGGTGGAGCTGAGCTGACCTTGCAGAGCTCGACTGTGTGGCGCCTCGGCCAGGGAGACAGCGAGCATGGATTCTTCAAGGTCCATCCAGCATGAGATCAGCTCTCTCAAAGGTATTCCTCCTCTTGATGTCCTCCACATTCTGCTTCCTGACTCTCGTCATTATATACTCTTCAGCACCGCCTCGTTTTCCCACAATCCTCCGCTGAGGACTTCCTCGTCTACGAGCGGATGCAGGCCGAGCGAGAAAAGTTCACATTTTAATGTTTCCATGGGGTTAAACGGGGGATTTCTAATCCTCTGTTCTCCTCCCTCGCTTGCCTGCATGTTTCTGTGGATAAAAGGATGAAAAGCTTTTGTTCCTGTTTTGTGTCCAGGCGTGGAAGAGGGGGGGGGTAGGCTGGACCAGGGGGTCAGGGGTGGTGATTGTGCTGAGACGATGTGTTTTATGAGCCCGTGTGTGTGTGTGATGCTGTGGGAGGCTGCTGCATGCGGCACGCTGAATGCGTCTGCGCCGGGAGATGCAGAGGGGCTGCTGCTGCTGCTGCTGCATCGCCGTGGTAACAGCAGTGATACCAAGGGCTGCCCTGCCCCTGAGCCAGGGATGGGACGGTTGGTGCAGAGAGCACAGTGAAAACTATTTATAAAAACCGTAGAGGTGTAGCTACAGAGGGGAACCGTCTCTGTTTATTTATTATTAGGTTTTAAATGACCAATATTTTCTCCTACCATCCTCTCTTACACTTATTTAACTGCTGTTTAGTGTCACCAGAGACAGAAATTCGTCTTAAAAAGTGTTGTTTTTTTGGATTTACCATTTCTTATAGATGAAGATCTGGGCCTCAAACATTAATTTGTCTTTTGTTATGGTCTGAAGTGTGTCTAAAGTAGTAGTAGAAAACAATCAAGCACTGAAAGCTTATTTTTCTTTATTAATAGCTCATTTAATTTAAAATCTTGGCACGTTTCAGATGACATCTTGGCACGTTTCTTGTATAAAATACTACAGTATTTGAATGCCACTTAGGCCTCTGCAATAATTAAAAATGTTTTTCCCATAACTTTAAATTTAGACATCATAACCCCACTAGTATTTAAATTTATAGTCATACAACCACTTTTTTTTTTTTTCTTCCGAGGTTAAGCAAGGTTAGCTCTGGTACGAGTTGCCGCGGCAACAGTTTTAAATAGAGCGACTCTACCAGACGATGCCACTTTTGTTAATTACCCGACTCTCAAAGTGAAACTTGTGCTCAACTAGTAAGACAAACATCTTTTTGTCTCCGTTACCGTTTTAATTTATTCAAATCCCGCTCCTCTCTTCCCACTCACTCACTCACTCGCTCCTCTCTCTACAGGTGCCCGTGGAGATTTTTCTACTTTCGATTAAATAAAGATCAAAAGCAGCCTGGTTCACTTCTTTGTGATTTATTGCGAACTGCGAACAGAAAGCCTCCAATCTGAGGAGCCAGAACCAAACCAGACCAGAGAATAAGTCTTTTAAAAAGCCGTTCTGGTTGTGTGAGGCTCTGAGGTTTGTTTGTCTGGACGGTTCGTCGGCCCTCCTGGCAGAATGTGGTAACACTTTGGACGAGTTTTTTTTTTTTTCCAGGCGGCCGAGGCATTTAAATGATCCTGGAGAGGGATCTGAAAGCCTCATTCGCTCGACGGGCTGAGAATGTTTTCTCCCGGGGCTCTGGAGACAAAGCACCCTCGCTTCACTGAGCGCTCCCAATGGAGTTACTTAACATGTTGGACGCTGCTGCTTACTCAGACAGACTCACTTCATTTGTAAGCATGTCGTCACCTCGAGACCATTGCTCTCATTGTCCCGCAGCTATTCTCTTTAAGGCAGGAGCCTGTTGATGATCTCCTGTGTGTGTTGAGACAAGTTCGCTTGGAGGTGACCTGTTGCTGACACAAGTATTCAAGGAAAACGGCTTGGGATTCCTGTCTAGCTTTACTTTTTTACATTTCCAAGCCTATTTTCAGTCTTGACCCAAATATTTTGAGCTCATTTTGGGCTTATGCAGGTCTCAGAAAGAAGAGGAGGAGGAGGAGGAGGAAAATAATAATCCTCAGAAGCCACATTTAGCTGCAGCACCGAATGAGACTGCACTTTCATGAATCCTATTCAAGTTTAATGTTTCATTCTGCCATCTTGGCCAGCTCTACGACAAAATAGCAAGAACAATGTGAACACGCCCTTTGACAGTCTGAACCCATTGTTTCTGCGGCTGTGTGTGTTTCAACACCCCGACCCTTATCAGCATGTTTTCACAACCAGCGCTCTGTTATGAACGATGCTTTCTGAAGGGTTGTGTGTGTGCGGGGACGGCCGGGCTTTTAAGCAGCGCAGGTTCAAACACGAGGATATCCAGTTAAAAAGGGGAGTTCAGGGCGGGGGTCAGCACGCTTGACCTCTGGGGCGGTGTAGAGTTACAGGAGTGCGTGGCTGAAAGGTAAAGCAGCTCCTTGACATTTGGCAGGTTCGCTCTTGAATTCTGCAAACGCAGGCCTCTTAGTGGGCCACCAGGAACAGATAACGACAGATATCTATTAGTTTTTTTTCATTAATTAGACATTAAAGAAGTCTAGAAGTTTGCTTTATTTGATTGTTGGCGTTGGAAAATCTGGTCTATTGTGGCAGCAGCAGCAAATGTTGTGAAGGAGAGCGTCTGAAAACTAGTGAGAAAACTAACAGGAAGACCAAAGAACTGAAAACACAAAAGCAGAGTCGGTGAGGATTGTACAGACAACCAACCCATCCACAAATGCATGTCCCAGCACAGGAGCTCGTCATGGAACGATTCAATGGTCCACCTAAACCTTTGAAGACAACAATGTTCAAATCTTAGCCAGAGAAGACCAGTGGTTTGAAAGAGGAGTAAAGGAAGCCCGCCTGACATAGCCTGCGTAACCTACGTATTGTACATAGCTTACGCTGGTACGAGCCATTTATACTTGTGCCTCGTCAGTCTGGCTCGCTCTGTAACAACACCACCCAAACACTAGTCGGCGCTGTGACTGTTTTGCCAGTCAGGTTAAGTTTTGTTTCTACTTCCTGCTTCACTTTCAACAATGGCGTCTGAGACAAGTCATACAAATGTTTGTATCTCCGAACCTCCTCAATTAACCTTTCCTCCATGTGTTCCATCTTTATTAATCCAAAACAATCAATTTGAAAATTGCAGAGATTGAGAAGCAGCCAGAAATAGTAAAGCAGAAACACACTACTACCAAGCGGACCAATCACAGCTCTATATCTGGGGAGGTGCACGTCAGGCTACCGCATTAGGGTCTGAGCGGTCGCCATAGCTAAGGCGCCAAATTAACGCAGAAGCCTAAACCGCCTATAATGGACACTAGTCGTGCCAGTTTCTGGTTGTTAACAGAAACAAGTCAAGCAAGTTTCTGATGGGCTACACCCACAGATGTTCCTATTTAAACCTCAACGTCCCTTAGAACTGAAGAAGCTACTCAGATGAGTGGGGAAACATCTTCCAGTTGCAAGTCCAGTTGCATTTCTTAAACGTGACCTGGATGACTGAGAACCCTCACAGACACGCTGTCCTCCACAAACCATAACCTTTACAACTTCTTCCACCTGCCACGGTACCAGTGGCTTCTTCTTCGAATGTTTGTTCAGTAGTACTTCACTTTCCAACACCATGATTTAGACAATGGCGTCACTCCAAAAATGGCCACTTGACTGCTTGCTAGCTAGCTAGGTGGGTTAGAATTACAAACAATTAACATTTTAAAACCTGTGGTTTTAAGAACGTTTTAATATCAGGTTTCACGTTTCAGATATAAACAGAGCAGCATCAGGGTTGTTTGGTTTCCGCAATTTCCACATGGAGGCAACCAGTGATAGAGAGCTTAGTGTTAGCTGAACGTCATGCTACTGCCTGACTCTGGCAGACATGCTCTAAATATGAAATCTGTTTGGTTGTAAGGTTGGTTGTTTGAGGGTTATCTGCTCATTTATTGTTAATCTTTCAAACTGGTTGTGTGGTTTGAGAAATAAACGAGGAGCTTGAATGAACATTTGGATCTATGGTCCAGAACCCAGACATATTTAAGAAGTGGAAAACGTGCCATTGTTTAATTGTTTTTAATTCCTTATCTTCATGAGGGTTTATGTCTGGTTCTTAGCTGTTGTTTTTACTCTATGAAGAGTTACGTAACGTATATACACGGAGAGCTGAGTGAGCGGTAGCTGTTTGCTCAGTAGCCCTGCAGCTGATCTGCAACGATCAGCTGGCGTTTCCATGCTTGCAACCCTGAGGACAAACCACTTTGTTTAACAAGCACGGAGACATGCAGGAAGCATTACATCATGTCAGATATGATCATCGATAAGACTCTGCAACATATACAGTTCACAGTTCACGGGATATTACCCCTACAGAAACAGAATATGTTTTTTTTCTGGCATGTAGAGGTGCAACACCCTCCACTTACCCTGATTTACGACCTCCCTCACCACACCCAGTTGGTCAAATAAACAGCGTGTGGGCTCTCCTAAACACAAATTTGTCAAGTCAATTAACAACGTCACAGCAGAGTTATTATGCCGTCCCTTATGTTGAGCTGTAAGTGCATGGTTTAGATATGACTCTCTAATCTGGAGATGAATGAGTATCCTGCTATTTTCCTACAATATCCGGCTCTGTCGTGCTCCGTTTGATATCTGCAGATAAGAATTCAGGCCAACATCCGATCAGCGTTTTTTTTTTCCCCCTCTGCTGCTGCACTTTCTGCTCGCCAAGAATTCCCAGAAGAAAACGATCCATGAAGCCGAAGCATGGGTGGAGGATGAAATATTTGATGCTCCTGAGTCTACCGAGTATGAAATCTAGATGTTCATAGCCAGTCTTGTGTCGAGTTGTAATCCTTGAACGTATCGAGTGTCTTCATTCATTGGCCGTGTCTGATGGATGTCGCTGGTGCAAACATCCTGCCTGTTTTTCATGCTCCGACATGAGGAGGGCTCACATGTCACCTTCTCAGCCTCAGTATTCGGTGGCTCTCTGATGCCTCGGCCGCAATCTGAGCTGCAGGAATTAGTGGACGGCCACGTCTCACCTGTTTCTGTCGGGCCAGGGCGATGATTCACTCCAGACTGGATAACCTGTCATGTTGTACTAATGCCCCAACTCTTCAATTTCCCTCTGGTCTGCGATTTTAGTATCTTTGAGCTCTTTGTTTTGGTTTCGCGGCATTAAAGTTAAAGTACGAGGTTAACATCTAGGATTTAGAACTTAAACGTTCAGATTTTTGCCTCAGGAGTTGACGTAGGCCAAAGCAGAGTTTAAAAGGAAGATAAATATTGAACAAAAGATGGAAGTTCTACGAAGTGTTTTCTGCTAGTTTTTGCCTCTGGTCTATTTTCTTTCAGGGCGTGAGCAAACCTGAAATCACACCAATAATCTAGTACAAAGTAAATGAACCATGTGTGCGATATGTGATTTTCATTTTCGATTTTTTAGAATTTTCCTGAAATTTTAAACTTTACAGTTTAGTGTCTTTCAGCTCGTTGTTTTGGTTTACAGCCTGCACGTTAGCTGTTTTGGTTCACTCTCATCGGCATGGGTTTCTTCAGCAGACTGTTACTTTTATCAGTGAAGAAGCTCTTATAAATCTACTGCACATCCTTCCCAGGGTCAGACATTTAGCATCTAGCATCTAGCATTTAGCATCTAGCATTTAGCCTCTAGCATTTAGCATTTAGCATCTAGCATTTAGCTTTTAGCATCAGAAAATACAGACTTTTGCCTTAAGTTGACCAATATTTAAATTCCTTTTAGCTCTGATTGTCCAGAGCTAAAAGGAATTTAAATATTGGATGCAGACCACACTGCAAAGTGCTCGTTGTGGAAACATTTAACAAATCTGGCAACACGCCGATAATCTATCATAAACTATTTAAGTTATATGAGTGATATAAATGGTCGGATCATGGTTTTTGTTGAGGACTTTTGATTTTCCTGTCTCTATTGCTGATTTTTAGAAATCTCACTTATACAGTTTAGGGTCTTTCAGCTCTTTGTTTTGGTTCACTTTCATCGGCATGGCTTTCTGCAGCAGACTGTAACTGTTGCCAGTGAAGAAGCTCTTATAAATCTACTGCGCATCCTTTCCAGGATCAGACGTTTAGCATCTAGCATTTAGCATCAGTAAATACAGAGTTGACACAGGGCAAAGCTAAGCAAAAACTAATCTAAATATTGGATGTAGACTACACTGCAAAGTGGTCTTTGCTAGTTTTAGCCTCTGGTCTATTTTCTTTCAAGCCATGAGCAAATCTGGCAACACGCACATAATCTGTCATGAAGTATATAAATGATATGAGTGACATAATTGGTCACTCATATCAAATGAGCCGATCATCTGTCATAAAGGATATAAATCACATACGTGATGTACGTGATCTGTTTATGGTTATACACTCTCTGCCCCTGCTCCTGGGGTAGAGACTGCATCTCCTATGTAGTGTCTTTCAGCTGATTGTTTTGGTTTGAAGCCTGCAAGTTAACTATTTCGGTTTACTCTGTCCGGCTCTGATAAATCCACTGTTCATCCTTCCCAAGGTCAGAAGTTAGCATCTATAATTTAACGACTAAAGATCCAAATTTTTTGCCTCAAGCAGATTATAGGAATGAAAAAAATTAGACATATGCTGGGCTAAAGTGCTGCAAAGTGCTGATTCACAGCACCAGCGTTATTATCCAGCATGGCTATACAGACAGGACACGCTGCGACTGTCCTCTGAAAGTGCTCCAGCAGTGAGCACGCACGTCCAGGGACGCAAAGGAAATTATAAATTCATGAGATTATTATCAGATCTACGCAGAGCAGAGCAGAGCAGAGCAGAGCAGAGCAGCAGAATCGCTTGACTGGGGTAGAAAAAAACGTGCCTCTGTTACGAAAAAGGCGCCTTTGCCTATGGTGTTCGCCCTGCTGCGATAGACTGGAGACCTGTCCAGAGTGTACCCCGCCTCTCGCCCAATGACAGCTGGGATAGGCTCCAGCCGCCCCGTGACCCTCCAGAGGACAAGCGGTTATAGAAGATGAATGAATGAATGAATGAATCTTGGGAAGTTCAACAATTGAAATAAACATTATGTAAAAGTAATAGAGGACTGTTTCCATAATTTGACTGAACAGCAAAATCTTACAGCAGGAAAAAAACTAAACTACCAGGACCAATTAGACTAAGGCAGACGGTCTCCTAACTGAGAGCCTTAATGAAGCGTTTGTATTCTAGGTGCATCATTCAGTCTGTGGGTGCAGGACGTCTCCTCTGTTAATAGTCAGTGTAATCCCGTTAGAGCTGTCAGCGAGTCTGTCAGTCACGCTGGTTGATAGGTCTGGCCTCGATGCCAGCCGAGAGGCCTCCTCACCCGGCTGATGTGATTACGTAACCCCATTAACCTCAGGTTTCCTGTAATCCAGGAGGGCAACTAGCTCTGTAATGTGACACATCCTCCCTAATCACCCACTCCATCCTCCAAACCTGCTCATAATTACACTCGCCGTTTTGTCAGTGAAAGGGGAATCGGCAGCCGGATTGAAACCAGGTGACTCTCCAGATGTTTTTGTCTGAGCTTTTTACTCAGAGTGGTCAGGAGATGGCGCTGTTAGTGAAGCTTCTGCAGGCCTGGTGCAAGCTGCCAGAAACAGTAATGAGGCTGCAGTCACAGAGATGAATGCTTTCACGGCCACTCACTGCCGTAATACTGGGACTTGTGGTCGCCGCGATAATTAAACTTCATCTTATGCAATTAGAACCATTTTCTCCTGAGGCTGGGTCCAAAACCAGCGCAGAAACATTTGTTGTTTGTGTGCTTTTATAACACATTCTTCACATTCATGTCGGTTTAATTTGAGGAAGTGCGCTTTGGAAATATGTTAATTAATTTTCTTTCTAACCGTGTTTGCACTTGTGTTTCTGTTTCTCTTTCCAGGTAAGTTCCTGGCTTTTAAAGGTGAATAAGAGGCTGATGATGATGATGACACAGAAAGGGTGAGCACCTCTTCCTGCATGCCAGGCCCCCGATCAATCAAGAGAATCAGGTGATATCTGGGTCGGTCCAGCTTCACACATGACCCTGGCCTTCAAATGAATGCCGCCTTTTATCTGAACACAACAGTGACTGGTTGGACTGTGCTGTCTGTGGTATGAAGGCCTGCAGGATGTTTTGTCGTCATGTCGGGTATATTCTTTGCTCCGATGCCAAGTGAATTTACTGGATCTGATCTGAGGCTCGAGGCCGTGTCTCCGTCGCTCTAGAGAAATATTTAACTCCTTCACGAGAGGAAGGAATCACATGCTTTGCAGTCTATTAGCGTTCAAACTGATGATTCATTATCACTTATTCTGTTGATAATAAAAACAAACCCATGTCTTCAGACACTTCAAGCGAAAATTTGTTTTCTCACGCACATAAAAATTATATTTTTCAACTATCCAGCGTTGGTTAAATTCTGCCTTCAGGTCTAAATATCCCTCCCACTGACATTTATGTCAGTAATTGTAAGTTATAAAGCATTTCTGCTCGCTGAACTCGCCTGGCATGAGATGAAGTTATAAAAGCTGCAGGGGCTGTTTGTTTGCCAGCTTGCACCGCAGGCAAAACACCCGACGGCAGCCAGCATGGCGCCCCGACGCTTGAAAAGCTCTTTTATTTCTACTGGAAGCAGATTGTCGTTGCTATCGTGCATTTTCTCTCTCTCTCTCGGGGTCCTGGGTGTGATCTGGAAGAGGAGCGAGGAGCGGGGAATGTGGACAGGGGGCCGCGATCGTAGCCGGACGGAGTGGATCTCCATCAAAGGGTTTATTTTAAAGAAGCCCCTTTCACACTGTGTCAGGGTTGGGTTAATGAGGAGGGCACGCTGATATATAGGACTCCACTAATGGCACTTCAGAGTCTTTCCTGGACCAAACAAAGTTGTTACTATGGAGGTCTCACTCAGGCACTTTGTCCGAGTGCCTTTTAGTTTTGTTCTTGCTCATGTGGGAACGCCATTGTGTCACCACAGTGGATGTATTACCCATTACCTTAAATCGCCTCGGGGAACATCCTCACAACGGCTGCAGTTTTCAGACAAAGTTCTTCTTCTTTCTCTAGTTAGTTGGCCTCGCTTACAGTCTGAGAAAGAGGGTGTTTTAATGAGCCATGACTGAACTGGAGCTGCTCGATTGAGGCCCTGCAGCCGCCACGGGCAGGAACGGAGACTGTGTGCTGCTTTGAAACATACACCTTGGTTTAAGATGGGACTGGTGGTCTGAGGAGGTTTTTAGAGTTGATAGGCTTCTTTATCAGAGATATTAGTTTTAATGAGGAGTGGTTCTTGAAGCTCAGTGTTGTGGCTCTGCACGTTGCTATCTCTCTCTGCTCAACTACTGGCCAAAATGCTCAAAAATGGCCAAAAAGCAGGAGCGTAAAAGGAGCTGAGATGGACGGTGATGCCAATGGCTAACAGCTAGCGATCTCTGAGGGTACCCTCAATCAAAGAAGCCACGTCCTTAATTACGCATAACTTTAAGACTTGATATTATTTAGGGTAATCGCAATTTTTGGTGAGTTATATTGAAAATCCTTCTCTATACTATTGCCATAAATGTGGAAAGTAGCTATAGAGACCAAAATGTTTTTTGTTTTGTTTGTTTTTTTGTACCAGGTTGTAAAAACATGTGTACAGCTGATGGGGCATGTGACACCTAGTCAGACAGTTCACAACCTATGACCTAACTGTAATGGAGTGAGTTTCATGTTTTCTGCTTTAAAGTTGAATATTTTCTGATGCTACCAGGCTAGTTCTATCCACACGAATAAACAAACCTATATACTGCACAGGCCATAGACTGTATATAAATATGGACAATGCGTTCCCTCTTCCTTGCATTGGCCAAACTGACGCTATTTTCCCAAGGATACGGGCGGAGACGTCTTGCGACTTTGGAGACAGAATCTGCGCAGTACGGTCCGAGAGTTGAGCCACGATATCGCGATATCGATGCCCCGCCCACACTTCCTCAAGACTCACTCGCGTTTTTCGTTTATTTAATACTGCGCTCTGCTCTACCTCCACCAGTTACGAGGAAATGTTGGATTATACATTGTACTTATTTTTAAAAGTTTCGCAGCCCCATGAAGCAGTTGGCGGTTGGCATGGCAACTGGTGGTCGCCATTATGTCACATCCTGTTTCTGTGGTATAGTGTCAAACAATAGACACTTGGACATGCATAGACATTATATTAACTACCTTAAATGACAGAAACCATCCTTAAAAAAAAAATTTGATGTGTATTTTAGTGTTTTAGTTCAGCCCTAGTCCCATCCACTAACATGGAGGGGGTGGAGCTTATGACCTATACTGCAGCCAGTCACCAGGGGGAGCTCTACTTGCTTTGGCTTCACTCGTCGTCCATCTTTATACAGTCTATGCTACAGCCATATTGTTAATCTCCATTTGCAGCTTTAGTAGTATTCTCAGAAACTACTTTAGGAACAATTTGTGCATCATAAAGGTTTAAGAGCCTTTTGTTCACAAAGAACAGCAACTACAGTTTGCTTTTATTCTCAGATGATTCCAGTGGTGACCGATCAGGAATATCAACCATTTTACAGTATGATCCACTCTTCTGCTCTCGATCGTTAGGTTTTTAAAGACACTCTTTTTAGTGAGACGTTCCCTTAAATAAGCTAGTCCATATTCTTGGTTTTTGTTGAGGTGTGTGTGCATGGCAACATGAAAAACCTCCAGAATAATGTCCAAACCAGACGCCGGTCGCCTCATCCTCATTTTTATTGTGCTCTTTTTTTTTTTCTTTTTTTTTTCCTGAGGTGATGAGCCACTGAGCTGCTCTCACTTCCAGGAAGAGTTTGTCTGTTTTGAGTGTTGCCAGGAGCAGTGCTATCGCCTCCGACCACCGCTCTGGCCTCTGCTACTGTATTTACTCATATTTCTACAGTGTGTCACGTTACCATGGCAGCGGGCATTCCTGGCCAGCCGCACCCTACCGTGGGGTTTCTGATGACTCACTGCAGTGGTCAGCCCCACACAGAAACTCTCATACTTCCTTCTCCACATCTGTTGTCACGCCGTGGTTCCTCTTAATCACACGATGCTCTTGTGATCCGATCTGGCAAACTCTGGCATATTTACGCGTTCGCCACGCTTTCCAGGTCGGCCATTTTGAGTTGCGGCAGGATATTTCTCATAAACGCTCGGTGGTTTTGCCAGTGTCATGGTTCTGGGTTGCTTCCATTAGCTGCTCACAGGGGCAGCCATTTTAGGTCGATTCCCTCCAGGCAGCTCATGTTGCAAAGCTTTTATGCTGAACAACATTTAGAGTCTGTGCAATAATACTAGATAAAATGTTTGGTCCAACAGGTTTACTTTGCATTATCTTGACTTTAAAGCAGCAAAAATGTGAGAAAAGTTGCCATATATTCATCACTCTGACCAAAATCCATCTATCACTTATAATCCTGCAGACTTTTAATAAGTTTCACAACAAAACCCGATGCACCAACTTGATCAAGGATAGTTTTCATGAAGGGATGAACCGATCTAGCAGCCATACATCAGTTTCTTCACTTATATTTATTAATTATTTATATTTTCTCATTTTATTTTATTGCTTTTCTGTTTTCACATTTAATTGCAAATTAGAAAGAACTTTTCTCATAATAAACGACTGAATTTGTGCTGAATAAAAGATGTTTGTTTGCCTGGAAACTAAAGGGTTAATTTATAACCAAAAAAGAACAACAGAGAAATGAACTAAAACATGATGATTTTAAGCATTAATGTTGGCATTGTTCCAGTTCATCTGTGACCATTATGAAGGTGAACTGAGGGGATCGCCTGGCTGTCCTCAGATGCCTTCCTTCCTCCCTTCTGTTGCCTGCTCATTTATATACGTGTCTGGTTTGTATTAGTCCCAGATGGGCTGAAGTCAAATAGGGATCCTACGCATGTGCGAGCTGTTTGTAAGAAAGCGCAGGTGTGTCGGAAGTGAGTCACCTCCTCATTAAGCGTTTTTATTTCAGTAAATATCAGTGAGTTGTGGACTGAGACTTTAAAAACCATTCGTCCTGTGCACGTTCTATTTTTTCTTTCTTCTTATTTGTGCAGTGGGAGGATTCGGTATATGCTGGATATGGAGTGAGACCATGTACATCTGAACATAGGCTTGCTTGCATAAGACTGTTGTCTATAAAGATGGACAAATCCCTTTGTGACATCACCCATAGTAGTAACAAAAAAATGGTTTTGAAGCTCAAAGTGGTGTCTCTGGCAGTCGCCATCTTGGCAGCACTTCAAAAATTGGTGTAGCATGCATGGAGGTTAGAGGTGACATCTAGGCAGGTAGCAACCATAGACTGTATATAAATATGGACAACGTGTCGCCACTTCATTGCATTGGCCAAACTGACGCTATTTTCCCAATACGCCATCTTGCGACTGTGGAGCCAGAGTCTGCGCAGTACGGTCCGAGAGTTGAGCCACGATATCACAATATCGATGCCCCACCCACACTTCCTCCAGACTCACTCGCGTTTTTGTTTAATTAATACGCTCTGCTATACCTCCACCAGTTACAAGGAAACGTTGGATTATACACTGTACTAATTTTTTTTTTTAAATTGTTACAACTCTCACAGTCCCACGGGATAGCTTTACGGAGTGGTTGGCATGGCAACTGTTAGTCGCCATTATGTCACATATCCAAAATATTGACACTTGAACATGCATCATCATTATATCAACTACCTAAATTGACTGAAACCATCCTTGAAAAAATATTATTCGACGTGTATTTTAGTGTTTTAATTTGGCCCAAGTCCCATCCACTAACATGGAGGAGGCGGAGCTTATTACTTATACTGCCGCCAGTCACCAGGGGGAGCTCTACTTGCTTTGGCTTCACTTTTGAGGAGCAGTTCTGCCGTCCATCTTTATACAGTCTGTGGTTGAAACCTATGAGGGCGTGTTACTCAAAGAAACCACACCCATATTTATGCAAACTTTAAAGGGGGCGAGTTATTTAAAAATTCGCCTATGTACAGTTATCATGGGAAAATTTGCCACAGTGACCGAAATTGTTATTTATACCAGGCTGTAAACATGTTTATTTCTGCTGTAAAGAACATTTTAAGATGGACGTTTATCAGGATTGACTCACTTTTGGAGCCAGCTTCAAGTGGCCAGTTAAGGAACTGCAGGTTGCTGTCTGGTTAATACCTGGTTGTCACTCTCAGCAAATTTCCATTCAGTTAGTGTTCAGTCGTACTGCTTAAGGTTGAAGTGTGCATCATCGGTCTGCCTTTAGAAAACAGCAAGTTGAATCAGTAATATTAAATTCACTGTACATGAGGTGGACAGACGTACGTACAAACTCTAGAACAACAGATGTAACAGAGAGGAACATATCTGAAGTGACACCCTTTAGTACAAATCCATGGGAACTGGCTTCTAGTTCAGGCAGAATGTCCTGAGGTGTTTTTTTATGCATATTGTGTGTGTAAAGTGTGATGGCTGCAGAATAGTCGGGGAATTTATTACCAGATGTGAGCATCATGTACTGTTTAAGCAAAACCCCTCCCAGCATTTTTCCCACTGCTGCATTTCCAAATGTCAGACTCACATTTAACGACCTGGAAGACAACCATGTAGCTTAAATGACTTGCTATAAAGTACATACTGGAATGCAGAGAGCAGTTCTCTCTGGCTGCAGAGCTGAAAGGGTTGAGTTTAAAGCGTCCAACTGTCTCATTGAGTTGTCCTTTATTCACCACGGCAATGAGCTTCTATCGTGGCTCAACGACGGGCACAATAAATCTGACATCTTTATTTATACCCAGGCAAAGGTTAAGGATGCAGCTTCACAGAGATCAAATGAGGTTAGCCACTCGGAACGAACGGTATTCTTTTTGGATGACTTTCTACGTCAACCTGTTTGGTTGATAATGAGTTTTGAAGAGAAGGTTTAGCTGAGAGGTGAAGCTGTCAGAGGTTTGACGCAGGTACCGACCTCTCCATCTGAGGCTTTGTGATGGAAACAAAACAAAAGTCGGTTGCTTTGTTTGATTTAGAGCCACAGCTACAGGTAATGGAGACCACATGGAGATAGCGTCTCTGCGTCCAACGAGCCAACTCAGCACAGGCCTTCGAAGGTTTTAGATGAACCAAAATGCCACGAAATTCTTGTGCCGTGCAAGATATCTGTTTTCTTCTACCAGCAGAGATTCATGTCTTCTGTGCCATGCACCGAGAATTGATCCCAGCAGCGACCCCAGCTGCAGCTCAGCCATGTTTCTGATTTGCGATTCATTCCTCCAGATATCTTAAATCGGTATATCATTTCTGCTCTTGTGACAGGCAATCAAAATACCATTGAACTGGCAGCACATCATTTGCCTGGTATGATCGGCGATGGAGCTTCGCCCGGCGCCAAAATAGTTCGCAGTGATTCTTTCAGCGTTGCCACAGAAGGGTGGAGATATCTCCATCCTCAAAGTGCATGGTTTCAAATTCGATTACAGAAAGAGACACAAGAAAAGACTTTCAGATACGTCTTATTGTATTTGTGCCAGTGTTTGCGTTGAAGGTCCCAATGAAACTCTTAAGGATTATTGTCTAATGATCCATACGTGCTAGAGGGAGTCACAGTCTCGCCATCAGTACCCGCGATCCAAGACCAGGAATCTGTTTCACATTTATTTTCATGACAAACAGAATGACAAACAAACAGGCAAAATGTGATTTCTATTAAGGAGCCTGTAAAATGATTGCAGGGGTAATTATAAAGAAGAGTGATTGATGCTTTTTCTCGAAGCACCTCAGTTGTCACTTCTCTGTCGTGGGTTGCCTGGATCTCTTAACGTGATCTGCGGAGGGCACTCCAGTGTGTGCCTTGTTCTGATATTAATTACAAGCTGCAAAAGAATTCTTCAAATATCACCATCCCCTGCAAACATTTTCCAAACCTCCTGTTTGTATTTTTAGCTATGAATACGGTTGCCTTGGACTCTATATTGCTTTTCCAGTGTCAGTCTCGGCGGAGGTTGAGTAACAGAGCCTTAAACACAGGCACAATTGTCTCCTCTTAGGGGGAAATAAATGGCTTGATGACTTTTCCGTTTAGGTTTTGCAGAAGTTGGCTGGTTGGGGATGAGGGTTATGAGCGTTGAGATTATGGACTCTCCCAGTGTTTGACCTTTAGGTTGAGTGTTTCCAAAATTCTAAATGCTAAATGTCCGGAAAGAAAGAGTGTATTATATTAGACACCACCAGCACTTAAAACATACAAAGACTGCTGTTTATTTTGCACTATAACCTGCTGTTGGGTGTTGTTTTGTATGCATGGTGGTTTTTCCTTCAAGCCCATTTGATTGTTGGTCTTATCTGATGAAGGTCTATCTCTCATCTTCCCTCGTCTTCTGCATACACTCGACGTGGTTTTTGCAAATGCGGCACGAGTCGTACGGTAGCTTTAGTGGCTCCAAAGTTATGAGCTGAAATCTTCACGCCCAGCAGGAATGTAACACTAAAAGAAAAACAACACACACACACACAAACATAATACAGTATTTGTGCGGAAGCTGCGGTGTCTCTGTATGTCTTCCAGATGGTTGGGTCACTACCAACATCTGTGTCCCAGTGTGGAGACGGACGTACGTCAGAGGCCACAGCGAGGGTCTCCTTGCATGTATTCTTTAAGGTGTATTGTTTAAGTGTTGTGTCCATGTTGTTTTAGCGTAAACGTGCAATTTTATGCTTATTTATGTAGATAACTGATACCAAGAGGCAGTATGGACAGTAATGCTTGGGTTATTTTGGCCTTTTTCTGAAATAATTAGGGGTCCATGCAAACGAAGTTGCAGAGTTGACTCTGTACAAGCACCCCTACTTGGTCTCTAGGGGGCGCTACAAAGGCAACATTTCAATATCTCAAATACTGCAATAAGCTAACTTCATGAAATTTGGCATACACAATCTGTAACATATTGTGTCGACGCCCATCAAGTTGCATGTCATTACATCAACAGGGGGTGCTACAGGTGACACGGAAACATTTCGTATGACTTTAAGGCCTATAACTTTGGTGGTAGGGGGCGACTACATGTTTATATCTCACAAACCGCTACAGTCACCTGCTTGAAATTTGACAATAATAATCTGTGGATGACTCCTTACAAGCCCACCAAGTTTGGTGCAATACAGTCTATAGGGGGCGGTACTGGTGGCTCATGCCTCTGCATCCCGCTCGGGAACAACTTCGCCACGGCATGGACCCCTTTATGATCACTTGCGATCATCTAGTTGTCTAGAGTCTATGTTTTGACTACTGTCCACACGCACACACAACTAGTTCAGCACTACGCCTCCACTTCCGCCTCCATATTTGTCAGGTTGGAGTGGCGAATGGCGAGGCTGGACCTGAATGCAGGGCACAAAGGGGAGGCAGGAGCAGGAAACAAAATTATTTGATAAAAACTTGGGAGCAAAAGGGGCTGCAGGAAGAGCAGGATATCCAAAAACGCAACAACTAGATGATCGCAACCGTTCATAAAGGGGTCCATGCTGTGGCCAAGTCGTCCCTGAGCAGGACACAGAGGCATAAGTCACCAGTAGCGTCCCCTATAGCCTGAATTTCACGAAACTTGGCATGATTGTACGCAAGCATATTATAATGATGGCTGCTAAGTTTCATAAGGATTGGGTGAATACTTCAAAAGCTATAGGCCTTAAAGTCATATGAAATGTGTCTGTGTCACCTGTAGCGCCACCTGTTGATGTAATGTCACTTAACTGGATCCCTAAAACACCTCAGGAACACAGGAATCATCCACAGGAGAAAATATCACAGAGGGTTTGACAGAGGTAGCAGAACATGCAACTGGAAAGGCATGAATATACCTGTGGGCTGAGGGGTTAAGCTAATGAGGGTGGAGGACACAAGGAGAAACCAATCCAACAATCAAAGAGGGGAAAAGACAGGAAGTAAAACAAGCAAAACCAAGGAAGAACTCATTCATGACAATATTAAGACAGTCAGAAAGTTCAAAATCACATATTTGATGCTAAAATGCACTGGGTACAGTCTTTTGAAACAGTTTTATCTGTGTATTTATATCTCTTAAAATCTTTCAACTGAACTAATATAATGACGTTAGAAGAAGTTCAACAAACAGAAGCTTGTTTTTCATTACCAAGCTTGGTTTTGGTTCTGGACAACATGATCGCCCCGATGTTTGAGTGTCTCCATGCGAGGTAAATGGCTTTGCTGTGGTTAGTTTCCACCACAAAGCCTAACATTTGTACAGCATCAATTAATTTATTGTTTCACAGTTTGTCGTCCACGTTGGCGGCACCAAACACGTTGTGTCCGAAACAATCTTGCATTAAATACGGATAAGAAACATCTTTCAAATTTCAGATGATTTCATTAGACAATGTCAACCAGCCATTATTGGTGAAATTATCTGTCATCAGTCTGATTTTTGCGATAATAAACTACATAAATATTGAATTATGAGAGTGCTCATGTTCTGTTTAAAGACGGCTAATGCGGTGTTGGGTTTCATGTCTTTATCGCTCATCAAACACACAGGACACAACAAATCCTACGTCTAATCGTCTTCTCCCTTTTCATCCTTTTGGTTTCTGTTTACATCCTGTCGGCCCCCACCCCTTTGGATTCTCCCCTCCTCTCATCCCTCTCGCCTCTCATCCCCACTCGTTCTCTCTCGACTGAGAAGGTAGGAGGGGTTGTGAGCGTCGCTTCTCCTTTGCTGACTCATGATGACATTGGGGAAGATAAACCCTTTCATCACAGTGAGGCCAAAAATGATGTGGAGGAAATGATTCTTACGGGTTCGTGAAATGTTACTGGATGCAGATACTCTATATTGAAGTACTAATAATCAGAAGTATCTGAAGAAGAAACTCCTTGAAGAACTGAAGGAAGCTAAGGAAGTCAAAATGGTGGCTGGGATGGTGATGCCTTTAGCGGATCTGAGAGCGATCTATGAGCTACTCTTCAGAGATGGCGTCATTGTGGCCAAGAAGGAAACACGACCACAGTCCATGCACCCTGAAATCAAAGGGGTGAACAACCTTAAGGTAATCTGCGCTATGGGCTCCCTCAAATCTAAAGGCTACGTCAGGGAGACTTTTGTTTGGAAGCACGCCTATTATTATCTTACCGACGAAGGGATCGTGTACCTGCGAGCTTACCTGCGCCTGCCGCCCGAGATCATGCCGGCCACCTTGCAGAGCGTTCACCAGCCTGCATCCTCCGCTCAAGTCCGGACGACGAAAGGCCCCAAATCTGACGCCGCACAACCCAGGACTAAAGACCAAGAAGGCGAGATGAAGAGAAGCTACCGCAAGACAGTTGAAGAAGAGGGGAAACATTCGGACAGGCTTTCAAAAACCTTCAGAGGGTCCTACGAATTTAACGCATCAGTTGGTCCGTCTAGGGTTCTCAAGAGAGACTTCTGCAGAGGAGAGGAGGTTTACAAGACCAATCTTATAGATTCCTATCAACCGGTTGAGGAAAGACCTAACAGATTCACACCACCAACTTCTCTAGTTCTAAATTCTTCTTCACTTGTACCAAAGATCCCCAAAGAGATGCAACATCTTCACATGGCTTCAGATATTGTCCCAGAGGAGGAAGTCCTGCAGGGATTAGTTGGGGAGAATACTGCTCAACCACCAGCATCTTTTGAAGAGTATGGACATGCAGTTGCGACCGCCATGCAGGAGCAGAAGGCTGCATCTGAGGAGCCGACAAAAGAACCGATACTAGATCAAATGAATGGGGGAACCCTAAATCTGTCCATGGAGGTACTTAAAGAGGTGGTTGGATCTGGTGCAGACATGGCAGCGGACCCCCAAACGAATAATTTGTTGGCAAAGAAAGGTGTAGAGGACACTGATGTGGGGACCAGAGATGCCCACGAGGAGATACCATCCAATGCTGAAATGATAAAGCAAACTCTTGAGTCTGATTGTCACTCAGAAATCCCTCCATCGACAGATTTTACAGACCTGCCCAAGGACAAAGAAGCAGATTACTGTGACAAAGAGAATACGAAATTCATTGAGAAGACATTTTCTACAAAAATCGTCTCTCTGTATCGTGTCGCCTCTGAGGACTCCTCCACTAAGGCAGACTGTCCTGACCCTGTACTCCCATCAAAGGGCCCAGATGTTCCCCTGAACGTCCTTCTGCTCCAAGGAGACTGGACCAAAGATGTTCAGCAGACATGGTCTGACATCATAGAAGGTTTGAGTTTCTTCGTCCTTCTCCTCCTCCTCCTGCTCTGTTCTTTCCTCTTTCCTCTGCACTGCAGTGGCTATCTGGGCGTTGCTATGGGCACCGTTTCTGTTTGGGAGGCTGAGAGTGGGATAATTTGATCTTGTAGTGATCCAAGTAATGGGCTTGTCATTTTCCATGCAGTGAAATGTCATTTTACTGGCTGCACGTGGCTTTGCCTTTTAATATGTTTGTACAAAGTGCGTTAAAAAGAGACAGACGTGCAGGAAATAACATTTATACGTCATTCATATCCATTTTCACAAATGTCGAATGTTGTGAAAACGAATGTTGCTCCTGTACAGAGCGTAACTAAAACTCTAAAACACTGAGTCAGTGTTTGGACATGGAATTTAAGATGACCTCCACAATTAGACCATGCTGCCTAATATCAGATTACACACACACACTGAGACAACAATGAGAAAATGTGAATCTCTGAAAATGTGTAAGAAAATGTAAACAACTAAAAAAAAAAAACCACCAAAACAAAGAGAAGTTTTTCTAACTTTTAAAACTTTTAAAAGATTATTTTTATTAGATTTCAAACACTGAGTTTCAACCAGTTTTAACTAAAGGCATGACAATGCTCGCATATACACTGATCAGGCATAACATTATGACCACCTTCCTAATATTGTGCAGGTCTCCCTTGTGCCTCCAAAACAGTTGTCTCATCAGAGAATGGACATGGTCCTTCTGAGGGTGTCCTGTGGTGTCTGGCAACAGGATGTTATTCGTGGGGGGCTTTGTGGATCATCCCACAGATACTTGATCAGTTTGGGATCTAGTGAATTTGGAGGCCAGGTCAACACCTTGTGCTGTTCTTCATGTTTTTTTTTTAGTTGTTCCTAAAGTGTTTTTGTGTGTGTCTGTGTCAGGCTGCATCCTGCTGGGGATGGCTGCTGCCATCAAGGAGTGTCATTGCTATGGGGTGGGGGTGCCTGGTCTGGTCTAGGTGGGTGCCACATATATAAGTAATATCCACATGAATGAATGCCAGGTCCAGAAGTTTCCCAGCAGAACACTGAATTGTCACAAGATGGTCAATGTTATTCACTTCTCCTGCCAGTGGTCATAATGTTGTGGCTGACTTTTTTTTTTTTTTTTTTTTTTTTTACATATATGTAAATATAGAGAGATATTTTTGGATGAAGCCAAAGAAAAAGTTGTATTTGCATTTTAAATATTCACGTTCACAGTTCAGTGCTGATACACGGAAGTACAGACATAGAGCAGATAGTTACACTGCAGTATTTATCATGACACTGGATGCAAACATCCACTGTATTCAGCATCAGCAAAGGTGAAAAAACATGTAAATAAATACATATGTAAGACATTAAAACATGAAACATACATGCATTAAATTTAAGTAATGTAGATGATAGTAAGTGAAGTTAATTCTGCCATCTGCTGGTGAAAAACAGACCTACTTTAACTACTGTCCTGCTACTGTGGACATTTTGACAAGCACCACCTGCATTTTAAAATATAAACCCTCCACTGTGGTTCATTTCTCTTCAGTTTAGATAGAATTCCCTTTTTTCCCCACCAGATTATAGATCTTTATAAAGTCTTCTACAAGACCTTGACTGTGATTCTACGTGAGCCACTTGCGTGAGTTAAACTGCCTCTCTCATATAAAGTCCGCCTGAGAACTTTCCATCGTCAGAGGAGACGATATGACTCAGCAGAGGCCGGGAAATGTGAGTCCAATTAAGCCACACTCAGCTTTTCCTGCCTGTGCCTCCACAAGAGGGGCGAAGCAGCGGCAGGAGCAGGAGCAGGAGCAGATGAGAACATGTGCCACCTTTCATCTGCCCTTCAGTTAGCCCAGCCTGCAAATGAACGTAAACCCCAACGTTTAAAAAGACCATACTGTACGTGAACACTCTGCAGAACACAAGAGCTAGAAACCCGCTGCCTCTGCTGCTCCGCTGCTATGTGTTGCATTTTTTAAATCAACAAGAAAACAGCTACGAGGGAAATGAGTTTCACTAGAGACTTCATGGAGGCTTTGATTCAGCACGGCCAAGGTAGGCAGTTCTGTCTTCTTACCAAAAGGTGTCAGCACAGAAATACTTTCTGTCGAGAGGCAGCTTGTGTGGAGGAGCAGAGAGGATGAGGCAGGTATGGGTGTGTCTCTCTCTCTCTCTCTGTGTGTGTGTCGGTGTATCAGATAACAATCAAGTGCCAACACTTTGTTTTAGGTCTGGACTTTGCTTTTCAACGGAATCACTCCGGCTCCGGTTTATCTCGATCTCTCTCGGGGAAGCAAGTGTTTAATCTAGAGGGTACACGATTTATATTATAGCTCATAACTTTACACAGAAGACCTTGAGTTGGACACCACCCACGCCGCCTTGACTGTGTCTGGGATCGTGTTTCCTGGTGTTAAGTCTTAGAGGGGAGTGGGCAGCGGGACGGCCCCTGACTGGCTGCTCCCCGCTCTCCCCTGCAAAGAATAATAAATACAAGGCGTTGCACAAAGCAGCAGGTCTGGGTGGGCTCAGGAAGAACACACAGCTGTGTAGATAGCACAAGCTTAAGAGTTTACGGCCTTGAGTGGAGACGGCGTTTTAGTTTTGCGTCTTTAGGCCTGCAACTAATGATTTTTTTGGGGGTGCAAATTATTAGCCGATGAACAAAAAATGCAAATTATCAATTCAAAACCGAGCATATTCATTTTGCATTAAATAGGAAAAAGAATATGGAAGCAAGGAATGAATGACCTTTGAGGACAGTGAAAATTAATGAGCACTTGCTTCAAATACATGACGCTAGAAGCTCATTTCTATCTGTAGTTCTCGAAATAACTAAATCCATTAATCAATAGTTTCCTTTTTTGTTTTATTTCTCCGAAAAATAAGGTTTTCATTCCCCCGACAGCATCAAAATAATTGTTCTGGGTAGCAAAGCTAGTTCGGTTCCAGCCTGTGCCCTTCGCCGACCCAATAACTTCCCGTCTCTCGTCATGAGAGTAAAGAAAACAAGGTATGAAAGGACAAAAATAAAAGATATTGGCCAAAAGGAAGCATAAAAAGCTACCATGGTGCTGAGCTGAGCTAATATCCCCCATATTTGTCAGATATAAAATATCTCGGCGTCATTTTCCTGATCTTGTTGAATGTTCCATCTCATACTGTCGCAGCTTTAAATCAGAACCATCGCTGTCGTAGTCACGCTGATTGATTCACATCCTGTGGACATGGGGGCATAACTGAACTGTCTCCAACTTTTTTTTTTTTTTTTTTTTTTTATGGTTTCCACAGAGAAGCCTTTGTTACAGCTGGCAAAAAATCATGTTTTCCGCTCTTTGTCTAAAGCCTGTAAGTAAAACGTGAATGTGTCCCTGGGAGTTTCTGACTCCCTGCACATGGATCCCATCCAGAGCGGCTCTCGTCAGAAACCGCCAGCGCATGAGATGCTGTTTCCACTGAGGAAAGCCTCGCAAATTAAATCCAACTCAGAGCGCTGTCTAAGTTTTTACTTCCCCGCCGTGCTTTTCTCCTTCCCCTTCTCCTTCTCTCTCTCTCCTCTCTCTCTCTCGCGCTCCCCCTTTTTTGTTTTTTTTGGTGCTTTTTCTACACGCCCCCCTCGGTTTTGATGAGAACACAGTGTCGTGGGGTCAGATGTGATTCTTTGGCAGTTCTGCATTTTCTCTAAAAGTCGTGGAGACGCTCGGAGACGATGGACCTGTGCTGTTGTTTCTGTTCAGGACCGCCACACGGTAGGTCTGATTTATTTTGTTTGTTTTTTTACAGGAATTAATCTTTTTAGACTCTTTTTGTTCTTTCTTGAGGATGCTACTGCAGAATCAAAAGTATGCACAGAGGAATTTTATCATTACGCATGTCATCTGAGGACAGTGCCACTCCCATTGCCGGGACCGTTTTTAGAAGTTTGTCAGATCAAATATTTCTCTTGCATTCCTTTCATTGCCCTCCTGAACCTCTCCTGTACCGGCGCTCTCTGGAAAACGTTTATTGCTTAAAAGAAATCAAAAAGAAGATCTTACCGAACACACTGTGTGAGCTAACGGAGGCGTTTGGCTATATCGTGTACGTGGGAGCGTGCACAGCGTGCATCACAATATGGAAATCATTGAGGGAACACATACCATGTGGGGAAGGTGGGAGTGGGCGGACTCCTCCCATGCAGGAATTTATTCCAGACATCTGTACGAGCTGCTCCCCTGCTTTCACTCCCTTTGCCTGGTCCTCTAATTGCCAAATCGCACTGCCAGTTTCTGAGGCTTTGGGGATTTGGTTGACATTTTCAAAACTGGGATCACGTAAGGTCTCACCCAAACTGAGCTGCCAACACTTGAGACTAGCATCGCCCCGCTCACAATGACCCTTTTCTTCCCTGTTCACCTTTGCTTCTGATTCCTGCTACTGCTCTTTGGAGGCAGCTTAAACTCTTTTACAACATATCAGAGTTTACACAAGAGCTTGATGCCGTGCTTTTGCCAAAAGCGTCTTAGGGTCTGAGCTCGCGTCGTCTATTTTTGCCCGTTTTACTGGTGGCGTGCGGCGTCGCTGTAAACCCTGCGGCCGTGACGCCGGCCTCGGTGTTGGGTGTCTCTGAGCGGGCCGCTGACGTTGCCTCCGCAGCGCTCTGATAACAGAGACGCTGGCAGCGGTGGCGCTTTTGCCCGAGGCGAGGTGCGTTTGATGTGTCGGCGGTGATGCAAACAGGTGCTGCGTCTGTCGGGGTTTGCACAACTTCTGAGCTGGTACAGGAAACAAAAAGGTATTATTCCTCAGAACCAGGTGAAGCGCTCACTGAGGAATTTATATGTGGTAATAAAGAGATAGTGAGATGTTGTAATTACAGCCGACTGACGGGTTTGACTGAGGGGGAGATGTCTGTAACAACAGGGCTTTGCAGAGGACAAGCACCCGCTGATTTAAAAGTTAAATGTGCAACTGGTAGTTTGGTAGATTCTGAGATGGTTGGTGATAAAACAGCTTCTAGTTAAAAAAGGATTCTTGGACGCTTATGCACACTGTCTGTCCAAGCATGAGGAAGCAATTATCTTTTAGGAGAGCGCAGTCGAAGTTGCATAATAAGAAAGAATTGATAGCGAAAGGAGGGCTGTTATGAGACGGGGGATAATAAAAGAAGGAGGCATGGCTTCGGTGTAAATATTTGGGGAAGGAGGAAGGGGGCCGGGCTTGGAGGGGGCCGTGACTCGTTTAGACCGTGGTGGAAAATGGACTGAGAGAGAAAATGAATGAGTTGGAAACTCTGACTCAAGGTGGACGTCTCTCTGCGAGGTTGCTCCTTATCGGGGCCGATCGCGCCGTGTGTGTGTCGCACAAAACAACCTCATATATTATTAACTCCTGCAGATAGGCTGCAGCGAGCAGGGAGGTGGAGGGGGCGGGGGGGGGGAGCAGGGAGGCAGTTCCTGTGGAGTGGAGTCACTTGAGCCACGGGAGAGGGCGAAACTTATTTTTAACCATGTCAGGGCTCCAAAACTGCCCGTGCTGCGAGAGTAAGAGCTAATTTTGACCTTAAAACTACAGAGAAGAGTGAATAAGGAAGAGTGAAGCACAGAGCAAAAAGGGGGAGGGAGTGAGAGAGAGAGAGAGAGAGAGAGAGAGAGGGAGGGAGAGAGCTCGGCCACTACTGCCAGAGGACTGAGTCACAGAGAAATAGGAGAAGGAGGGGTGCTCTTTCGTTCTTCTGCCTCTTCTAAAAGTCACGGACAACTTGGCTGCTGCGCTTGTTTTAAAGTCCGGGATGGCACCACACCCCTAGACGCCCCCCTCCCTCCCTTCATCCCCTCCCTTCATCCAACCACCCTCACCTTTCACCCTCCTCCTCCCCCTCACCCAGCCCTCCCACCTGTCTTCAGATCCCCGGGACTCTCCACTTTTCTAGCAGGCCCGATGCCGGCAAGCCCCCCTGGAAATGTGTTCCCGGCCCTGGTGGTCGTGGGCCACATTGTCACCTTGATCGTTGCCTGGCAGTGGAGGGTGCGCAAGAGGCAAGGTAAGAGAAAAGCTGGGGGAAAACTTGTGGAGCGCGTTGAGAGGAGAGCCGCCGCTGCTGCCTCGGGAGCAGGAGGACGGATCAAAGGTCCCTCTTTAGCGGCCGTCTTCATCCGTCGTCTCTTCTGCTCTCTCCTGTCCTGTGGGCTTTCATGGCGCTCACTGCTTCCCCCCTCTCTCTCTCTCTCCCTCTCTCTCTCTCTCTCTCTCTTTTTTTCCCTTCACGCGTCTCAGTTTCCTGTGGTACGGAGATGTTGCTGTTAACCCTGTAAATGCTGGGCTGTAATGAGATGACGTCGGAAAGGAGCCCGGAGGAGGAAGGTTTCTGGTTTTTGGCTTCGTCATCGCTGTGGCGTTGCTGCACACCTCAGCTCTTTTCTCCTCGGCTGTCCTCAAGCAGCCTCTTAGAAAAAAAGCAAACAAAAAAAAAATCTACATGTCTCTGTAGAGTTCTGCTAGAGTTTCTTCCTTGAGTCCAAGCTGTGTGTGTAGATTGAGACTTGTTCATCCAGTTTTGTTTTGTCTTTCATTGTTCGTTTACCCACTGTGGGGGAAATAATTACACCCTGATCGAGTGCGCAACTATGCACTTTGAAAGTTACCTGCAGGCACACCTGAGGCAAGCCCATTCTACTGTTGACACAGCCACTCTCCGTGCAGGCGGTGGTTGTCAAACACATCTCTGCAGACGACACACCCTCAGGCACACTGAAGCGTTTCTGACTGACACTTACTGAAGGGCGTACACAAAGGGACAATTGTTATTTTTCTTTCCGGCCTCTCAACGAATCATTTTTAGCAGATTCGCTTCAGGTGAAATATTAAAAAGCTCTTCCTCGTGGCTAGATTTAAATGGAAACAGTTACAGGATCTCGGAGCAGACTTCTTATCGCTCCCTCCCTGAGCCGGGTGATAAAATGCACAGTCCGAAAGAAGTCAAAAGAGGACACACCTTGAGTAGATAAGAACAGTTTTCACCGCATTCCTTAGTTTGTCTTGACTGGATGAGTGACTTCTAGAGTCGACGAGCCGGAAAGCGAACCAAGAACACTTTCTCTCTGAAAGTTTAGCGTGCGCTATATGTCGAGAAGCCGAATTGTGTGCCCTTTAAACTGCGCGAGGCTTGTTCTGATCAAATAAAGGTGGTTCGACTGGTGAGCAAATACTGCAACGGGGAAGCCAGGGCCGTGCATTATCTCCTTCAGTCCTCTGTCTGTCAATACCCGGCTGATTTGCATTGGAGACCTGCTTTCAACTCTCTCTGTCTCTTTCAACGTGCCGCAGTGCAGACACCGAGGCTGCTCCCTGTACCATCAGCTGTGGTCATGTTCCCCTTTTTTTTTTTTTTTTCCTACAAGCTGTCTGCTCATTCATTAGCTGTTTCCATTGATCTCATGCCTTGTCTGGAAGTGTTTACATCACGGGTTCAGGGTGCGAATCGATCGCCCCCGATGCGAGGACGCAACTTCTCGTATGAGTTGAGCTGTAGTTTGCTGCTGCCGGAGCTGCAAGGTGCCTTTGACACAGTGGGAAGGTGAAAGTGGGGATTTTAAACCGGAGCCAGGTTTAAAAAAAGCTCAGAGAGCGCTGCACATGGCGGCCGGCTAGCGGTAGTAAACTCGACACTGACGGGACGGTGGACTCTGTATCCTGGAAACAGTCACAACAAACGCGCATGCAGCTCCTCGGGACCTTAAAGGAATCCGCGTGCAGTCTGAGTGCACGGTTATTAAAGCGTTAGTGGCAATGTGTTTATATAAATTATAAACTACCCCCCACCCCTCCCCCGTTAAAAGCCTCTGTTGGTTTCGACCTCCATCACCTGTCGCTGCTCTTTTACCTTGACATTCCCCGCTAATGGTTTTTATGTGAGTGCCTGTGGAGACTCAACAGATTAGAAAAGATCCACAAAAACAGCCTCACGCTCTTGAATAATAGTCTAATCCGTTCAGGAAGACACACCCAGGTCTGTGCCAGCGTTCACGGAGGACGCGGCGGACTGGCGGCTCTGCCTGCATGTAGACCACATGCCACATACAAGTAGGATGGGGTTTCAGATTTTTGGCTGGCGGCGTGCAGCTGTGACTCACTTTCCTGCCTCCTTTCACTGCGGCGGTAATAACAGACCAAGGAGGGAGGACTCGGCGCTGGCTGACAAAAACATGTCGTTATGTTGAAGGGCAAGCGTTGGAAACAATGCACGCCCACCGCGTCCCTGCACGCCCTTCACGACGCAACACACAACATGCTAGCGGTTAACCTCGCCAGCAGTCGGGCTCGTCTTCTGTCCTACGTTACATACACAACACAGTGAGCTTGTAGCTTGAGGCCCGGACCAGAGCTCTGGCCTCATCTGTGTTTACGTTTCAGGGGCGACGCTTTAAGTTTGTTTGGAACCGCTTCCCGCCAAAATCTGAACTCAAATTGAATTATCTGGAGATTAAAAACACACTTTTTTACGTTTCTTGAAGTCACATTTGTCGTAAAGTGGAGTTGTAGTCGCTTTCAGGTGCATTTCCCCTCTCATCTAAAGGTCTATAGCGGCATTAACCCGGGTTTCCAGCAGGTTTTGAATATCTGTTTAACAGCACAGCTGGGATCCGGATAAGCAGGTGGATGCTTCATCTGCTTTGAATGTCCAGAGGCTCTCACCTGCTCACCTGAACATCAAACCTATCTTACTGGGATTAATTTTACCCGCACCGTGTTCAAATTTGGCTGAAAGTAAATTTGCATATGCTCTCAAATGGTGTTGCTGCTTGCTCTGCGGATTGTCTGTACCTTTGGAAACCAAACTACCCCCCTTCCTCAATAACAGACATTTAATTGAAGTGACTTATTCACAGCAGTCGCCTTTATGAGCAGCAGGAGAGCTCGTTAGTGTGAAATATTTCTCTCCGAGTTGCGCAAAAGAAAGAAAGAAAGAAAGAAAACAAGAGCGCTCTGTTAAAGAGGTATTTATGAGCCACATCTGCTGTGGATGAGGAGGGTATGGGATGATTTACGGCCAGAGAGAGAGAAATATACTGCCGCTGTCAGCCCGGCACTGTCATCCACTGCGAGAGAAGAGAGAGAACCGTCTCCCACTGCCTCTAATGCCTCTTCCCAAATCTTATTCTGGTTTCTGTTTTGTATTTAGGGGGCTGAGGAGGGGGGGAGAGAGGTTGGTTGCGTAATCTTGGGAGAGGCGCGCAGATATGACACGGGCTAAAATAAGGACGTAGCGTGTGTCTGCATTTCGGTGTCTGCATTTCAATCGTGAATCGTTGCCGCACAAAACGTTGGAGGCAGACGGCAGAAGAGGATGAAGCAGCAGCCCGGAGCGGCTCCAGCTCTCCTCTGCAAACAAAACACAAGTGGGCTGGGCTTGTGACAAAGTGTCTGCAATCTGACACGACCCTTTCTTTTTTCTCTTCCATGTGCCTCTCGCAGAGGAGAGGGAAAAGTTTTGTCTGGGGCTGGTAGCGCGTAAGAGAAATACGCGAGTGGAAAAAAAAATAGAGGGGGGAGGGAGTTTTTTTTTTTTTTCTATAAGAAAGTCCTGTGCGCTCTCCTGCCTTTACGCGCGGCACAAGCCGGGATGGCCGGAGCGGAGGATGCGATGCGGGCCGCCGTGTCGTCCTATCGCGGAGGGCCGGAGTGGGAATACGCGTACCGACGACCCAATTACATCCACGAAATGAGGTGCGAGGACGTGGGGGGTCATCTGTACAGCAGGATGTGCTGCGCAGGTAAGGTCCGAGCGCTCCGACGCGGTCTCCATCTCTCGGTAATTGGAGGAGGGTTGGCGGTTGGGAGGGGCCGACGCGGTGGTGGGGGGGGTGCTGATTGGGGATGTTAACCTTCTCCGTGCCTCCACCCACAAATACAGCAAGCAGTGTGGGTCAAAACGGTGGTCAGGACGTCTCTTGGCAACGTTTATGTTGTGCTTTTAGAGGAGCAGAGTGGCCGATCAGCAGATTAAGATTATTTGTCTGATTAAAAACTTTCTTTTGCTCCAGCTTCTCCAGTGTTGGTTAAAAACCTGTTAAAAATGTGCGCACTTCTCTACACTTTCAACCTTTTGTTAAATCAGATGATGGATGGATTCTTCACTAATCAGATAAAAAGCGGAGCAGTTGATGTTGCGGTCATGTCGCGGTGCAAAGTTTACCCCACATTCTTCAAACCGGTTTTAAACAAGACGTGATTAATTACAAAAACGTGCGTCCTCGTTGCCTTAGTTGCCTCAGTCGCTGACATTTGAATACACACACTTTAAGTGGCGGAGCAAACAGCTTGTCAACGTGGATAAAAACTCCACTTAATGCTTGTTTACCTCAAACACCCACTGAAAGTCTATTTATTTTTGTTTTATGGATATTTTTGTGACTTTTTCTTTCTTTTCTTTTTTTTTTGGTTTTTGCTCCAAAACACACGGACTCAGCTTCTGTGTGTTTTTATTTCTGCGCTGCCATGGCAACCCTCCACACAAACCACTCTTCCCACATTTAAAAAGCATCTGAGCGTATGTCAACACTGCAGGGTCCTGAGGGGGGAGAGTTTCCTAACAGTAGTCAAGAGATTGAGCTCAGAGAAGGTTTCCTGCTACTAGTTCTATTCTACATTAAAGTGTGTTATAAAGAGTTTATTTTATTTTCTTGTGCTGCAGCTTTTCCACCAGAAGAGGGAGACAAACAGTGATGAGCTGGAAACCTTTTATATATTTATTTATTTTAATTGCCCTCAGCTTTCACATCTGATGATCATAAATCCAGCAATTACCCAGTTCTCATACTTTCACAACCGCCGCACTGTAAACACCACGTGTGCCTGATTATGTCTTGTTTGTGCACAAAGTGAATGAAAATGCTTCTTCCGCTGCCAGAAAGAGCTGGAGCCGTCAAAGGTTTATATAATTATGGTGTGGAAACATTATGTAGGCGACTTAAAGTCCAACCTTGAAGGATAACATTGCTTTCTGGGATCGCTGAGTTGCCTCTATCACCACCTGAGTGCGTTTTGAAGAGGAATGAATTCCAGTCAGTCGGTTGTAATAACAGACACAGCCGTCTGTATCTGTGGCACGCTTTCATGGGGCTCCAGGTTGGATCTGCCCCACAATGCCCCGGAGCTTCCATCTTCCTCACCTTGGCACGGTTCCTTTCCGAATCGTTCACGCCACGAGGAACCTGCTGCAAGCCAGATGACATTTTAACATTCCTGACCTCCGGTGGGACTGACATCGCGTGCTGTCGCTTGCACAGATGAGCATGCAGTGTTGTTTTGTTCTTTGTTTTTTGGCAGGGTGGGGTTTTCAGAAAGAAGGTGGGTGACCCTGAGTGACGGGTGGTCCCACCCTCGACTGGAATCCAAAGACGTCGTGCATCGTCTGGTCCCCGTGCCGTGAACGTCTGATAGGAGAGTGTTTTTAAAAGGCTGTGCGTTTGCTTATTCTGCTCCAAGCATTACCTCGTAAATGCATTTTAAATCAGTGAACCAAAGCGTACAGCATAACTGATTGCATCTAGACGTGTTAAAACAAGCACAGGCTGAGGAGTTTGCATCCAGCAATTTGTATTATAAACACTAAATCAATGGCAGCTGCACCAGAGAAAGTTAGTTTAGGAAATTTAGGCAATTGACAAATTCCACAGATTCTGTTTGTCCGTCCGTTAAAAGTGAACAAATAATTATGTGATGAGAGCTTTTTCTAGTCAGTGACATTATTTGTTTTCTCTCTTTGTGTGTCATATTGTACACACACACTCCTTGAGGGTTGGTACGAGCCCTAGTGAAGGTGTAACCTCAGCTGCTTCCACTCCTCAGGTCCCGACAGGCCACCCCCCTCTGCAGGCATCCAAAAAATGTCCCTCCTTTACAGTCTTATGTCAGTAACGGCGCGGAAAATTTATGTTCCGGAGGGGTGAAAGGTGTTGCAGGTATTTACGTGTTACGGGGAATGTACGCAGTCGTGTGGAGGTGCTAGTTTAGAAGCCCAACAGCACTCAGAGCCTCAGATGAGACGCGTGCACGCGACCTTGGACAGAAGCTTGGGAAAAAAAGTTATTTGCGTGGAAAAAACTCGTGCGCACAATAGCTGCTTTGTGTCTTGAGTGATTTTCTGCAGAAGCGTTTGAAACTTCTCCAAGAAAACCGCTCTTAAGCCTTGAAGGTTGTTTTCACCACAGCCTTAGATGCATTCATTCTACTCTTCCTGAGTCATTGCAGCCCCCACAGCGTCGGTTTCCCCCTCAACTGTGTCCTAATGAACGAGCGGCGTTCATGCTCGATATCTTCTTGCAGTTGGACCGCGTCGAGAGACTGCGGAGGCCGTCGTTTTTCTGCCGGCCCGGTCTCTGTCCTGGTGTCCAGGAACAGGCTTTCCATTGAGGCTTCTTTTGTAGTCGTGCCACGCCGCCTCCGACCACACACTGACTGCTGACTTCAGCATGTGGAGTTCATTTGGGGATAAGAAGCTTTTAGTGACTCAGATTTAGTCCAAACGGGAACTAAAAAAAAAAAAAACAGCTCTATTTTCTGCTTTAGTGGTCCGTGCAGTCTTAAGCTTTTATTAATCTTACATCAAGAATTAAGCTTTATGAGACAATTAGTAAAGCCCTGTCCACATATGAAGCAATTTGCTTGTTGTCCATCACTCTGGTTGCCTGGGTAACCCTTCCTCTTTCCCACCCCAAGTGTTCCCGAGTGAAACAAGCATTGCCCTTCTTGCCGCTGCCATTCTCTGTTTGAAATAAAAATATCATCTTGGTGAATTTTGTGCCGGGAACCAAAGTCGTGGACGGTGTTTCTCTGCAGGAATCATTTCTCTTTGTGTCACATTTCAATCAACTAATGAATCAGGTGTTCGGTTCAGTATCAGCCGAGATAAATTTAGATTGCGACCTCTGGTCCACTTTTCATCACGACACCACCAGACTCTTCCAGTGTCTGCATCCGTTACCAGACTCGAGACAGTTTCGGGTTCTGGCGTCGGTGTTTGTGTGTTTGTGCGGCTCTCCGTCTTTGTGCAGTGAAGGATTGTGGGAATTCTGCCAGTCCTCCCAACAAGCCTCCAGCCCCGGGGTTGATTCCACGCTTAGGCTGAATGTTAATTGGTAGAAATGTTGGCTTGTAAATGTTCGGCACAGACGGTGGCTTCGTATTAAAGTTTTTGGCATTTTTGCCATGTCAAGGCGTCGTCCTGGTTGTTTTGCATGTTGAGTTAGAGGGAAAAAAACAGAAAGCCAACCCCCGTAGGCTTTTTATTTCTCATTTTTTTGATAGCCAAGCAAATAAAGTGATATATTGTCCAGTAAAGTGGGTCTAAGTCATTTGAACATGGCTTGTTATACCTCTGTGGCAGGCTGCTATACTTCATGCTACATTAACTATTTGCAAATTAATTCAGTCACAACTAGTTTCAGCTACAAAACAAACATGGAGGCACATGGGTGTCAGATAAGGTCTTGATATGGGTGTTATCTGCGCAGAGGTACTGATGCGGGTTGGGTTGCTCTCTGAGGGCTTTTGGTGAGAGGTGTGCTTGGGTGGGTGGGGTCTCGGTGTACTTATCAGGGCTGAGCCAGGAGGGGAATCGTCCCGTTCCCTCTCCGCTGTGGTGAATGACAGCTTCTGACGTTGTAGCCCTGAAGGCAGGCATTTTGCAAGAGCTGGTGGAAAGAAGGAAAAAAGAAATAGTTGTTGCACTGAATGTCAGAGGCAGCAAATGCAGAAAGGGAGGAAAAGAGAGTGAGATCAGGAACTGAGCAATCCCACCCAAACTGCAGGATCCCTCAGAGGTTTCAGGAAAGCAGAAGAAGAAGAAGAAGAAGTCTCTTAAAGGAGACCCATAACGTCGCCTCTCAACCTGCAGATTCTCCTGTTTTGGTTTTGTTAGCAGAAGCGTTGCGATGGAGCAGAGGTTCAGAAACTACTCCTCTGACAGTGTGGGTAGCGACATGGTCTTCATGGAGGACACCCGCTACCAGGGGTTGCTCAAGTCCATGGATTACAGGAAAGGTAGAGTTTGTCACATTTATTTACTCCGTCTCAGTTGCGCTGCCTGAAGCTGTATTTTGATTTGGACTTGTGTGAATTACAGTGGTTGTTTGTGAAGTCTAAAGTAGTTTAGTCTGAATTTTGCACCGTTTTGACTGTGGTGGTCTTCTGCCTCCTTCATATCAAACGGGCCACACCCCTTCGCGTGTCACGGCTTTTCCTTGTTCGATTGGTCAACTGTGCAGACACCCAGAACAGAGGAAACCACTTGTTTCCCTTAACAAATTCAATTTGCAGTTCAGTGAGTTTTTGAAGCAAAGTAATAAAGAAGAACCGACTGAACCTTTCAGCTTCTCAATCTTTGCAGGATGATTTGCCCACATCACTCAGTCACGCTATATTAAATGCATAATTGTGTTTTTTTGTCATGAGACCTTATATCTTAAAACCACATCTCTGACACGGGTTGAAAGGACTCATCCTGCCGCTTCAGGCTACAGAAGTCGGCCAAGCAAAAGCAGTATTTGTAGGAGGGATCAGTAAAGTTTGCTTTTCTCTGTTGTACATTTCACCGGCTTGAGGTTTTTGGAATGTTAAGTGCGGCTTTCAGCCTCGGCAGGTGTTGTTTTGACTCTTTGCAGGATTTATTTTACTTTTTAAATAATAAATGAATCCTGCACAATCGGACAAGTATCTGAATCCATTTCTCCTCTTTTTGCGGTTTTTCTTTTCGCTTCTCTGTTTAGACACTCGAGCAGTCATGAGTGTGTTTGTGACTCATCAGCGTGCTGCCACCCTGAAATGGGCGTTGGCGCCGCAGGATGTCGCGGGTTTCTCTGTTCCCCCTCCGTCCCATCACTTCTGTTATACGAGCTTTGATCTCAGAGCGGATCCAGACGACACAGTCGGGTCACAGTCTCTCAAATCACGTCCACAGATTTGCTTTGTCACACTTCTCTGGCTTTGACGAACACCCTCGATGAGGTGAAGACATAAAAGTTTGCTGCTGGTTCTCTCTCCAAAGTCTCCAAAGGTTGATTAAATAATTTTGTGGTATGTGGGTATCTTGTTGGGAATGAGCCCATCAGGAGCTCTAAACCCCAAACAGCAACAAGATAAAACACGTTCCTGTGTTTCTGTAGAGGTGTTGTTTGTTTTCTACTTCTACTTTCTGTGTCATCTGCAGCATCCTCTTAAAATAAAATGTTCCGTCTCTGGGGCAACTCTGGGAAAACACTTTTTTTATTGTGCTGTTGTTTTAATCTCATCAGTTGGGTCTCATCAGATAATGTTTACTTCTGATCGTTGTCTTAATCATTGGAGTTAGGATGGAAAAGGGTTGTGGGACGACGAAGGAAGACAGGAAAAACTATTTGTGCGCCACTAGAGGATTCAGCTCCATTTTTCTCTTGTGAATCACCAGAAAATTTCACCGCTTCAAGCCAATGAATTCTTATAATGAACTATGGAAAATGTGCAACATGTGACAATGCAAAACAAGTAGACTTGTGGTTATTTTCCACGAGATTTGGAAAAAAATAATCTTAAAGCATGCAGCTTTTAACAGAGACCATAGATCTAGTGGAGGGTTGAACACAGCTACGGTGGGAAACGTGTGGAAGTCAGAGTTAATTAAACCAAGCTTCTTCTCTGTCTTTCCTCAGATGAACGGGACAGAGTTCAGAAGAAGACCTTCACAAAATGGGTCAACAAGCACCTGATGAAGGTAAGACGCCACACCCACAAAACCAATTCATGTATAGATGAGAAAAAACACCAACAAGCTCCTCTCGGCTGAAAAACCTAGGTACTGAGGGGGCCCTAGCAAAGACATACAGTAGACATGCTACTGAAATCAGTCATGGAGTGGATAGAAGGGGGCCCCAAGTCGGGGGCGGGGGAGGGGGTTGGGTCTTCATAGGCTTAAGGGGGTTTATGGTTGTCATTCTGCCAAAAGGTAGCCAACTCTGGCAGCCCTTTCTAATTTTTTCCAAGGGGGCCCAAACAATTGGTTGGTTTGCCTGTCCTGACGGTGCGTCCCTGATTCTGGAGCTGACTCCTGGTGCCTTCAAATAACTCTAAAAGTTGTTCTGTTTCAGTCAAATGGCTTAAATCACCAGCAAATGGTTTCCTTGTGTCATACCGCAGATAAACTGCAAATCAAAAGCCTCTTCTTTATCCCCCACTCCTTCCTTTGGAGAACCGTTAGACAAAAGACCGTCTGCGCTGAGGGTGAGTCACGAAACACCTGGCCTCGCTTTGGGAAAACGGTCGGCACCCACCGCGGGGCCGGCCCCGGTCAGGTTTCACATCTGGGATCCAGACGTTCAGAGCTTCAGAGCGGCGGTGTCAGGGCTCTGCTGGGGAACAGGAAGCTCCAAGAGTCCCTCAATGACTGAAGAGGTCTTCAGTGTTAAAAACATTAGTAGTCATGAAGCTAGGAAATAATACAAATGACCTAAAAGTACAGTTTAAGAAGTTGGGTTCAGAATGTAATGATCAAGACACATTCTCTAGAGCAAACCAATGATTGATCATTTATGATTTAGCAAGCAAACAGCGCCAAGTACGTATTCTCCTTGTGTGTAGCCAAATAATATGATCAACTGACTGATCAGTAGTAGATGTACCTATTTAATCAGTTTCTGCAGCTTATCTCGTCGTGAATTAATCTCATTTTCAGCCAGTTAACCTGTCAACGTGTCACTTTCACTGTCACTGTCAACAGCGATTCAAGGAGGACAATCTCACGTTAGCATAGATCAGTAATCTCTTGATTGATTCACTGCTTAATCAAAGGATTAGTGATTGACTGACGTTCATTTTCCGTCTAAAAAAACTCTTTACCTTGATCGTATCAGCCTCGTCTCCGTGGCACGGTCAAGCCGACGAGTCCTTGTTTTCACATGGGAACTGAAGTGTGCTAAAGCGTGAGGAACCATGGACCATGAGGGGGAAGGAGGGGGGAGGGGGGTTCTCATGGTCAGCTGTCTCACAAGTGCCATCTACTGTAACGTGACTGTGGAAAATGAAAACCAGACGTTTTTTGTTGATGCTTTTTATCTGATTTAATCCCCTTGCGTTCGTTTCTTTAGTTTTAAAGCATAAAAAAACAATCAAATTAAACTTGATAAAACTGTCTTTGTCTAATGTCTGTCAAATCAAACCAGCGTCTGTCCTCCACGAGTCTCTGAAGTCCTTATATCTTCTCACATCAAACCTCTTCTTTCTTCTTTCCATCCTTCATCCTGTCCTCCCATCCTTTCCCATCAGCACTGGAAGGCAGAGGTAGGTGCTGTCTGTGAGTGGATAGCATTCATTTCTGCCTGCATGCCTGTGTTAACACCTCCTTCTGAGCTCTTTTGCTGTCGACCTCTGACCTTTGTTCCCTCGTTTTTCTTCTTTTTAAAGTCTTTTCTAACTCCTGTAGGAGCCAACTTGCCCTTACATGTCGTGTAGCTGCAACACTTAAAAATACGAGCAGTAGTCGAGCATGCACAGTTTGTAGGTTTCAAGAGAGGCTCTCTTAAGATCAGTGGCGGGCCGTGCATTTTCCACCTAGGCCTTCAGTGCTCTCCAACTTTATTCAAAACACCTCTTAATAGCAACGATCAACGCCATACGCAATAAAACAGGACGTTGCATCGTAGACAGGAATCTCATATAGCGAGATGAATGCCATTAGAGCTCCAGTACGTCAAATCCAGCAGAAGCATCAATGACGACCCAGTAAAATGGCAAAAATATACATAAAAGATGTAAATATAATTCATTTTACGCACCAGAACTTGAGAAATAATTTAGAGTTCTCCTCATAGCGCACACACCCTTTTCCCCGGCTGGGTCAGGCTAGCTAGCTCCAGGATTGGGTGATCTTTCCTCACAATATCCAGCTTTTCCTTCAAAGTCCGTCATGAAAATGAAGAAGATCTGCAACCAAATCGATAGCCTATCCTTCTTCCTCCATCATGGGTTAAAAAAATAGCAATCAAAACGTTAATGGGGACGATTTGGTTGGCTTAGCTTGGCTCTAACGGAGCAGCTCTCTGACCGAAAAGGCCTAGGTATACAAACTTGAAATGTGATTGGTTAAAGGAACAGCGTCATTACGATGTGTTTCAAGCTTCAGCCGCCTGCAGTTTTAATTGTGAATGCCCAGGCAACACATGATGACTGAAATATGACTGGATAAAAGCTCTGCAGGAATCACCGCAGCCGAGAGACAGACAAGCCATAAAATGAAAAGCACATAATGGGAAAATATTAAAATGTAAATCAGTGATTTTGATCAAGTCTAGGCCAGCAGAGAAGGCTTTGCTGGCCCTGAAGGCCCGCCACTGCTTAAGATACAAATCAAAGGACGGTCTTCATTTGTAGTTCTGGATCTAACCACTAATTGATGATACGTTTGCAGAAAGGTGTGTGCAGCCAAACCAGCATTATTGTTCTTTTTTCAAGGTTTGCTATTAAAGCAATAACCCTCATTACGATTGGCCACATCCTGGTGATTAGTGCACGGTTTTTGTGCAACAAGAACGAACCAGTTCCTATTACCGCACGAAAACTTGGTTTATACCCCCACGAAGGACCCACACAGAGCCTCCACCGTTTTTCCGTATTTCTGCTGGCGTAATTCTGGCATACGCCTCAAAAAATGCAGATTGAAACTGAACGGCTCGTGCTGTAGCCAATAAATGTTGAACTGAAATTGCTGCAACGCAGAAGTGAGAGGAGACGTCTGGGAGGATGGTTTATAGGAGGAGGCCGCAGCGTATAGTTCCATTTCTGGCGACGATGTTGGCTTTAAAGGTTAATTATATACTGAGTTGAATTCTCAAGGAGGCACACCTGCAAATAAAAGTCCCCTTCTCTTCCTCACAGACACAGAAATATTACCTGTTGGACAAAGGAAATTAGGGATTATATGAAACAAATGGAGAATTTTGCTAAATTTGTGCTAAATGCAGACTAATTTTATGGTTTAAAGTTGAATATTATCATAAAAATAGTCAGTTTACCTTGTCTAAGCAACCCCTTTCTACACTTTCCACCTTAACACACAAACTTCAAACAAAACTTCAAATGTAAAGGGTCAAAATATGTTTTCTTTTGATGGCAAAGCTGCTTTTTGGAAGGCTAAGGAAGGTACAAATGTACAGATGGTGACCTTTGTACAATCAGAAGGAATTGGGATTAATTACAAGAGTAACATTTATAATCTTTGGCATATTTGTATAAGATCCTAATACATTTGAGAGCTGCTCCAGATCTTAGATGGTTGTAGACGCCAACGTCCACATCCACGGTCGTTTCTTCAAAAACCAATAATCTGGATTCCTTCTTTCCTGTTTCATAACCAAAATGAATGATTGAAGTTATAAAAAGAAGAGCAGACCAGATTGCTAGTGGAGAAGGCAGGTTATAACTTCAGTCCTTTGCTTTTTTGCGTACATTTCCTTTTAAGTTATTGTGAAGTTCCTTGCCGTCATTGTGGAGGACCTCAGCAACTCAAGCAGCGATTTAACCCTGATGCTAAGATCTCTGTCCTGGATCAGTGATATATGAATAATAAATGTCACCCCTTCTGTCCTCAGGCCCAGCGTCACATCACCGACCTGTACGAGGACCTGAGAGATGGACACAACCTCATCTCCCTGCTGGAGGTGCTCTCTGGAGAGACACTGGTGAGCTTCTTGTGGACCTTTGTCTTCGGACACGAGGACATCCGCTTCTGCTGTAACACCCTGTCCCGTCCAAACCTTTCTTGTCGTCCCTGCTCTTTTGTCCCGCTGACTTTATTTACTGTCATATGTGTGTTCTACTGTTCAGTCTACTCATTGTGAACTACTCATAGATGTTTATCCGATTTTTGGACATTTCAGTACATGCTGAGGCTATGCGCACTCTCTTGCTTTTACTTACCTCAGCACCGGTCTTTTGGGAACACACCTTCTGGTGCTGTAGCCTTAAAACACTAATTTCATCCTCTGCTTCCATCTTGTAACCTCTCTGCACTGACTTGTTTGACCCCTGGTTTTTTCCTTTCTCTACTTCCTGTTTGCTGACCTTTGCCCTGACCTTTCCCCCCTTTGCCTCTGCCCTCCTCTCTTGCGATGCTCTTGCTGTGGTAGCCGAGGGAACGTGACGTTGTGAGGAACGTGCGGTTGGTGAGTGGCGCCTGGACTGTGGCTGGCCGCCTCCGCGGGCGTGGCATGCGTCACCCCTCCCCCGCCCCCCCCTCCCAGGTGGCTGCTGGGCTGTGCATGATGACAGTCACACTCCCTGTATATTGTCCCTTTTTGTGTCAACGTCGTCCTTTTTCATCTTAATCAGTGAGCTCGCCGGGTCAGCAGTTAGTGAAATGAAGTAAAAGTAGTTCATTTAAGGTGTTAAATTTTCAGCAGTGACTTTTAAGAACACGTTTTAAGTTGCTGCTTTTTAGTTTAAGTAAAGTCGAGCAGCCACACCATTAAAATTTAACATTTAAATTTTATTAAGTAAAATTACAAAGCTTAAAACAACGGCAACTGGACACGTTTGAGTTTTCTTGAAGACGTTCAACCGCTCATCCAAGAGCGATCCTCTTTTCTAAATGACTGGTCGGGAGCAGTGTTGCCAGATATGCGATGATTATCACATTTATACGATAGTTTCGGGGCCCGTGCGATATAAAACGGCAAATATACGATAGTTTGCCATTTGCCTCCATGTTTATTCCTTAGTTTATAGCAGTTCCCTGCACATAGAATAGCTTTGATTTTAAATGCACTGTCCTAGTGTGTGAATTTTTGTAGTGCGTACGATAGTTTGGGTCAAAATACGATCATTTTAAAGCGGCGGTACCCATCCCATCTGGCAACACTGCTTGAGAGTTTTATTTGGGACATCTGCCCACCTGAACTCAAGTTATGAATGGAGATGAACCTTAACACCTTGAGTCTTTGGCTGGCAATTCACCACCAAATTTCTTCACTCATTTTCTGTATCTGCTTGTCCTCTGGAGGGTTGTCTGGGGGGCTGTCTGGGGGGCTGTCTTTGGGCGAGAGGCGGGGTACACCCTGGACAGGTCTCCAGTCTATCGCAGGGCAAACACGGCCAATTGAGAATCTCCAATTAACCTTAGGTTATTGCAGTTACCTGCACATATAATAGCCTTGATTTTAAATGCACTGTCCAAGGTGATTTTTTTGTGCGTACGATAGTTTGGGTCAAAATACGATCATTTTAAAGCGGCGGTACCCATCCCATCTGGCAACACTGGTTGAGAGTTTTATTTGGGACATCTGCCTAACTGAAACTCAGGTTATGAATACAGATGAACCTTAACACTTCAAGTCTTTGGCCGGCAATTCACCACCAATCGTGACAAAGAAGATACCACCCATGCAGTGCAATGCAATTGCGGACCCTAGTCATGTGAGATTCAGGTGGACTCTATACCCACCAACCTAAACTCCTCACCAGTCATTTAGACCTTAGATGAAACGTCTTCAAGAAAACCCAACAAGTCCAATTGCTTTTGTTTTAGCTTTGTTTTCCATCACAGTAGCTTCTAGTTCTTGTCTAGTTAAAGGATCATGCTGTACATCTGAGGAACCTTTAATGTCCCAGATTTCAGGATTGGATTTCAATAATTATCCTGAAAAGACAACAATGGATGAGTGAAAGTATCAGATTCTGTCTTTGCTTATTTTCTAGCTATTGGATAATGGTTTAAAGATGTAAAATCATGAGTATGGTCCTTTTCATATTTTTAAATTTAAGGTCAAATAGTTGCCAGTATTGTGTCCCCTTTATTTTAAAGCTTCATCTCTGCAACCTGATAAGTTGACTAATTCTCCAGTAAAGCTTAAGACTGGCTGAAAGCAGTGCATGTCACGTCCATCGCTCCAGAGGCAACCACATCCTGTGCAGGTGTAGATACTGGTAGGTGCTTATGGATCTGCTCGGTTGGACTGCGCTACAGCCAATAGTAGTAAAGCATCACTTCTCGGTCATCAGCTGACGCACGGCACGGTACGGGGAAAAAAAAAACAACGTGTCGGTAGGTAGGTCTTTGGAGTAAAGAAGAGAAGAGCGGTGAATGGCGGTCGGGAGAAGCACTGAGAATGTTTGTCACTCATTATCATGCTTTCACCTGCTGACATCTTGGCTGGATCTTCAGCGCATTTACAGGGTCACGTAGGGTCAGATCTGGTGAAGGTCTGGCCACGCCCTCTGATCACGACCACGCACAATTTGAACCACTTCAAATTTGCTCTTTTTTTATTTATATATTATTTTTTTGAATCACCATGACATGAAGACGTAGAGTAGACCTTTGTGTTACTGGACACTGAAACACCTGTTTCTCAGTCATGGGGCTTTGCTGTTTGCTGGTCATTGAAAACCTCTCGGTGTTCCCTCCTCCTCCTCCTCTTCCTCTTCCCTCTCCTCTTCATCTGTGTTGTCTTCTCGTCTCTTACAGCCGAGGGAGAAAGGCCGGATGCGCTTCCACAAGCTGCAGAACGTGCAGATCGCTCTGGACTTTCTCAAGCACAGACAGGTCAGTGAAGAAAAACAGGGAACAAAGAGTATTTTGAAGTTTGAGGCAAGTTGAAACAAAGGCAACCGGACTCGTACAGTAAACTGTACGAGTCTGGTTGCCCTTGTTTCAGCTTGTGTTTTTTGGATATACCATGACCTGGATGAGTGAGAATGTTGGTTTTTCTGCACTTCCATAAATAATTTATCTATTTTCTTGAGTGCAATATCTCAGACAAATCCTCGATTAAATTTCTTTGTTCATTTTCTGCAACCGTTTGACCTCTGGAGGGTCTGTCTTTGGGCGAGAGGTGGGTACACCCTGGACAGGTCTCCAGACTATCTCAGGCCTAACACAGAGAGACAGACAACCATTCACACTCACACCTACGGCCAATTTAGAATCACCAATGAACCTAACCAGCATGTCTTTGGACGGTGGGAGAAAGCTGGAGAACCTGGAGAGAACCCACGCAGACACAGGGAGAACATGCAAACTCCACACAGAAAGAAAAGGCAGATGGATTCAAACCTAGAACCTTCTTGCTGTGAGGCATCAGTGCTAACCACCACGCCACTGTGTCACCCCGAAATTTCTTCAACTTCTGCAAAATCTTCCACCTGCATTCAAGGATGATTTGATCAGAATTTGGTGATTAAAGGTCAGGTTTATATCCAAAAACTCATCTTCACTGTGGCGTCATAATTCTGCAAAAGCGCCTTTAAATTCCTTCAGACTGGAGACCTGTCCAGGGTGTACCCCGCCTCTCGCCCAATGACAGCTAGGATAGGCTCCAGTGGTTACAGAAAATGATTGATTGAATGAATGTCTGTTAGTTGTGCAAAATAATTAATCCACTCACACGTCTTCAGGTCAAACTGGTCAACATCAGGAATGACGACATTGCAGATGGGAACCCCAAGCTGACCCTGGGTCTGATATGGACCATCATCCTTCACTTCCAGGTAACGTGGGACATGTATTACTTATTCCAGAGGTTTTCTTTATTTAAAATGCATCTACTTGCGTTTTGCATGCGTAAAAACTGAAGTGGCCGACGTGCGCTTGGAGCATCTGAATCACGTTTCCTTAGCTACGTGTGGTGTTTAGGCATCTAGGCGACACATTTGGTTTGGTCGGCTTCCCGCTGCAGGACGCTCTTTCATACAGTTTCCTTGATTACACTGTAATTAGCTCGCTTCGGAAAAAAAAAAGAAATATTTAGAGCACCGCTCTCTGTTTAGGAGTCAGTTTAGCCTGATGTTGACACAGCAGCAACAGCACAGCAACGGTCCAGCAGTCGATCATTTCCAAATGGGGCTATACTCAACGTTTGGCAGCAGTTTGGCTCCGATACACAAGCTTCTTCGAGTCCTTGAGCAAAGACTAAACACTAAAGACGGATGTTCACATCTGTAAATTCTTAAAGCCTTTTTTTTTGCTCCTTTTTTGTGGTCTTGTACAATGGAGGGGCTTCACTCAAACAGGGGCTCCTCATTTAGTTACATAAACAGTATATAAGTGCTGGTCCCACCTACAGCAGCCTGGCAGGGGTAGGGTTGCAGGAAAGTATTCGTCAGTGGGCAGATGTGTTCCCAAAGGGCTGGAGACATGTTTGGCTACTTTCTGATGCTATAATGAGTACGATGGTTATGTTGGGACGTCTGCGTGGGCTCCTTTTCCTCGTCCCTCAGTGTGACTCAGTGATTCCCATGTGAAAGCTGGCAGGAGACGAGGGCGTTGCAGCTCGGGGACTCCAAAAACTTGCAGCAGAGGAAAGAGAAAAGATCCGCCGCTGTCGTAAAAAGTTGAATATTCTCTTTGTTGCTCAAGTAATAAAACAGAAAATATAGACGCACTTAGTCATCTGATAGCTATTACTTCGTGAAAACAAATGCATAATCTCTTCACGGTGGTCATTGCGAACAATGGTGAATTTCCTCCGAGCTCCCGGAGCTGCAGTTAACTAAGGCGCAGGTGACTTTGTAGAAATAAAATAATGGTCAAACTTCGTGCCAGAGGTGCAGCAACTCTTTTTGAAAAAAAGCGGCTGCGAGGGCGGAGGTCCTGTTTCCACTCGGCTTCTGAGTCACTCCGAGCCCACATCCACAGCACCGGGGTTTCCCTTATGATGGAAAAATAGCAGAAGGAAGAAAATGTCCACATTTTTTTTTCCCTCCTCCGCCCTTTCCTGTCAAAAAAAAGTGAAATTAGTAGTCCTGCCGTGACTCATCAGCACACCCCTAAACACTGGAAATAGTACACAGTGGCAATGAAGCATGTTCCAGTGAGAGACTGAGAATTAGTCACTGAGTGCATGAGCAGCGGCTAAAACACTTTAGATTTACTTCACTTTTGGTGATGCACTGACACCAAATGCTAACTTTTTTGAAGTTTTTATAACATGTGCATGGTTTAATAGAGGCCTCCACCCACCTCTAGCAAAGCAAAACAAAAGCCAAGGACTTCTGATTATAGATGCATCACAGGCTACCGGGTGACGGATTTATGCAAACAGTCGCGCTGAGTCTGCAAACTGCAAAATCTAACCAGTAAAATACTTGTCTGGTGCCTCTGTGTCAGCACAGTGCTGAAAAATAACCTCAAGTGTAATATGCACTGATTGAATATCGATTGAAGTAGTAAAGGGTTGCTGTTTTTATTTTGTCCTTGTGACTCATAGCGCCGTCTCACAGCTCGTAAAAACTTCTCCTGAGGAGTTCTTTTTCTTATTAAACAGCTACCACAGTATTTATCCAATGTTGTGTTTTTTTTTATCTTAATGTGTGCTCGCGTAATCAAAAAGCATTTGTGTTTGTCTCCAAAGCAGTGAGCTTAATGGGGGCTTACATGTTTTCCAAGTACAAGTGTTGTTTGTGGTTTAAAAAGTCGTCATGGAGTCTGGAAAAAATCAGCAGGAAAAGTTGAACGTTTTTCCTCTAACCCTCTCTAAATATAACACATATTCTTTTTTGTTTGGCACTATTTTTTCCAGCTAGCTAGTGTCTCCTCTTTAGCCTTTTTCTTTTTAAATGTTTATGCCGTATAGCATTCAGTAGCTAGCAAAGATCAAGAGCATCGAAAACAAACGTGCAACGCTACCAAAAACTAGTTTAAAGAACTACTGCGCAGAGTTTCTTTGAAGCAACTGAATAAAAGTAAACTGAAACGGAGGCAAAGGTTTGAGTTTTCCTGCAGAAGCTCTATGAAGCTTTTCTTTCCTTTGCACCGGTTCGGCCTGCATCTCATGTCGCTAACCAGCTGCATCTCTCTCTCCTCCCGCAGATCTCAGACATCCAGGTGAACGGTCAGTCGGACGACATGACGGCCAAGGAGAAGCTGCTGCTGTGGTCTCAGAGGATGGTGGAGGGATACCAGGGCCTGCGCTGCGACAACTTCACCACCAGCTGGAGGGACGGCAAGCTCTTCAACGCCATCATACACAAGCACAGGTGAGGCGCAAATGTGGTTTCACGATAGGGATTTAAAAACGGCGACGCTTGTTGCACGAAAAGCGTTTTTTAAACCATGCAGACACAAAAAAAACTTGCCCGGGCCTGAGCACCGTAGGACATGAATTTTACACACATTTAAAAGGTCTTCTCTCTCTGTGACCTTCTGCATATTTTCATGTTGCTGTGTCTTTTATTATTTATTGCAGTAGGTTGCACAGACAAGAATGCCAGTTATATGCTTTTCTTTTCTGCAGCTCCTCGTTTGACTTGTCAGGACAAAACGTGAAAACGTTACTGTAAATCAAACGTCGGGACGGCTGTCAGTCGTGAACTCCCTGTTGCATTCGTACGCTCACGCTCCGACGGTTTCTGATCAAATCTCTTTGGACAATTATTAATATCTCATCAATAAGTGGCTCAATATAAGGCATTATAATTTGGACATGTGCTAATTTTGACACTTCAAACACCTGAACGAGTAACATGAAGGCATACGTGGGTCTTGACCTTGACGGTGTCTGCATACCATTCTAGGGAGGTCCTGCTGTCGTGCGTGCGACTCTACTTTACTACTTAAACTATTTAGCAAGTAGTGTTTGCTTAATGCTTAACAGCCTATTTAGAGCAAATTGCATCAAATGCCTCGTTGCAGACTTGCAGACTTTAGTTCATGCTGCATGCACCGGTTTGCAGAGCAACTTCTGGAAAAACCTTTTAAGTGCCTCCTGCAGCGTATGTATCTGTTTGCTCACCATCTTCCATACGGTCAGCATTGTCAAAATAAGGCTAAAAATTACAGATACAAACATTTTCTATCAAATGCATAAGATTTTTTATTGCTGCACGAGTCATTTCTGCAGGAAAAACTGTTTATCTGCTGCAAAAAGTTACGGTAAGAATCCATAAGCAGCTGCTGTCCTCTCTACGAAGGAGTGTAATAATTAACAGCCACACATTAAGCCCTCAGGAGGCAACTTTAATGCCCGTAAACATGTATTTTGGGTGGAGTACCACTTTGGCTCTGCAGGATCACACACCGAGCACCGCAATGTTAACAAGCAGAACTTGAGTCTGCGTCCCTTTCTGTAGAAGGGAAGAGCGTTTTCTTCTTTCTTTAACGATATGGGTGTATCACAATAATTGGGAGGAAAAAAAGGTCGCCCTGGAGGCACGCTCTCTGGAGGCTTGGCAGGTTGTGGCAAAACACAGCAACCCTGAACGCTCTGCGGTAGATTCTTTCTCGGTGGAGGAAGAGAAGGATGTGCAGAGGAGTGCGGCGAGGAGGAGAAAGGCGACCACAAGGAGACGAGTTTCTGGAGTCACGAGTGGATCTGAGCGACAGCTAAGCTTTTTAAAGTTTTCACAGCTTTTGAAACTCCTTCAACTCGGCCACGATGTACAGCCTGAAGAAAAAGTTCAGCTCAAAGAGGCGCCTGAACAGTTCCTCCAGCAGCACGGCGGGCTCCTTCAGCGACTTGGAGGACCGGGTGATCATGATGTGCGAGGACATCCCCAGAGAGAGCTCCTTCGACTCGGGCCAGAGCTCCCACAGCCTCTGGGGCCGCTCCAGCCGGGGCTCCCAGGGCGAGGAGCACGAATCGGGGTCGGAGCCTCGCTTCATCCACCTGAGCAGAGACAGGCTGTCCTACAGACAAGCCTGCTACGTGGAGGACGAACCACGGAGGCAGTACTACACGCAGAGAGTTGTGCAAGTGTATGAATCGCTCTTATTTGGTGTCCATAGATTTCTCTTTGGTATTTGTGGGCATCAGATGTATTTTTATCCCCTAAGTGTTATGCGATGCTCTCCGCTCTGCTTGTTCCTGCATGTCACGAGATCACAGTTACCTTCCTGGCAGAGGAAATGTGTCTGTCTCTCTTGTGCCCAAACCGATGCAGGGAATTTTATTTTCTCAGATTCTGCGTCTTGTCCTTTCTTGCCCTTTATGTAAGGACCTACTACTCCTGACGTTGCCTCCAGGAACACGAAACATGAAATATGTAGCATGCATTTTTCTTTTTCTTTTTTTAACCCGCCTGCAGACTTTGGAGCTGCAGTGATGACTCGACTGACAGGAAATCATTTGAATGCATTTTTACTGGTTTCAACTTTCAGACATGAAGACTTTTCAGCTTTTCGTTGTCACATATGACACTGAAGTGAATATTTATTGGTTTTTAACTATTGTTCAGACAAAATAAGTCACCTGAAGACTTGCCTCTGGGCTTTGAGAACATTTAACAAGGATTTTTAACTATTTTCGTGACGTTTTATTGAAACTGTAACTGTCGGATTACGCTCTACCTGTTCCTCTTGGGTTAATTAAGTGTAACACTGACATTTCCTCACCTGCTTCCACTCACTCTTCCCTCTGGCTGATTGCTGTCCCCGCAGGCCCACCCTGATTGACATGAGTCAAGTGTACCGGCAGTCCAACCAGGAGAATCTGGAGCAGGCCTTCAGCGTGGCCGAGAGAGACCTGGGCGTCACCAGGCTCCTGGACCCCGAAGGTGAGAAGAGTCGGACTTAATTATTTAACTTTGGGGGAACATTTGTCTCCAAGTCACTGTTCTAACAAACCCAAACCCTGAGTTAGATCGATTTTTGAAGCAGAGAAAGTGTCTTTTTCTTCAATTTTTACCTCCTAAGATGCAATGAGAGCGCAAATCTATATGTAAGAGGAGAAAGACTCATTATTTAAGTTTCCAGTTATCCTCCTTACCTAATATTCTTATTTTTCCTTCTCTCTGTCTCTACAGATGTGGACGTGGCCCATCCAGATGAGAAATCCATCATCACATATGTCTCCTCTCTTTATGACGCCATGCCCAGAGTACCGGACGTTCAGGATGGAGTCAGAGCCAATGTGAGTCTCTAGAATAATCTAGATAGGTGTAAAGGTCTGTTAGGAGAAGCTTCAAACTGCTAAGTTGTCCTAATTTTACACTGTTGAGATCAAGAGTGCAGCTTCTTTTCATACAGCACGCGTAGAAATGTTGATTCCTCCTTTAGCTGCAGCTTCAGACTTTGTAAAACTGTCCGTCTGCGTCTGTGCTTCAGGAGCTGGAGCTGCGTTGGCAGGAGTATTACGAGCTGGTCACCATGCTGCTGCAGTGGATCAGACACCACATCCTCGTCTTCGAGGAGAGGAAGTTCCCCAGCAGCTACGAGGAGATCGAGGTGAGTGGCTCCCGGCCCGAGAGAGTGATGAAGAAGACAATGAGTGACTTGTTGTTCAGCGGCTGACAAAGCAACTCTCCAGAGGGCATCATTGGCATCTCTCTGGAGGACATTTACCAGTTTCTATCCAGCAGCCGTCATTGCACTGGAGTCTGGGGGTGTGGGCAAGGGTGAGGCAGGGAGTGTAGGGGGTTGTGGATGTGGAATCTAAGTATGGGAAAGGTGGGTGGGGTGTAATTTATTTTACTGTTATTGTTTGTCGTGTCTTCTAAGGAGAGCCGTCGGAACTTCCTTGTACGTCGATGTGATTCTGATTCTGATTCTCGTCGATCCCTTTTCTTTCCTGCAGGTTCTGTGGCGCCAGTTCCTGAAGTTCAAAGAAACGGAGCTGCCTGCGAAAGAGGCCGACAAGAACCGCTCCAAACACATCTTCAGATCCTTTGAGGTGAGATTTTGAAGGCAGAGGGTTTGAATTTACAAAGAAAAAAAAAAGAAACAAGTTAGAGAAAGTGATTAATTTGAGTTGAACCAATTTGCTCTGGTCCTGCAGGGCGCGGTGCAGGCTGGTCAGGTGAAAGTGCCGCCGGGTTACCACCCCTTTGACGTGGAGAAGGAGTGGGGCCGCCTGCACGTCGCCATCCTGGAGAGAGAGCGCCTCCTCAGGATTGAATTTGAGAGGTACCACCACAGCCATAGCTGGGCTACGAGCCGAACCTCTTCACATCTCATCACATGCCCTCTCTTTCTCTCTCTCTCTCTCTCTCTCTCTCTCTCTCTCTCTCTCTCTCTCTCTCTCTCTCTCTCTCTCTGTGTGTTGCCAAAGCAAATATTTAAAAAAAATAAATCCCAAGGCATTAAGGAACCAATACTGTTCACCCAGTGACGACGGTGGCGATGACTCATTTCCTAATGATCAACTCCGCTTTGGTAATACGATGAAACTGAGTTGGCTTTGTCGCGGCGGGGAAGTAAATAATTATATTAGGGGCAACCGCATGACAGGCGCGCCGTCGCCATGGCAACGGCCTCGAAATAATATGATCATTTGATAGTTATTTTTTTTTTAGGCTAGGCAGGGCGTAGCTTTTAAACATCTCGGGACTTTAGAAACATCTTCTTCTTCTCCTTTGGACACGCTGAGCTTTAAAGGAGCAGCATCATGGCTTTCATGCATCAGGGATACGAGTTAAAGTTTTTGTTCCGCCGGAGGACGGAGTGAGTGCTTGCGTTGTTTTTTTTTTTTGTTTTTTTTTAATTAGATACAAACTTTGTCTTAATTGTGCACTTGAGCAAAAAGCAACCCTGCTGGGTAGAGACTAGAAGGAAACATGCGCTGTTTGAAGTCCTCTTTTTAACCTTTGACCTTTCCCCTCCCCTCCAGGCTGGAGCGGCTGCAGAGGGTCGTCGGCAAGGTCCAGACGGAGTCGGGGGTGTGCGAGGAGCAGCTCAACCAGGTGGAGTCTCTGCTGCAGACGGTAAGACACAAACCTTTGCTTCAAATGAGAAAAAAAAATAAAATTGCACGTTCATAATTACGGTACATCTTTTCTTTTTAATAAATCCCTCTGTGTTGCAGGACGTGAGGATGCTGAGCGCGGGGAAGCCTGCTCAGCACGCAGCAGAGATGGAGGCAGACCTGGAAAAAGCAGAAGGCATGATCCGTCTGCTCTTCAACGACGTTCAGCTGCTCAAAGATGGGCGCCACCTCCAGGCTGAACAGATGTATCGCAGGTGCAGCAGAAAAACATTTGAATTATTTGATCTGGAAAACTTTAGCAAAACAAAAAAAAAACAATCCTTTTACAGTAATTTAAAAGCAGTTAATTATGTGTCTCTAGAGTGTATCGTCTCCACGAGAGGCTCGTGAACCTCCGCAGCGAGTACAACCTGCGCCTCAAGTCGGGCGTGACCACCACGCAGATCCCCATGTCTGAGATCCACACCGTCCAGGTCCTGCAGCAGGCCCCCATGAGGGTACGGCCCGAGCTGGATGAAGTCACCCTGCGCTACATCCAAGACCTGCTGGGCTGGGTGGAGGAGAACCAGCGGCGGGTGGACAACGGCGAGTGGGGCTCCGACTTGCCCGCCGTCGAGTCCCAGCTGGGCAGCCACCGAGGCCTGCACCAGTCCGTGGAGGAGTTCCGCTCCAAGATAGAGAGGGCGAAGGCGGACGAGGTTTGTTGACGGAGAGCGTGAGGAGAAAGCATTGCAGTCGGAGTGGAAAGAGATTTTATCTGAGCGGGAACGCTTGGTTGTTGGCAGTAGCGTGTTAGTCTGGTGCCAGATCTCTAAATCAGTGCTTACATCTCAGATTTGTTCAGCAATCTGTACGTACAAGTGGGATTTAAATTAGATTTTAAGCTAAAAGCAAAGCTGATTTGTTTCTGTTTACCTTTGTTGTAATGACTGACCTGTTTCTAATGTGTCTTATTGCCTCCCGTCTGCTCCAGAATCAAGTTTCACCGGCTAGTAAAGCAGCGTACCGTGACTATCTGGGGAAACTGGAGCTGCAGTACGGAAAGCTTCTGGTGAGTCACAAAAAAACAAGAGGCTCAGGCAAAACATGGCCGCCGTGACATGCGACTGTTTGTCGTTGCCGACCCCTTCTTGTCTCGAACCGATCCCTCCGAGGTGTTTCATGACCGTCTGACCTGTGCCTCCTGCAGAACTCCTCCAAGGGTCGCCTGCGCTGCCTGGACCAGCTTCACGCCTTCGTCACCGCGGCGACCAAAGAGCTGATGTGGCTGAACGAGAAGGAGGAGGAGGAGGTCAACTACGACTGGAGTGAACGAAACACCAACATGGCCGCCAAGAAGGAGAACTACTCGGTAGAGTTAACGGGGTCGTGTGATTGGTCTGAGAGCTCAGTAGTGAGGGTGATGATGATGATGATGATGGTCTGACCGGTGCGTGCCGTTGTTTCCGTGGTGCAGGGTTTGATGAGGGAGCTGGAGCTCAGAGAGAAGAAAATGAACGGCGTCCAGACCACAGGAGACAAACTGCTGAGGGACGGTCATCCTGCCAGGAAAACTATCGAGGTGAGACCGCTGCAGTCTGCTTTACATACGGTTTCTCAATGATCACTTTGAAGAAACTTTATTTAAACATCCCTGTATCCTCTGTTTGCAGGCCTTCACTGCAGCCCTGCAGACTCAGTGGAGCTGGATCCTCCAGCTGTGCTGCTGCATCGAAACCCACCTCAAAGAAAACACTGCCTACTTCCAGGTATGCTCACTAACCCAAGTTAAATTTATCAAATTATGTGTAAGACAACATATTGAAACCTAATTTGTCATCCCTCTTCCTCGTCTAGTTCTTCTCTGACGTGAAGGAGGCCGAGGAGAGGATTAAAAAGATGCAGGACACAATGAAGAGGAAGTACACGTGCGACCGCTCCATCACCGTCACGCGGCTGGAGGATCTGCTGCAGGACGCAGCTGTGAGTTTAATCACCGCCGGGTTGTTTGTTTCAACTTTTTTTGTCTTTTGATATCAAGCTGCGCCGTGGTGGGAAAATGTCCTAGAACTCCTCTTTAAATGAAATAGCTCTGAGTAGAAAACGAAGCTGACGTCTTTGTTCTCTGCAGGACGAGAAGGAGCAACTGGCCGAGTTCAAAACTCACCTGGAGGGCCTGAAGCGGAGAGCCAAGACCGTCGTCCAGCTGAAACCACGAAACCCCGCTACGCCGATAAAGGGAAAACAGCCCATCCAGGCCGTCTGCGACTTCAAGCAGATGGAGGTAGGAGGCAGGATACTGTTGAGCTGTTAAGCTGGAGCGTGTCGAGACTTTCTGTCAGAGGTGAACATCTTTCCCCGTCTTCCCGCAGATCACAGTCCACAGAGGAGACGAGTGCGCTCTGCTCAACAACTCGCAGCCGCACAAGTGGAGGGTGCTGAACAACCAAGGCAGCGAGGCGTCCGTACCGTCTATCTGCTTCCTGGTTCCGCCCACCAACAAGGACGCCGTCAACAGCGTCGCCGGGTGAGACTCAGACGAGTCAAATGGTTTAACACGTCCTCACAGATCCTCACAGATCCTCGCTAAACCTCGTCCTTCCTTCCTCTCAGACTGGACGGAAACCTGCAGCGGCTGCAGACCATGTGGCAGACGCTGTTTGTGGACATGAAGAGCCTGTTGTCATGGCAGTACCTGATGAGAGACATCCACATCATCAAGACCTGGAACGTCACCATGGTAACAACACAAAACCAGGCATCAATTTCACCACATGTTTTTTATGCATTTTTTGCACAAACTTGAACTGAATAATTAATAATAATTAATATTATATATGGTTTACTGTCTTTACTTTTAAATTAGCATGCAGTGCGTTTATTAAATTAGCATTGAGACACTTATTTAATCGTTTTCAACATCCGTCTTCCTGCCCCTCTGCAGTTTAAGACCCTGAGGGTGGAGGAGTACCGCCTGGCGCTGAGGAACCTGGAGCTCCACTACCAGGACTTCCTGAAAGACAGCCAGGACTCCCAGATGTTTGGGGTCGAGGACCGCATGCAGGTGGAGTCCAACTACAACAAAGCCAACCAGCACTACAACACCATGGTCAGCTCTGCAGAGCAAGGTGCGTGTCATACCTCTATCACCAAAGCACGACCTGAATCATACCTGGTTTGGTTTTTTATCATTACACACTTGAGTTCGTTCATGATCACGTGTGTGACTGTTGGATTCACGTTGCAGGCTACGTGCCGCCCACGGCAGGTAAGGAGATTCAGTTAAAGTGGCAGTCGGAGCTTTTGATTGGCCGATCAGGACTGTGTGTGTGTGTGTGTGCTGAGGGCTGTTGTGCTGCCATGTTTCATCTCATGCGTTTAACTCCATCAGCTTGATCATCCTCACAGATTTTAAGATTCCTCCTAACCTCGCTTCACGCGTTCTCGTCTCTGTGCATGGGTTTCCTGGCAGCTGAATTAGCCAGAATTAATCAGTGAATGGACAAATGAGTGAACTGATGAATTAACACCTGTGATGGATTTACAACATGGAGCCAACGAAGCATGAAACAATTAATATAATGTGTGCAGAGTGACGCATAATGAAAATCATTGACAGTAACTGTATGTCATCTTCAGTGGTTTAATACATGATTTTTCTAATTTAGGATTTAAATTTATGTCAGTTTACACTTGATTGTGTAAAATAATGACTAAAAATCACAGAACTACTATTATACCTTTTAGAATTAAATCATATTTCTGTGCAGCTTCTTGATATAACAAGATATGACCAGAAGACCAGAACTACCAAAATAAAAAATAAAAAAATCACTCGATAAATAAATGAATACACCTTTAAGTCCACAAAATATAATATATATATAATGCAAATTACAAAATGCAAACACACATATATAAATCTCTTTTAATTTGAATCTACATTTTATTTAACATTGTTCGATTTTCGAATGTGGCAGAAATTTAAAAAGAAAAGTAAAAACATGGAAGTAAATTAGTTTTGGGAGATGCAAAGAGCTAATTAATATGCTAATAAACAAATAAAAACTTTTAAATCAAACAATAAGTAAATAAAATGGGAATTTAATGAGGGGGCTAATTCAAAGTAAATTCAAGTAAATAAATGACAGAACTATCTCTATATGTCACACAGTTTGTTTTTACATATTATCTTTAATGCCATATTACTAAATAAATTAATACATTTTTGGTTTTGGCAGTTTTGGTCTTTCAAAATCCAACTTGAACTAAAACCCAACTCATTTGTTAGAGATTCATTTCTTCTCGAAACCAACGTCAACATGTTTTGTCCCGACCAGGAGAGCAAGACGAGTCGGTGTGTAAGACTTACCTGACCAAGATCAAGGACCTCCGCCTGAGGCTGGAGGGTTGCGAGAACCGAACGGTGACGCGCCTCCGCCAGGCCGTGGACAAAGAGCCGCTGAAAGCCTGCGCCCTGAAGACTGCAGAGCAAATGGTAGCGTTGATTTAAAAAAGCGTAAACGACCGGTGCAGACGGTTAGCCATAAGAGCTGATCTAACGTGCAGACTCTATACTTGTTTGTAACAGAAAGTCCAGTCAGAGTTGGAGGGCTTGAAGAAAGACTTGAACTCCATCACTGAGAAGGCCGAGGAAGTTCTGGCATCTCCTCAGCAGTCCAGCACCGCCCCGATGCTGCGTTCCGAACTGGACATCACTCTGAAGAAGATGGACCACGTCTACGGCCTCTCGTCCGTCTACCTGGACAAGTGAGGCTTTTCTTTTTTAAAAACGTTGCAGATTCATTTTAATTTCGGACTTCTTCTAAAAGCATAAACCTTCTTGTTTTCAGACTGAAGACCATCGACGTGGTGATCAGAAACACTAAAGATGCAGAGGACACGTTGAAGAGCTACGAGACTCGTCTGCGTGACGTCAGTAAAGTTCCAGCTGAGGAGAAGGAGGTGGAAGATCAGCGCAGTCAGCTGAAGGTATCTCATCAGTTTACTCATTAAGAATGAGCCACTAATCTCTGTCCTGCATTGTTTTTACATTAACGATGACTATTTTTTTGTCTCACAGTCAATGCGCGCTGAAGCAGAGGCCGACCAGGTTGTATTCGAGCGCCTGCAGGACGAGCTCAGGAGGGCCACGTCCATCAACGACAAGATGACGAGGATCCACAGCGAGCGCGACGCCGAGCTGGAGCACTACCGCCTCCTGGTGAACGGCCTCCTGGAGCGCTGGCAGGCCGTGTTCGCACAGATCGACCTGAGGCTTCGGGAGCTCGACCTCCTCGGGCGCCACATGAGCTCCTACCGTGGAGACTACGAGTGGCTCATCCGCTGGCTCGGAGAGGCGAGACAGAGGCAGGAGAAGATTCAAGCCGTGCCGGTCGGCGACAGCAAGGCTCTGCAGGAGCAGCTGGCACAGGAGAAGGTAAACTACCTTACTTTAATAACTCACTGCCTGTTGTAGAGAAGACGGTGTTAAAAGTGACATATTTAATCTCCATTACAGAAACTCCTGGAGGAGATTGAGAAAAACAAGGACAAGATCGACACTTGCCAGAAAAATGCGAAAGCTTACATCGATTCAGTCAAGGTGTGCACTGATGTTGTCAACTTTTACGTCAAAAGAACGCTTGCTTTCTGCCTGCGCTTATTTACTTATTTCTCCTTCTTTTGTAGGATTACGAGTTTCAGATTTTGACGTACAAAGCCCTCCAGGACCCCATCGCATCTCCTCTGAAAAAACCCAAAATGGAGTGCGCGTCTGATAATATCATTCAAGAGGTTGGTTTTGCAAACTTCATCATGCCATTATACTCACAGGCCTTGGTTAGAACAAGACAAACATTCAAATACATTTATATTTCCACAAGAAAACATGATCATCTAGAATAAATAAACTGAAAAGCAACTGATCAGCATGATTTAGGAGAGACCAGCTCTGTACAAAGCTCTGCATTCAAGTGCAACTTTTTGTTGACTGTATAAAGTTAAACTGGAACTGCTCACCAAAAGTGAAGCCAAAGCAAGTTGAACTACCCCTGGTGACTGGCTGCAGTATAGGTCATAAGCTACGCCCCCTCCATGTTAAATTAAAACAAATTAAAACACTAAAATACACGTCAAATAATTTTTTTTTTCAAGGATGGTTTCTGTCATTTTAGGTAGTTAATACTGATGCATGTTCAAGTTTTAGTTAGTTATGTTGACACTACAGAAGCTGGGGGTGTGGCCACTACCAGTTGCCATGACAACCGCTCCTTAAAGCGAACCTGTGACACAGCGAGAGTTGTAAAAAAAAAAAATAAAGATATTGAAAACAAGTAGCTACAGTGTCATCGATATCGCGACCGTATTGCGCAGACTCAGGCCCCAAAGTCGCAAGATGGCACCGCATGTATCCTTGGGAAAATGGCGTCAGTTTGGTCAATGTAAGGAAGTGGAGCAACATTGTCCATATTTATATACAGTCTATGCTCCAGACAAAGGAAACATGAGGCGTCATCACAGTGGGCTTTTGTTGCAGATAGTTCTTTGATGTCAGTTTGTGCCTTTACATGTGCAGATTGTTCCCATAAGCATTAGTAAAGTAGCTTTAACATGAATCAGCAGCAGGTGTTTAGCTTAGCTTAGCATAAAGACACAACGTTGGACAAAAGAGCCACCCTCGCTCTGTCAATATTAACAGCTTTGTGTCACTGCTTTTCTTCCAGTATGTTACTCTGAGAACCCGCTACAGCGAGCTGATGACTCTCACCAGCCAGTACATTAAATTCATCACGGACACACAGCGCCGCCTGGAGGCCGATGAGGTAACTGCACACACGGCAGCAGCAGCCGCAGTGGAAAGCTTTAGTTAAGACACCACCCTACTAACTTCACCTGTTGACTGGTGAATGTATGGGAAATCATTTGTCATCGGTTGCTACCAAAATGTTGGCACTCCAAATTTACAACTGAGGAATGTGATATTAGTAGAGAGAAGAGTGGTGAAGCAAACTGTTTCATAATAGTGTTGCAGCACATCACATCCCCACTACAGTATGCTGTATGTCTCTCATTGCCCTACTCTGTGTATTTAGTCAAATCATGTCACATAGTCTGTAAACATGACTCTGATTTGGCCCCTTAACTCAGCCACACTCTCAAACTGCTTGTCCAACTATTTTAATTTGATATTTGCTTCTTTATTTATTTCCTCTTGAAATCACTTGTGGTTTGAAGGCTTCAGTTTTGGCTTCCCGGACACATTATTTTTTCTACCTCTACCTTTTTTACGTTTCCCCTCTTCTTCTTCTTTTCTAACTTTCTGTTGTGTTTGATCCTTTTGACCTGCTCGCCAGTGCTTTGTCATGACGAATATTAGTCACGCGCTTAAGAGGTGAATTAACCCCAAAGCACCAGGTATTTGAAAACGACCACCCTCTCGATTCACGTCATCCCTTCGTCACATCAGATCTTTGTGTGTTGTGACTGGAAGGTTCACAAGTCTTTAGAAATCTCTCATAATTGAAGTGGCTTACTCTGAGATGGATGGCTTTGTCAACGTAAATATTAACTTTTAATTAAATTTGTAAGATAAGTCAGTTATTTATTTTGTCTTCTGCTTTTATTTAAACTGTTTTGTGATTTTTTTATAGTAGTTTTAGGGATAGTGTGGGATGCAAATTATGATTATTACCGTTACTGATTCATATAAGGCTCAAAAAATTGCTTTAAAGATGCCCATCAGAACTTTGCAGAGCCAAAAGTAATGGCTTTTTTTTTTTTTTTACATCCCTAATAAAGAAACTGATTTAAAAAATTAAAAATATTTGTTAGATTTTCAACATTTTGATTGAAAAATTACTGAAATTGTACTTAATTATCAAAAATAATTGCAGATTATGATTAATCTGCTGTCAGTTATCTTTACCAAATAAAATCTGAGGTTTAGGACTTTTGTGTCCTCAATTTGAGCTCAGTTAGAAATCAATATGACAGGTTTCTAAAATGCTGAACCTTCCTTTCACTGTAGGTGTCCGTCACCTGCAGACGACGCCAGACATTAAATCATTCTTACTAAACAGCAGAACTCATCTCGTGATGTCTCTCTTGTCAGAATTAGCCTCATCAAATCTTGGATTTGTGTCTCGTCAAGCACACTTCAATCCAAGGTTACTCCGTGTTGTACGTCACATGAAATCATGCCGCGTTTGCTGCATCACTGAGATATTCTGATTACCTGCAATTACCTGCAACGCAATTCAGAAAAATGATTTCATTTAAATTCTTCTTGACTCTATATTTACGTTCATCTTTGCATCTGTGCTTAACGCATGCTGCTAATTATTTGTTCACTTCCTATTTCTTCTCAGTTACTTTCTACTTCTATTGAAAGAGACATAGCTCTAACCATAAATGGTGACGAAATTATGCAACAATTTCCCCCATTTTAATTATATTATCTATATATTTGAGTAATATATTAACATTTTACGTTTATAAAACATGACCAGACCTTATTGTGCAGATTATATGCATGAAAGCAAAGTATAGTGTTGTCCTGTGTTGTGAAGTAAAGTGTCATTCTGTGTGCCATACATTCAATGGACATGACAAGCATTTCCCAATACAGTATTTTCCCTGTAGTTAAACGCACTGTTGTAGATTATAAGCTGTAGCTGTCAGTTCTTCTCATGTATTTACATTTGTATGTACCTACATGTATTTTTAGTTTCATAATCTAGCACCTCTAACATTTTCTTTAATTCCCTTTACTCCCCCTTTACTAATGCAGAAAGCTTCTGAAAAGCTAAAAGAAGAGGAGAGGAAAAGGTTGGCCGAGATACAGGCTGAATTAGATAAGCAGAGACAGTTGGCTGAAGCTCACGCAAAGTCTGTGGCCAAAGCAGAGCAAGAGGCCGAGGTGCTGAAGCTGAAGATGAAAGAAGACGCCAACAAGAGGCAGGATGTTGCAGTGGACGCTGAGAAGCAGAAGCAAAACATACAGCAGGAGCTGCATCATCTGAAGAGTCTGTCAGAGCAGGAGATCAAGTCCAAGAACCAGCAGCTGGAGGAGGCGCTACTCAGCCGTACCAAGATCGAGGAGGAAATCCACATAATTAGAGTCCAGTTGGAGACAACAATAAAACAGAAAAGCACCGCTGAGGCTGAGTTGCAGAAGCTCAGGGACAGGGCTGCCGAGGCCGAGAAGCTCAAGAAAGATGCTCAGGAGGAGGCAGAGAGGCTTCGCAAGCAGGTGACGGAGGAGACTCAGAAAAAGAAAAATGCTGAAGACGAGCTGAAGCGTAAATCTGAAGCAGAAAAAGAGGCAGCCAAGCAAAAGCAGAAAGCTCTGGACGACGTGCAGAAATTTAAAATGCAAGCCGAGGAAGCAGAGAGGCGCATGAAACAAGCCGAGGAGGAGAAACTGAGGCAGATTCAAGTAGTAGAGGAGGTGGCACAGAAGTCAGCCATCACACAGCTGCAAACCAAATCCATGGTGTTCAATGAAAAGGCAACTAAACTGGAGGAGTCTCTTAAGAAAGAGCAGGGCACCGTCCTTCAGCTGCAGGAGGAGGCCGAAAAACTCAGGAAACAACAGGAGGAAGCCAACAAAGCCAGGGAGCAAGCAGAGAAGGAGCTCGAAACGTGGAGACAGAAAGCCAACGAGGCTCTGCGTTTGAGGCTGCAAGCTGAGGAGGAAGCACAAAAGAAGAGTCAGGCTCAAGAGGAAGCAGAGAGGCAGAAGGTTGAAGCAGAGCGAGATGCCAAGAAAAGATCTAAAGCCGAGGAGGCTGCGCTAAAGCAGAAGGAGAACGCAGAGAAAGAGCTGGAGAAACAGATGAAGTTTGCTGAACAAATAGCTCAACAAAAACTGTCTGCGGAGCAAGAATGCATACGCTTAAAGGCCGACTTTGAACATGCTGAACAGCAGAGGGGTCTGTTGGACAGCGAGCTTCAGCGTCTGAAGAATGAGGTGAACGCTGCCGAAAAGCAGAGAAAGCTACTGGAAGATGAGCTGGCTAAGGTCAGAAGTGAGATGGATGCTCTTTTGCAGATGAAGCTTCAAGCTGAAAAGGAGACGCTAACAAAAACAGAAAAGAGCAAACAGCTTCTTGAGTCTGAAGTGCAGAAAATGAAACAGCTTGCCGAGGAAGCCACCAGACTGAGGTCTGTCGCTGAAGAGGCAAAGAAGCAGAGGCAGATAGCAGAGGACGAGGCAGCCCAGCAGAGAGCTGAGGCTGAAAAAATCCTCATGGAAAAACTGGCCGCCATCAATGAGGCTACTCGCCTGAAGACTGAAGCAGAGATTGCCCTGAAAGCCAAAGAGGCAGAGAATGAAAGACTCAAGAGAAAAGCTGAGGATGAGGCTTATCAGAGGAAGCTGCTGGAGGACCAAGCCGCTCAGCATAAACAACAGATTGAGGAGAAAATCACACACCTCAAGAGCTCGTCTGATTCTGAGCTAGGGAGACAAAAAACTCTTGTGGAGGAAACTCTAAAGCAAAAGAAGTTTGTTGAAGAAGAGATTCACGTCATCAGGATCAACTTCGAGAAAGCATCGAAAGAGAAGTCGGATCTGGAGCTGGAGTTAAAGAAACTGAAAGGTATTGCAGATGAGACTCAGAAGAGCAAACTCAAAGCTGAAGAAGAGGCGGAGAAGCTGAAAAAGCTTGCTGCAGAGGAAGAGAAGAAGAGAAAGGAAGCTGAGGACAAGGTGAAGAGGATTACTGCTGCAGAAGAAGAGGCGGCTCGCCAATGCAAAGCCGCTCAGAAGGAAGTGGAGCGCCTCAAAAATAAAGCTGCTGAAGCAAAGAAACAGAAAGACCAGGCTGAGAAAGAGGCAGAGAATCAGGTCATTCTGGCCAAAGAGGCGGCACAGAAATGCAGTGCTGCAGAGCAGAAAGCCCAAGATGTTCTGAGTAAGAATAAAGAAGATATTCTTGCTCAGGAAAAGCTGAAAGATGAGTACGAAAATGCTAAGAAACTTGCAGAAGCTGCGGAGAAAGCTAAAGTGAAAGCGGAGAAAGAGGCTGCCTTGCTCAAACAAAAGGCAGAGGAGGCTGAAAAACAGAAAAAAGCTGCAGAGGAGGAAGCCGCCAAACAGGCTAAAGCTCAAAAGGATGCAGAGAAACTGAAGAAAGAGGCAGAGCAAGAGGCTGCCAAGCGAGCTGCAGCTGAGGCGGCAGCTCTAAAGCAAAAGCAGGAGGCAGATGCAGAGATGGCCAAGCACAAAAAAGAGGCGGAGCAAGCCCTAAACCTAAAGGCTCAGGTGGAGAAGGAACTTAAAGTGGTTAAACTGCAGCTGGATGAAACTGACAAGCAGAAAGTACTGTTGGATGAGGAGCTCCAGCGAGTTAAACGTGAAGTAAATGATGCAGTCAAACAAAAGGCACAGGTGGAGGATGAACTGTCCAAAGTTAAGACCCAGATGGATGAGTTGCTCAAGCTTAAGATCAAAATTGAGAAAGAAAACCAGCGCCTCATGCAGAAAGACAAGGATAGCACACAAAAATTACTTGCAGAAGAAGCAGAGAAAATGAAGAGCCTGGCAGAGGAAGCTGCTAGACTTAGCGTAGAGGCTGAAGAAACAGCCCGACAGAGGAAGATTGCTGAGGCTGACCTGGCTGAACAGAGGGCGCTTGCAGAGAAAATGCTAAAGGAGAAAATGCAGGCCATCCAGGAGGCTACAAAACTGAAAGCCGAAGCAGAGGAGCTCCAAAAACAGAAGGACCAGGCACAGGAGAAGGCTAAAAAGCTGCTGGAGGATAAACAACAGATCCAGCAGCGCCTCGACAAGGAGACTGAGGACTTCCAAAAATCACTAGAGGCTGAGCGAAATAGGCAGATCCAAGCTTCAGCTGAAGCAAAGCAACTGAAACTCAAAGTGAAAGAGCTCAGTGACGCTCAGGCTAAAGCCGAAGAGGAGGTGGAGATATTTAAGCAACAAGCGTGTGAAGCAAAGCATCGTCTCCTAGAGACAGAAAAACAGACGACAGAAACTGTTGTGCAAAAGTTGGAGATGCAGAGGCTGCAGAGCACAAAAGAAGCTGATGACTTGAAGAAAGCCATAGCCGACCTGGAAAAGGAGAGAGAGAAACTGAAGAAACAGGCTGAGGAGCTTCAGAAAAAATCTAAAGAGGTACTGTGGTCTGAGTTAACACTGTCAGTTTGTAGAACCCAGCATTTAACATGTCAAACCACGTTAAACACACTAACACGCTTCATGTAAATTGCAGTAGAGTAATGCCAGCAATTTATATGAATGTCTTTCAAAGCAGAATACTGCATAATTAAAATGATTAGTGGTTTGATATCGGTGGAAAAATTCTAGATTGTGCACAATAAGATCAACACTATGAGGCTACATCTAGGAGATCGGGTTGGCTATTTTGTGATGATAACCAGTGAAGTCTACTTGTATCCTTGTTGTCACTGTGAGGTTTAATGAAATGAGATCTATATGATATTTCATGAGCTTTTTACTGATTTCTTTTCTTTTATCCGAACAGAATGAAAATGCACAGAAGGAACAAATTGAGCAGCAGAAGGCCATGCTTCAGCAGTCTTTCGTCACAGAAAAAGAGTCGTTGCTGAAAAGAGAAAAGGCCATCGAAGATGAGAAAAATAAGCTTGAGAAACAGTTTGCGGACGAAGTGAACAAGGCCAAAGCTCTAAAAGACGAACAGGAACGACAGCGTAAGCTCAGCGAAGAGGAGAAGAAGAAACTTCAGGCCATCATGGATGAAGCGTTGAAGAAACAAAAAGAGGCCGAAGCAGAGATTAAAAACAAGCAGGAGGAAATGGAAGTGCTTGAAAAGAAAATGCTTGCTCAAGAGAAATTCTTAGAAGAGGAGAACAAAAAGCTCAGAGAGAAACTTCAACATCTTGAGGTTGCTTCAAAGCAGGCCACCTCCAAAACTAAGGAAATTGAAGTTCAGACTGATAAGGTTCCAGAAGAACAGCTTGTGGCCATGACTATGGTGGAGACAACAAAGAAGGTTTTCAATGGCTCTGCTGAAGTGGACGGGGTGAAGAAAGATGGAGAATCGCCGTTAGCATTTGATGGAATAAGAGAGAAAGTTCCTGCTGAAAGGCTTCACGAGATTGGCGTCCTGACAAAGAAGGACCTTGACAAATTGAAAAAGGGCAAAGCCTCTGTGCAAGACCTCGGTAAGACAGATAAGATTAAATCTTGTCTGAAGGGGCAGAGCTGTATTGGAGGTGTTTTGACTCCATCCAAAGAGAAAATGAGTGTCTATCAGGCCATGACAAAGAACATGATTACTCCCAAAACAGCTACAATGCTCCTGGAAGCTCAAGCAGCGTCTGGCTACATCGCTGATCCAGTGAAAAATAAACTTCTCTCTGTAGATGAGGCTGTTAAGGAACAGTTAATTGGCCCTGAACTCCATAACAGGATGCTGTCTGCAGAGCGAGCAGCTACTGGCTTTAAAGATCCTTACACTGGAGCCAAAATCTCTCTTTTTGAAGCCATGAATAAGGGTCTTATTGAGAAAGAGCAGGCCACCAAATTCTTAGATGTACAACTTTCAACTGGTGGAATTATTGACCCCATCAATAGTCACAGAGTGCCACTTCAAACAGCCTACAAGCAAGGCCAGTTTGATGCAGACATGAACAAGAAACTCACTGACCCCAGTGACGACTGCAAATTATTCATTGACCCCAGTACTCAGGAGCAACTCACTTACAAACAGCTGCTGGAGAAATGCACCAAGGATCCAGACAGTGGCCTGCTGATATTACCAGTGACGGAGAAAGCTGGGCAGGGTGAGAGAACATACACGGATCTGGAGACTAAAGATGTGTTCAGTAAATCAACCGTTGATGTGCCTTTTGGAAAGTTCAAGGGAAAAACTGTCACCATCTGGGAAGTCATAAATTCAGAATACTTCACAGAAGAGCAAAGAAGAGAACTGATTCGCCAGTATAAGACGGGAAAGATCACAGTGGAAAAGATCATCAAAATTGTCATCACTGTTGTGGAAGACAAAGAGAAGAACAATGCAAATGTGTTCAATGGTTTGAGGGCCCCAGTCTCTGCTAGTGAGCTGCTAGAGTCAAAGGTTATAAACAAAGACGTGTTCAATAATTTGAGCAATGGAAAGATGACAGTTAAAGAGATCTGTGAAATGGATCCTGTGAAGAACGCGCTACAAGGAACACCCAGCATTGCCGGACTGTTGAATGAACCAACCAAGGAGAAAATGCCTTTCTATCAAGCTATGAAAAAAGAGTTAATATCTGCAGAAACTGCTGTGAATCTTCTTGAAGCTCAAGCAGCAACAGGATTTGTAATTGATCCTGTAAAAAATGAGAGGGTTCCTGTTGATGAAGCTGTTAAGTCGGGTCTTGTTGGTCCCGAGCTACATGAACGACTTCTGTCAGCAGAGAGAGCAGTCAGCGGCTATAGAGATCCCTATACAGGAAAGAAGGTGTCTCTATTTGAAGCCATGACTAAAGGCCTCATAAAGAAAGACCATGGTATCCGTCTGTTAGAAGCTCAACTGTCAACAGGTGGAATTATCGACCCCATTAAAAGCTATCGCATCCCTCATGAGGTTGCCTGCAAGCGTGGTTATTTTGACGAGGAATTCAGTAAGACTTTGAACAAAAACACTGATGAGACACAAGTCTTTTATGATCCCAACTCACAAAAGGGTGCAACCTACGCACAGCTCATGGATAAATGTGTCACAGACAAAGAAACTGGACTCCCATTGCTTCCCCTCACAAAGAAGACCCCAAAGCCAAAAGAAGACAAACAGGTTACAGAGGCTAAGACAAAAGAGGCCTTGGACCAAGCATCCATGGAGCTGGACTATGGGCCTTTCAAAGGTAGAAAAGTGACAATTTGGGAGATCATACACTCTGAATATATCACAGAGGAACAAAGAATTGAACTGATTCGCCAATATAGAATGGGGCAGGTAACAATTGAAAGGTTGGTAACGATTGTGATTACAATGGTTGAAGAAAAAGAGGGCAAAACTAAGGAAGATGCCTGCTTTGAAGGACTCAGGGCACCAGTCACTGCCAGCTCACTGCTTGATTCCAACATCATCAATAAAGCTACATTTGATCAACTCCAGCAGGGTAAAAAGACACCTAAAGAAGTCAGTGAAACTGAAAAAGTCAAAAAGTACCTGCAGGGAACAGACCGCATCGATGGCATAACTATGGAAGAGTCCAATGAAAAGTTAAGCATATATCAAGCAATGAAAAAGAATGCCTTGCAACAAAATACTGGGCTTGCACTACTTGAGGCCCAAGCTGGAACTGGTTTTATAACTGATCCAGTGAAAAACTTAAAATACTCTGTGGATGATGCTGTGAAGGCTGGTGTCGTCGGTCCAGAGCTTCATGAGAAACTCCTCTCAGCTGAAAAGGCAGTGACGGGATACAAAGATCCATATACAGGCAATAAGATTTCTCTATTCCAAGCCATGAAGAAAGAGCTTGTACTGAGGGAGCATGCTATTCCTCTTCTGGAAGCTCAGTTTACCACAGGAGGGATAATCGATCCAGTAAGCAGCCATCGTGTTCCCACTGATGTGGCCATTCAGCGTGGCTACTTCAGTAAACAAATGTCCAAATCCTTTAACGAGCCCTCAGGTGACGTTAAAGGCTTCACCAACCCCAACACCAATGAAAGTGTTACTTACAAGCAGTTGCTGGAGAAATGCATAAGAGATCCCAACACTGGCCTGTGCTACCTGCCTCTCTCAAAGGTTGAAGCTCCTGCACCTGTTGAGAAATCTTATCAGTACACAGAGGAGCAAGCCCAAACAGAGCTAGCTAATACTCAAATCGAAATCCCACATAAGAGCTTTGCAGGAAAGAGTATGACCATATGGGAAGTCATGAACTCAAATATGCTTCCAGAAGAGGAGAGACACCGCCTCTTGGAGCAGTATCGCCTGGGTCAAATCACAAGGGAAAGAATGCTAGTCATCATCATTGAAATCATTGAACAAAGGGAAACTCTGAAGTCAGAACAGGGCATGTCATGTGATGTCATCCGAAGAAGAGTAACTATCGAGGAGCTGTACAGTGCTCGAATTATTGACTTGCAAACATACAACCTCCTGAAACAAGAAAAGATGAATATCCGCGAGGTAATGGAAATGCCCTCAGTAAAGCAATACCTGTTTGGCACTGGTTGCATTGCTGGAATTATGTCTGACAATCCTCCAAAGATTAGCATATACCAAGCTATGAAGAATGGACAGATTAAACCTGAAGTTGCTTTGAATCTCCTTGAGGCCCAGGCAGCAACAGGATTCATGATTGATCCAGTAAGAGATGAACTTCTAACAGTTGATGAAGCTGTACGCAAGGGACTCGTGGGGCCTGAACTTCATGACAAACTTCTCTCTGCTGAGAGGGCAGTTACAGGTTACAAGGATCCCTACAGTGGAAAAGTGATCTCTCTCTTCCAGGCGATGAAGAAAGACCTCATTCCTGAGGATTATGCTCTGGGGCTTTTGGAGGCCCAGAATGCCACTGGAGGACTGATGGATCCTGAATACTACTTCCACCTCCCCACAGACGTTGCCATGCAGCGTGGATACATCAACAAGGAGACACTTGACAGATTATCTGAAGCTACTGCTGATGTGCGAGGTTACACTGATCCAACGACAGAAGAGAAACTGTCCTATGCTCAGCTACTGAAACGATGCAGAGTTGATAAGGAAAGCGGTTTGCGTCTACTTTCACTGGCAGACAGAAGACTTCTTTTTAAGGGTCTCAGAAAGCAAATCACTGTGAATGAGCTGCTCCGGTCACAGATTATTGACCAAAAGACCTTCAATGAACTCACTGACGGTACCCTTTCAGTGGAGGAGATAAACAGAGACCTGAAGAAATACCTTGAGGGCACCAGCTGTATTGCTGGTGTGTATGTAGAATCTAGCAAAGACCGCCTGTCTATTTACCAAGCCATGAAGAAGAACATGATCAGACCGGGGACTGCCTTTGAGCTCCTCGAGGCACAAGCTGCCACAGGCTATGTAATTGATCCAATTAAGAACCTGAAACTAAATGTCGTTGATGCTGTTAAGATGGGCGTTGTCGGCACAGAGTTTAAAGACAAACTTCTCTCAGCTGAACGAGCTGTCACTGGCTACAAGGACCCTTATTCTGGCAAGATTATCTCTCTTTTCCAGGCTATGAAGAAGGGACTCATTCTAAAAGACCATGGCATTCGTCTGCTAGAGGCTCAGATTGCTACTGGTGGAATCATTGATCCACAGGAGAGCATTCGTTTGCCGGTTGAAACAGCATATGAGCGTGGCCTCTTTGACCAGGAAATGAATGCGATCCTCACTGACCCTTCTGATGACACAAAGGGCTTCTTTGACCCCAACACAGAGGAAAATCTCACCTACCTGCAGCTGATGGAGAGATGTATGACGGACCCAGAGACAGGCCTTGCTCTCCTGCTGCTGAAAGAAAAGAAGCGTGAGAGGAAGACATCCTCCAAGTCCTCTGTTCGCAAACGAAGGGTTGTCATCGTCGATCCAGAGTCGGGCAAAGAGATGTCTGTGTATGAGGCATATCAGAAAGGGCTCATTGACCACCAGACTTATCTAGAGCTTGCAGAGCAGGAGTGTGAATGGGAGGAAATTACTATCACCTCAGCTGATGGAGTGGTGAAGTCCATGATCATCGACAGGAGATCTGGTCGGCAGTACGATATTGATGACGCAATCTCAAGGGGCCTGATTGATAAGTCAGCCTTGGATCAGTACAGAGCAGGAACGCTGTCCATTACAGAGTTTGCAGACATGCTGTCTGGAAACATGAGCGGTAGCAGATCACGGTCATCCTCCTTTGGCTCCTCCTCCTCCTACCCCATGAGCCCGGTACCTTCCATAAAAACACCAGCAACCACATGGAACGACCCAACAGAGGAAACTGGCCCTGTGGCTGGAATCTTAGACACAGACACGCTGGAGAAGGTGTCTGTCACAGAGGCCATTCACAGAAACCTTGTGGACAACATAACAGGTCAAAGGTTGCTGGAAGCTCAAGCCTGCACAGGAGGCATCATCGACCCAAACACTGGCGAGAAATTTTCCATTGCAGATGCAATGAATAAAGGACTGGTGGATAAAATCATGGTGGACCGCATCAGTTTAGCCCAGAAGGCATACAATGGATTTGAAGATCCCAGAACGAAATCCAAAATGTCAGCAGCCCAAGCTCTGAAAAAAGGCTGGCTGTACTATGAGGCCGGACAACGATTCCTAGAGGTCCAGTATCTCACCGGTGGGCTCATTGAACCAGATGCTACAGGCAGAGTCTCTATAGATGAGGCTGTGAAGAAGGGCACCTTAGATGCTCGTACTGCACAGAAGTTAAGAGATGTTAGTGCATATTCAAAATACCTCACATGCCCTAAAACCAAGCTGAAAATCTCCTACAAGGACGCTATGGAAAGAAGCATGACAGAGGAGGGGACTGGTATGCGACTTCTTGAAGCGTCATCTCAGTCAAGCAAAGGCCTTTACAGTCCCTATAGTATCAGCGGCTCTGGCTCCGCTACTGGCTCACGGTCTGGCTCTAGAACTGGTTCCAGATCAGGCTCCAGAAGAGGCAGCTTTGATGCCACAGGATCAAGTTTCACAACAACCTTCTCTTCTTCTTCTTCCTACAGTTCCCCAAGCTATAGCCGCCGATACTGATCCAAAAGTTAACAAAGGATTTTCTGAGGGAAGGATACGATATAAAACCACAATGCTCACCAGATGCCTAATTCTCTGTGGAATAAAGACTGCCTTTATTCTGCTCTGCATGGGATTGTTACAGGACTTTAAATATTTAATTTTCTACAAATTGAATAATTTTATTGTTTATATATGTTTCACTTTTAGTTACGTTTATGGTCAAATCAGACCTTTCTGAATACGTACTGTAAACCGTTAGCATACTCAACAGCAACAACACGTATCCATCACAAATACATGTACATGATTTTTTTTTTTGATTGTTAAAGTTTAATATCATAAGTATTTACTCTTCCACAAACAGGAATTTATTTACTCTCAATGCTGTGTGTTATACTATAACCAAAAGTGTTCGTGGCCATTAGCCTGACTGTTAAAGAGAACCTGATTGGATGTACAAACTAAAATTTCCGTATGTGTATATTTCTGACTACTGAGAAAAAAATCTTTACTAGCGAAATTTAAAAGCCACTCTGCAGAGCAGAATATGGAGTCTTCTGAAGAAGATAAACACTAAAACAGTCTGCTTTGAGGATGCAAAGCTTCAAGATCTTTTCTCTCCTGGGCTACACTGCCGGATAAACTCTGAACTCTGCTCCATTCCCAGCGGTTCATCAGAAAACCTGGAGTTAGAGCAATATGCTAACCCAGTGAAATGAACATCATCCACAAATAAAAGGATAAAGATGCTTAATATGAGCATTAACACCATCAGAATGTTATGGACTTTACAACTTCAAGACCAACACACATACAGTATAAGCCCCTGCTTTTCTGGACTCTTTAAAAGGTACGTAACCAGACACGTTTATTATTCAGTTAACTTTAAAATCTCTTGCTTGTGACATTGAGAGTCTAACGTTCTCGTTCAATCCCAAATTTTTATGTTTCAGAAATTGCCTTCACAGTTCATCCTATCGCCACCTATTCTGTCAGATGTCTTCCAGAATCCCATGGCTTTTATTCGGACCGCGACCTTCACTGTAATCAAGGATTTTATGCAACAGTACTTAAAAAAACACTTGCTCATGAAATGTTTTATTGTATTCGTCTAACAGCGGACCATTTTGAAAGTTGCATCCAATCTTGAACTCATATATAAAGGCCAAAAACATGCTTTGTAAGTGCCTGCAAAATACATTTTAACACTTTACCGGGAGTGGTATGAGATGGTGCGGTGGTGACTCTGTAACCTGACTGATGCATGACTGAAAAAGCAATGCTATCCATAATGTATGATTACTGTGTCGTCAGGTAAGCCTTTTTAATGTCCAACTACAGTATGTCATAGTTTAACATTAATAGTTCAGTGTCACAGGGCTAAAATGTATGATTTGAGCAAAAGCTAACATTGACATTATTCATTTTTTTCCCTTCAATCAATTAATGTATGTACTGTATATTGATGATTATATAGAGCGCTGTTGCTAAAAGCCATGACATTAATATTTCTTTTGGGAAAGATCTTTAAGCTTTGCACCACACCCAGTATTTGTGTTTTACACGACATATATTTGTGTTGATTTTAAATCTTCTTTGTAAAGCTATATCACTTTATTTTCTATACTTCGGCTTTGCATGATTTACTAACACTGAAAAGGTGCAAAGATGAAATAGTTGTATCCATTAAAGCATTATTTTTTCTTCGTGTGTGTTTCAAAAGGTTTGAAGGATGTATTTTAGTGAGGGTTATCAAGCCTTGTTTAATGGTGTATTTATAATAAAATGGTGACAAGGAGTTTTATGTAACACAGTACACTATGTAAATAAACATAAAAAGGAAGTGTTTTCTCAAGTCTTTTTTTTTATTGTGGTTGTTGTTTTGGCATGCATAAATCTAATGTGGGATAACAGATAAATTAGATTTAATACAGATTATTATAGACAAGGTTTTGAATACATAGCACATGGTTTTCCATTAGTTTTCAGTCAGGAAGGTTGAACTAAAGATACAACCCCAATTTGTCAACAGTTTTCTCACTTTTCAGTCACACGTAAATTGGTATTGACACTCCAGTTTGGACTACCTATTCATACACGTCTTAAAATACGCTCTTTCTGAGGTTCACTTGTACTTGTATTCTACTCTGGCAGCTCACAGAAACAGCCTTTATTCTTCATCAGGCACGGATTAGTTTTATTTCACATGCAATTTTTTTAGGAGCATTTTTTGACCTTTGACCTTGAATATAATTTCATAATTTTAAGATTTTAAAAGAATGTATATTTCTTTTTAGTTATGGACCACAACATCTCAAAGAACATGTAGACCACGGGTGTAAAACATACGGCCCGCGGGCCAAAAGCGGCCCGCCAGGGGGTAAAATCTGGCCTGCAGCATGAATTTGTAAAGTGCAAAAATGAAATGAAAATAACTTTTATCCCTAATGTGTCCACTGTTTTAATCAGAGAAGTGGACAGAACACAACACTGAGACCCAGGACTAAACAGCAGACAGCAATGTGCCCAAATTACACTTATTTTTCATAAGATTTTGTATTAAATGTAAACATTCTCCTAATTTACCTGTTCTTCTTTGCACTAAAACAAATGGAAAAAATCTGGAGTCGTCGTTACTTATTGGTTATTATGCTATTATCTTACCCGTCCGGCCCGCTTCAGATCAAATTGGGCTGTATGTGGCCCTCAAACTAAAATGAGTTTGACACCTATCTAGACTGTGAGGAAAAAATGCTAATTAAGTTCTGCAATCTATTTCTTTTTTTTTTTTATTTAAACTGGCATCCTGTGCTTAAAGTCACACAACACGTATTTTATAATACTAATTATAATACTATAAAATACTAAAATTTAGAATTGTGTAAGTAATTTTATAATAAAGTTTTTTATAAAAATAAGCTATTATTAAAAAAATATAACTGAAAAAAATCCTGCTTAGTGCTTAGTGCTGCTTTAGTTCTATAGTTTAATCTTTGTAAACTTAAATGCAGTATGAACATTAACACAGCATAATTCATGCACTTAAACAGATCCAGAATAAAGATGCTTAAATATTTAGGGCTGAAACTGTTGGTTTATCATTTGGTTTTATTACGTATATCGTGAACACTGTAAATAATGTTGACGTTGGTTTTTCATTTCACATTTAAATCAATTTATTGGGGACAAATATTCAATGAAGTAAACAAACAAACCTAACCCAAGCAGTGTTCTAGCGTATGAACTCACTTGCCAGTTCATTAGGTACACTAGTAAAACCAAATGCTTTAATATAACATGCACTAAATCTTCAGCATTAGTTTAAAATAACAAAGAGCAGTTGATTCGACTGTGTTTTCATTTTGGAGGCTGTGGCGTGAAGTACTATTGAATTGTATTTGACATTTTGACAAACCCCTTGTTGTCAGTGCGCAAGGCTAAATAACAGAAACACCTTTTAAGTCAATCCAGTTTGACGGCACCTTTCTTACTCCGTTTCAACGTAAATTTAATATTATAACAGTCATGAAGGAGCATTGTTAAATTAGAATGCATTCATCTGAGCTAGTGTTTTGGAGAGTGAAACCACAACAGCACCATGAACTACATCCTCAAATTACTTGATTTTTTAACCTTTCTGTCCTTGTTTTAACATTATAACATTTATTTTCACTCCTGTGCCTAATAAAGTGGTAGCTGAGTGCATATATGGTTAAAAAAGTGCAACGTTTCTTAATTAAATGTAGTGTTTAGTGAGGGAAACCCCCTGATCACTGCACCCCCACTCACCACTGAATGACACGAGCTCCTGATTGGTCTCCTGCTGTGGGACACCTGTTCCCACGACACAAAATGATACATTTAAAAAAAAAAAAAAAAAAAAAAGTTTATCTTGGGTCAAATTACAGACGGACACTGGGCACAGACGTTTTAGACACCGGTCATTCAAACATGTCTTTATCTAAAGAACATTCGTTGCTGGACGAAGCGGATCAGTCGCGGCAGCCCAAGTGCTCCAGGTGCCGCCACCACGGGCTCGTCATCCCGAAGAAGGGCCACACCAAGAGCTGCCCTTTCCTCGGCTGCGAGTGCTGGAAGTGCTACCTGATCACTCAGCGGACCCGGAACGCGGCCCTCCAGAGAAAAGCGAAGAAGGACGAAAGCAAAGCCGGCGACGTGAAACCAGCGGCTAAAGGACCTGCCAGCACCCCGAATGGAGCCGCCGCATCTGGAGGGGCCGCAGGGAGTGCCGACCCCAACACTAGGAGCCCCTTGGATCTCAGGGCCCGGCCTGACCTGGACAACAGAGAGATGGTGCTTCTATCTTCCAGTGAGAAATCTTTAAGTAAGTTAATGTTCATGTTAAATAAGATAATATCGGTTGAAAGTTGGTGTTTATTTAACTTCTAAAAATAAACAAACATACAGGAATTATGGCCATTTGATGCATCTAAAGTTACAATATAGCGTCCTATATGAGCTCCGTTTTTTTTTAGCTCTTTTTGTTATAGCACAGTCTACTTTAGAGACACAGAGAAATTATTTTCCTATAAACACTTCTCTGGTTAAATGGAGTCAGCGAGCGCCATCTTTGGTTCAGATGGGAGACAAACATTTAAACATTTTAAAAATAATATTTGACATGAGAGAAATAACAACATTAGAAAGCTACGATTTTGAAATGTGTTTTACTTTACAGAGAACTACAGAGATATTTCATTTAAGTTTACTAAAAAAAACCAGAAAACAAAAAAAAAAAAACGTTGAACGTTTGGAGGGCTGACGTCACTAACGGTCTTGTACAGAAGACGAGCGCAGATTGGTTAAAAAGAAGAGCGCGTGCAGCAAACCCTGCAGCTGGCGCACGTGAGAGCAGAAACGATGTAGGTTTTTTTAAGAAAAAAAAAAAGCTTTTTTTTTCTGTTTTTCAAATTTAAAAGTCGCCATAATTATTTGTTAAATATTTGGTATATTCGGTATCAAGAAATGTTTTAGTTTATAAAACTGCCATGATTAGCTTAAAGTTATGACTACCTTAAATATATTCATCCATACATGTACACGGCATAATTCATGTATTTGGTGAAACTCTTGAGTGAAACAGGACATTTATAATTTTACACAATCTATTATTGAAAAATATAACTGAAAAATCCCGGTTGTCATTCTCATTTTTATGTATATAAAAAATAATTGCTTTCTTCTTCTGTAGTTGTAGTGAATGTTGCGTTATATTGACAAAAGTTTCTGTTATTTTGACATTTTAGTCAGTGGGCTATAGGATAAATAACAGAAACGCTTTAGAATTTAATTCCGCACCACAAACTACATTCTCCAAAATAATAATCCAATTGAATTACCACCTTTCTGATACTGTTTCAACATAAATAACCACTCCTCCCTGAATGAACAATTCTCCAACCTGCCTATGATTCCTCTTGTATTCTCAAACTGTCACGTGACATCTTCAGCAATATGTTGTATTTGTATCATCATCAGATGATTCTACTTGTACGCTTTCGTCAGATGTATGTATCTATGACAGATGTATGTTTATCTCGTTTCTCCTGCTGTTCTCTTCTCTCTCTTTTCTCTCTCTATCCGGCCAGCCTTAGGCACATGGGTCCCTCCAAATGAGCTTGAGGTTCTTCCTGCTCAAGGTTTCTTCCTGTTAAAAGGGAGTTCTTCCTTGCCACCGTCGCCATCAGGCTTGCTCTGGGGGTTTCAGGCCGGGTTTCAGACCAGATTTTGTAAAGCATCTTGAGACAATTTGTACTGTTATTGATGCTATATAAATAAAATTTAACTGAATTTAATTTACAACAGTCATGAAGGAGGATTACATTTTTCACTAGTGTACTATGTTTAATATTTAATGTTAAACATTGGCTATAATATTGTACTGCTCCTTGCAGATTCTTCTTACTTTGGTGAATTAGGGCGGACTGGACCTTTACCTGTCACTCCATTTCCATGTGGGCTGCCAGGTCATTACCCCATCAGCTACTCTGCACCCCCAGACTTCCTCCTCAACATGCCATGGTTGCCACTTGTACCTGTCGGGCTGTACAACAACAACACACAACTCTGTGGACCTCTGATGTTCCCCTACATCCAGCCAGGAGCTGTGCTCTACCCTCCTGCACCAGAGCCTGGGCCTCCAGATGTAAGTGGATTTATGACATTAAATGCTTGTTGGATTATCTTTGGTGCTAATCTCAACATCTAAATGGGGGCAATAAACTAAATATCCATGTACGTGTGTCAGGATTGCAGGCAGGTCTTCTTCAGCTTTCATCCACCCTTGCTCCCAGAGACTTTCCAGGGGGAGCTGATGTCGAGGCAGCAACCACATCCTCCACTGCCCAAAAACACCAAGCAAGATGTGGAGGAGTGAACAACAGATTATTGTTGGCAGGAATGTTCATTGCACAGTTTTTTGTTCATGTATTTACCTAGGCTTGTTCAAAGAAAGTCAGTGTAATGTGTGTTAAATGATTTGTTATTGAATTGTTATTAAACTTTTAATCCTCATTTTAACTTGTTTTTACTCTTAACATACTTTACATTCAGACCCAACTGTAGTTTAATATTTGTATTACTTATAACATTTGATCTAAGTATTACACAAAAGTTGTTAAATAAATAACATCTCATTCATAGATGATCCTGTGTGATTTAATGAAATAACATATTATTTTGGCCATTCCCACAGTGTCAGTAGATGATTATACACAATTTATAGATTTTAAAATGAATGTCTCAATGGAAATGCCTTAATGGAAAATGAAACATTATTTAAAAAGTGAAAAAGACGAAAACAAATCCTTCACAAATTTATCACCTAAAAGGTCTAATGTTTTACAACAACCTGTGGACAGGAAAATAAAAAAAAAAAAGTATTTTTACAGTATAAATGATAATGATAACTGAAAGCCAACTGGACAAATATTTTTGGGAAAAAAAGGTCATTGCATTAAAAGTTTAACTTTTTAACAACTTTTTCAACAACTGTGTGTTAACAGTTATTGAAAAAGTTGTTTCAACAATTCGATTACCGGATCCTGTATTCTGTATATTCTCCTTGTGCTTAATCCTTACATTTTATTTTATACATTTCCCCCTCATGGGTTTAGGATTTTTTTTTTTTTTTTTTTTTATTACACAATTTTATTAATTGATTTGTTTATAATCAATAAAAAAACAACAACTCCATTTTATGAGGTTGTTGCTGGGGTGGTGATTCTGTATCATGTCCACCAGGGGGAGCTGAGTCCCACTAACTTTCACTCTAAAGGTGATGAAGAAGCTGGAGGTGATTTCACCACTAATTTGCCCCAGTAGGCCTCCTCTGGCCTGTTTGAATAATACAATCTTTATTATTTTATTACTATTATTATTATAATAAACAAGCTGTAGATGCCAGCTTCCAAACACTTCTAGGAACTGTTCGGAATAAGATACACAGGTACAGTTCACTTTATCCTCATAATGTATGAGGTATTTTTTCAAATCTTCTTGACTTTTTTTTTGAAAAAAAAAAACAAAAAAAAAACAAAAACAATACAAAGATGAGTTAATATGAGCAAAAACTCCCCACTAGTCATTTGGGACTGAAGAAAACATCTGGAGGGAACGCCTTTGTTTTAGTTTTGTTTTAGATAGCATGGACGACTGGCAATCTCCACAGACAAGTCTTACTGGAAGAAAAACAAGGCTTGTTATTAATCAGATTAAAGTCATTTATGCCACTTCCTCGCAGCTGCTCTTATTGAAATACTCCTGTGGCCTCCCCTGCAGATCAGAAAGCACATCCCAAAGTTTTAAAAGAAACATCTGTAAAACTGTCAAAAGGAAAACTCTGGACTGCTTTTTCTGCAAAATAAAGACAAATAAAATTAAAATATGGCTGTTATCTCTGCATTTTCACATTATATCACAGTCGGGATGCCTGGTTGAATATAGGCTTCGTTCAGATCCCGTATTAACATCTACCCTGAAGAATCTGATCAGAAGTGTCCATCTTAACATACATGTGTGATCTGATCTCTGACTAGGTGGAGGTGGTCTGTTGCACAGTGTGAACACACAATGCGTCCTGGGTCACGTTAAACACCACCTACTCAACAGCGGTTCTCTTGCTTAAATGGTGTTTTGCCTCATTTGTTCGTAAAAACACACAAAAAAACAGCAACTATGAGAAATGGTCGTCTGAAAAGGAAAAATCTCAGTGAGATTGGGAGCCTTTTACAGTAAGCTGTTATATAACAGGAATAACAGCTTATTTAGTAAGTCAGTGAACTGTGTTGGACCAAAGTGGTGCTCCAGGAACAGATGGTGTCAAAACATAAAGGGGGTGAACAGTGCATCGCAGTGAGCCTGCTCTGATTCATCGCTGGCTTTTTATACTTGCCACTAGAGTGTTGCAGCTTTAGAAGGAATTTGAGGAGGATGACTTCTGTGGAACAGCCCCTAGCCGGCTCCTTAATTATGACATCGGTAACTCCCTGCAAAGAGGAGACATGAATTCCTGAGAACACTTTAATCACTTCAATCACTTTCCTTTTGTCTAGTTTTATCTCCCATCCGTGCTGGTTTTGTTTTTTGCTGGTTTTGGTCAGCTGACTTTCTTTCGGGGAGGTATTCAGGTCAAGAAGAGGTGAGGTCTGACAAAACATCTCACACGGACCGTATGAATTTGTCTGTGAGGAGTCCGCTAGGGTTTATCTGAGGTTGTTTCCCCTCCAACCAATTAATGGCCAGAAACTCTCCAGACATTTTGGGGGAGTGATGCTAAGGAAGTGTTTGTTCAGTTTTACTCCTCTTTCAAACCATCTGTCTTCTCTGGTTAAAATCTGAACGCCGTTGTCCTTAAACATGCCCCTCGCCCTTCAGGTATAAGTGGACTTCTGAGAAGTGATTCTGCTCTGGAGAGCCGTGTGTTTCTGGTGAAACACTTTCTTCCTGCCTTTGTTTCAGCCTGCTCTTAAATAAACCACGAGGCTTCGGCCGACTGTTTGCTCAACCTCCTCCAGCGTCGCCTCAGTGTCAGGAAGCAGGCGTTTGAAGTTTGTTTGAAACTTGTTGTTTAACCAGATTAAAAGCATTATGTATTATTCAAATGCAAGCCTTAAAAAATGATTTGTAAAGTAGAAATATCTTTCGGCAATTAAACTTTTTGGCCTGTAATACCTCACATGTTTGTATTTGGTACACTTGTGGACGGGAAGTGTGTTACTCTCCTCTGGCCTTGCATGGCAGAGACTTTAGATGATGTATGGCCTTGATTATTTTATTCACACACTTGTGAGTGTGAGAAGAAAAGGCCGGAATCAAGAGGTCTGTATGAGTCACAACTCCATTTCTGCAGAAGCTTACCTTGTCTAATTTGTCATCTCTGTGCCTATTTATGGAATTTACTGGAATAAACCATTTATTTTCTTTTGTCTCTATTTGAGCCGGCTCACAACAAAGTGTTTTGATCGTATTTAAAAAGTTCACTAACTTCACGCAGTGAGTTCTGTCTAAAATAAACCGATCAGGTATAACATTATGACCGCCTTCCTAATATTGTGTAGGTCTCCCTTGTGCCTCCAAAACAGTTGTGACTCATCAGAGAATGGACATGGGCCTTCTGAGGGTGTCCTGTGGTGTCTGGCAAAAGGATATATATATATAGTGTAATCCTCCTTCATGACTGTTGTAAATTAAATTAGTGACCTTTGAGGTGGGGGGGCCTCTGTGGATCATCACACAGATACTTGATCAGTTTGGGATCTAGTGAATTTGGAGGCCAGGTCAACACCTTGTACCATTTGTCATTGCTATGGGGTGGGGGTGCCTGGTCCGGTCTAGGTGGGTGCTACAAGTCTAAGAAACATCCACACGAATGAATACAAGGAATACCAGAATGATGCAGAGTGCAGATAATGGAGATGTACAGAAAGTGATCACAAAGTGCACCCTTGTTTAGCTTAAATGCAAGAAAAGAAAACTAAGAACGTAGTATATCTTCCTATCAAATATTCAAATTAAATGTAAAAACAAAATGGGCTAAAATAACCCTAATTAAGGATTCATATGATGTGTTACAGCCAGAGGTAACTAATTCAGATTTGTGGTGATCTCACTTAAGATTAAGAGCTTCACCTTTACAAGTAAAACTAGGTAACATCCGGGCTGTGGATTTAGTCCACTGGTCACACAGGTTCTAAAATGATTCAACTAAAGCTGAAAAGCTCATGAGGACAGCAACCAAGAACAAAAACCTTTCAACCAAACAAATTCCTTTCAGTCAGCGCTGACTAAATAAAGTGAGTCAGTGTGGACAGTGTGGAGGAACGCCAAACAAGTTCAACACTGCTTCTTCTTGAGGTACCGAAACGGCCTGACCTGCCCTCATTCTGACCTTTACAGACTTTACCGTAAGAGGATCTTTGTCCTTGCTGTCACCAGCTTACGTGCCTGTTTAAACAACACAAGGAGAGCGTGCACAGGCAGGTGAAGCAAAATATATAAATAAGATCCCGTATGGAATTAACCACGTCAAGCACGTCGAAATTCAAACGCAAAAACTCATGTTCGATTTAAAAAGACAGGTCTGGTGTGTTGTTTTGAGTCAAAATTTCATGATTAAACTTGAGCTGACACAGCAGAGGCCTGTATGCAAATTAGTTTGTATTTAGCAACAATTAAAATAAAGCAAAATGCACAGTTTGCGTGTCTGGCTCCTTTCAGAGAGGCTGCCATGTCAGCCGGTTATGCAAGGCCGGCGTCGGTAATAGGGAACACATGAGCAGCTTAGATGAACTGTTTTTGATTTTACAGATGGCTGAAGCTGCTGTAGCTACTCCACACAGCTTTATTTCTGCTGCAGGCATCTGAGGCCAAAGATCAGCAGAGGGAGAAGCACTTTATTTTCCTTCGGTGTTGTCTGCAGCCACCTGTGTGTGTGTGTGTGATATTCCTGTATTATTGGATTGTTAAAAGCTTTATCATGTAAGCAGCGTGTTAAAACATGCAGTGTTTCACCGAAAACGATACCTTTCACCATGAACGCACGGATTGTGACAAAGATGAAAGTAGAAGATATGTGCATTATGGGAGGTCCCCCAACAGCCTAGGACTATATCAGCACAACTAAGGCGTCACCCTTTGGAGCACTGAGGATTGAATTTTCAATGCACATTAACCTACAAAAATAAACAGCTTATCTTAGCAGGAGCATAATGAGTTCCCAAGGGAGCACTCCCAGACAAATGGTTCACAAATAAAATAAAATAAAATAAAAAATAGTGGATAGGAAAGTCTTCCAGACTAAGCATTAGTAAATGGCGCCAATTATTCTGTTAAGCTTTTAACTGCCATTTCACTTTATCTAAAACTAGTTTGTAACTTTAGCCGTGCAGCAGTCTCATAAAAATGCTCCCTTCTGAACTGTAATTGAGCAGAAGTGTGAACAGCAGAATTCTTTCTAACGACAGATCGTACTGTATGTACTTTCCACCAGTATTACAAGCTCCAGGGTAACAGCTCTCACAATATGAGGTGTTTGGATCAATCCCAACACAAGAACCAGTATATGGAGCAAAAAAAAAAAAGAAGAAAAAAGGAAAATCCGCCCCCTCATAACTACAACGAGTTACAGCCCTTTACTAGAACAGATGTGTGTTAGATGACTTAGATAACTTAGACTTAGATGAACTTTATTCATCCACAAGGGAAATTGCTTTTTTTTTTTTTAGTTACACCTTTAGAGAGAATAATGTGAGTCATGAGTATGCACAACTCTGTACATGTTCACTGGCTGGTGATGTATGTGGGGGTATGTGATTGGTTGGAAACATAACCAAGCCTTGAACCTTGCAGGTGCCCTATAAGCCTATACGTATACTGATCTGCCACAACATTATGACTACTGACAGGAGAAGTAAATAAAAAAAGTAAAACACTGACCACTCAGTGTTCTGCTGGACCTGGCATTCATTGGTGTGGATGTTACTTAGACATGTAGCACCCACCTAGACCAGACCAGACACCCCCACCCCATAGCAATGACACTCCTTGATGGCAGCAGCCATCCCCAGCAGGATGCAGCCTGACACACACACAAAAACGCTTTAGGAACAACTAAAAAAATTTTTAAGAAGGTGTTGACCTGGTCTCCAAATTCACTGGATCCCAGACTGATCAAGTATCTGTGGGATGATCCACAGAGGCCCCCTTCCCCTCAACCCATAGGACCCAAAGACCCCCCACTAACAGCATCAGGACACCTTCAGAAGGCCCATGTCCATTCTCTAAAGAGTCACAACTGTTTTGGAGGGAGACCTACACAATATTACGAAGGTGGTCATAATGTTATGCCTGATCGGCATATATGTGCACAATTGGTTGTCTTCTGCAGTGTTTCTTGATGACCGAAGAGCCACAATGAGCCGGTCTAATAAACTTGTTCCATTTACTCCAAGTGCTGCTGGAGTCATGACCCTCACACGAGTCCACACACGCATCTACTCAAACACACCCTCATCCATCAACGCAGAATTTTTTTCCCCCGGTAATGCTGTACAACTCGCCGAATTGGTAAAAAGTGACCTTTTAGAAGCACACCCACAAGAAGCATGTTAACACAGGTGATTCAGTCTCCCCACCCTGCTGAAGATCCCTGTTGCGTGACGGCAGGACAAACACCCACTGATGTGTGAAAGGTTAGACAGCAGGGATTAAAACCAACCAGAGTCATGCATATCATCCTTTGTTAAAGTTTTTCCAAGTATAAATATGCAACCAAAATGTGAGAAACTGCCATTTGCTGCCAGCTAAAATATAGAAATCCTCAAATTGGTGGAAGAATCATAAAGTGAAACAGTTGCAGAGACTCTATTATTTCTAATTTTCAACAGTATTTATGCATGCTACAAATAAAGAACTGTAGAAAACATTGAAAAGCTGAAAAAAAACACCATGAAATATTAAATCATTACTATTTGCTCATATTACATATTACATTTGCATGTCTGTCTCTTTTGCACAAGCATGTTTATTTTGTGACTAATCTGCTGAATAAACTTTTTTTTTTAATTTATTTGAAGTTGCTTTTTGTGTAGTACTTCGCTGGCTCAGCTTTTACCTGCAGTGCCAAAGATAATCCCATAAAACCTGAGTGTCAGAGTTGCTGAGGACTCTGTGGTGACAAGATCTCTGTGAGGTGGAACTGAGAAGTTTATAAATGCCACTTACGAAAGGCAGAAACGCGCACACATATGAAATTTTGCCAAAGACTGGAGGGTAAACTGTCACATGTGCTAGAGCAGTGGTTCTCAACCTTTTTTCAGCGATGTACCCTCAGCGAAGTACCCCCTAACCAGAGAAAAACAGTTTTTGATTGGAAAAAAAGCATCAGTGTCAGATTTCTTAAACCTTTTAACTCTACAAAACATTGCTCATGTGTAGAGGTCTCCTTTGAACTATTTGGCAATAAAATACACAAACAATTACTTGTTAACAAAGACATAATTAACTTAATTTTGAATAAAGATTAGGCGGCATAGTGGAATGGTGATTAGTACTGATGCCTCACAGCAAGAAGGTTCTGGGTTTGAATCCAGGCCGGCTTGTGCTTCACTGACAATCTTTGATCAACTGAGACGGCGAAACAGGAGCACATGAAGTGGCTTTTACTTTATAAAGTTGATCATTTTAATGGAGTCGTTCAATATGTCATGTAACACAGGGCTCATTGCTTCCTTGTGTATGACACAGCGAGTCCACCTTACGTCAGGATTTCCCTTTTTAATGCATGCTGTGAGTCGTCTCACGCTGCCCATCAATGACTGCGTTTACATGGTCTTTAGTATCCCGATTTTGAGGCTTATCCCGGCTTTGAGCATATCCGGGATATGGTGTTTACATGGAACACAGAGAAACCCGGTTATTCATATCCCCGTATACATGATAAATACCAGTAACCCGTTTTCCGATCACTGCATCCTATCTGCGCATGTGTGTTTTACGTCTTTTTCAATGTTTTCCAACGCGACCTAACTTGTTCAACGGAGCGAGGTGGAAAACCAGCATCAAGTAGCTTTTCCGCAACAGATTTGAATACATCAGCATTTCTGTGTTTTCTGCCATCTAAATACGTCGTTATGTTTAGTTCTTTCATTAGTTTAAGGGAAAATTCTGTCTCTTCGTCGCTCCAAAAGTGAGAAGTTCTCGTTGCCGCCATGTTGTTTGTATATCTAGTGCGTCACTTGGCGTCACTCGCGCCTGCGCAGACAGTGGGCAGCCGTCAGAAATCGGGATAAGGTGTATACATGCTCCAGTATCCCGGCTTCTATCGGAGTACTCCAGGTAGCAAAACCGGGTTTCTTGAAATCGGGAAATGGGCATATCCCGATTTCTGAATTCGGGATATGGTGTTTACATGGTCAAACACAAAAACGGGATACTTCAAAAACCCGATCAAAACCGGGATACTAAAGACCATGTAAACATGGTCAATGATGCTCCTACGTCCGTGCAGACGCTGCTGCAGGATTTCCAACTCAGCGCCGTTTTCACGAAAGAAAGTGTTGACAACGCTAATAATGTCCTCTCCTGCTGTTTTCGCTCCAGAGGTTTGCAGAAAAGTATGTGGTCGCAAATGTCGTCAGTATCACGTATCTCTAATGCAATAAGTTGCGCATTTCCACTGACATTTGTGGATTCATCCAGCTAGAAGGAAAAGGTTTTTCCACAACTTGCTAGACAATATCTGTTCCCATCTATCAACGCTGCGGCAAACGGTGTCATTTGACAAAGGCAGGTCTCAGCTAGCACAACAGCGGCAGGAAGGAGCAGGTCTGCACATATGGTGAAAGGTTTCTTGGTTTCAGCTACCAGCAAAGACACCGCATAAAAGGCCTCCACGGCTCTGGCTGATGGTGTGGAGGCTTTCCGCATCGTGAGTTGACCTGAATTCTGAAAGTTCCCCGTAAAAAACTCAGGTGGCTTACTGACATAACGGACATGTTTTGTCCTGAGATGGCACTGAAGACGTGCTTAGCTTCATGCCGCTGTTGGCTAATTTCCAAACACAATGCCATGGTTGGGTTGCGACTCATAGACGTAAATCCTGTCAAAACATACTCCTCTGAATACTGCCGGAATTTTGCCAGTTCTAGCTTTGCCTTTGTTGGTACTTGGTACTAACGGCCTCTGTGTTTTCATTAGCATTTTTAGAAAATCTCCTATGTACCCTCAGGAGTACGCGTACCCCCATTGGAGAACCACTGTACTAGAGCATGCTCCAGCAGAACAATGGATCAGAAATATGAAGGCCTGACCAAAAAATCAGGAATAATTCAACATTGCTTTTCCTCCCATGGACAGAATTACCGTCACCGAAGGTTGAATGTGACATTACCTGTATCTGAACCAAAAAAAGCTGCACTTGAACATGCAACAACCATCCAGCTGGCTCATACAGTCACTCTAAGAAAAACATTAGGTACACTAGTCAAAATGAATGCATTCAAATTTTTGGCCCTGCACTGAATCCTTGAAACGGGGTCAGAAAGGTGGTTAATCAACTGTATGATTCTTATTTAGCGCGTAATTAGGTGCGGTGCTGTTAAACTGGACTGAATTAAAAAGTGTTTTTGTTATTTAGTCTTGCACGCTGACTACAATGGGGCTGTCAAAATAATAGGAACATGTGTTGTTTCAACACCAAACCACAGCCTCCACAACAAAAACACAGCTGAATCATCAGCTCTCTGTTACTTTAAACTAATGCTGAATATAATAACCTTTGTGGAGATAAGATTTAGGACCGCAGGACTGTTAAATAAGAAGGCATTTGTTTTCACCCTTGTACCCAATGGAGCGTCAAGTTGTTGTGGTTTTACTAGGGCTTATGTGTCGGCCTTTTCAAGAACCTCGTCATTGATCAGCATTCATGTTGTGTTTTGCGTGACTGCGAAACGTGGCCTAGGGCGGCACAGTGGAGTGGTGATTAGCACTAATGCCTCAGAGCAAGAAGGTTCCGGGTTTGAATCCAGGCCGACTGTGGAGTTTGAATGTTCTCCCTGTGTCTGCGTGGGTTCTCTACGGGTACTCGGGCTTCCTCCCACCGTCCAAAGACATGCTCGTTAGGTTATTTGGTGATTCTAAATTGGTGTGAATGTGAATGGTTGTCTGTCTCTCTGTGAAGCCCTTCCCCTCACTAGGTCCATGTCCATTCTCTGACAGGAGGTGGTCATAACGTTATGCCTGACCGGTGTACAGTGCATCCGAAAAGTACTCACAGCGCTTCAACTTTTTCTGTACCCATCCCCAGATTTGTGCCTCAAGACAATCCTGTCTCAGAGGTCTACAGACATTTCCTTTGACTTCACGCTTGGTTTGTGCTCTGACATGCACTGTCAACTGTGGGAGCTTTTACAGACAGGTGTGCGCCTTTCCAAATGTCCTATCAAGTGAATTTACCACAGGTGGACACCAATAAAGCTGTAGAAACATCTCAAGGATGATCAGTGGAAATAGGATGCACTTGAGCTCATGGCAAAGGCTGTGAATACTTATGTACGTGTGATTTCTTAGGTTTTCATTTTTAATAAATTTGCAAAACTTAAGTGTTGTGTGCAGAATTTTGAGGAAAAAAATGAATTTAATCCATTTTGGAATAAGGTTGTAACATAACAAAATGTGTAACAGGGAAAGCGCAAATGAATACTGTCTGGATGCACTGTACATGGCAGCAGAATACACAGGAGAAATAATAAGTTGCACTTGTTGACATGATGTTGACAACTTTTTATTTGATCTGGCCGATGTCCCAGGAAGAAATATCACACGCAAACAGGTTCAAACAGTCGGAGACAAAGACGTTGTTTTCACTTGTTGCTGCTGGCTGTAATTTCACACAGAGGACAAATGAGAGACGTGTCCGTCTTCAATTCAAATTATTAGCAAGGAGTGATTAAACTTTAAGGATTAGTCTCCCATGCAAGTTATAACTCAGTCTGCACTTAATTGCTGTATCACTGAGGACTAATAAGAATATTCAACTGAAAAACTGAGACAGACAAAAGATTTGAAGAATAACTGTAGGTGTTAGCGCTGATTTCCGCGTTTAGTCCTCATTACGGTAAGCACTTTTGACATGTGCAATTAAGCAGTCAGAAAACATCTCGCTGTCACTGTGCCGAGCCTGGAGACGTGCAGACAGGACTTTTGTTTATTGCTGATGAATCTGGAGTGAAAGCCAGGGTGTGTCTCAGATAACACGAAGGCTGATAAAAACCTGCCCAGTGTGACTGATGAATGCTGAACATACCGCATGTCGCCAGAGGACGCAAAGCCAAGATCAGAGCTGTTAACGAGTGTTCCTAGGAATACCTCACTATGTGTGATGTTTTGTCACGGGCACTACCCAACCCTGTGGTCGTATTTCTTACATATGACATGACACCTGTGCATTTGTGCAGAGGACACTGCTGCATTGTGAGGACGTTTTAGCTGATTGTTGCAAAGGGTTTAGATTTAATTTATGATTACAATTGGGCTTAAGTCAGGGCTGGGGTGAGGCAAGGCGTGTTTCACCTTTAGAGTTGTAGCATGGCCTTGTTCTGAACTTGGTTTTCTGGTTTTCACATCTCATAACATTATGACCACCTTCCTAATATTGCGTAGGTCTCCATTGTGACTCCAAAACAGTTGTGACTCATCAGAGAATTGACATGGGCCTTCTGAGTGTGTCCTGTGGTGTCTGGCAACAGAATGTTGTTAGTGGGGGGCTTTGTGGACCATCCTACAGACACTTGATCAGTTTGGGATCTAGTGAATTTGGTGGTCAGGTCAACACCTTGTGCTGTTCTTCATGTTTTGTTTTTTTTTAGTTGTTCCTAAAGTGTTTTTGTGTGTGTGTCTGTGTCAGGCTGCATCCTGCTGGGGATGGCTGCTGCCAACAAGGAGTGTCATTGCTATGGGGTGGGGGTGCCTGGTCTGGTCTAGGTGGGTGCTACATGTCTAAGTAACATCCACATGAATGAATGCCAGGTCCAATAGTTTCCCAGAGGAACATTGTATTGTCACAAGATGGTCAATGTTATTTACTTCTCCTGTCAGTGGTTTTAATGTTGTGGCTGATCGGTGTATTTAATTAACATTACATTTTGAAAGCAGTAACAGATAACTGCCAAGGCCCTTCAGCTTCTTTTGAAATGCTTGTCAACAGCATTGTGCCAAAAGATATTAGACTGTGATATGAATGTTGTGGCTGATCGGTGTATGTGTGCATAGAGAGTCTTTGTGATCTGGAATAATTGGAATGATTGGAAGAAAAACACATAATATTTATCTTTAAAGAAAAGTACACAGATAGTAATGACGCGGGGCATCCGGGGGCTCTGGGAGCCGAGTGAACCGGGTGTGGTGCTGCCACCAAAGCACAATGGAAACACTATTAAAAAAGCATTCCTGGCTCTCTGCTTTAGTTTGAGGCAGACTAGGAAAAAGCCGAGCAATATCCTGCATCCTGGTCAACAATGTGGAGAGCAAACGGAAGAAATCCCCCGTCCAATAAGTGGGCAATGAAAGACATATGACGAGGGTTCTGGGGAATAAAATGAAATGAAAGGAGGGAAATACTTGAAGCTTTTGATTCTATAAATAATGTAACCTGTTGTGGAGCACATGAGTTTAAAAGTCATTTTAATCATTTTACACTTCATGCCACCAGTGTTTAAACTTCCCCTTTCTTTTAAAAAGCAGGTTCTCTGATTATGACACATGAGAACTTTACCCATTTTCACACTTGAAGCCAAAAAGGTGTGGTTTGCCTTAAGGGCAATGCCACAGTTTTCAGACTATCAGAAAACAGCTTCTGGGAGATTATTGGTATTTTTTGGCAACTGCAGCTGTTTGCTCAAACCCAAAACCAAGTTCAAGCTCAAGCATGGAAATTCTTCGTCTGTGTTTGCTAAAAAAAGCCTTGGTTACCGTGGTGAATTACTTTAGGTTTCATGCATTGACCTGTTCTGGATATTCCCCTCTGATGTGCCCATTATGTAAACTCAAAGCTCAGATTCAAGTCCTGAAAAGAGGGTTTTAAATTCTCTCCAGTCTCCAGTCACCTTGCCAGGGTTACGTCGATGGTAGTTACAGATTAAATTAACCACATATGTTTGAGGAAGGTGCAAAAAAGAAATGTGAAAGTTCAATGCGCTCATCATATCTCATCTCATCTCAGCTCACTGGTTCGGAAAGGTTTGAGATACCGTGGGACACGGACACTCCCTATTCTACATCGGAATGGGGGAAATGAGGAGGAGGTTTCCGAAGAACAAACGCGGTTCATCCAATTTATAAAACCTGCTTCAGCTTCTTGGCTCATTGTTTTGGTTTTGCAACCTCAGGCCTCTAAGCCCTACTGTCCTACAATGCAGCAGCACCAAACTGAACACAGGCAAAGATGATGACTAGAAATCTGAACACGCAGCAGCTAAATACGTCTAAGTGGTTGGTGGAGGCCAAGCCCTAAGTTTGTGTTTCTCATTTATTACAATTATATTTGAAACAAAGACATCAGAGCATTGGTTTGTCAGAAAAAAAATTCATTCTTCTTTACCAGGCACCCAGTTTAAGAACATTTGCTTATTTTTAAAGCAATTTCCAAAACTCCCCTAATCATTGGCATAAAGAATGATGTTGCACAAAAAATAAAAAATTCAAAAGACAAGAGTGGAAAGTAGGGAAACATATTAAAACTATTGTTTAGAGTCTTTAGAGGAACCCTATCGGAACAGTGCTAAGCATAGTTTTAATAAAAAACGGACTTAAGTTAGCTTTAATGCGTTAAAAACTAACGCAGGTTGAGACCAAAACAGAGCAAAAATAGGAGAATATGGAAAGAATATGGACTACCATTCAACCAGTGGCCAGAAAACACAACTCATATAAATACATTGCTCTATGTCAACTGAGTAGTGTACAGTACTGTGTGACTTTGCACTGCATGGTTACAGAGATTGAGTAAATCCTTTGCTGCTGAGCTGAGATTTAAATGAGCGATGACAACCAAATAACTTTCTTCAAACGTGCCTGGATCTGCACTGTATGATTCTGTGGAATTAAGGAGGGATTTTGGCAAGTAGGAAGTATAGGTCAAAAAGGCCTGCCAACATAAGTCCTTTCATGAGTTTATTGCCAGATTCAATGATACAAATACAAATATTTCACAATAAAATGGGGAAAGTCCATCTTGTGCAAATGTGTCAAATGGCAAATGTTTTGGTGCAGACAAATTTCTTCTGAAAGGGAATACTACATTATAGGTACTTGTATTTTTTATATCTCCATTACCCATTTTAGATACTTTCAGGCAGCAGAGACAAGCTTTAAAAAAACTAAACTGAGAGTCTGACCACTGCAAAGCCTTCTCCAGCACATCCCAAAGATTCTCAATGGTGTTAAGGTCTGGACTCTGTGGTGGCCAATCCATGTCTGAAAATGATGTCCCATGCTCCCTGAACCACTCTTTCACAATCTGAGCCCCATGAATCCTAGCATTGTCATCTTGGAATATGCCCGTGAACATCAGGGAAGAAAAAATCCATTGATGGAATAACCTGGTCATTCAGTATATTCAGGTAGTCAGCTGACCTCATTCTTTGGACACGTAATGTTGCTGAACCGAGACCAGAGCAACTGCAGCAACCCCAGATCATAGCACTGCCCCCACAGGCTTGTACAGTAGACACTAGGCATGATGGGTGCATCACTTCATCTGCCTCTCTTCTTACCCTGATGCCCCCATCACTCTGGAACAGGGTGAATCTGGACTCACCAGACCACATGACCTTCTTCCATTGCTCCAGAGTCCAATCTTTATGCTCCCTAGCATATTGAAGCCTTTTTTCCAGTTAGCCTCACTGATTAGTGGTTTTCTTAAGGTTTTCTCCGATCACAATCAACCAGGATTTTTTTCCGACCACATTTCTTCCTCAAAGACAGTGGTTCCCCACTATCCTTCCAGTTTTTAATAATGCGTTGGACAGTTTTAGTGGTTTCTACAATCTCCTTAGATGTTTTCTCTGCTTGATGCATGTCAATGATTTGACTCTTCTCAAACAGACTAACATCTTTACCACAACCACGGGATGTGTCTTTACACATGGTTGTTTAGGAAATGAGAAGCTACTCATTGCATCAGTTGGGGTTACACAACTTGTTGCCAGCTGAAAGATAATCACCCATGCAGCAACTATCCAATAGGAGGCTCCTACCTATTTGCTCAGTTAAATCCAGATGGAGACTTTTTCTTTGGCCAGGCAGTGTACATCTGGCATTCACCTTAATTCTGTCTTTCACTGCTTTATTTAATCATTCATTCATTCATTTTCTATACCCGCTTATTCCTGTTAAGGGTCGCGGGGGTCTGCTGGAGCCTATCCCAGCTGTCATCGGGCGAGAGGCAGGGGTACACCCTGGACAGGTCGCCAGTCCATCGCAGGGCTAACACAGAGACACAGACAACCATTCACACTCACACTCACACCTACGGCCAATTTAGAATCACCAATTAACCTAATGAGCATGTCTTTGGATGGTGGGAGGAAGCCGGAGTACCCGGAGAGAACCCACGCAGACACAGGGAGAACATGTAAACTCCACACAGAAAGGCCCAGCCGGCCCATGGATTCGAACCAGTGACCTTCTTGCTGTGAGGCATCAGTGCTAACCACCTCGCCGCTTTATTTAATCATTTTATTTTATTATAATTTTATAATCATTATCATCCACAATCTGAACACAAATGTGTCATCACTTGATTTTATGTCAACCTGGTTTGAGGTGCATGTTTGTTCTCATCCCTATCATTTCATTAGTTATGGGAAGGTGTGTCATACTTTTGATAATTGGCTTTTCTTCTGAATCTGGAGCCTGGCACGCCCTGCTTTCACCACAGTAAAAGATGAATGTAATATGGCATGTTTGACAAAGGTAAGAAAACTATTTTTGGCTGCCAAAAAAGCATATCATTATGATTGAGTTTCAGATGGAGTGATGTAGGCATTGTCACACATGGATCACATTTGATTTGCACATTACAGTCTAAAATCTTTTGGCACAATGCTCTTGCCAGGCTTCTCAAAAGAACCCGAGGGGCCTTGGCAGTTATCTTCTTTTAAAACTTAATGTTAATTAAATGCACCGATCAATCACAACATTAAAACCACTGACAGGAGAAGTAAATACCATTGACCATCATTTGATAATTCAATATTCCACAGGAAAACTTTTGGACCTGGCATTCATGGATGTTACTTAGACTTGTAGCACCCACCTAGACCAGACTAGGCACCCCCACCCCATAGCAATGACACTCCTTGATGGCAGCAGCCATCCCCAGCAGGATGCAGCCTGACACAGGCACACACACAAAAACACTTTAGGAACAACTGAAAAAAACATGAAGAACAGCACAAGGTGTTGACCTGGCCTCCAAATTCACTAGATCCCAAACTGATCAAGTGTCTGTGGGATGATCCACAGAGGCCCCTCCTCTTAGAGGCACCCCCATTAATTGTTGCCAGACACCACAGGACACCCTCAGAAGGCCCATGTCCATTCTCTGATGAGTCACAACTGTTTTGGAGACACAAGGGAGACTTAACTAAAACAGACCTTTATTCTAATGTGGTAAGTTTTATCTTAAGCGATGACATATCTACTGCGAACTGGGGCATGGGCTTAACTATGGGCCTTATCAGCCACACCCGATGATCGGATGATAAAGTGCATAGCTGAAGAGGCTCAAAAGTCACCACTTTCTTGCTGCTCGTGCTCACCAGTTGTCATTTTTTTAGTCACCTACATTTACCATTTTGTTCAAATTTAATGAAACAAACCATTTATTTTGTAACCTGATGTCTGGTTAGGGTTAGGGTTGGACTCTCTTATCAGCTCCTTGCAAACTTTTACAGAGCCACGATTGAAGGCATCCTGTGTCTCAGTGTGACAGTGCAGTACGGCAGCTGGACAGCACAGCACAGGACAGGAAGGACTTAGCCCGGGTGGTGAGGACAGCACAGGGGATTGTGGGCTGCCGTCTACCAGAAGAGGGCTAGACGCATTGCGAAAAGACCCCACCCACCCAGGCAACACAGATATTCTCAGGGACAGCTTCTTCCCTAGAGCTGTTAAGGAAATCTCCCCCCTGTAGCAAAACACCACATCCTATCCCCCTACAGAACCCTCACAACATCTCATAGACTGGGACTTGCACTAAGCTGCACTTTATTTACATTCAAAATTTTGTTTTGTTCTCATAATGACAATAAAGACTCTTGATTCTTGGCGATACCTGTTCTGATTTATGATCAGGTTTGTATCAGACAACAGCAATACAATTAAGTGGGGCAATTTCGGGAAGGCAATCTGTAACTTTAAAACAACAAAGGCTCAGAAAACTTGTCTTAACAACATTTTGATTGATGTTCTTGTTAGGTGACTAGTTTAATCTTTATCATTGTGTTCTCACACTTGACTTGAGTTTCTGTGCCACCTATTTCCACCTGTGCATTAATCACGAAACATTACTGGTGTTGTTGCAGCGTCACTAATGTCTTAGCGTACGGTTTATGCAATCAGCAACAGATGTTCTCCGTGTCTGTTTTACGACACTGTGGATTTTTATTTATGTTTTAATTGTATATGTGTGAAACCCAGAGCCCCCCCTCCCACCTGCCGACATGTCTCTGCCTTTCAGTCTTGAAAACCTGCCAAGCCTGAGGGAGGCTCTTATGCAAAGACAAAGCTGCAATCACAGGGAATCCGGCTCTGCTTGTCACATCCTGGCTCTTAGATAAGAAAGACAATCTGGCTTGAAAAACATTACATTGTGAAAAAAGAAAATCTTTCAGATGTTAATAAAAGACAGAGAAGGAACAGTTTGACCAGATTAACCTTTAAGACACTAAGAATGAGTAATGTCACATAACACCGTCTTTTAAGTGTTCATTTAATAAACCAGCTCACCTATGGTACAGTTGCTATTGTGTAAGAGCACAATGGACGCACTCATAGGAAGCCTGCAGGAATTCCCGGCATCCTGAGCTCAGTGCAAAGAGATCTCCGGCCGTTACTCCGTCACACTCTGAGCAGAGGAGGCCGTTCCTCAACAGGGGAGGGACTTAACAGCTGGACCTGTTGTATATTTGATCAGTGAGCAGCGGGCGCCTCTGAGATGTTGCGAGCGCTTCACGATCGCAGTGTCTCCCATTCCAGCTGAGACTGAATGCCAACCAGTGAAGAGTTCCAGCACACTCGGGTAAGAACAAATATTCTTATGACTAGTGATGGCATGTTCAGATTTTCTCAATAAAAAGCTTTTTTTTTTCTTCAAGAGAAAAGTTTTATTTTAACTGAAACTGGAATCTCATTTAAACTGCAACTTTGCTTTCTGAGAAAAGTCTGGTATGTGTCCTGCATTGCCAGCCAACACCCTGATAAAAAGCGAAAGCAAACATTCCTCGCACATTACCTCTGACCACATTGCTTAGATAGGGGTTTAACGGAAAGTAGTCCCTTGTGTCACTAAAAAAACTTCTGGACAAGTCTGAACAAAGTGTCGACATCATGCTCGGAGCTGCTCCACACACAAAGAGTTTCCACAGTCACTGTGGGCCGTTATGTAATCTTTATATTTATGACACTTTTTTCATTGTTTATTGCCTCATTCATTCCTGTTATTTACAGCTGAGGTGTTGACAAGAATGCGACGCGACGATAAAGACTGATGTGTAGTAAATGTGATGCAACTGGTTTGTGTTTGTAAGCCAAAGGTGAGAGCAAATTGGCTGATTGAGCCATATCTGCTCTTTATGTAAAGCACAGAAGGAGCAGCTCGACTGGTTATCAGCTCTAAAATCTTCTTGTCAGTCAGACAGATTCTTGGCTATTGTAAAGCTACAGGCAGAAACTGAATAACACTTTTAGACAAGCGGGTGCACCGAGTGTCATCGCACTTAACTCATGTCAAAGTCGTTACACAGTCTGGGAGAAAGTTTCTCTCTCTGTAACCTTGTAAATCAAAGCACAATCCCATCTTATCCAAATGATCATTAAAGTGCATTGCTCTCCCCGCCATCGAATGAACACTGGGGTCATAAAATAATTATATACAAAAAAAAGACAAGTCTGCTTACTTCAAGAATGAATGACTACTGTGCACTGTTATTTCACAATCATAATCAAAAGATCGTTCTATCCTCAAGACGTGTGTGATTCAAAAGTCGTTTTCTTCAGTAAAACTATACGGCATATGTGATTATTCAGTATCAACAAATTCCAACAAAATGGAATGGCTCACAAGGGTGTCAATGAATAGATGCTTAAAAAAACTACATGTTTTTAAATAAAATAAGGTGCAGTGTGTAGGCAATGAGTGAACAAACATTTATCCATTATCTTCCATTATCAGCGCTTATCCTGTAGAGCAGGGGTGTAAAAGCAAGTGGGTTGGTCTCCCTTGTGTCTCCAAAACAGTTGTGTCTCATCAGAGAATGGACATAGGCCTTCTGAGGGTGTCCTGTGTTGTCTGGCAACAGAATGTTTGTTAGTGGGGGCCTTTGAGGGGAGGGGCCACTGTGGATCATCCCACGGATACTTGATCAGTTTGGGATCTAGTGAATCTTCATGTTTTTTTAGTTGTTCCCAAAGCGTTTTTGTGTGTGTGCCTGTGTCAGGCTGCATCCTGCTGGGGTGTGTCATTGCTATGGGGTGGGGGTGTCTGGTCTGGTCTAGGTGGGTGCTACATGTCTAAGTAACATCCACACCAATGACTGCCAGGCCCAAAAGTTTCCCAGCAGAACATTGAATTGTCACAAGATGGTCAATGTCAGTGGTTTTAATGATGTGGCTGTCTGTAATGTGTGTAAATGTGGTTTCTCTGCAACACATTTAACTTTAAGCTCAGTAGCAAAGATTAAATTTACTTTAAACTGAATATTACATGTTGGTGCATTGCAGAGATGATGCATCAAAATAAATTGGATTGCACATCGTACCTAATAAAGTGGTCACTAAGCATACAATTACTGGTGCTTTCACCCCTTATTGGGACAAACATAGCTGCAGAAGCTGAAAGCCTCTTTTTATTACATTATTAAACAGTAACTTACCTACAGATATCTATGTAGTTGAGTCCCTCCCCATCTTTATCTGACTAATGTGAATGTTAAACAGTAAAGGTATGTTAACAGTGTGGTAACTCTTTGGCCTTATGCGGGTAATGTATTTGCGTTTATGATATGATAGGCAGACTCACATGGTGCAATAAAACGGACGCGCCCCATCCTTAGAAACATTCAAACATTTACAAAGTGGGTGATGAGCTCAACCTGCAAATTCAGCAGCTGCAAGCGCAGACACTGGAGCACCGCAACACTGCTGCTGTTGTACAAACACATTTTTTTGTGTTACCTGGCCTGCAGGTTCTTTCACCCTTGATGTTGTAACTGCGAAACAGTGACTTCATGCTGTAGTAGTTAAACACACCTTTAGTCCAATGACATTTCCATCTCGGGCAGCCAAGATAATTAATATGTTTGTCAACGTGTCTGACAAAGTTTCCACAGACTTGTCTTCTTGGAGGAAACATCACACCTGAGTTCACCTCCACACCCTTTTTTACTGAGACTGATTATATTAACTCCTACGGACAGCAATGACATCATAAAACAGTAACTTCGGGAATGTGCAACTGGCATCAAGATAGTATACTCATGCATTATTACGGTGGCAATGTGTCTCTAAAGGCAAGAAACAACAAGCTCTGTCTTTCTGTGAGGTTTAACTTAAAGGCACTGTTGCACAACAGTAGTTTGTTACATGAATCGCTAGAATCTGTACCTTGCAGCTATTCTAACTGCAACTCCAAGTTCCTTTAGACGAGGTCAGTGACTCCAATTAGGCCAAGAACATGCAGCGTAACAGAGATATATCAGTCAGGACCTTTAACATTACGCAAAAAGTGTGTCAAAGAAAGGCAAAGCTTCACAGTGGTGCAGCAGAAGTAGTAGTAGAAGAGCTCAAGGTGGAATGTAAAGGCGGTGACACAAAGCCGAAGGCTGGCAATTTGCTGGTGGTTGCATCCATAGTTTTTGTGGAGCGCCCGGCCGCATTGGCATCAGTCGCCTTGTCTGTGGCTTTTCAGACAATTCCGCATGTCGAATCCGCAACAGACAGATGACTCTGGCTGATCAACTTAGCAGCAGAAAGAAAATGCCTAAGTTGAAATGGCACAGGGAGGTTCTTCTCATTTTTCATCTTCATTTAATCTTAACATGCAAATATGTGCAAATATAGAAGTCAGCTCTGTACAAGGTTTTTTTTAGATCTACCTAGCCTCACAGCTAATAGTAGCTCCTCTGGTTTCCCCCTTTGAATCCAGACTACTGCCATCTGCCGATGTGAAGAGTTGTTTCCTTCCATGCAGATGCAGAACGTATGTGCTCGCTGGCCATTGGCTGTTGTCTTTCTGGTGTGTTCTAGGGCTTTTTGGTCCATGCACAGGCCTTCGTTGCTCATTGTTCTTTGGTGTTAGTTTGGTGTGTTGCTGTTTTTGTCTTTCCATTTAATGATGCTGCTTCTGACTCTACTGATGGGGAACTCAGCCTTTGCAAGTCATGTAAATGCTACCATGCTGAGTTTTATGTGTGGGCTATGCTGTGGATCTTCTGTTCTGTTGTCAGCTTTTTGTGACATAAAATGCAAAGTAAACCAATGGGATGTTTGGAAACTTTGCAACTATGATCTGAAATAAAGTTGTTAAAATTATGATTTTAAGTTTGGCTGCACAGTGTAGATATTGTAAGGTGATAGCTACTAACCAGACATAGTATTGGTTATTTGAGCTTGTTTGTGCTCCAAAGGCTTGGCATTACAACACACTGTATCTGGCTGTTCCAGTTTTGTCTTGTTGCCTCTACTTGTGCCAAAGTAAATACAGGATGTGTGTGAAAATGATACAGAGTTAATTTCTTTTGCAGTTCGTGCAAGGGCAGAATGAAATGAAAAGAAAAAAAAACGTTAGTTTAATTGCAACATTTTTATCTATGTACAGTGTATACTGCATGGACTGTGAATTATCTAGTCACCCAGACTATGCATTTAAGGACACAGAAGTAGAATAAACGCCTCGACTGACATGTATTATTGTAAGTTGATTTGTTTTTAATTTGTTTTTAATTTAAAGTAGTGTGATATAACAAACAAACGCCAGTGCAATGGGGTTTACAAGACACCCATCCATACTGTCCAGTCAAGTGCAGTATTTTATGTTGCATAAAATGCTGTACATGGTATTTTTATAGCACAATAACCATTGCAAATAGATTTTGTGTTTTATACAGTGTGAATGTTGTATTACTATCACTTATTTTGTCTTTTCTCATACCTAATCTGATATGATTCGCGTGTCTGTGTCATTTCCTTCATATACTTTTATGTTATAGTTGTAAAATAAGTTAATAAACTTGGTCCAATACACTTGCATTTGAGAAGCAGTAAAATGAAGACAATATCAAACCATAAACTCATGTGAGGGAGATTAAAACTTACTGGGAATGCCTTATCTCTCTACAGGAACGAAGTCGCAAGGCCGTGAGGCTTTGACCATAAAAGCCTGTTCATCATTATCCTGAAGTGTGGAGAAGCCAGCAGTGCCTGAGGATCTGAGGCTACCCACAGACTCTTAAGGAAACTGACAGGTTTGATACACAGTTGGAACACAGATCATATTTTGGAAAACTTACCTTGTGGGTGACATGTAAGGCCCTCAAGCTTAAAAGCAAATTAAAAATAATTACTTGGCACTATTTCTAGGTTGTTTTATTTTAATTTCTCCAGACTTGAAATATCATGGGCTGATCTCAGATCCAATTCTATACATTTTACCTTCAGTGTTGTTCTGCAGCATTTCAAATATTCCTCACTACTTTACTCTACATCACCAGAACTAGCGCCTAATTAGAGGATGCAAGTATTAAGAACCCACTTGTTTGTTTTTGGAAAGTGTTTGGGTTGTATGCAATAGTTGGAGGTGATGTAGGTACTGTATTGTGTTGCATTTCTCTAGGAGTGACTGCTTGATTGTTTGGTTAATATGCTTTCCAAATACTTTCTTCTTAATGATTCCATAAGCAACAAACCCATCTGTTGCACAACTTTGAACTCGCCCAACCTAATGGAAGCTGATAGGTATAATTTATTTAACATTTAATCAGAGTCGGCCCAAAGCTAACGTCTAACCAACTGTTTGCATACCACAGCATAACAACCAGCATTACACATCATCCAAAAAACAGTATGCCACCCCGTGTGCATTTAGGATGCTCTGTCCACTTTCATGTTTAGAAATATGGATAGTTGTACCATATTTTCAACAGCGCCATAAACTGCAGCCTCCAAAATTACAATAAAGTTTAATTAACAGTTCTCTGTACAAGTTTGATTAGCAGCACTTATTGCAGGGCTGTTTAAAGTATTAGGCAGCATTCATCACCAAGGTATTTGTATTATGTTAATAGAGTGCTAATGGAAGGGGAGGCTGGTAATTATTTTTAACTCTGTGTAGCCTTAGCTTTTTGATGAGGTGGATAATAAATAAAATATTTTTAATATTGCTTACGGTATAAGGGGTGCAATATCCAAACTAACTTAAATAATTGTTTCTGTGTCAACACAGCGCTTTGGGTCAAGATGGATTCCAACATTAAGAATGCTGAGGCGAAGCAAAATGGCAACACAAAAGTCCACGGGCCTGTGGCTGGCATATTTCTGGAGAAGACTAATGAGAAGATAACAATTTATCAAGCCATGAAAAAACGCTTGCTTAAGCCAGGAACAGCATTAGCCCTGCTTGAAGCACAAGCTGCCACAGTAGGTATCGTAGACCCGATAAAAAAACGAATTCTTTCTGTTTCGGATGCTGTTAAAGAGGGGGTAGTTGGACCAGAGATGAAAGAGAAACTCCTCTTAGCAGAGAAATCCATTAGTGGATATGCAGACCCCTACACCAATGACACGATATCTGTATTCCAAGCTATGCAGAAAGATTTAGTCCCTCGAGAATATGGATTGAGGCTGCTGGAAGCACAGATAGCCACAAAAGGTGTATTTGATCCTGTGGAGAAGAAAAACATTTCAGTTGACTCTGCAATTCAGAAGGGCTACTATGAAAAAGGTTTGCTCAATGACCAGATGTCAGAGCTCAAGGTGTTTTACGATCCAACCTCACAACAAAATCTTAACTACAAAGACCTTCTACAGAAATGCACCGTGGAGCCTGACACGGGCCTGGCGCTCCTTCCTGTTTTCATCACGTTCAAAGGTCTGAGAAGAGGCATTTCCTCTGCTGAACTCCTTCAATCAAAGATCATTGACAAAGAAACATTCGATGACCTACAGAAGGGGAAGACAACAACACAGGATGTGATGTTGATGGAAACAGTGAAAGAATACCTGGAAGGCAAAGGCAGTATTGCTGGCATTGCTGTACTCTCGTCCAATCAGAGAATGAGCATTTATCAAGCCATGAAGCAAGGCATACTGATGCCTGGAACTGCACTTGTTCTACTGGAGGCACAAGCAGCAACTGGATTCATGATTGATCCTGTAGAAAATAAAAAGTACACTGTGGATGACGCTATGAAAAACAAACTAGTTGGCCCAGAATTTCATGCAAAGCTGCTTTCAGCTGAGCGAGCAGTAACTGGATACAAAGATCCATATTCAGGGGAAACCATATCCCTGTTTCAAGCACTGTCAAAAGACCTCATTGTCAAAGAACATGGGATCCGCCTACTAGAGGCACAAATAGCTACAGGTGGAATCATAGACCCAATCAACAGTCACAGACTTCCCACAGAAGTGGCCTTCAAGCGAGGTTATTTTAATGAAGAAATGAATGCCATTCTAGAGGATTCAGGGGATGACACAAAGGGCTTTTTTGACCCAAACACAGAAGACAATCTGACCTATCTTCGATTGATGGAAAGGTGTGTCACTGATCCTGTCACTGGACTGTGCCTCCTTCCTCTACATGATAAATCAGGCATTGTGAATTTCAGCTTCATAGATTACCAAACAAAAAAGGCTTTCAAAGAGGAGAAGGTGAAAGTGATGTATGGAAAGTACATGGGAATGACAGTGTCTCTGTGGGAACTGCTGATGTCGGAATACTTTGATGAACAGCAAAGGCAAGACATCTTTCAAAAATATCGAGAGGGGAAGCTCAGTATCAAGATGATCATCACGACAGTTCTGGAAGTCATAGAAAAATCGGTGAAAACCACTGAAGTTCTCTTTGAAGGCATCAGAGAAAATGTGACAGCCAAACAGCTTGTGGAGGCAGAGATCATAAGTAAGGAAGTCATGGAGGACCTGACAAAGGGAAAAAAGTCAGTGAAGGAAGTGATAGAAGATGAAAATGTGAATATGTACTTAAAGGGGAAAGACTGCATTGCAGGTATTCTGCTTCCTGATTCTCAAGTCATGACAATCTACCAGGCCAGACAGAAAAGACTGCTGATGCCAGGAACTGCACTGATTCTACTGGAGGCACAGGCAGCAACAGGGTTCGTTATTGACCCTATTGGAAACAGAAAGTTTTCAGTGGATGATGCTGTAAAAGCAAAGATTGTAGGGCCTGATGTCTGTCAAAAGCTTCGGTCAGCAGAGAAAGCAGTCACTGGATACAAAGAACCATATGATAACAAAATAATCTCTTTGTTCCAAGCAATGCAAAAAGATCTCATCCTAAAAGACCATGGAATTCGCCTCCTGGAGGCACAAATTGCAACTGGTGGGATCATTGACCCAGTGAACAGCCATCGCATTCCTGTCCACGTGGCCTATAAGAAAGGGTACTTCAATGAAGAAATGAATCAGATTCTGGATGATCCAAGTGACGACACCAAAGGATTCTTTGACCCCAACACCCACGAGAACCTGACATACTTGCAGCTCATGGCCAGATGCGTCACAGATCCCAGTACAGGCTTGTGCCTCTTACCGCTCAAAGGCAAGGGCAACAAAATTACCATTGATAACACTATTAGGGAATTATTCAAAGCAACAACAGCTACTGTCAAGTATGGCAGGTTCAAGGGCAAGCACACAACACTGTGGGATCTTATCAATTCAGAGTATTTGTCTGAGGACAAGCGGCAAGAGTATTTCAAGCTCTTCAAGTCAAGGAAAATCACAATTGAGCAACTCATTGTAACCATTGTAGAGATCATTGAGAGTAAGGAGATAAGGCAGCAAGCAGGGCTGAACTTGGAAGGTCTCAGAGGGGAAGTGTCTGTGGCCGATCTTCTTGATCTTGAAATTGTGGATGAACAAACATACAGCAGCATGATTGATGGGAACATAACAAGCACTGATGTGATGAAAATGGACAGTGTAAGAGCCTATCTACAAGGGACAAGCTGTGTAGCTGGAGTGATACTGCAACCCTCCAATAAGAAACTGAGTATCTATGAGGCACAGAGAATTGGCATTCTCACACCTGGCACTGCACTTTGCCTTCTTGAAGCACAAGCAGCAACAGGGTTCATTGTTGATCCTCTGAAAAACAAAAAAATGACAGTAGAACAAGCTCTCAGAGAAAAGATTATTAGTCCACAGATGTATGAAAAGCTTCTCTCTGCAGAGAGGGCTGTCACTGGTTACACTGATCCATACACAGGGCAAAAGATCTCCCTTTTCCAAGCCTTGAAAAAGGATCTTATTGTCAAGCAGCATGGCATCCGTTTACTTGAGGCCCAGATTGCTACAGGTGGTATCATTGATCCTTTGAAGTGTCTTCACTTACCCCTGGAAGTTGCATTCAGGAAAGGATATTTTGATACAGAACTTAATCAAATCCTAACAGACCCAAGTGATGACACGAAGGGCTTTTTTGACCCAAAGACAAAAGACAATCTGACATACATGGAGATGTTGGGCAGATGTGTAAAAGATAAGGAAACTGGACTGTTTTTCCTGCCACTGAATGACACCCTAAAAACTGCAACGAAGGAAAATCTGTATACCGACACAGAGATAAAGCAAGAGTTTGAAAAGACACTTGTGACCATGTCTGTAGGGCGCTATTCCGGGAAATCAGTTTCGCTATGGGACTTGATTCATTCCAGGTACTTCACTGAAGAGCAGCGGCTTGAATTCATTGAAAAATACAGAACAAGGAAGATGAGCACACAAAACATAATCACATTAGTGATTTCCATAATTGAAAAACTGGAGAAGAGTGAAACTCCCAAATTGATAATGGGCCTGAGAAAGCATGTCTCAGCACAACAGCTATTGGACACTGATATCATTGATGCAGAAACATTCGATCAGGTGAAAGAAGGAAAACTCACCTTTGAAGCAGTGACCCAAGGTGACTCTGTGAAAGGATATCTAAAAGGAACCGGATGCATTGCTGGAATTACGGTTCATCCATCCAAGAAAGTAATGAGCATCTATGAAGCAAGACAGGAAGATCTCTTGACCCCTGGCATTGCACTCGTACTGCTCGAAGCACAGGCTGCAACTGGATGGGTCATCGATCCTCTCAAAAACAAGTTCTATACAGTTGATGAGGCTGCAAAAGAGAAGGTAATCGGACCGGATGTTCATGAGCAACTTCTCATGGCTGAACGAGCTGTCACTGGCTATAAGGATCCATACACAGATGCAACAATAACGTTGTTTGAAGCCATGAATGAACAGCTGATTCAAAGAAGTGATGGCCTTCGTCTTCTAGAAGCACAGCTAGCAACTGGAGGAATCATTGACCCAAATCTAAGTCTCAGGGTACCTGCTCATGTCGCTATCAAAAAGGGATGTTTGGATGAAGAAATGAACAAAATCCTGTCGAACCCTACTGATGCTGAAAAGGGACACTTTGATCCAAATACCAAAGAAAAACTCTCCTACCTTCAGCTGAGAAATCGATGTGAGAGAGACCCAAAAACTGGACTTCTTCTCCTACCAGTGAACAAAGAGGAATCCAATGTATTTCACACAGATGAGCAAATAGAGCTTGCATTCAAAAACAAAACTGTTGCCATGAATGAAGGAACATTTAAAAACAAAGTTGTAACAGTGTGGGAATTGTTGTTGTCTCAATATATTTCAAAACAGAAAAGGGAGCAGCTCATTCAACAATACAGGACAGGAGCTATGACAATAGAAGAGATCATTGAAATACTCACTGTTATCATTACAGAGGTATCGTCCAAAGAAAGAAAGTTCAAAGGACTAAGAAAACAGGTCTCAGCCAGTGAGCTGTTTGAGTCAAAGATTATATCAAAGGAGCTCTTCACCCAAATTGTACAAGGGGAAGTAACTGAAGAAAATGTTGACAAAATGGAATCTATTCAAAAATATCTTGGAGCAACAAACTGTATTGCAGGTGTCAGAGTTGAATCAACAAAGAAGGTTATGAGCATCTACGAAGCCAAAAGCAAAGGTCTGCTGACTCCTGGAACATCTCTGGTCCTGCTGGAGGCCCAGGCTGCCACTGGATTTGTCATTGATCCAGTGAACAACAAGAAACTTTCTGTGGAGGAAGCTGTGGCTCAAAGAGTAGTGGGAAGTGAGTGGAAAAACAAACTGCTTTCAGCTGAAAGGGCCGTTACGGGATACAAAGATCCCTACACTGGAAACACAATTTCTTTGTTCCAAGCCTTGAAAAAGGATCTCATCGTGAAAGATCATGGAATTCGTCTCCTTGAAGCACAAATTGCAACAGGAGGAATAATTGATCCAGTGCATAGTCACAGAGTACCTGTAGAGGTTGCATACCAAAGAGGTTACTTTGATGAAGAAATGAACCAGATTCTGTCCGACCCTGACGACGATACCAAGGGCTTCTTTGACCCCAACACGAAAGAGAACCTCACTTATCTCCAGCTGATTGAGAGATGTGTTAGAGATCCCATCACAGGCCTTAGCTTACTGGTCATCGTCAAGAAAGGAGAGTTTTATTTCTTTGTTGATGAGGCAACAAAACTCCGTCTGAAATCTACAACAACAACCAAAGCAGGAGGGAAATACCAAGGACAAACAGTATCTCTGTGGGATCTGCTCTACTCCAAATACATCACTGAGGAGAAGAGGAGAGAACTTGTGCAACAGTACAAGTCTGGATCAATTACAATTGAACGCTTCCTGGAAATCATCCTGACAATCATTCAGCAGCAGACCATAACAACCTCATCATCATCATCATCAACTGTCAAAAGCCAACAACCAGAAAAAGTAACGGACAGTAGCACAACAAAAACCACCATCACTACAATCACAGAGACTACTGATGTTCAAAACTTCCATGGAATCAGAAAAGATGTCACTGCTAATGAGCTGCTTGAATCAAAAATTATTGATGAGAACCTCTACAAAGATCTTAGCACTGGAAAAGTCACAGTGACAGAAGTAAGTGAAATGGACTCAGTCCGTCAGTATCTTGAGGGGACCAACAGCATTGCAGGTGTGTTCATCCAATCCACCGAAGAGACAATGAGCATTTGTGAGGCCAAAAGCAAAGGTCTGCTGACTCCTGGAACATCTCTGGTCCTGCTGGAGGCCCAGGCTGCCACTGGATTTGTCATTGATCCAGTGAACAACAAGAAACTTTCTGTGGAGGAAGCTGTGGCTCAAGGAGTGGTTGGCAATGAGTGGAAAAACAAACTTATTTCAGCTGAAAGGGCTGTTACGGGATACAAAGATCCCTACACTGGAAACACAATTTCTTTGTTCCAAGCCTTGAAAAAGGATCTTATTGTGAAAGATCATGGAATTCGTCTCCTTGAAGCACAAATTGCAACAGGAGGAATAATTGATCCAGTGCATAGTCACAGAGTACCTGTAGAGGTTGCATACCAAAGAGGTTACTTTGATGAAGAAATGAACCAGATTCTGTCCGACCCTGATGACGATACCAAGGGCTTCTTTGACCCCAACACGAAAGAGAACCTCACTTATCTCCAGCTGGTAGAGAGATGTGTTAGAGATCCCGTCACAGGCCTTAGCTTACTGGTCATCGTCAAGAAAGGAGAGTTTTATTTCTTTGTTGATGAGGCAACAAAACTCCGTCTGAAATCTACAACAACAACCAAAGCAGGAGGGAAATACCAAGGACAAACAGTATCTCTGTGGGATCTGCTCTACTCCAAATTCATCACTGAGGAGAAGAGGAGAGAACTTGTGCAACAGTACAAGTCTGGATCAATTACAATTGAACACTTTCTGGAAATCATCCTGACAATCATTCAGAAGCAGACCACAACAACCACATCATCATCATCCATTGTCACATGTCAACCACCAGAAAAAGTAAGGGATAGTAGCACAACAAAAACCACCATCACTACAATCACAGAGAATACTGATGTTCAAAACTTCCATGGAATCAGAAAAGATGTCACTGCTAATGAGCTGCTTGAATCAAAAATCATTGATGAGAACCTCTACAAAGATCTTAGCACTGGAAAAGTCACAGTGACAGAAGTAAGTGAAATGGACTCAGTCCGTCAGTATCTTGAGGGGACCAACAGCATTGCAGGTGTGTTCATCCAATCCACCGAAGAGACAATGAGCATTTGTGAGGCCAAAAGCAAAGGTCTGCTGACTCCTGGTACCTCTCTGGTCCTGCTGGAGGCCCAGGCTGCCACTGGATTTGTCATTGATCCAGTGAACAACAAGAAACTTTCTGTGGAGGAAGCTGTGACTCAAGGAGTGGTTGGCAATGAGTGGAAAAACAAACTTATTTCAGCTGAAAGGGCCGTTACGGGATACAAAGATCCCTACACTGGAAACACAATTTCTTTGTTCCAAGCCTTGAAAAAGGATCTCATCGTGAAAGATCATGGAATTCGTCTCCTTGAAGCACAAATTGCAACAGGAGGAATAATTGATCCAGTGCATAGTCACAGAGTACCTGTAGAGGTTGCATACCAAAGAGGTTACTTTGATGAAGAAATGAACCAGATTCTGTCCGACCCTGACGACGATACCAAGGGCTTCTTTGACCCCAACACTCAAGAAAACCTCACTTATCTCCAGCTGATTGAGAGATGTGTTAGAGATCCCATCACAGGCCTTAGCTTACTGGTCATCGTCAAGAAAGGAGAGTTTTATTTCTTTGTTGATGAGGCAACAAAACTCCGTCTGAAATCTACAACAACAACCAAAGCAGGAGGGAAATACCAAGGACAAACAGTATCTCTGTGGGATCTGCTCTACTCCAAATACATCACTGAGGAGAAGAGGAGAGAACTTGTGCAACAGTACAAGTCTGGATCAATTACAATTGAACGCTTCCTGGAAATCATCCTGACAATCATTCAGCAGCAGACCATAACAACCATATCATCATCATCCATTGTCACATGTCAACCACCAGAAAAAGTAAGGGATAGTAGCACAACAAAAACCACCATCACTACAATCACAGAGAATACTGATGTTCAAAACTTCCATGGAATCAGAAAAGATGTCACTGCTAATGAGCTGCTTGAATCAAAAATCATTGATGAGAACCTCTACAAAGATCTTAGCACTGGAAAAGTCACAGTGACAGAAGTAAGTGAAATGGACTCAGTCCGTCAGTATCTTGAGGGGACCAACAGCATTGCAGGTGTGTTCATCCAATCCACCGAAGAGACAATGAGCATTTGTGAGGCCAAAAGCAAAGGTCTGCTGACTCCTGGTACCTCTCTGGTCCTGCTGGAGGCCCAGGCTGCCACTGGATTTGTCATTGATCCAGTGAACAACAAGAAACTTTCTGTGGAGGAAGCTGTGGCTCAAGGAGTGGTTGGCAATGAGTGGAAAAACAAACTTATTTCAGCTGAAAGGGCTGTTACGGGATACAAAGATCCCTACACTGGAAACACAATTTCTTTGTTCCAAGCCTTGAAAAAGGATCTCATCGTGAAAGATCATGGAATTCGTCTCCTTGAAGCACAAATTGCAACAGGAGGAATAATTGATCCAGTGCATAGTCACAGAGTACCTGTAGAGGTTGCATACCAAAGAGGTTACTTTGATGAAGAAATGAACCAGATTCTGTCCGACCCTGATGACGATACCAAGGGCTTCTTTGACCCCAACACGAAAGAGAACCTCACTTATCTCCAGCTGGTTGAGAGATGTGTTAGAGATCCCATCACAGGCCTTAGCTTACTGGTCATCGTCAAGAAAGGAGAGTTTTATTTCTTTGTTGATGAGGCAACAAAACTCCGTCTGAAATCTAAAACAACAACCAAAGCAGGAGGGAAATACCAAGGACAAACAGTATCTCTGTGGGATCTGCTCTACTCCAAATTCATCACTGAGGAGAAGAGGAGAGAACTTGTGCAACAGTACAAGTCTGGATCAATTACAATTGAACACTTTCTGGAAATCATCCTGACAATCATTCAGAAGCAGACCACAACAACCACATCATCATCATCCATTGTCACATGTCAACCACCAGAAAAAGTAAGGGATAGTAGCACAACAAAAACCACCATCACTACAATCACAGAGAATACTGATGTTCAAAACTTCCATGGAATCAGAAAAGATGTCACTGCTAATGAGCTGCTTGAATCAAAAATCATTGATGAGAACCTCTACAAAGATCTTAGCACTGGACAAGTCACAGTGACAGAAGTAAGTGAAATGGACTCAGTCCGTCAGTATCTTGAGGGGACCAACAGCATTGCAGGTGTGTTCATCCAATCCACCGAAGAGACAATGAGCATTTGTGAGGCCAAAAGCAAAGGTCTGCTGACTCCTGGAACCTCTCTGGTCCTGCTGGAGGCCCAGGCTGCCACTGGATTTGTCATTGATCCAGTGAACAACAAGAAACTTTCTGTGGAGGAAGCTGTGACTCAAGGAGTGGTTGGCAATGAGTGGAAAAACAAACTGCTTTCAGCTGAAAGGGCTGTTACGGGATACAAAGATCCCTACACTGGGAACACAATTTCTTTGTTCCAGGCCTTGAAAAAGGATCTCATCGTGAAAGATCATGGAATTCGTCTCCTTGAAGCACAAATTGCAACAGGAGGAATAATTGATCCAGTGCACAGTCACAGAGTACCTGTAGAGGTTGCATACCAAAGAGGCTACTTTGATGAAGAAATGAACCAGATTCTGTCCGACCCTGACGACGATACCAAGGGCTTCTTTGACCCCAACACGAAAGAGAACCTCACTTATCTCCAGCTGATTGAGAGATGTGTTCGAGATCCCATCACAGGCCTTAGCTTACTGGTCATCGTCAAGAAAGGAGAGTTTTATTTCTTTGTTGATGAGGCAACAAAACTCCGTCTGAAATCTACAACAACAACCAAAGCAGGAGGGAAATACCAAGGACAAACAGTATCTCTGTGGGATCTGCTCTACTCCAAATACATCACTGAGGAGAAGAGGAGAGAGGTTGTGCAACAGTACAAGTCTGGATCAATTACAATTGAACACTTTCTGGAAATCATCCTGACAATCATTCAGAAGCAGACAACAACAACCTCATCATCATCAACAATTGTCAAAAGCCAACCACCAGAAAAAGTAAGGGACAGTAGCACAACAAAAACCACCATCACTACAATCACAGAGACTACTGATGTTCAAAACTTCCATGGAATCAGAAAAGATGTCACTGCTAATGAGCTGCTTGAATCAAAAATCATTGATGAGAACCTCTACAAAGATCTTAGCACTGGAAAAGTCACAGTGACAGAAGTAAGTGAAATGGACTCAGTTCGTAAGTACCTTGAGGGGACCAACAGCATTGCAGGTGTGTACATCAAGTCCACCGAAGAGACAATGAGCATTTGTGAGGCCAAAAGCAAAGGTCTGCTGACTCCTGGTACATCTCTGGTCCTGCTGGAGGCCCAGGCTGCCACTGGATTTGTCATTGATCCAGTGAACAACAAGAAACTTTCTGTGGAGGAAGCTGTGGCTCAAAGAGTGGTTGGTAAGGAGTGGAAAAACAAACTGCTTTCAGCTGAAAGGGCTGTTACGGGATACAAAGATCCCTACACTGGAAACACAATTTCTTTGTTCCAAGCCTTGAAAAAGGATCTTATTGTGAAAGATCATGGAATTCGTCTGCTTGAAGCGCAGATTGCAACAGGAGGAATAATTGATCCAGTGCATAGTCACAGAGTACCTGTAGAGGTCGCATACCAAAGAGGTTACTTTGATGAAGAAATGAACCAGATTCTGTCCGACCCTGACGACGATACCAAGGGCTTCTTTGACCCCAACACTCAAGAAAACCTCACTTATCTCCAGCTGGTTGAGAGATGTGTTAGAGATCCCATCACAGGCCTTAGCTTACTCCCCTTACACAAGTGAATTTTCTTTTAGTGAAACTAACTCAGTTAGAGTTAGTACTTTTTTTCATTAGTTTCAGAATAAATTTTAAGTTTTCTTTAAAGAAATCTGGAAAGAAAGACACACACTGTCAACTTTGTATGGTTTAAAAGAGAAAATCTTTTTTTTCAGCAAATCTTCTTTGCTACATGGATTTTATTTCTTATACTATGGGAAGATGTTTTTGTTTAACATTTTGATAACTGTGAGCACTATAGATGTTTTGAGGTTCATGGCACTGGCACACAAAACTGTAGTTCAGCTATTATTAAACTCGATGAACCTCTCACAAAATACACATTAATGCATAGAAATTCACACATAAACTTTACTACTAGAGTATGCAGTTTATCTGGCATAGGTATCTCAGTCTCAATTTTGGATCTTCTTTGTCTACATATATGCATTTTGGATTGGTCATACTTTTATTGGTTTCATATTATTGTGGTATCTGTGAATTTATATTATACACAGATGTAACTAGGGGTGGTTTCTCCTATAATTAACATGCCTATAGAGCCTGGGGAGTTATGTTTTACAATAAAGCTTTTCTTATTGATATGTTTTCTTAATTATCAAATGAACAGACCTGGAATTTTTTGCTGTGTCTTACTCTATCATATGGTCAAATAAATCTGGTGACATAAATACTGTGTCGTGATTTTTTTATGCTTTTCTTTGAATGTCTATGCATATTTGCTAGTACACACATTATTAACGATTTCCTAGTTAGAAAATCCTTGTTTACCCTCAAACGCTTTTTCCTTTCAACTGAACAGTAAAGCCACAACAGCTTCTTAACAAGCCTGCGTATAAGCATTTGTAAACAAAGTGTAAATTTAGCATTAGACTACAGCACTCTCTAGTGCAAAGAAAGACAAACACAGTCTTTACAGTGTTGAACATTTATTTTTCTATCATTGTTGTCTCTGTAAAAAAATTCTGAAAAGGACACAGATGTAAAAACAAATGTAGAAAAACAAAGTTATATCAAAGAAATCCTTATACACATAGTTCAACGTACGCTTGAAGCTGGATGCTTCAAAATAAAGGCAGACGCTTAACTGACATTAATACATTAGCAACCATTACTCTCACTCTCCTCTTAGAGCAAGATTTGTCTTTTTTTTAGAAGCTATATACATTTAAAATCTTAACAAATTTATTTAAATACCCCAAAAAGAAATGAGAGATGCAATAAGACATCAAAGTCTGGTTCCAACATTTTGGTTGAGTAAATCTTGGAATGTAGTGGTGACAAGAACTATTCCAGTTTGTCCAGCAGCTGACGAATGTCGTTTTGGCCACGATAAATTGTTTTCACTCCTCTTGGAAGATAGCGGCAGGAGGAAAGGTTGAGGTAGTCTAGAGCAGTCATTTGCTCGATGACTGGCCTGCAAAACAAAGTACACACAAGTCTGAACATTTCAATCTTTATTGGTTACGAATACATGCACGTTGTGCGTCTCATAAAGTAGTTTACTCAGTACCTGAGTGCACGTGGCGTGATCCTGGTCCCACTGAGGTTGAGTGAACGCAGTGTGTCTGGCTCTGCTTCCTGAGTAAGGCAAGTCATCGCAACCTCGATGTCCTCCTCAGAGAAGACCTGATTTGCAATGTCAAGCTGTCGCAATGTCCGACTCCACTTTTGGGTCACCATGTGAAGTCCAGTCTTGAGGGATGACATCCCCAGATTGAAATACTGTCCCCAGAACAAACACTCAAGCTCTACCATATCAAAGACACAAAGCGAAACAGATTAATAAATTGGTTTAGCACACAAAGCAAAGCTAGTTCTGTGTTCTTTAAAGTGTCTTGATACAATAGTGATTGCTATATAATACAAGTAATACAGGCAACATATGCAGACATTTCAAATAACTATGTTTGTGTCAAGTCAAACAAAGTATTTCTATGTGTTATCGATCAAAGACGCATGGATCCAAAACAGGGTCCTGCTTCAAATCACAATTAACATAATTCTGAAACTTAAACAAGTATAAATATAAGCATAAATACTTAGTCCCACCAAGACAGGGTAATGCTGCAAGACCAGATGGCGAGATTCGCGAACAGCCTCGCAGGTCCAGCACCCGCAGTCCGGTGGAGTCAAAGAGAATGTCCCACAAATCTTTGTCGGTCATGTAGGAATAAGACGTTGACGCGATGCAAAGCTCCTCCAGTAAAGGGAAGCCCGATGCTGTATCAGCTGCGCTACTTTTCGTCTTATGCATCGGTGTGACGTTCAGCATCCGAAATGTCTGATGGGATGTAGGTAAATAAGCTTCAAGGTTGAACACTTATTACAGGACTGATGGTGATAAAGACGTGAGTATCAGAAATCCAATAATAACGTTGTCTTCCCGCTATTTATAAATGTTATTACTGCTTAATGAAACGTTTATTATACAGTATTAAATGTAGTCTTAACCAAGAAAATAATCAGTTCACAATTAAATATGACAAAGAAAATCCTCTCTGAAAAGCTGGTACTATATATATTAGCTTAAGATTTAATAATGACACATACTGCCAAGTTATCATCTCCTTGATTGTGATTAACAGTTTCAGCTCTTATATAGTATATCCGTTGTAATAACACATAAAACTACTACTACTTTTATACCTTGAGCTTAGGACACGCCCTCTGTAGTGCCTGGAGGCAAACCGGGAGTTCACATTGTTTACTGTCAAGCTTGTTGTTAATCTCCAACAACTCCAAATCAGGACAGTGTCCCTTCTGGAAAAACAAGAGTGATATTCTTTGAGTTACAATTTCATTTGTGTTCACTGGCTTGTACCAATCAGCCATAACATTATGACCTATGCTTAATATTGTGTAGCCCCCCCCAATCCTCATTCACTTCCTTTAAGTCGCGAGGTGAGGCCTCCATGAATCAGCCTTTATTTTGTCCAGCACATTCCCCAGATGCTTGATTGGATTGAGATATGGGGAGGTGAAGGTCTGTAGCTACACAGCCACATACAAAACTGTGTTCTACTGAGTGTTCTGACTCCTTTCTATTTCTATCTAACTTTTTTTAGCGATCTGGGCTGCTGTTAGCCTGGTCGTTACCATCCTACGTTTCCGCCCGAAATTTGATTTCGGTCTGGCACGGAGTCTGGCCAAATTGCACTTCCACGTTTCGTGTGTAACCGCGCGGTCTGCGCCAATCAGCGAACAGTTGAGTGATGACGCGGAACTCGCCTGCCGAGTTGCTTGTAGTCCAGCGAAGCTTGTAGTTCAACAGCATAGCAACAATGGCGACGGAGGAAGAGACGCTAGAAGCCATCCGCGAAGTTGTCTCAACTCTCGAGAGCATCACAGAATTAAAACCAGAACAAGAGGCTTGTCTTGTCAATTTTATAAATGGCAAGGACGTCGTAGCTCTCCTTCCAACTGGCTTTGGGAAAAGTTTGATTTATTTAACTGGAAGCGGAAGTGGTAAGCATAAGAGCCTGAACTCCGGCGCACAATATACGTCATTACCAAACGTTGCTGATTGGTTAAGGGAACTCCAATGATTTTAAACCTCAAAATAAGCATCCGCCCATTACGGAGACAGATTCCTATTACATTGGGCCTGACTAACGTGCCAGACCGAAATCAAATTTCGGGCGGAAACGTAGGATGGTAACGACCAGGCTAGGCTGCAGTAGCTCCTCTGTTGGATCAGACCACACGGGCCAGGCTTCTCTCCCTTCCCTTCCCTCCTTGAACCACTTTTGACAGATACTGCACCCCAGGAACACCCCACAAGAGATGCAGTTTTGGAGATGCTCCGACCGTCTAAGCCACCAAAGTTTGGCCTTTCGAAACTCAATTAAATCTTTTCACTTGTTACATTTTTCCCGTTTCTAAAACATCAATTTTGAGGACAAGGATCAGTTTAGCTTACTTGACCGGTCACACCGGTCATAATGTTATGGCTGATAGGTGCACGTTTTAAAAAAACAAAACAAATGACAAACATGAGAGACAAGGGCTTACAGAGATAGTAGTCAGAATCCTGTTGTTCTTTGCTCCACGAGTGAACAATATTTGCTTCATTTGGCTTCCGTGATTTTCCAGGTACTCGAGGAATCCTTCAACCTGAAACTACAGCAAAAACATTTAATCACTTCACAAATGTACACATCTACACCTCATCACTCCACCATCTGCAGGGAAATGCTGGCTTGGTCTGGTGCATCACTGAAAAAATTCACAATATCTAGACATTGTTTAGAGATCTTGTTTTATTCTTAACCTAAAGGTAAAAGTGACAAAGGAGACTACATATATATGAATATTTTGAATACACAATTGTTATGTTTATGTTCACATTTTAAATCAAACTTAAGGTGCTAATGGAGAAACTCTTCATCTTCAACAAGAAAAAACAGACCAATAAATTCTTCAAGTGTATCTCTATGACTCTGCACAGTGAAGCTATTTTGTGAAATGTGGACAATACACAAATGATATTAATGGATTTGAGAGAACATGAAACATCCGTGTGCTGTATTTTCTAACGAACGGGTGCATGTACCTCTGACTCCTGGAGATTTATGCTCTTCAGAGACCGGCTGTGTTGACCGAGGCTGTGGAAGGCCCTCATAGTCAGGCCTGAGCAGTAAGAAAGCTTGACGGAGCAAAGGTGAGGGCTAAACTGCGAAACAACCTGAGAAAAGATACGTGAAGCACAAATGATAACACTGATAAAACAAGCGAGGGAATTCCTCGAACAACATGATTTATGATGTGACGATAAGATGTGTCTTACGATGAAACCTAATTTCACTACTGACCTACTATTTATATTTAATGACGGGTAATTATTTGCAAATCATTTCAGTTTAGAAGCACATAAGTTAATGCTGTTGCCAGCTTTTATGACTTACCTCTACTGCATAGTCCACGTTCTTTTTCCAGTGACACAGAGAAAAGTCTCTCAGCTGGGAAAATCTGGGAAACAAGAAAAACTAAAGCTTAAATTTACCTTACCTAGGTGTACTGTGTGTCAAACATCAAGCATTAACAGTACATACCTGTTCTGTGCCAGCCAGTTTAAAGTGTCCGTTATCCTCTTCTCAGTTGCAGGTAGCTGGCTCTTCCCTGGTGCAATCCAGCAGTGACCGATCGTCGTCTTACGCCACAGGACGGGACTGGAGGCGGCGGCGTTCCACAGACGACAAACTCTCCCGACCCTACACCACAAACACAGCAGGGAAAAGGGATGTAGCAGTCGCCAAATTACAGCTGAAATCAATAATGTGATATTAGTAATGTTGTTAATTTATGTATGCGCTGATCAGTTTGAGCTAAAAATCAGAATATGCTGGTTTCCTGAGTCTTCCATGGTAGTGAAGTGAGACACCGCCACCTTGTGGTTGTAAATGCTAAATGTGATTATTACGCCTTAAAATAAAGAGACTGATGTTAGAGGTAATAAAATGTGTGTATTAAAACAGACATACCTCCTGTTGGGAAACCTTTTTAAACATATTTTAAATTAGAATTTGCTTAAAATCATAAAGTCAGACTTAAAATCTGCGAGGAGGTAGATTAATTCTAATAAGTTCCTAGATAAATCAAATCAAAAATACAGTATCATGATGTAATACCTGCATAGAAATGGTACAGCACCGTCTTGAATGACCACCATCTTAAAAATATTAATGAGCACCTCCTCAGGTAGACCTTGTCCCCATCTGGGGTCCTTCTTAGGCACAATCCTATTCGTGTCCTTTTCCTCCTTTATGGCCGGCTTTTTTTTGAGCTTACGCTTTGCACTGGTTTTTAACTTTCCTTTAACTACCTTCTTCTTCTTCTTCTTGCTTCTCTTCGTATTGGGAATCCAGACTGAATCGTCGCCGAGAGAAGTGGAACTTGATATAAGAAAAAGCATGTCTTCCCCTTGGTGGACGGTGTAGCCGAGCGGGGTAGTTGTGGAGAGTCTGGGCTTTTTCTTCTTCTTCTTCTTTGCTTTTGTGTCTTTGGTCCTTTTCAAAGACGGCTTCGTCGGTCCACCTTCTCTCTGAGCAGACTGCGCACTGTCCCCCATTCTTTTACTCTCGGCTGGAGCTTCTGCTTCAGAGGCCTCCATTGTTGCTGCTATCTTGTCTTCACCATGAGATTAAATCCAATTAAAACCTTCATCCGCACGGCACGATGATATGCTTTAACATCTGAAAAGAAAATCAGAGAGGAGTCAGCATGTGTATGGATTAAATGTACATACGGAAAGGGGTGCACGTACTTCTCTGTTTACATACAGTGGAATCCTGCAACAGGTCAGGTAAGAGCTGGTGAGTCGTTAGGCACCAAATTATCCAAATAATAAAACTGACAGAGGAAACATCTTTGCAAACCCAGGGGGAAATTTTATTTTAAACAAAGAGTACATTTAAAGTTTGCGAGTTCTCGCTGTCCCTGTGTGAGTTACTTCTCTGAGTGCTTCCTACCAGATTACAAATACATGGTAATAGGCTTTTTTGTGTTGTTGTTGTTGTCTGTTTGTGTTAGTCCTGTCCTGGGTGTAGTCCACCTCCTGTCCAGTGACAGCTGGGATAGACTCCAGCCATGTGTGACCCTCTAAAGGTTAAACTGTAATAGATAATGAATAGAATGGTGCGTTGTTGATTAAGATGAGTGTTTTCTGGGCTGCTGGTGTGTTTAGCAAAGGTGGCATATGAGCTATTTTGTAGGGGAATCACAAATAGATGATTTCCTGCAGCTGATGTAGAGACACACAACAACACCAGTGATGCTTGACATATATTAGACTATAAATATTTAGTGACTGACATCTGGCAAACAGCTGGAGGTTCTTGTGGTTAAAAGTTGTGACAGGTTTTCCCATTTTGTGCATTTTCACCACCAGTTGTACTACTCTACGTTAATACAAACAAAAATACAACAAAGACTACAAAGTAATTTTTCTGTACTTTAACTTTGTGTGAGGATCTGTGTTCTTTCCCTGTGCATTTGGTTCAGGAAAGTACAGGAGTCCGCGTCAGTGAGCAAGTCGTCTATCACTGTTTAACCTGCGAGATAAACAAATGAGTGTGTTCCGTGTCGAAGCTGCGTGCGCATCCTCGACTGTTTGTAAACGGAAGACAGTCACATCCAGCCGTGTTGCTGCTAACCATATAGCTAATGGTGCTAACGACTTAGTGTGGAAAAGTGAAAAAGACTATCAAATGTTTGCATACACGATATAATAAAGTTCCGTTACAAATGAAACGTTTAACCGTTACTGCCTTAACGTCAACGGTAAATGCCGTTCGGTTAACTAAGCTAGCATTAGCTTGTAACAGTTAGCTAAGCTAGTTCAAAAGTCACCATGCAACATAACCTAGCAGACTACGGCAAATAAATAGTTGCACTGTCTATAGCAAGTATTATTAATAGAAATATTTACTGAAATAAAAATATAAAGAAAAAAAAAATCTATTGTTATTTTAAATTACCTGCTTCTGATTCAAGAAGACTGGAAACGCTTGCTTTCAGTTGTATACCCACAATGCATTTCGCGTCCTCGCCGTGATTGGTGGAGAACTCGACAACTCCCCGCCTCTGGAAGAACGGTCCAATCACAGAGCAGCACACTGTCCCTCTCTCCGCCGTGCGTGTTGTGAGAGCAGGGGGAGAGCACTTGGGAAAGTCGCGGTGTGTTTGTTTATGGGTAAGAATGAATGCTTTTTTAAACGCTACTTTTACTGCTCGTACATGTGAAATTGTTTTGAAATGCCACAGCACGCTGCTCACTGCTTCTGCTTGAGTATTAATTGCGGGTTGCTGCAGTTCATTACGCTGCAATTTCTGCTAGTAAAGTTGGTGCTAACTAGGGCTAACATTAGCATGCACTCATAGCAGCATTAGCACTCATTCACAAATGTAGCTTTGATGCCTTTTTGTTTTTTAAATCTGCAAATTCCTGAACATAATTAGAGCCAATAAATCACACACATTGTCTTATATTGCTCTGCAAATCTACATTTTAAGTCTTTATTCTTGCATGTTAAGTGCTGCTAACACATATCTGTGGACAGTGGGGTGGAGGAACAATTCTCTGCATAGCTTCTACCTTAGTCTTCCACAAGGTGGCGCCCTAGGCTGTTTATTTAGGATGTAGTCTGAAAAGTGTGTGTACCCCTGTGCAATACCACTGTTGGTCACTAGGTGCTGGCTCCCCCGACTCCCCCAGAATTTCCGAAGAGTGAGTTTGAGGTTGTTTCCATGCTGACAGTGCTTTAAACACATTTTATAGCGGCACGTCACTTCTAATGCCATAGCTATGACGTAGCTCCGGGACCCTACGATGTAGCCTGATGTGCACCGCCCCAGGGTAAGGGGATGCTCAGATAGACAGCTGTCATTCAAAGTGGCCACAACTTTGATTTTGCGTAACGTAAAGCCTTCTTCGCTACCACCAAAAAAAAAAAAAAGAGAAATGGTATTTGCACACTGGGCTGTAAACATGTTTATTTCTGCCGTAAAGTTGGACATTTTAACATGGAGGTTTGCAGAGATTAACTCGCTTTCGGAGCCAGCCTCAAGTGGTCATTTGTGGAACTGCAGCACATTCATATCATGGGATATTGTTTATAGTTGATGCATAATGAATAAAGTGCAGTTTTCAAGCCTGCAATAAGCCTAAAACACACAATTTACCACCACTTTCACACTACTAAAATGCCTAATGTTGTTTTTATAAAATCATTATTATTATTATTATAATTTTTGGGTTTAATTGAGTGATTGAGCTGAGGATGTATGGCACACTGATGTAAAAAGGCATTGCAATTAATATGAAAGTAAATATTATAAATCACAAATTGTAATTTTTACTGATTCAGTTTCAATTTATTCTGCTTCAACTAAATTTTTGCCTTAAATGCCAGCTGACGAGCAAGTAACTTGTCATACGATACTTATTTGATCTCTTCTTGGAACAGTTGTGCTTGCTGAGGGCTGAAGATCGTGTGCAGCACACAATGGAGGAGGGTCGGGATTTTTCTCTTTGCGGGAAAGCGGCTGTAACTGAAGCTAATCTGAGTAAGTCTGAATGATGTCGCCATATGAGATAATTCTCTTTTTATTGGCCTTTAATTGTCAATCATTGTTTTTCTAATCAAACCCTTCTATTTTTCAGGAGATGAGTACTTTTGGAAGCTCATTGCAGACTTCATTGGCCCTCAGTCAGGAGAAGAGTTAGAGCTTGAAAAGGCGCCGTGTAAGAACCGACTTTTGATTCAAGTCGGACTCATGACAGAGGACAATAATTTCCCGTGGATAGCCGTCGTAGACTGGCTCAAGAAAATCTTCCCCTCGCACCAATCAGCTGACTTTCGGCGCCTAATTGAAAGAGGCATCGCAACGACGCTGAGTCTAGGAAGTGAGGCGAGGCAGGCCTTCCTGGAGTCTGACGTCAACTTTAACTTCGTCGGCCCGATATGTGACAGCATTGAAGTTGAACGGCAACACCTTTTGGAGATGAGGGACTTTTCAGAACGGGCTCAGTCAATTGAAGTCACAAACGGCTTGATTCTGGAGTTGAGCAACTTTGCCACCAGGGAGAAACTTGCCCCGGTCGTTCTGGTCACGTGGCTCAGGAACTTCAACCCCGAGTTTTGTAAGAACGGTGACATTCAGAAGGCGTATAAGGTCCTCAGGTCCAAGATTAAAAAGTTAAAACTGTGTTATCGCAATTATGAAACAAGAAGTCACAGGAGGAACGCAGCCATGGAAAATCTGCTCCAGAGTCCGTTTGAACTGGTGCGGAAAAAAGCGCCAAAATTCATAGTGAAGAAACGTCTGAGAAGAGACGACGCTGTAGATTATGAAAAAGTCGCAATCAAGGAGGAATGTGAGAGCTACGAAATCATGCAAGTAGAGGAGACGAACAGAGGCGTTGTCAGAAAGAAAACAAAGAAAGCTGCACATGAGGGAAGTGATGAGGATGTGGATGTGGATGTGTGCAACACCAAAGATGAAGCCTCTGCGAACAAAGGAGAATCTTTGACGCTGCTGGACATCGCGATGCTGTCCGTCCAAAAGCTGTCAAGTGTTTACGGCGGGAAAACCTCAGCATGCAAGCAGCTGTCCTTAGATCTGCTCAAGAACCAGTACACTCTGACGTGCAGGGAGCATCCGGCCATGGCAGAGTTTGAGATAAACCTCAACTCGGTGCGTGAAGACATTACACTCGCCTCTCCGGTGGTGTTTTTAAACCACAACGCCAATTTCCTCGTTGACATGCACGATGTGGTCGAGCAGCAGATTCTGAGCTTTGAGAAGGAGATCGTTTTATCAACGGAGGTGAAACTGGGACGCGATAGACTTCCAAAATTCAGCAACTTTTTAAATATGCCAGAAAGTGCCACTTCGCGCTACGTCCACATGGCTTGTGATGTCCTGAGCCCTCGCACCCCGAATAAGCCAAACTACAGGAAATACTGGGCAGCGTTCTGTGAGGAGAAGAAGAATCCCTCCAGGCTACCGGTAAATCATTCAAACCGGTTCAACAACTACTTTGAAACTGCGGCGGGACTCATTCACCACCACAGAGAGATCTCCCTCTTCTTCTCTGATCTGCTGTCGCTGAACAACGACAAGTGTCCCAACATTGTTCTGGAGAGCGTCGCTGCAGATGCAAATGATCCCATAATTCAGAGCCTCGTGTGCGTTCTGGCCATCGTTTACTGCAAAATCCTCGGCCCTTACTGGCAGCTCCTGAAGAGTGGAGGGGAGTACTCGCTCTTCAGTCGCTACTTACTCTATCTCTATCAGAAGTTCCTCGATTGGTCAAAGGATCCTTCAACTCTGCTGGAGCCAGAAGAGGCCACCGATGTTTTCCTACAGTTCCCACTGCAGGAGAGAACCTTTGTTGGGGTGTTTGATTACTGCGGCCAGTGGCACACAAACAGAGACCTCATCAGAACCTGCTTGAAGAGGACAATCAAGGCGATCGCTGCCGTCACTGACGAGCACCTGAAGGACTTTCTGCCAGGAGGAACGTTTTCTCAAGTTCCGTCAGCAGATGTGAGCTTGCTGTTGGCGAGTTGCACGTTCTCCGTGTTGATGGCGGAATACCCCTTCGGCGACGAGGAAGAAAAACCCGCCAAGTCGTCCAAGCGCTCCTCAAACATCTTATCGGATAGCTCCCAGGAAGACGAGGACCTGTCCGGGTTGTCTGACGACAGCTTTGACGGCCACGATCAAGGCAACAGTCCTCAGGCGAGAAAAGGCAGCAATAAAGAAAAGGCAGCAAAGGTTCGTCCAGAGGAGGTGGAGGTGAACATGGATAAGGATTACCTCATGGCTATGGTGAGCAAAAACGGGGGGCCGTGCAAATCGCAGCAGGACGTCGACAAGATGATGCTGCGCTTCGACGGGAAATCCCGAGCGGAGAAACGGGAAGCGGTGCGCTGCGAGATAGAGTACCAGAAAATGATCCTGAACAACACTAACCCACACTTGAACTTCGTTTATAAAAACAGCACCCAAATGGTGCTGAAGCTGAAGCTCGCGCTCCCTCGTGTTAAACCCGGGTACTCTCTCGTCTGGGCGCCTAGAAAGACGAAATTAAAACGTGTAGCTGAGGCTGCAGCTGGTCAAACTGAAAGCAGCAGCGCATTAGAGACTCAGACGTGTGATATTTAGCAGAAGGAAATCCTAACATGTGACTTCTTCGCATGATACACACTGACCTCAAACTTTCTGCTCAGTATACAAATACGCTGTGTGATTCTGTACATGCATCATGTGTTGTACATAAAATATTTTTGGTGCTTTAGTTTTCTGATATCATGTGAGACCTTTACTACTTTCCTTTACACAGAATGTTTTTCTTTTTCTTTTTGAAAACGGCCCGTACAAATCATGACAACGCCGAGGTCAGTTTGTAAAGACTGCCGACTTAAATATTAACCACCGTCAAAATAAACTCCTTTGTTAATCTGACGTTGTTTTTATTTGGATTGTTAACCAGTACGATAAACCAGAACAGTGTCACATAATAACCTTGTGTTTCTCAGGATTTGAAGGACATTTTGTGGTTGCATCACCAGCAATGTCAGCAAGTTCAGGGTTTAAAAAAGTGTTTTCCGGGAGGGGCCGAGGATACATAAGGAATAAAAGAGAAGGCAGTGATAACAGAGGAGCTTATCTGAGTCAGTGTGCCAAAGGTCAAAGCATTAGGATTTCTTTTTTTCTGTTATAATTCAAAAAAAGGGCAACATATACTATATAATTAGCAATTACAGTATTGGGAGAAAGTTATAAGAATCAATTTAGATGTTGTATTTAAACATATAAACATCTGCTTTTTACTTAAGACATTAATCAGTCTATAAAAAAAATAAAAAATCTAATTCTGATTTTAAACTGGCGCTGTTTTTGAGGTGCCGCCCACGCCAGTTGTTCGCGGGAGGTAAAACAATCGAACCCCTCTTTTTAGCCAGCCAGCCGTCATGAACGATCCCTCGGATGGTGCATTCACTGTTCTCGGAATGCAGAAAATTACAGATCAACTATGAAAACCTACCACTTAAATTATCTCCAAAAGCAAAAAATAATATCGGCTTTGGCTACAGATTAGTTTTAAAGGCAGTACTTTTTATTTAGAGGGTGTTTTTGACTGTACAGGACTAACAAAAACATGAAAAAGCTTGATATTATTAGCGATAAAGTGTTAAAAGCTTTATTATTTTAGGTTTGGAGGAAAAGTGTTTATAAATTGCAACAATAGTTAGTAGACTGTGTTGAGTCTAATTTGTGGTGCTTATGAATGCAGATCTGAAACACTTAAACGTACAAATTTTGACTTTTTAAACTGCCGCTTTTTAAATTACGAGGGACATGGAAGGCAACAGTAAGGGGCGGGAACTTTGCGTAACCGTGCACCATTCCTCAGGTTACGGCAGCGTGTGGACACTGGACAGAGAGCGAGCACACCGTCCCCGTTTCATCCGCGCAAAGTCAAACTCTTCCAAGCGGTTACTTCCTCGTCCTCTCGGCCGGAGTCCAGCGCCACCATGCCGGGGAGTTGGTGGAGCAGCGCGGCGGTGACCCACGGGCTGATAGCTCTGTTCGCCATGGGCTCCTGGATTTCCGTCAACAGTCTGTGGGTCGAGGTGCCGGTGGTCGTAAACGTGCTGTCCGAAGGTCAGTGGTCGATCCTCTGGAGATAAACACCACGTTTGACCCTTTGTCCAGTTTATCCACGCCTTTAGCAAAACAGAGCCGCCACACATGGAGTCTTTTGTTTTATTTAACTCAAGCTAGGCGGTGTTAGCTTGTGGTTTAAGCTAGCTACACGTTTAACTCTTTGTATTATTATGAATATTAATTATAAAGAAAAACCATGTTACTATTTCTCATAAACAATGGTAAAAATCTAATATACAGGTTTATTTATTACTCATCTACAGCTTTAATTGATGCACTAAATACTACATCTCATAGTTATTATTAATTAGCTGTTGTTAACTTCCACATTTAGACTTTATTTTTATCTAAATTACCTAAAATACAACTTTTCTTAATTAGATTTACTCCTAATAAATGTTTTGTGATAAATATTACATGAATAGTAACGTTTGAAGTGCTTCATTCATTCATAGATTTAATGAATGAATAAGAAAAGGGTCTGAATAAAAACTTTTAACAGTGTTGATGGTAGAAGTTAATGTTGTGTAGTGATAAGGTGACTAAACACTACAGGATTTATCAGCTACTAAGAAAATAAAGATAATATAATAGATAATAAATAGATTATTAGAATAAACCTGCTGCAGCTACAACAGGAAAATACTATTTATATAGTAATCTGTTGTTATCATTGTTATTATTATTATTTTTGAGGTCTAAAAAAGGCAGATATTTACTTTTAATTAATTTAAATTAAATTAATTTTAATCTTTACCACTGAAGTAGGATATAAGAAGATAAGAAGTTTTTATTGTTGTTGTCCGGTAAGAAAAAAAACAATAAACTACAGTATATTATATAATATTCTACCAGAGTGGCAAAAAAATATAAAGGTAAAATCTAAATTTTCATTGACCTCATTTGTTGGAAAGCTTATATTATTAAAGCGATCATAAAACTAATATAAAGCTGCGGTATCTTATTATATTTATGATCAGTGCCTGACAGCTTCAGATGTATTCGTTTTCACTCAAATTATTTATTTTTCTCAGTCTTCAGGGTCATAGTATCTAAAACAAAGGTGACTTCTTTGGCTTTTATTAGGAACATCTGAAACTCACATGACCAGGGTCTGTCATCGACCTAACACTCACCTGCACTTATCAACACAGTCCTAACATCTCTCCTCAAAATGTTTCATCCCCATTCACACCTCTGAGTCTGGAGCGTCATTAATTGGTCGCAGAAAAAGAAGACGCAACCCAGATTAATCTGAACGAATTCATCTATACACAGGTTAGAGTATTAGGTCGATAACTGGCGTAGGTTACCTGCATTCTAAATATACCCTTTATAATGAGTGCCGTTCACTACATTTTAACATATTATCTCAGTCGACTACAGACTGATCTGTCTTGGTGTCGTTTAAATGAAAGAAATTCTGTTGATGCAAACAAGAAAATGTTAGTAATGTGGATCGAACAATGAGAGGAATTCACAGGTGATTTTACCTGTAGTACTAGTTTTCTTGAAGACATTTGCCCACTCATCCAAGTGGCTTCTTCAGTTCTAAACGGTGATGATGGGGAGTTTAGGTTTTTATTATGAACACCTGAAACTCACATTACTAGAGTCTGTGAACGACTCAATACTCACTCAATCTGAGTGAGGTCTTCTTCTACGACCAACTAATGACTAGCAGCTCCAGACTCTGAAGTGTGAATGGGGATGAAACATTTTGGAGAGAGACGTTAGGACTGTGCTGATAAGTGCCAGTGAGTATTGTAGTACTGCGGGACATAGACACCGCAACTTATGCACGTAACCTACGCCAGTTATCGACCTAATACTCACCTGCGCTTATCAACTTATCAACCCAACCCGATGCGAACCATTTGTAGCCTACTAGTGCGCACGGCGTCAAATTGATGCAGAAGACTAAACCGCCTTTTAGAGCTAAGTTGCTTCAAAAGGACAAGTCACAACATCTCTACATCGAAGCAACAATTAGTCACACTTTGAGTTAACGTCAGTAATTGATTTAATAAATGCAGAGAATGATGCATCTTAACATCAAGTGTTCTTGTTCTAGGCTGGAACCTTCCCGCCTACCTCTCAGTGCTGATAGCTTTTGGGAATCTTGGTCCAATAGCGGTGACGATCACACACCACTGCGCTCCGGGACGTCTGAACGAGCGCCTCGTCATCCACGGCATCCAGCTGCTGGCCGGGGTGGCGGCCGCTCTCCTGGCCATCTTCTGGTCACACACCGTCCTGATAGCGGGAGTGGAAAGGTCGCTTCCCTTCCTGCTATTAACGTTTGTCTTGTCTCTGGTTTGCTGCACATCCAACGTCACCTTCCTGCCTTTCATGTTCCGCTACCCGCCGCAGTACATCCGCACCTTCTTCATCGGTCAGGGCCTCAGCGCCTTGTTCCCCTGCATCGTGGCGCTGGGGCAAGGCGTTGGTAAGCTGGAGTGTAAGACTGTGAACGGCACGGTGGAGCCACATCGTTTAGAGGAAAACTTTCCCGTCCAGAACTTCTTCTGGTTCTTGTTTGTGATGCTGGTGATCTCGGCTTTAAGCTTCCTGGCTTTGACGAGAAGAGGGACGGAACAAGACGCGCCGTCGCAGGAGTCTGACGGCGCAGCAGTGGCGAAGGATGAGGAGGAGACACGCCGGCTACACAACGGAGGGACGCCGGTGTCTGAGGACCAGGTGCAGGTGGAGGAACAACCACCTGCGCAGACATTTTGGACACCGCGAAACATCTACCTGATGGCGCTGCTCGCCATCTCCAACGCCCTCACCAACGGGGTCCTGCCGTCGGTGCAGAGTTTCTCCTGTCTGCCCTACGGCACCATGACCTATCACCTCTCCGTGGTGCTTGGAAACATAGCCAACCCCGTGGCTTGTTTTCTGGCCATGTTTGTTGTCCTCAGGTGAGAACGCACTACGAGACGCACGGCTCTGACTTTTATTAGAGCTCAGACTTTTATGTTCTGCATCTTTTTCTTTGTCTTCCAGATCCTCCTCGGGTCTGGGCTTCCTGTCGTTGGGAGGTGGTGTGTTTGCAGCGTATCTGTTGGCGTTAGCAGCTCTGAGCCCCTGTCCTCCGCTCCTGGGAAGCCACGCTGGTGTGGTTTTAGTGGTGAGTGCCAGCGTTGACCTAAATACACAAACCTGGGGGGGAAATGACGTCTTTGTGAATGGAAATAAAAATCAAGACTAGAATATGAAGCAAACAGAAATTATGTCGACAAACAAGCAAGTCAATAACCTTCACATACAGCAGTGTTCTTAACCTGGCAAACAATACATTTTTTCTTATTACAATAAATAAAAACTGAAACTAATTTAAATAAAACAATAAAAAACATCTGAAACAATAGCAACCCCTCTCTGAAACTAAACCCTTACAATTAAAAATTAAATTAATTTTAAAATTTAGAATTTCTAGTCCTGATTTTATTCATTTATTTATTTATTTTTTTACAAATTTTTATTTTAAGCAAAATAACAAATTTATTTATTTAATTATTTTTTTTAATTTGGTTTAGTTTTAGTTTTATTTTATTTTTTTAAATACAGATTTTTGTTTTATTTTATTTGCAAATCTTTTTTATTGGACTCTGATGGAAGCAGCAGTTACACAATAATTTGACTATCCAAAAAAGGTTCAATAAAAGGCAACTGGACTTGTAGAGTTTTTGAGAAGACGTTTCAACACTCATCATCTGAGTAGCTTCTTCAGTTCTAGGGGACTGGTGGGAAGTTGAGGTTTAAATAGGAACTGCTACTGAAACTTGCTTGTTGTGTTAACAACCAGAAATCGGTGCAGCTCATTTCCATTAACGGTTGGTACTTACCTGTCGTTGAGGGGGGACTGTTTTATTCCCCCTGTCCTCTTACCTATGAATGGTGCACTAACGACTCTTGTCCATTAGAGGCTCCAAATTGGAGCCATTTTTGGTTGTTAACACAACAAACAAGTTTTTATTTTTATTTATTTATTTATTTATTTATTTGATAGGGACAGTGCACATTAATGAACATCTATTCAGACAGCAATAGACTTAAATATGCCGGATAATTTGCCTCCACAGTCCCTGGGCAGGTAACGCCAAAAGACATAGGACAGGACAATAGATCACAAGACAATGCGTCACTAAGAAGATAAAAGTCAATGGTTACTAGACGGGTTTGCTTTCAACCTCTGCTTGAGGTGAGTTTTGAAGGTTTGTAATGTGGGATACTCCCTTATGGAGAGTGGAAGACTGTTCCAGATCTTAATGGCTTTTACAGAAAGAGCATTTTGTCCAAAGGCTGTTTTTCTGGGTGGGATCTCACAGTCCCCTCTAGAGAAGGCCCTGGTCCTGAGACTGCTGTGAGCCCTTTTTTTAAGAAAGTCAGACATGGGAGTTGGGGCAAGTCCATGTAACACCTTGTACATCAAACAAGCAACAGTAGGAGTTCCTATTTAAACCTCAGACTTCCCAGCAGTCCCCTAAAACTGAAGATGATACTCTGATGATGAGTGGTGAAATGTCTTCTCAAAAAACTCTACAAGTCCAACTTTTTTGGATGTACCATGACCTGGATGACCGAGAACCTTCACAGACACAAAAATTTGACAAATCTAAAGAATAAATAATTTGATCAAACAATTAACTCAACAAAATGACAGGTTTTGATATTTTACGCAAAGACTCTCTTCGGCCAGCATGAAATAATCTCTCAGGTTCATTACCCTCCTAATCCTTCATCTGAAGTTTACACACAAAAAAAATAAGCCATAAATCATAAACCATCTGTCCTATGTGTTTGTGCAGGTCATTAGCCACGTTTTTTTTTTACAGTGTTTACTTTAGAAACAAATGAAAAGTCAACATAAGGTGGATTTAGACATTAATTTCAGTGCTTTTTTTAATTTATATGTATTTATTTTCTGCTTATGATTATGTAATTTCATCCGTTGCTGTTATACATCTTGCTGAACTAATCACTGAATTCTTTTCTGATCTGTCACCAGCAATAACTGAGCATACAGACCGCTGTCCTGGCTTCATTATTACAGTTCTTCTTCTCTAACAAGTGTTGGACTTTGCAGAAGTATAAATAAACAAGCAGGTGTTTTGTTTAGTGGAAATCAAACTCCGTCTTAGTAGTCTTTTAAAACCCTAAGGTTCAGATCTTCAGCAAACAGTAGCTTCAGTCTCATTTCATCCTCTTCCTGTTTTTAAAAAACCACCCCTGACTTCCCCGTTCGTGCCCCCTGCAGGTCGTCTCCTGGATCATCTTCACCGGCCTCTTCTCGTATCTGAAGGTGGTGATCGGGACGTTGCTTCACGAGTCGGGTCACGCCGCCCTGCTGTGGTGCGGCATCTCCATCCAGGCCGGCTCCCTTATCGGAGCCCTCACCATGTTCCCCCTGGTGAACGTCTACCACGTGTTCACCAGCGCCCAGGACTGTGTGAATAACTGCACCAGGCCGGGGTGAAACGAGCGCTGCTGGAATTTCTTCTACTCCGTGGGAAATGACTCTTTTTTTTTTAAACCGACCTGAGGAAAGCATCTTTCTCAGCCTTAATTTTTTCTTGCGTATCAGACGAGGCATCCTCTTCCTGATTCAGAGGTCTGCGAAAGTAAAGAACATTCCCCCCGGATAATGAGAGCATTGTGTCGCTGCACATTGGCCCGAGGGGAGGTAAAAGGCAGCATGAGGCAGTAATACCACAAGTGCTTTTTGAGGTATGTTATAATGAATCTCTGTAGCTGAAGCTGTTTACAGATGCAGAACAGATGCTCATGGAGTTGTTTCCCCCCCACAACAAAAGATCATGTGAAAAGTTATTTGCTCAGGGAAAAAACAAAGAAACAAGGAACTCATTCATCCTCAACATAACTAATGATTTCACTACCTACGGCCTCGTCGTGTTTATTTTGTTTTTTTAGGTTTAGCTACCTCTTTCCTTTTTGTGCCATGAAAATGTTCAACAGATTCACCAGACGCAGAATTAAAAAGGTTCTGTTTGAAGCCAGTGTTATGAACGATTGTTTAAAATGCAGAAACTTTAAACATACACCGATCCGGGATAACATTATGACCACCTTCCTAATATTGTGTAGGTCTCCAAAACAGCTGTTACTCATCAGAGAATGGACACGGGCCTTCTGAGGAGGAACAGATACTTGAGCAGTTTGGGATCTAGTGAATTTGGAGGCCAGATCAACTATGCTGCTGCCATCAAGGAGTGTCATTGCTATGGGGTGGGGGTGCCTGGTCTGGTCTAGGTGGGTGCTACATGTCTAAGTAACATCCACACCAATGAATGAATGCCAGGGCCAAATGTTTCCCAGCAGAACACTGAACTGTCACAAGATGGTCAAAGATATTCACTTCTCCCGTCAGTGGTCATAATGTTGTGGCTGATCGGTTTAGATGCAGTTACATTCCTTGATTTCATGCCCAAAAAAAATAAAAAATAACTCTCTGTGCTACTAAGTGCTTGTTCCCAAGAGGAACTGTTGGGTTTCGCGCTCATATACCTTCTATAAAGTGTCTTCAGACAGCCATAACATTATGACCACCTCCCCCGACATGTGTAGGTCCTGCTTTTGTCAACAAAACAACCCTTTAAAATAACTCCTCTATGTCTGTGAAGGTTCTCAGTCATCCAGGTCATGGTATATCCAAAAAAACACTCATCCGAGTAGCTTCTTCAGTTCTAGGGGACTGGTGGGAAGTCTGAGGTTTGCTCCAACGACTCTTGTCCGTCAGAGGCTCCAGTGTCAAGGTGTGAATGGGGTTGAAACTTTTTGGGGACAGAAGTTAAAACTGTATTGTAAACAGATGGCAGATTAAATCTCAGTCCACCTCCTCTGTTCAGAGAAGGTTTTTCCACTCTGACATAGATGGCTTCCTTTACTCCTCTTTCCACACCATCGGTCTCGACTCGGTCTGACTCCTCTAGACCTCTGAAGGTGTGTAGCAGGTCCTTTAAGGTCCTGCAAGTTGTGTGATCGGACTTGTTTGTCCAGCGCATCCCACAATCTGACACCTTTACATCAAAACATGAGCTTTTTAAGCAATTACAGCGACAGTAGCTCGTCTGCATCCAACAGTAAGCCATCTCTGGTTGAGTACTTTTAATTCTTATACCACTTCTGGTAGATACCGACCACTGCAGACCAGGGATAAGTCCAAAAGCTGCAGATGTTCTGACCCAGACGCCTTGCTATCGCAATTTGGTCCATGCCAAAGTCTCTCAAATTCTTCCTTCTTCTCCTTTGTCCATTTTTCTGCTTCAAACATCAACTTTGAGGACAAATTGTTCACTTGCTGCCTGATATATATCCCACCCACTGACAGGTGCCATGATAACCAGACAATCAGCGTTATTCACTTAACCTGTGGTCAGTGGTCATAATGTTATGGCTGATCATGTATTTTACGACTTTGATTTGTTTTGCTACTTAAATTGCCTGAAAATGTTTGCAAAAGTCAGTTTTCTCTTAGTTGTCGTTGCTGTTTTGTCAAATTCTCTGTAATTTACGTGTAATGTTTATTTTTTTTCTTTAAGGGAACACTATTTAAATTTGTTATACATCAATGAACAGGTCTCACAAACAAGGGAATTTGACACCTCAGTCTCCGAAGTAATGTATATCTTCGATAAGCACCACTACCTTTAACCATGCTGCATCCGATTTATTAACTTCAAGAAGTTTACAGAGGACGACGTGTGTTATTGTTGCGTTAACTTAAAGCTGGTAATGTTTCCATTTGAATTCATCAGTGATCTGTCGAGGTTTGCTGTGATCATTAGACATGAAACGGCAGATTGTAAGGAAATGACTGTTAAACAATAAAAAGATTGTTAAAAATGTCCTGAAGCTTCTGTTTTCTGTTTATAATCGTCTGAAATGTTCCTTTTCTGCACGGTAACGGTTGTACAACAGTAGTTTAGCTTGGACAACGCACAAAAATGCACATTTATTCATTCATTCATCTTCTGTAACTGCTTGTCCTCTGGAGGGTCATGGGGGGGGCTGGAGTCTATCCCAGCTGTCATTGGTCAAGAGGCGGGGTACATCCTGGACAGGTCTCCAGTCTATCTCAGGGCTAACACTGACAACCATTCACACTCACACCTACGGCCAATTTAGAATCACCAATGAACATAACCAGCATGTCTTTGGACGGTGGGAGGAAGCTGGAGAACCTGGAGAGAACCCACTGTTTTTCATCACACAATGACAATAAAACTTCATATTTCAACATTCACAGTCCTCTTGTCTACAGGTACGACTCCCTCCTCTCCTTCTTTGTCCAACAGTGGCCCAATCTCCACCAGCACCCTGTAGGTCAACAGCACCACTAAAGGAACAATCCCACATTCCTAAAACGATCTTTCACCTACTAAACCAGAGCACACGTTGCTCTGCTGCTCCATGAACCGGGCCAAACTAACAATGCTGCTAAGATAAAAGGGTTCTCTGCTCCCCAACTTATCAGAGCTCGATCATAAGGACATTAAATGCACCGCGTTCACAATAGCCTGGGACATTACGATCTTTACTGAGCTTCCCCCTGCAGGCGGCTGGAGCAGCTGTAGCAGCTGTAGCAGCCATCAACACATGTTCCACATGTTCTCTGATCTGTGCTGTTACCTTGTGTATCTCTGACATGTCATTTCTGGGCGGGGTGGGGACATGGAGAGGTAACTGCTTGTTATTTTAGGGCGGTGACTTTAAAAAAAAAAAACAACTCCCTCTGGGGCAATAAAGGAAAATATGAAGCACAAAGGCTGGAAATGGGGAAACAGCTTCCTAGCAGCTCTTCTGAAGAGCAGCTCATGGCGTCTACAGCTGGGAACACACACTCACTCACCAGTTCATTAGGTACACCTGCATATATGAATGCATTCTAAAGGCCTATTCACACAGGATTAGTTTCACCTGGGGACATTATATGATTCAGAAATGACCCCCCTACGTCTGTGTTTCATGTGTCGCATTCACACGGGATAATCAAACTCAAATTTACTATCCATAGTTACATCTCTGCTACTTTCTGCTTCACTCCACTGCATGTCAGAGGATAATTTTAAACTTCTTGAAGGTTCTCATGGTCTACCTACACCCGAAGGACAAAGGACACTCCTATAAAGACAGCAACGTCCAAATCTTAGCCAGAAAAGATCGATGGTTTGAAACAGGATTAAAGGAAGCCATCTATCTCCAATTGGGAAAAGAATTCTCTAAACAGAGGAGGTGGACGGAGATTTAATCTGACATCAATTTACAATACATTTTTAACTTGTGTCCTGTTGGCCTGTTTCAGGTGAGTAACACCCACAGATGTTCCTGTTAAAACCCCAACTCCCCACCAGTAAGAAGTTACCTGGATGAAACATCTTCAAGAAGCTCTACAAGTCCGGTTGCCCGTGTCTCAGCTCGTTGTTTGGATCTACCATACGACTGGTATATTAGAAATTGTCACTGCTGGTGTGGTGTGGTGAGGAATAAGGAATGAACAGAACAAGCGTCCACTTTGTTTTTCTGGTCAGATTTATGTCCCTGCTCAGCTGCAGGAATCATGAATTTGCCTTAAAGCTCAACAACAAGTATGACCACACCACAGCGTGAGGTCTTCCTCTTCCAGCGTTTATACTAAGCTAAGCTAACTGTCGGACCCTTTACATCTAATGGTCATTTATCAGAGGAAAATTCACTAATTCATTCATTTTCTGTTACCACTTGTGATCTGGAGGGTCGCGAGGGGGGCGACTGGAGTTTATCCTGGCTGACATTGGGGTGAGAGGCGGGGTACACCCTGGACAGGTCTCCAGTCTATCTCAGGGCTAACACAGAGACAGACAACCATTCACACTCACCAGTGAACCTAACCAGCATGTCTTTGGACGGTGGGAGGAAGCTGGAGTACCTGGAGAGAACCCACGCAGACACAGGGAGAACATGCAAACTCCACACAGAAAGGAACCAGTCGGGACGATGGATTCAGACCCAGAACCTTCTTGCTAACCACCACACCACTTAGAGTAAAACTGACCTTCTTATCCAAAAACTCTTCCTTTAAATGACGTTATTGGTGGCTGATAAGCCAAACGAGTACGTTTGAGCGTTGTGTGTGATTAGTTGCATCGACCTCTTTGTTGTGGCGCAAACACCATTTTCACCTCTGCTCCCATGATCCCCTTAAGCAGCATTAATGAATTCTGTAGATTCCTGAAAGCGTCATTCATAAAAAAAACCCTCGGGGAGTCAGAGACGAGGTGGATGGTGGACGCCGGCTGTAAAATCACAACATGTGATGTGCGTGGATGACCCCAGGAGTCCTGACGGTGGAGGTCTTTAAGGCGACGATCGGTTAACCCAAACATGTGTCATGGTTGGCTACATGCTCTCACACCCACTCGCCTCCAAGGAGGGTTTAATCCCTCGGTGCACACACACACACACAGGACGCTGAACAGGACTTTGGCTTCTTTCTCTCTGCAGAAAACTCCAAACTCTCCAGCACACAGCATGTGAGTATCTGCACAGACTGTTATTCTTCTGATTCAGGGTTGGGAATCTGCTTAAAATTAATAAATTATTTGGATCATGTGCAAAGATGCTGTTATTAAATCTGCTGTTATTTAAAAAAATCTTTATAATTCAGTGAGAAAATTTATAATTGAAGCAGATTCTTTAAATTTATATCAAATAATTCATATTTTTTAGTTAATTCTGCTTCGAGGACTTGATCTGAGGCTGTTTTTCTAATCTTCTCACTGATTACAGACTGCATGCTGTCTTTATTTTATACTACACAATGGTCAGATGTTTATTCAGCTTATGTAACGGGGGGAGCAGCAGCAGCAGAAGGTGGTCGCGTTTCCTCCGACGTTTGAAGCGGCTTCAAGCCGAACGCTCGCTGCGATCAAACAAACTTGGACCAGATCTGGATCTTTGCAATTTTTTTTTTTAGGCGCTTGACACGTTTCAGGTCACGTGAGCGACGGAGAATCTGCTCAGAACGAAACAGAGTCCAGTTTAACGAGGAAGAGGTTTTAAGAAAGGAGTAAAGATTAACTAAATGTAGGAATAAGTTTAGTGTTGGCAGAGGGATGCTTCCTCAGGGTGACACATTAAAAAGAGGATGTTGAATCTTATTCCGTCTGTCATTTTAATATTTAACCCAATAAGTTAGTTGTTACTTTTTTTTGCAACAGAAATTAAGGAGTTTGTTTTGCTCATGCAGGAAAGTTTAGCATTTTAACTCTTACCTGCTACTTCTTATCTTAAATACAACCATATGATTAAGTTAATTCGTTTCATATTAATTGGACACTTTTATTGATTTAGTTTATTTAGTTTATAATCCTCAAATGTCTAAACATGGCTCAAAAAAAACAAAGCTAAGAATCTTTTCAAACAACAAATCTGTAATTTTCTAATCGTTTCCTCCACGTGTTCTTAAAAATAACTTTTATTAAAGGTGAATGATTATCAGTGTATTAGTGGAAACTTTGAATAATTATAATATTGTAGACAGATTTCAGTTTTTGGCTTTTTAAGCTAACCCGCTGTGCACTGACCGATGTTTAGGTTCTTATTACGGTTCTACGAAAATGTTAAAACATCCATAGATGTGTCTTTGAGGAAGTTTCTTTGCCTTGCATCGATAGACGTCAGAATCTTTATTTGTATTATTATCATTATTGGCCTCTTACTAAATCTAATGACATGTTTGGAGGCCAGATGCTACAGATCCACTGGACTGCGTTAGCTAATAGCTGCTAACCTCTTTAAGTTTACTATAACAGCACGCATGGACTGATAAAAACTAAAGTTTGTTGTGTTTTGTGACTTTACTACAACAAATCATTAAATTCTAGTTTAATTTTTTAAATGCTTCGACTTTTAAAATCCGTTTTAAATGTGACTATGAGCATAGGACCACGGTAGCATCTAATCTCAGCATGCTAGCATCTAATCTCCGCATGCTAGCATCTAATCTCAGCATGCTAGCATGCTAACACCTGCTGGGCTGTGGAGGCTTTGCAGGAATTTTGTCATAAACCAAAGGGAAAGATTCAAATTTTGACCTGATGATGGTGCTACTTGGTAAAACTTGTCACCAAAGACACTGGGATTTATCATTTTATCATCCAATCAATAGTTAAATAAAAGTAGAACAGTCAGTGTGTCACCAAAGTTTGATTCAGCCTCCTACATGTATGGAGATGTTTAATTGGGTTAATCTGTCTCATTAAATGTACAGCTCCTGTCTTAATCTATAAGACCCACCATGTCCCTTCTCACCCACCTGTTGGCGTGTCTGTTCGGGATGGGCTCCTGGGTCTCCATCAACGGCCTGTGGGTGGAGCTGCCTCTGGTCGTCCCTCAGATCCCAGAGGGCTGGTACCTGCCCTCGTACCTCTCCGTCCTGATCCAGATGGCCAACGTCGGGCCGCTCTTCGTCACCCTGATGCACCGCTTCCGTCCGGGCGTCCTGAACGAGACGGCCGTCATCTACGCGATCATCGGCCTGGGGACCGTGGCCAGCTTCCTGCTGGGTTTCTTCTGGAAGGAGACGGTGGTGGTGGCGGGCGCTCCTCGCAGCGTGGCGCTCCTCGTTCTGACTTTCTTCCTCGCCGCTGTTGACTGCACCTCCTCCGTCACCTTCCTGCCCTTCATGATGCGCCTCAAGCCTCAGTATCTGACCACCTACTTCATCGGGGAGGGGGTGAGCGGCCTGCTGCCGGCTCTGGTGGCTCTGATCCAGGGTGTCGGGGTCGTCCACTGTATAAACAGCACAGAGTCTCTGAACTACACCCTCAACTCCTCCTTCAGCGCTTCGACCTTTGACCTCGAGGCGCACTATCAGCCCGCGAACTTCTCCGCTGAGGTGTTTTTCTTCTTCCTCAGCGCCATGATGCTGGTGTGTCTGGTCGCCTTCCTGCTGCTGAACTACCATCCGTCCGTGTCCAGGGAGCCCCCCAGCAGCAGGTACGCCAACGGAGTGAAACAGAAAGCTCAGAGAAACAGGACATGGGCCGAACAGAAGCCCATGATGGACCTGTACAGGCCCGCAGGCCAGAAGCCCAGGAGCAGCTTCGGCAGCGGCTCTTACAGCTGGACGCAGGTGTTTTACATCTTTGTGATTCTGGGCTGGGTGAACGCGCTGAGCAACGTGGTCCTCCCCTCGGTGCAGTCCTACTCCTGCATGCCGTACGGCAACAACGCCTATCACTTAGCGGCAACTCTGGCCGCCGTGTCCAACCCCCTGGCCTGCTTCATCGCCATGTTCTTCCCAGTCAGGTCAGCTCGCTGTAGACGGAGACATTGTAAAGACCTTAGCGTTCGGTTCACTCAGAAATTACTGCAGCAATATTGGTAGTAAAGCGAACAAACGTCTTTTTGAAACATGCAAACACTCCATAAACTTCCCGTAAAGTTTCTTGAAAACAAAATTTCTTAAATCGGTACAAAAAAGACACAACAGTTTTTTTTTACACTTTAAACACTTGAAGCAGCTTCACATAAACTGATTTTAGATTTATGGAACAGAGCAAAGACGTTTATTAAGGCCGCAAACGACATTTTCTGGCTGCAGTAGCTGCAACGAGGCTGATATTTAGGACTAGTCTGTTCAGGTTCTGCTTCTGGTTTTTCTAAAGTGTTAAAAAATAATTGAAATTACATAAAATTTCTGGGGAAAAAAAGACTGTAAACAACATTTTCTGTCTGCAGTAGCTGCAACAAGGCTATTATTTAGGATTAGACTGTTTTAAATGTGATTTCTTTTGATTTAAGTCGAGAAAAATCAATCAAAAATCAATCAATAAAAAAGAAAAAAGTTGACACTGTCTGATGAAGCACTATTCTGCTTCTTGTTTTAGGATGCATGATGAAAATGACTTAAAGGCCATTAGAGTAGATATTTTATGGTTGTTTTTTAACTTCTCCTTTCTGACATTTAACACATGCACATATAAAACCTTTTGCAGGATGCACATGTTTGAAACTTCAACTCAAAAAGTATAATTTCACACATTGCTTCCAGATCCCTGCTGCTGATGGGCGCTCTGACAGTGGTGGGCAGTGGAGTTGGAGCCTACATAATGAGCATGGCCGTGCTGAGTCCATGTCCACTGCTGGTTAATGGCTCCTCAGGTGGTGTTGTCATGGTGAGTGTGCTCTTTAGATTTAAAACTAAACGTATCCAGAATCTGTGTAGTTAGAAAAAAAAATAGTATTTAAGGAGTAAAAATGTCTGAAGCACTCACCTGCCTCTGCTCCTCAGGTGCTGGCCTGGGTCTTCTTCATTCTCACTCTGTCCTACGTGAAGGTGATCATCGGGGTGATCCTCCGCGACGAGGGCCACAGCGCCCTCGTGTGGTGCGGAGCTGTGGTGCAGCTGGGCTCCCTGCTGGGAGCAGTGACCATGTTTCCTCTGGTCAGCGTGTACAGCTACTTCACATCAGGAGACCCCTGCAACACAAAGTGTCCCTGAATGAAGCAGACTCTCAAGAAGAATGTTATACAAATGTTTGAGGCCTTTATCCGATCCGATCCATATTTACCTCTTAGAAATCCACGCTGGCGACAAGATGCATGGCTCAGACTTATTCCAAGGGGATAGAACTTTTACATTAGATCTCCTGCAGAACACAGATTCACCGCTTCACCAATGAATCATTTAAATAGTTTTGTAAGTAAAGAAGTAAAGTTCATTTAAAAAAAAAAAGACAGAAGAATGTTTGATGTTTTATTTTACTTTATAAAAACCTTCAGGAGAAGGTAGCTTTGTGTTTATAAATGTACCGACTAGAAACTTTGCTATATGCTGTAATTATTCTACGACCCCGTCACTGTTTTTATTTACATGTGTTTTAATCATATTGTGTAAAGTATGATCTTACACATAAAGACGTACAACATTAATCTCCTCTCTTTTCATCTCTACTGATGAATGTATTATTCATATATATATATATATATATATTAAAATAAATAAACGAAATACATTAAAATATGCTGTGATGGACTGGAGACCTGTCCAGGGTGTACCCCACCTCTCACCCACTCAATAACAGCTGGAATAGGCTCCAGCCTCTCAACGACCCTTAACAGGACAAGCGGTTACAGAAGATGAATGAATGAATGAATGAAGATGACATTAAAATATGACGCAACCGACATCTATGTAATATTTTCCTCATGCAAAGCAGCTACATTAGTGGTTGTTGCCATCAGACCTTGCAGCAAAGACGGAGACCTATCTATCTGCATATATTCCACATTTGCTCTATAATATGTTAAGGCTGAAATCAAACAATGATAGATACAATTAAAGGGGAACTACTGTTTTTTACAACCTGGACCTTATTTCTAGTATAAAATATGGCCGTTTACTCACCCATATAACTTTTGTGTAATTTGCACTCGTTCAGGAGATAAGTAGATCTGTGTATATCCATATAGTGGGAGTGACTGGGGCACCGAGACGCAGCCTCTAAATAACGCATTATCTGCTGCGAAACGGGTTCATTTCATCAATATTTTGTTATGATACGCTAGTGCTATTCCCTGTTGAGTGCGGAGGTACCTGTTATCATCATCCAGGATCAAAATATTGGTGAAATGAAAGAGTTTTGCTGCAGATAATGTGTTATTTAGAGGCTGCGTTTCGGTGCCCCAGTCTTTCCCACTATATGGATATACTAATTATCTCCTGAACGAGTACAAATTACACACAAGTTATATGGGTGAGTAAATGACCGTATTTTATGCTAGAAATAAGATCCAGGTCATAAAAAAACAGTAGTTCCCCTTTAACAGTTTTAAAATGAATTAAAATGAAGAGTTCAGCTGAAGGATCATCTGGTTCTCTTTTCTCCCGCTGAGCAGACAATCAGCTTGCCTTGGTTGGAGAGGTAAAACAGTGGATGCACAACACTAGCTGCAGACAACAGGAGTAAACACACAGGTGTAATGTCACAGTCGTATGCATCTTCATGTTGAATCTTGTCCCTCTGCAGGGAACCCACTGGAACGTAACAAAGCAAGGTGATGGCCATCGTGGCGCAGATGGTTTTAAGGGCCCTCTTCTTCATGGGATGCATCTTGTCCCGCCCTGGGCCCGACTTCTTGAGCGTCCACGCGATTCTGATGCTGCACCACATCATGATATCAATCATGAGCAACATCCAAACCAGTGTCGCTATCTTAAACGCTTTCAAACTATCTGCAGAGTAAATATAGACCAACATAGCGGTAATGGTCACGAGCCAGACTGTGGCTGCACAAACCTCCCTGCATCTGTATTTCTTCAGCAGGCAGTAAGATGCGGGGTGAATCACAGCAACGTATCTCTCCATGCATATGAAAGATAAACTCATCGGCCCTCCGATTTGTGCATATACGCGCGACACGTTGAGTATTAACATGTGGATGTCTGGAAAAACAAACAGGTAAATTAAATGCAAGACGGCCGCCCAGTACTGGAGGTTGTGGAAGAAAGCTAAATTACAGTTCAGGATATCTATAGGCCTCTTGGATGTGAGGATGACCCACAGCAGCTGGGTTGTCACCACGTGGCCGACGAGGAAAGTCAGGATGTCGATGAGCGCGAGGCTCACTGTTTCGTTCTGTCCAAACTCGCAGACCCGGCCCACGCTGGAGTTGAGTGTAGCGTTGATGAAATGACTCGCCATCCTACCAGACTGGGAGAAGAAAACAAAAACAGAGAAAAGCAGCTGATAGAGATTAAAATGTGGTCTTAGATATTTCATGATTCATATAAATACTGAAAAACTCAATGAACAAATTCATGAATATTCTCTTTGTTGCTGCAAAGCTTGGCCTCAGATGTTGTCCTGTTGTGTTTCATTAGCTCTACAGCAGGGGTGTCAAACTCAAACAACCCAATTTGATCTCAAGCGGGCTGGATAAGTAACAACAACTGCAGTTTTTTTCCATTTGTTTTAGTGCAAAGAAGAACAAGTAATTTAGGAGAATATTTTCATTTAATAAACTATCTTTCCTAAGAAAAATAAGTGTAATTTGAGCACATTGATGTCTGCTGTTTAGTCTTGGGTCTCAGTGTTGTGTTCTGTCAGTTTATCTCAATAAAACAGTGGACAAATTAGGGTTATTTTCATTGAAAAATTTAAGTCTTCTATGCAATTTTCGCACTTTGCAAATTCATGTTGCGGGCCAGATTCGACATTCTGGTGGGCCGCTTTTGGTCCATGGGCCTTATGTTTGACATCTGTGCTCTACGCCAACATTGTGAAAGGTTTCTGTTCCAGTTGATTATAAAAACACATCTGTGCACACCCATAATTTATATCATTTCCAATTCCAGTGAATCAGTTTATTTAAATAAGCATTCAATTATCAGAATAAAATTGATAAGTAATTTATTTTTAGCTGAAAAAAATGAAAACATAAAGTATACTGACATCAAGACATCAAACTTAGTGGATTTCTTATAACATGGGGTTGATATCTCACTTCAAATTCAGTGTAAATATAATAAGACAATACATTATATTGTTAAAATTCAAACATTGCTTCAGGCAGATGTTGTAATATGTATTAAAATGTCAGTTCTAAATATAATCCTATAGTTTTAACGTTTCAAATCGAACTCTGTGCTTACCAGGTGTGCTGAGCTGCCGCACGGAAAGAATAATCAACGACCGAGTGAGAGCAGCCTGATTTCCCTAATAGGCGTGAGACAGATGCGAGGCACGGCTCATGATTTTCATGACAGGAGTTTAGGTGTCATAATCATGATCACATATGTAAATTGACACAGAAAGCGGTCGGTGCTGAGGTTCAGTCAGAAAGCTGCTCGCCACAAGGTGTCAGTGTGCACCGTGACCCAGAGCTGCACTGAAGCAGCAGCCTGTTACTGTATTTCTCCCTGGAGTTATGGATCAGACAAAGGTTTATGTTGTGAAACAAACCGTTTCAAGCTCTAATCAAACACATTTGTAGGTCGTGGAGGAGGTGTGAGCATGTTGCTGACGGGTTAATGGACGCTGATCGATTTCTGTTTCAGGGTCAGTTCAGATGCTACAGCAGAATCAAACCTCACTTTCTCCTGGAGTCACTTTCACCTCCTGCAGAAGGTGCATGCTTGCGTCCTCTCCTCACGCACAGATCTTGAATTCTCCCTTTCAAGTGGTGCAAAATAAACACTGCACCGTGTGGCTGGCTGCATCTACGGCCACTTAAGTGTAGCCACGGGGAGCTACGCTGGAGTCGTGGTTAGCGAAGAGGACATGGAGTTCCACTGCTCCAATGAGTGTGTGCCAGTGGATGGGTTGAATGCAGAGAACAAATATGAGTGCATACTGATAGGGCAATAAAACTGGCATGATTCAAACTTTGATTTGTAGGTAAACAAGATGCAAACCCCTGTTTTACATCTTTTTTTTCTTAAAACTACTTCAGAAAAGGGATTTTTTTAAATACAAGCTTAAGTTCTCTTCTTGCAACTAGCTTTTTCTTCACAAAGTACCCATGCACTGCTTTAATCTCGACAGCTGGCTCAGAAAATCTAACCTCGGTAAAAAAAGCACGTTCCTTCAAGGAGATTTTTACTGAAACAAAGTGCACCAGCCTTTTTCTGCAAGTTTCTAGCTCCTTAAACTTTTTTTTTTTTTTTTTTTTTTTTTTATCCTGAGAATTTGATGCATTTCAGTTCCCGGCAGATTTTGTTTGCTCCATCCATTTCTCTGTAATATGGAAATGAATTAGCAGACCGGTGAGAATTGCTTTGCATGTGATTCCTAACATGCAAAGCCACGGGTATATTAATTAATAAAAATTCAAATCAATCGTGAGAACAGCCGCTTCACAAATAGTTGTTTGCATGTTTGACGGTAAGCAACACGAATTCAGAGCGATGTTATAGTTTTCAATTCGAGGCTGTTGCATCACGTTCATCTGATTTAAAGACGATGTGCACTTGTATTTCCATGAGACAGAGACTCGACAGGTGAAACGAGATGAATGCATATTTATTGACAAATAAAATATCACAAAGCCGAGTTATGAGTCGCTGATTGACAATATCCTCCTGGGTAAACATTTCCGTATGGCTTATCTCATGCTCTTCAGCTACACAGATTAAGACTCATAAATACAAATAAAACCGGGAACAAGCGTTGTGAGCCCATTCGATTTGTTTTTCAAGAGCGCAAACCACTTAGCACATAAACCACAGTACGCAGGTAACCATGTAATAGAAGATAAACACGAATAAACGGAGCACATGCTTAGAGAATAAATATGAAAATACAAAAACAAACACTTAAAAATGTATATATTTGTATTGCTGTCCTCTGTTGCGGAGTTTTCTTTGGATTAGTTGAGAGCTTCTCGGTGAAGGTGTTTACATTCTTTGAGAGACTAACTCTACCTGCACGTTGCATAGCTTCCAGGGAGTAATAAAAGTCAAGCTTTGTCAAAACTGAGATGATTCCTTCTTTGATAAAAGTCAAACCACGGCCACTGCAGCCGAGAGTTTACTCCCAAGATCTAGTTTTGTTTTCAAGTCAGTTTGTTTTCTTCATCTTTAGAAAATAAGTCAAGAAAAGGGACTTTAAAAATGTTAAAACATCTTAAAAAAAAGTCAGTTTTTGTAACGTTATTAAAAAACTTAAAGGGCCAGTGTGTCGGATTTAGAGACATCTAGTGGTGGTGGTGTAGACTGCAACAAAATGAAACGACCTAGAAGTGGCAAAAGCTGCAGTTTCTCAAATGGCCACTTGAGGGCGGCTCCAATAGTGAGTCATTCCCCATAGGGTTAGATGTTAAAATGTCCAACTTTAGAGCAGAAAAAACATGTTTACGGCCCAGAACAAATAAGACTTGGGTCTTTATGGCTAATTTCCTCTTTACGACAACTATACATGTGTGCATTTTTATAGAACTCAAACATTTAGATGACATTCAGTCTATCTGTCTGATTGGATGTCACCCGCTTGACTCATACTCCACTTCTTTGTCCATTTGTGAATTAGCCGTGAGTCAGGCACTGCCACTGCCAAGATGGCGACGGCCAGAAACCTCACATTGAGCTCAAAACCGCTCTTAGTCCATCTTTATATACAGTCCATGTATACCCCTCCCCTCGCCAGAACAAAGCCCGTGTTTGGTTGTCCGATCTGGGCTACTATAGAAACATACCGATGCAACATGGCGGACTGAGTGGAAGAGGACCTTTTGTTGCGTGGTAGTAATGTATGAGTGCTCAACATTTAAATTTTTCAATTCAAGATGTTTGCCGGTGCTCAGGCTTCCGTGGAAATACCTGTTGCCTTTTTTTATTTTATCAGATTATTGCTTCAAACGAATCCTTCAGCCACATCGTCATGCTTACATCCATCCTACTGGGAAATAATGGTGCGATAGATGGGTTTGAGTCCCTGAATCGGAGAAAACCATTTACAACGTCAGAGCCGATTCACGCACCACTACTCTGTAGGTATGAAGGGCTAACGCTAAGAACATAATATCATATTCCATTTCTGCTCACAGATTGTCCTAAATCCAGCACACTGGAATTTTAATTGAACAATTACAAGACCTGAGACCACATGTTTAGTGGTTAAGTGCTTATTGTTGGTTGTTAATTATTCATATTAATCTGTCTGAACATTTCTAGGATTTACAAAGAAGAAATAAAAACAAATTCTCCCTTTTTTTTTGCAGACGAAATAAAACACTCCTTAATCAGTTCAGTACATTCAGGACTGTTGCTGCTGCAACCTCTGTAACTTTGTCAGTTTGCCGCTATTACTCCATCCTCACGCCATCAACCGCCACGTTTGTGCACTGTTCAGAGAGCTCGCCGTTAAGCTTCCTCAGCTTTAAAATTTTGAGGTTGAACATGTAAAGCCGAACTCTTGTTTTGTTTTGTTTTGTTTTTCGTTTCCAGTCAAAAAGGCACTTTAAACTGTCTCTCTGTGAAGCCAGATATGCAAACCGAAGCGCTACACATACTGTATATACAAATGACATAATTCATAGGCACTGACTCATTTACAAACCGCAGCAACAAGAAGAAGAAAAAAAAAGACAGACATATAAAATAAACCTTGGTCCTCTAAAAGCTTTCTTGTAAAGGTTGGGGGTTGGCAGGTTTGGTTGCTACATATTTAATTTACAGGTCAGTCATGTCATCTATTCCTTGGATAACTTCTACATAAAGGAGTTATATATGAAAAAACAAGGCACGCGTTGGACCCTGGTCGTCTGGACAATACATTTACAATTGTTCTCTTTGCATTTCCTTCTTGCTGCTTCCTTGCATGCTGTAGTCCGAGCATGTGAAAGCAAAGTGTCAGATTTGTTTGGTGCTTCCCTTTTTCTTTTTTTTTCTTTTAATCTTTTGGTTTCCTGGACGGGAAACTATGCGTGGCTGTGGACGGAGATGCTCGAAAGGTCGTTCCTGATGATCTCGTTGACTGCAAAGGAAAAGAGAGACAAAGAGGAGTTCAGTGTAGTTCTGTCACCAAGCTGAAGGCAACATGCAGCAACTTTAAATACCCTAAAAGTTGCGTTTCTTTCTCATAGTTGTGCAGGACTCTGATGAATAACGGCATATTTCCATTCATAAATCACAATTTAGAAATCTTAAAGTCTAAACCTGCTGACAGCCGGTGAGTCATCGACATGCGGTGCCAAGACGACGTTAATCAAAGCTTGACAAAACGCACACAGCTTCACTCTAAACTTAATATTTGACTGTAGCTCGTTTAACTATGAATATTTAGTGTTAAATCTTAACAAATAATTAAAAAAAAATAGCAACTGCACACACAGAACTTTGGATTTCCGGTCACTTGACAAATACAAGGCCAGTATAGACTTTCCTTGTGGCTCGGCTTTTATCTGCAAAAGATCCACAATCGTTGGTTAAAGGGGAATTACCGTTTTTTACAACCTGGACCTTATTTCTGGCATAAAATACGATCGTTTACTCACCCATATAACATTGGTGTAATTTGTAGTCTTTCGGGAGATATTTAGATCTGCGTATATCCACATAGTGGGAGTGACTGGGGCACCGAAACACAGCTTCTAAACAACGCATTATCTGCCGCAAAACTCGTTCATTTCACCAATATTTTGTTATGACACACTAGTGCTATTCCCTGTTGAGTCTGGAGTTACCTGTTAATTATAGGCGACTTACAGGTCGGCTTGTTGACCTGTAATTAATTGCGCTCAGAGATGACATCATCCAGGTCAGAAGACATCATCCTGATGATAACAGGTAACTCGAGACTCAACAGGAAATAGCACTAGCGTACATTAACAAAATATTGGTTAAATGAACGAGTTTCACGGCAGATAATGCGTTATTTAGATTGCGTTTCAGTGCCCCAGTCACTCCCACTATATGGATATACGCGGATCTAAATATCTCCCGAATGACTCCAAATGACACCAAAGTTACATGGGTGAGTAAACGATCGTATTTTATGCCAGAAATAAGGTCCAGGTCGTAAAAAACGGTAATTCCCCTTTAAACTGATGTTGAGTTTTGAAATCAAAACTTCAACTGATTGACACTCCGGTCCAGTAGGTGGCGGTAATGCACCTGGAATCTGGTCCATCAACCACCAATCAAAACACAAGAAGAAGAAATTGCTTTAACTTTGTAATATTTTGCAAAAACAAAAAAACAAAAAAGAAAACAGAAGAAGGTTAAGCTAGTATCATTTTAGTCAGTTTTAATATCTGTCCACTGTAGCATGTTAGCTAACGTTAGCATGAAGGGCTAGTATCTGTAGACTCATTTCTCTCAATGGACACTGTGACTGAACAAGACGTAGTAATCATCGAGATTTATTTTAAATCCTAAATGTGTTTCAAATGATTCTGGATAGTGAGATGTGTCTGCTTCTGATAATCTCGGGCTGAAACTCGGTACCGAGCGAAGGAGGGATCAGTTTGGGTAAAAATTAACCCAAAACTCCTGTAGTCTGAACCTAGCGTCAGATGTTTGACTCAAAACAGCTGCTAGCTCAAACGAGAACCAAATAAATAAATAATGAGTAAATAAATAATCTGAACGAGGCGGAGGCACTCCCCACAGCTGAGTTTTTATTTTTCCTTTCTACAATGATCTAATTCGTTTCATATTACGCATATTAAAGTATTTATTAGAGCAGTTTCGAAGGTGAGTAAAACTCTCTGGGCCGCATAGAAGCTGTTGTTTCCTCTGAGTCGACCTAATAGAATCACTTTATATCCAAGATCCCCAGACATTTTTTTATCAAGAGAGATGACGCAACCTTCCTGCTGTCTCAAAAGGATCCAGGTGCACTTGTTTATCTGCTTTTATCAGCTGTGTACTGACGGTGTGGGGTGATCCGAGAGCAGCTACGTAGGCCGACCGAAGCTAAAGGATGAATCAGTCATTTGCCCCCCCTCCTCCTGTTAGTTAAGGTCAATGACTGCTTCTTTCTTTCTTTTTTTTTTTACCATTTTTATCTTTGAAGAAATAGTCTCCACAGTTTCTTTAATCTGCTTTTTTTAAAATCATCCTCTCAGTTTAGGCCTCTCTCACGAGGATAAGAAATGTGAGAGGGGGAAGAGGGAACACCTCCGGAGCCGTCCTCGAGAAACGGAGCCAGGGAATTCCTCCCTCGACCCTTCTGGAAACCCGTGATTCCCCTGCACACAATGGAAGTCGATGTCTCTTAAAAACATCTATTTCCATCACAGACCCTGGTAAGGTGGCTTCCTACCAGAAGTACCACTCACTTCCTGTCAGAAAGGTGACACGCCTAGAGAGAATTCAGACACAAAAATATCTGCAGACACGAAACAAGCGGCTGCCATGGTGAAAGAAAAACAATGTGAGCGTGTCGTCGCCACCTCAAGGTGAATAGAAGGAGGAAGTCGGAACAGCACCTGAACTGCGACTGAAGCTGTTTACAGAGTCGCAGAGCGGCGGATGGCTGATTGACTGCTATTAATAAAGGAACAGAGGAGTCTCTTGAGAGCCCTGATGTCTACGGTCCAGCAGCTTTATCACGAGTGTGTCACAGAAACACATGGACACATTGAAACTATTATGCGACTATGAGGCTGAGGTTCACAGCAGCGTGTCTTTGTGGAGGAAACTCGTCAAGGCAGGAGCGTATTTATACCGAGGTGCTGTAAATCGCTTCCTCTGGAGGATGCGAGAAAAAAAAGACAGCCTCCCCACCTCCCAACACAATTAAAGCACCATAGGGTTTCCATATTTTTGCCCCTCTGACGCTTATATATTATATTACATACACCGATCAGGCATAACATTAAAACCACTGGCAGGTAAAGGGAGTAACACTGACCATCTTGTGACAATACAGTGTACTGCTGGGAAACTTTTGGACCTGGCCTTCATTCATTCATTCATGTGGATGTTACTTAGACATGTAGCACCCACCTAGACCAGACCAGACACCCCCACCCCATAGCAATGACACTCCTTGATGGCAGCAGCCATCCCCAGCAGGATGCAGCTTTAGGAACAACTCAAGAACAGCACAAGGTGTTGACCTGGCCTCCAAATTCACTAGATCCCAAACTGATCAAGTGTCTGGCCCCCACTAACAACATCCTGTTACCAGACACCACAGGACACCCTCCACATCCGCTACTCTTACTAAAAGAGTGGACAAATTAGAAACAGCGGTTACTTTTATTGAAAAATATGCAGTTAATGTCTTAACTAGCATGAAAGTAAATTCATGCCATGGGACAGTTTAGACCCTCTGGCAGGCTGGTTTTGGGTCCGTGGGCCGTATATTTGACTGTAGACCAACTGGTTAGGATGATTCAGGAGAGACCAGCTCTCTACAACAGTTTGTAGCTCTTCCTAGCCTCCCAGCAAATAGTAGCACATTCCTGTTTCCTCTTTCCAATGACGAATACAGACTACTGCCACCTGCTGGTAGGAAGAGTTATTTCCTTTCAAGCAGGCACAGAAGATATGTACCAGTTGGCCGTTGGCTGAAAACTTTACATTGTGTTCGGAAGATATTTAGATCCAGCAGAACGCAGCGTATATCCATACAGTGGGAGTGACTGGGGCACCAAAACACAGCCTCTAAATAACGCATTATCTGCCACGAAACTCGTTCATTTCACCAATATTTTGTTATGATACGCTAGTGCTATTCCCCGTTGAGTCTAGAGTTAATGGCACAAGCAAAATGTTGGTGAAATGAACGAGATTCGTGGCAGATACTGTGTTATTTAAAGGCTGCGTTTCGGTGCCCCAGTCACTCCCACTATATGGATATACGCGGCGCTCTCCAAATGACACCAAAGTTATATGGGTGAGTAAATGATTGTATTCTGTGCCAGAAATAAGGTCCAGGTTGTACAAACGGTAGTTCACCTTTAAGAGAAGGCTTTGTTTTAACAGGTAAAGTGCTAAAACCTTTCCTTATCTTTCAGTAACACCATGAGTTCTCTTCCCTGAACGAAGCTTGGCTGAATGACACCTAAAGGTTCATCAGGTGTTTATTTCTCTCATGGTAACAGCAGGATCAGAATAATCTGTTTTGCACGGTGAGGCAAGATGCTTCCTAACATCAGGACGCCATACAGGCACCAGTCATGTGAATATGAAACCAGGATTACCAGAAGACATACTTGAACCTGAAGAAATAAACAGTCAAACCTCATCTCCACCCTCCCTCAGTCTGCCATGTGTGTTCTTCCCGGCACCGACTGAACCGACTGACCTCCTCTCCTCTATTTGATCTGGCTTTGACCTCCTGTGCATCTGGAGGTAGAGGGATACAAGTTCATATGAGTTCAGACCTCAAGGGGACGTGATTACACCGACCTCTCAACGCTACAACCTCCAGCCAGGACACCCGGCAGTAAAATCAGGACATCAAGACACCGTGTCGTCAGTTGTCCAACAACGATCAAATCATAAATTATGGCGTTTTATCTTGCACATCTCCGTGGCCCACGTGTCCTGGAAAAGCTCTCACACAAAAAAATTATAAAGAGACCTCATTTGGGCTCAGTTTATTCTCATGCAGGGGAACTTCATCTTCAGTGCCTCTGAGGCCTCAGTGCCTGTTGCTGTTTTGTGCGGCCGTTGCCATGGCCCACTTTTCATTGAGCCGTCACATTTGATGTGGAGCATCTAATTGAAAAAAAGTCAATCTATTGATCTCTAAGTGCGTTTACAACAAAGTCCTAAAAATAGGGCCGGCACCAGTGTGACATCTGTGTCATGTGGGTCACATTGATTTGCTCAAGAGAGGCCGTTGAGCAACAGAGAGGCGCTTCAAACGTGCCAGCGCCCGCAAGCACAGCGAGTGGGACGTTAATATCTTATTTAATTTAACGTCTCTGTGGTTTCAGCTTGACTTTGCAAGAACAAAAATATCTGTTTGTACTGTGACAATAAAAATGAAAAGATATTAATAAAGAGTTGCTGAGAAAACCCTCAGTAATGTCTATGCAGTAGCTGTTAGCCATAACATTATGACCACCTTCCTAATATTGTGTAGGTCTCCCTTGTGTCTCCAAAACAGTTGGGACTCATCAGAGAATGGACATGGGCCTTCTGAGGGTGTCCTGTGGTGTCTGGAAACAGGATGTTGTTAGTGGGGGTCCTTTGAGGGGAGGGGCCTCTGTGGATCATCCCACAGACACTTGATCAGTTTGGGATCTAGTGAATTTGGAGGCCAGGTCAACACCTTGTGTTGTTCTTCATGTTTTTTTTTGTTTTTTTTAGTTGTTCCTAAAGCGTTTTTGTGTGTGTGCCTGTGTCAGGCTGCATCCTGCTGGGGATGGCTGCTGCCACCAAGGAGTGTCATTGCTATGGGGTGGGGGTGCCTGGTCTGGTCTAGGTGGGTGCTACAAGTCTAAGTAACAGCCACGCCAATGAATGCCAGGTCCAGAAGTTTCCCAGCAGAACATTGAACTGTCACAAGATGGTCAATGTTATTTAGTTCTCCTGTCAGTGGTCATAATGTTGTGGCACATCTGAACATACGGAGCTCCAGAAGGGGCATGGAGAGAAAAATTTTTTGCAAAATCTTGCAAAAGTGTGTCATTAAATAAAGGTTTTTATTTTGGTCAGTTGACTTCCTGGACACTTTCTTAGACATTGTGGACACATCAGTGGAGTGTCCCCTAGCACTGAGCATGTAGAGTTTGTCATTTAATTTAATTTCTTTTCTTATTGATGTTTTCAAGGTCTAGACTTAAAATAGTGACACCTTAGTGCATTATCTCGTCATGCATGGACTTTAGAGACAAATAATTCATATAACACAAGACCCTGCAGCGTTTACCGAGCTCATGTGTGTCCAACGCTGCAGTTATTCAAGAGCAGAGAAGGTGGGGCGCGTTATGAAGTAATCCAGGAACTGGTTTCCTGTCCCATGCGGGCCGACGGCAGCTGGAGGCGACTGATACAGCCGAGCTCTCCGACCAGGAAACCCCCCAACAAACGAGGAACTCCCAGACAATTAGCAGGGTCAGCACTGTTCGCCTCATTAAGGGTTGAGACGCGGGATCCGGGGGCCCCGCAGTGACACAATGCCGCGGAGGAACCCGACTCTGGGCGGTTGAGAAATTCAACGGCGAAATAAAACCGCCGCGAGACAATGAGAGAGAGGGGGCAGAAAACACCACAGTTTACTGCCACGTCAAAACCCAGGCCACAAGCCATGAGATGTTCTTGGCCCGCGTCATGAGGCTCCTACTGGGTTACTGCAAGTCAGTCCCACAGAGCGGTTCTGGAGTTCACCACAGATTCTGCCAGCTTTTTTAAAAAACCCCAGGTATTATTTTTTTAGAAAAAGAAGTAAATGTCTGAACAATGGCACAGTGGAAACTTAAGAAAACAGAATCAGAGATGAAGAGAAACCAGAAACCAGAGAAACAGAAGAGCCCTGTAATGGATGTGACCTCTGTGAAATGTACTACTTCTGTTGTCAACACTTGGAACAGAGAACGCTGTTAACTATGAAGTCATCTTTAGCCACGCGTGCAGGAATCCAGGTCTGTCGGTCAGCTTCGGTTCAGACTCAAATAACTCGACAGCTACTGGACGCTGACTCGTGCAGACGCTGACTCTCCATCGCGCCACCGTCGGGCTGACGTCTGCGCCTGTGACTGAAATGCCTCAAGAATAATCGGAGGAGTGGCTACGGCACTTGGATGGACTGTGATAATAAAAGAAAGGCGTAAGCTTTTCATTTTACACCATCGTAAAGTTGAATTTGTCAAATACTCAAATGCTAATCCATCTCAACCTCTGTTAATAAAAGCTAGAATCTGTCGTTATTTATTAAAATGCGTCATTTGAGCTGTAACGTACAAGTTAGGTCATTATGTTATTGCTGGGCTGTTGCACTGCGCCACAACATGCAGGACTTGTATATAGCAGTGCATTAATAACTGGCAGTGCATAACACACACACCAGAGGTGGATGTTGATGAATACGCAATAAAGCAGTATTATCCACTCCTCCGAGCGCTTTATTAATGAAAACAAAAAGCTGATAATCCCTCCCGACCGTAAAAACAACAGCACGTGTGACGCTGCATCTTTAAAATCAAACAGATTCTCTAAAGCATAGGTGTCAAACATGCGGCCCGCGGGGCCAAAAGCGGCCCACCAGAGGGTCAAATCTGGCCCTGTGAAGTCTGCAAGGAAAATAACTGCTATAAGTAATATGTCCACTGTTTTTTTATAACAGACATGGACAGAACTCAACACTGAGACCCAGGACTAAACATCAGACAGCAACGGGCCCAGATTGCACTTATTTTTCTTAAGAAATTCCATTTTTTTTGAAGGACAGTTTATTAAATGTAAACATTCTCCTAATGTACTTGTTCTTCTTTGCACTAAAACAAATGGAAAAAAAATCTGGAGGTTATTATCTTACTGGAGCTAAAATGACTTTGACACCCCTGATCTAAAGCCTCTGGTCGTCAATCGTCGCGCTCTGACACTAACAAGGCCGCAACACGGCATAAAAAATGCATTTCACAACGCCTTGGCTGGGATCTGACTTCACATGTTACCTCACCGCCGACAAACGTCTCGAGCGCACTACTGTACAGTGTAACGTATGGCTTTCACCGCCTCTTCCAGATTCGGCCCGAGCCAAGGGAAAGCGTGCAAGCCTCTCCAGTCAGTAAGTTTTATGGCAGCGTGGCCGGCCTCCACCGTCCCGCGGCAACAGCAGCAGAAGCAGAAGCAGCAGCAGCGGCAGCGGCTGTGTTTTTCAAGCATGCACCCTGCAGACAAATCCTGCAGCTCCGGCTCAGGGCCAGACGGCACGGTTCAGACTTTCCATGAGCAGACATGTTTGTAACCACTCTGGGGACGGCGTGGAGAAGAAATAAAAAGTGTAACAGAGAGGGATCCTGATGAATATTAGAGGGCTGTGCAAACAGGAGTAAAAAGACAAAAAAAATGGCTATTAATTGAATGATTCAACGAGGGAGATGAAAACCACCTGTGCCACTTTCATTTATAAATGAAGTACACTGTGGCTGGTTAAATGGATAAGTGGCTAAACTGCTGTGAAATTAAATTAAATTACGCTATATTAAATAAAAAGAAAATGGCAAAGATTGAGGCTTGGCTTCTGGGAACGGATCCTTACGCAACAAAAGCAGCACACAGACGTATTTTAATTAATAGTTCAGAGATGGTTAGCGTCACGGCTAGTCTCAGATACGCAACTGGTGTCCGTGTGCACTTGTTTTTAGCATTTTTCTTTTATTTGTCTGTAATATTGTGTCAGAACTCCCTTGATCTCAATGGGATCTTCCCAATTAAACTCCTCTTTTTATTCCTACTCCTTTTTATTAAGTCACACTGTCGCAGTCATTTGCAGTAACGGCGCAGATTGTCTGAGCTTTAACGAGCGCGCTCGACGAGGAATTACGGTAACAGCGCACCTGAGCGAGGCCGTAAAGTCCCATCAGACTGTGCCAGAGGTTTTTAATGAAGTGAGAAGCTGCATTAAGTCAGGAATGTTTAGTAAAATCTCCTCCGTTGTGCCAATGAAAACAAGTGCAACAGCTCCTCAGGAATATGCATTACAGCGCCGGTAACCTACTTAAATAGTTTCACGGGCGACACCTGATTTAAACCCTGAAGAGACGAGAGGAGCGGTGGCACTCTTTTGGGACGTTAATTGCCAATCTCTAGGTCTGGGCCGCAGACAGGATTAATAAGTGTTAATGTATTTACCCAGACTGCTCGGAGAGAGGAAGTGGCATGGGAACGGTCTGCAGTCTGCGGCACCGGCTACAGCTACAGCGTCTCACTCACCATCGTCAGGAAGCTCGGCCAGACGGTTCAGATTGAGCTCTGGTGACGGATCAAAGCGCGGCTGCTCTGGCTGCTGATAGCTGCTGCTTAGAGTTTCTTCATCTACTGACCTGACGCACACAGAGAGGGAGAGAGAGAGAGAGAGAGGGAGGGAGAGCTTTCTTTTTCTCTCTCTCTCGCCCTCGGGGGAGCATCATTTACATCCAATTTATTTCAAATCACCGCAACGCAGAGCACACAGCCGCCCCGAAACCTCTGCGGTGAGCGCAGAAGGTCCAGAGCAGTGAGATCATGAAGCTCTTGCTCGCTCCGACACAAATAAAAGATGCGGCCGCGAGAGAAAATGCCTTTTTACTTTCTCCTTGAGCAGCTTCATCCAGAGTTTAAATACTACAACGACGCTTTTCACGACTCTAAGCAAAGCAGGGATTGCAACAGCGGCGGTAAACACAGGTGCACTGTATCATCACTCCCAACGTCTATCAACGCCTCCTACAGTGGCCCGTAACTGACACAAACAGTACCAGAGACGTGTAAGCAAAGTTGCACAACAAGGGTTTAAATACGCCACGTTTGATATTTTTTATCATGTGCATGAGTTTACTGAGTCCGGAGAGAGCCAGGCTAGCTGTTTCCAGCTGTTTCCAGTCTTTGTGCTAAGCTAAGCTACGTGAAATGTGCACGGAAAGAAGGCAAAACGTGGAAATAACTGACTGGGGGCTTTCTGTGTGGAGTTTGCATGTTCTCCCTGTGTCTGCGTGGGTTCTCTCCAGGTTCTCCAGCTTCCTCCCACCGTCCAAAGACATGCTGGTTAGGTTCATTGGTGATTCTAAATGGTGTGAGTGTGAATGGTTGTCTGTCTCTCTGTGTTAGCCCTGAGATAGACTGGAGACCTGCAGCAAGGCTCCAGAAAATGAATGAATGTATTCGAAACCATACAAATTTTCTCCTCACCATCATCGAGGTACATCTGGTCCAGCTCTTGCGGTTCTTGTTTGATGCTGACGGCCAGCGTCGTGGGGCTCCCGTCCTCCTGCAGAGAGGGGCGACCCCTCTCCGGCGCCTTGGGGTGCTGCTGGGGCGCCCCGGGGCTGGCGCTGCCGCTGACCGGCTGGCCCGGCGTCATGCAGTGGGCCGGGGAGAAGGGGGCGTCGGTCGGGGTGGACGGCTGCGAGGTCGGGGAGGAGGAGGCGCTGCTGGGCGGGTAGAGGTTGGGCGGCTGGTAGCGCCCCGGAGTCTCCTGGATGATGGAGACGTGCGGGACTGGCGACTGCGGCCCCGGGCCGGCGGCTAGGCACTTGGAGAAGGGCGGCGGGGAGAGATCGTGGAGTTTGGGGCTGGTGCTTGGAGAGGAAGAGGAGGTCAGCGAGGAGGGCTTCGCTACAAGTCTCTGCTGGCCGACAGAGTACGCCCCGCCGACGACACACGACCTGAGGTCAGAGGGCATCATCGGGGTCATGGCCTGCGAGTGGTAGTACGGCTTTGGGTGCAGGGACACGGCGGGGCCATGCTGGGAGCACACCAGAGGGGCGTCGAAGTCGTCCCGCGGCTCCGTCTTTATTGTTGGAACTGACGAGGAAAGGAAGGAAAACAGAAGAAGGAAAAGCTAAATGAGTAAACACATATTCCGACCGTCCTGCAAGTATGAGTGAGTGAGTGGGTTTGTGGCTAGGATACCCACTGCCAAACAAACACTCTCATCAATGAGTCTCTGTGTTCTGGCCCGAGCACCCCCACCCTACTGAACATATTCACAAAAGTAGAAAAAAAAAAGAGGGATGACTCATCAACACGAGAAAAGTCTGGCTGCTTCGAGAATAAAAGGCCTGTTTTCTTTGGATCCTGCAAACATCGTCCAAATGTGAGATATGAAAGATGAACTTTACTGATTTTAAATAAATTACCGCTGGCTCATTGAGGACATTAACGGAGAGTGGACGGAGAAACAAAAGGGGTTTTTATTGAGGCTCGCGTTGATCGTGTAAGTGAGGAGCCGAAATGAGACGGGACTTGTTCTCAGCCGCTGTGGTCTTGGCCGTTCAGCCGGATTCCAGCGCAAAAACATGTTGGACACCGAGTTTTCAAATGTGGGCCGTTAATCAGCCGCAGCTTGTGACACGACATCAGTCTTATACAACCAGATACAAGCGAACGACAGCACGGCTCTGACCCTGAGCTCCATCACTGCAGCACTTCACTGGATCGGTTCCTTCTTTTCTTCAGGCTGAAGCTGTTTTAGATTAGAGCATCGAGCCGAACTAGTAAATTATGACATCGACTTGAACGCACCACAATGACTGCAGCCCGTGGCCAGATAGTACATGCACCAATCAGCCACAACATTAAAACCACTGACGGGAGAAGTAAATAACATCGACCATCTTGTGACAATTCAATGTTCTGCTGGGAAACGTTTGAACCTGGCATTCATTGGTGTGGATGTTACTTAGACATGTAGCACCCACCTAGACCAGACCAGGCACCCCCACCCCATAGCAATGACACTCCTTGATGGCAGCAGCCATCCCCAGCAGGATGCAGCACACAATAACGCTTTAGGAACAACTCAAAAAGAACAGCACAAGGTGTTGACCTGGCCTTCAAATTCGCTAGATCCCAAACTGATCAAGTATCTGTGGGATGATCCACAGAGGCCCCTCCCCTCAAAGCCCCCCCCACTAACAACATTGTGTTACCAGACACCACAGGACACCCTCAGAAGGCCCATGTCCATTCTCTGATGAGTCACAACTGTTTTGGAGGCACAAGGGAGACCTACACAATATTAGGAAGGTGGTCATAATGTTATGCCTGAAAGGAATCAATTCTTCATACCAACAAACAGCAGTAGTATTATATATAGTACTAGTAGTAGTAGTAGTATATATTTGTCATTCAAAATGGGAAACCAGAAGAGCTATTCCTGGGAGACTATCGGCCCTTAAAGCCCGATAAACCAAACCAACCTCAAAGAACTAGCGGCAATGAAGGTTGACGAATGCCCGCTCCAAAAAGCTGCACTTGAACGCACCACAAATACCAACAGCCAATGGCCAGACGGTACATGGCAACAGGTGGCAGTAGTCTGTATCCGTCATTGTAACGGGGGAAACAGGAAGCGCTATTATTAGCGCTGGGAGTTGGTCTACGGTTTATATCTGGACGGTCGTGTTGTTGTGGAATCATTTGTATATTTGAATGTTCAGAAGAGATAAAGGTGGAAAACAAGAAGAGCCTTCTGTGGGGCCTCTGTTCACCTTCTCGTGCACTGGTTCTCTGAGCTGATCGGCCAATCAGAGGGCTCTTTTCCAGGGTCAGATTGGCGGCACATCGCAAAAACTAGGACGACAGACGCCAACGAAACGGCGGGACACGTCACGCCATTTTCTCTAATTCTATTTGTTGCACTTTCATGATTTTCCACTGGTGTTTAGTTCTTCATCTGCATCTTTTTTTTATTATTATTATTACTATTCAGATAATATATATATGTATTTCAAACCTGGTGCAAAACAGAAGCAGTGAAACAAGGAAGCGTCACACTTCGCTGAAGCCTCCGCTGTCAACAACTGCACAAGAGGAACAGTGATGAGCCGGTGACACCGACCACAGGACTAAAATAGCAGATGCACACCTATTTTTGGGGCTTGTTTGGAGGAAGTGTGTGATGCACAGACACAGAAAAGAGGAGAAGAAGTGCAAATGTTTGTCGTGCCACAACAGAGTCCCCCTCCCTCTCCGCCCCCACCCCACTCTGCTTTTGTGCTTCCGGAGTGAAACACAGTGCATGTCTTAAAATAAACCTGTTACAACACCTGTTGCTGCAGAAAATAAAGCGAAAAAGTTTTTTTTTAACCCGTCGGAAAAAAAGCGAGATTTATTTACGTCTCACTTTTGAAGAACTGAGAGTTTCTTTCCACCCACGTCCGTCCGCATTTGTTTGAAACTCTCTCTCAGTGATTCTCCGCTCTCCCTGAACTCTTGAAGATCCTACCATCGCCTTAATAGCCTTCGCCCTTTACAGGACACTCACCCCCCCCCCCACTCCGCCCGCTCCCTTAAACTCCGCGTCCCGTAGACAATGCTCCACTTTCACAGCGGGGCACTCCGTCGCCCACGTACAGGGCCGGGCCAGTTCGGCTGAATCACAGCTTTGAACCACCCACTGGATTTTCGCTCCAAGCCCAGAGAGCAATTAGCAGTGGTTTTTACATTTCAGTCGGTGGGTCAGTGTTTATATTTAGCTTGGCAATGGCTCCTCTATTCAAATAACATGCTTTTCCCATGCCACCTTCTTTTTTTCCCTCCCCCCCTTCCCCTTGTGTGTCCAGTCGCTGCAGCGTTGACGCGGCTACAGGTATGGAAAAGAACAGATTTTATGGATTTCTTTCTTTTTTCTTTTTTTTTTACAATGGAGGAATAATAGCGTTGCTTTGTTCCTCCCTCGCAAACCACCAGACAAGGGGGAATACAAACTGTTTGTTCTCGTCTTCAGATGTAAAATGTTTCTAATTAGTCTGGGACGAGGAAGCCAGAAAGCAGACTAACGGTAGCGAAGTGCTGACGAGAAAGAAAAAATAAATAAAAAATGAGCCTGCAAGTCGGAGATTAATGGAAGGGGTATTTTTTTTCATTTTTATTATTATTATTTTGCGACAGAAACTGCTTTGACTGCTCGTCTCTTAGGTTTTGCTGGTGAAAGTTGTTTGGGTTCACACCAGACTAGAGAAAGCTGCGTTTTATGGGCCATTAACCAAAGCAATAGGATTATTTATGATCCACAACACTGGCTATGCTGCAGACTTCACATGTCAGATCTTATTTCTAACCACGATCATGTACGAAAATGTCTTTTTGTTGCAGCTTGCACTTAAACGCCAACTAAAGTCTTATGTAAGTAGTAACTTGAAGCCTTTACCGCTGGCAGGGACGTAGGTGAAGCGCTGGTACTGGCTCCGTTTCCTCTTGCCGTTGCAGACGTAGAAGTTGACGTGGACCGGAGTGGAGAGTCTCTGGTTTCGGTAGGGAGGGATTTCAACGAGGATCGAGTTCTGCAAACACAGGAAAACAATCATTCTCATTGTGTGTACAGAGAGGCAGACGAGGCTTCTGTGTTTATTCTTCTGGCATACCAGTGTTACATTCACTGACTGTGTATAAAGATGGATGAACCCTTAGAGAAGTATTCTAAACGATTTCTTGAGGGGAACTTTGAAGCTCAGTGCGGTGTCTCTGGCGGCCGCCATCTTGGAAGTGCCTGACTCCTCCTACACTACAGTACCCAGCTAATTCAAAACTGAAGATGGGGCAGCTAAGAGACAGAGCAGCCACGCTGTTAACTATGCATCAATTTGACACTTTAAACTGCAAAAACCAGGCATAACATTATGACCACCAATCTAATATTGTGTAGGTCTCCCTTTTGTCTCCAAAACAGTTGTGACTCATCAGAGAATGGACATGGGCCTTGAGGGTGTCCTGTGGTGTCTGGCGACAGGATGTTGCTAGTGAGGGGCCTTTGGGGGGCGGGGCCTCTGTGGATCATCCCACAGATACTTGATCAGTTTGGGATCCAGTGAATTTGGAGGCCAGGTCAACACCTTGTGCTGTTCTTCATGATTTTTTGAGTTACTCCTAAAGTTGCATCCTGCTGGGGATGTCTGCTGCCATCAAGGAGTGTCATTGCTATGGGGTAGGGGTGTCTGGTCTGGTCTAGGTGGGTGCGTCTGGTCTAAGTAACATCCACACCAATGAATGCCAGGTCCAAAAGTTCCCCAGCAGAACACTCAATTATCACAAGACGGTCAATGTTCTCCTGTCAGTGGTCATAATGTTGTGGCTGATCAGTGTGTATATAAGAATCATACAGTTGTCATGAATGGATAAATTATCTGTTGTAAAGTCGGGCATTTTATTGCAGACGTCTGTGGCGATTGACTCATTCTTGAAGCCACCCTCAAGTGTCCAGTTGAGGAACTGCAGCTTTTGGCTCTTATCGCTTCATTCTTCATTTTGTTGCTGCTTGGTTATTATATGTCATTCTTGGCTTTGTGTGCTTGCAAATGCACATCGACGACAACTTTTTGAACTTCAAAAATGACTTAATTCATTGCACAAACCACAAGAGTTTCGGGGCACAGACTTCAGGTTTGTAAAGCATTAAATCCACAGTAACGGACTTTATGTATTTATTTATTTATCTTTTTGTGGCTTGTTTTTTTTTTATGTTTTTACATAGGTGCTTGTTTCTGTCTGTGCTCAGTGGAGCCAGTGAAGCTGAGCTGAGCTCCAGATTGTACTTCATTTCCATGAAATCATTAGCCTGCAGTCAGGGGCTGTAGATAAAAATCTGAAAATCTGGTTGCTATCCCAAACGAAATAGAGCCACAAAGAGACCATGAAGTAAGGTTAGAGAGAGAACCCCGGTTGTTTGCACAGCGAATAACTCAGCCGACGGAGTGAATAAATTGACCTCCAGAGTATCCAGATAGTTTATTTCCCTCAGCAGAGCTTCCTGCTGGGAGCGAAGGCCCGGGAGCGACCGCGTTCCCAGGTTCAGCTTGTGGACACATCAGCCGCTTAGTGTGTTTCTGAGCGTGCACGCTTGAATATATGTGACTGAGTGCGCTGGAGGTGCTCCTCGGTAGCCAGGGAGGAAGTCATCCGTCTACAAAACTGTGCTTTGGGGGACAGCCCGGCCCTACAAATACAGGTGAGAGCTGACACGTGTTTTATTAAATCACTACAGTCGTAAAGCCAAGTGGAGCCAGATGAGGCTTTTCTACTTTTCTGGCTCCGCTCGGAGAATTAGCTGATAAAGACTCTGGAAGCGATTCAGCCATTCAACGTCGAACAACAATATCTGCGCCGCTGACGTCAAGTTATTCACGAAAAACAGGCTCGGGTTTTAAATAAAAACACGCGCCAGTGAACCGGTTCGCCCGACTGGGAACGTTTTATGCACATGTGCCGCGTTATTAAATCATATCGACTCAAAGGGCGCATAGTGGACGTATAAAAATCACCCAAATTAGGTCTGAGATGTTCTGACTAAGGTAAAATTATATCACATGGTACGGACGATGGAGGAAAGGCGTGACAAAGCGAGCACGTATTAGCATTTTTGGGGCCATTTATGCATGTACCATCATATATGCATGCTCAGAGACACACTTGTGCAGAAACTGAAGCCCAAAAACTAAGAAGAAGCTGCATGGAGGAAACGTTTGAGAGCTCCAGTTGTCTTTTCTGCACAATCTGTAACTTTTCTCTCTCTTTTCAGGGTCTGTGCAGGTGACAGAGGCAGCGAGGTTGTCCGAATTTGTGGGTTTGTCTGTGTCGCGGCGGTTAAACCTGGCCGAGGCAGCGTCGGTGTTTAAAATGGGACCAATCCAGCAGACTGGGTTGAGTGGGAGGGAGGGAGGGGGGGGAGAAAGGGATGGAGAGAGAGGCTCTTTGTCTATTCAAGCACAGACAGATGTGTCCCAGAAGTCACTGCGCGAGTGTGTTTGTCTGTGTTTTGCAACGGGAAGACACCGGGAGCAGGTGCAGCGCCTCACATGTAGACACCATCTAATCCCCTCGTCTATCTCCCAGACTCCCACCACATCTCTCTCTCTCTCTATCTCTCATTCTCTCTCTCCCTCTTTCTTTCTCTCCGTCTCCCTCTCTTAGCTGTCCACGGCCAAGACAGCGCACACTGCCAAGCTCAAACTCCCACAGGTGGAAGGTTGAACTTTTAAACACCTTTTCCACACGTTTCAAACATAACACTGCTGCTGCTGCTGCTGCTGCTGCTGCTGCTGCTGCTGCTGCTGCTTCCCGCTGCAGAAGGTTTCCGCCCCGGCCCGAGAAAATATAAGTCACAATCCGGCAAACGGGAAATGGATGTTAATAAAGTAATTGCACTGTATTTAGAGCAGGTACAGGACATTTAGACTGTCTGCAGTGAATTAAAACTTTATATGGTGGCCCTTTTTCTTTTTTCACAGAGATCTGGTAGAAACTTCATCAACCCGAATTTTCCAATGTTATGAATGAACACGTGCAAATAAATCAAACACATAAATGACTGAATAAGGAATCAGAGCGTTAAAGGAATCTGTTCTAGTAGAGTTAGGAGACTGTGTTTTAAGCAGGGTAAGTTGTGCGTTCATGGGATGGTAGAAAAATTCGAAAAATGAGCGCCGGACTGAAGGGCTGCTCGAAAAGTCAACGGAGATTAAAGATTAGACAAAGTGCAAAAGCACGGTGGACGTTGTAAATAAGCCTAATGATTAAGGATTAAAACACAGTGCAGGGAAATGGATTAATGGTGTGTTTGAAAGGCTACCAATGTGCTGTTTAAATGTTTGGGCCAAAGAAAAACATACAATGGTAAATTAAAAGCAACAAAACGCACCAAAGTCATAAAAACAACCTGTAAAACATGTAAAATGAGACAATCTGAGGAGCATGTGAAGGCTAAGCTCTGTCTGGATAGATAGCATTGGGAATACGCTCATCCAAACTCTTCTTTTTTCATTTTTTACTGAGATTTTTTTATATGTACAAGACAACCTGATGTCAAACTAGAAACGTCTGCTTGGAGAGACCGACGGAAATGTCTGTCCTCTCTTTTACATCTCCAACAAGATACTGAGATCAAAACCCTGACTCTTAGCTTAAACTTAATGTTAGGATTGGGGAAAGGTTGAACCGGGATGGCTGGGTCAGGAGCAGGAGCAGTGACCTCTAGAGATTTAGTCTCACTGGCAGCAGAAGTCACTGCACATGGCCAAGAAACGTTGATGAAATCTCCACTGATTCACACAAAGTTTAAATACTGTAGCTTTATATTTAGTGCATGAATACTAAAGTGTTCTCGATTTTCCTGTTTCATAAGGGTGTCTCCTAAAATGTGATGCTTTTACTTTGAAAGTGTGATCCAGTAAGTCTGTGATCAGTCATCCAGGTTTTAACATTTAAGAAAGGCAACTGGACTTGTAGAGTTTTCTGAGAAGATGTTTCACCATTCGTCCGAGTTCAGTTATAGAGCATAGACTGTATATAAATATGGACAAGGCGGCGCCATCTTGCGACTTTGGAGCCAGAGTCTGATCAGTACGGTCCGAGAGTGGAGCCATGTGGAGCCGCGATATCGATGCCCCGCCCACACTTCCTCCAGACTCACTCGCGTTTTCGTTTAATTAATACTACGCTTTTCTCTACCTCCAACAGTTACAAGGAAATGTTGCGTTATACACTGCACTTGTTTTTAAAAACTGCACTGGGCCGCTTTACCGAGCGGTTGGCATGGAAACTGGTGGTCGCCATAATGTCACATCCTGTTTCTATAGCATCAAAACTAAAACATAACTCATCCAAAAAAAAAAAAGGCACTTTAACATGCATCAGCATTATATTAACTACCTAAAAACTCTTTGAAAAACAAATATTTGACGTGTATTTTAGTGTTTTAGTTTGACGCAAGTCCCACCCACTAACATGGAGGGGGCGGAGCTTATGACATATACTGCAGCCAGCCACCAGGGGGAGCTCTACTTGCTTTGGCTTCACTTTTGTGGAGCAGTTCCGTCCATCTTTATACTGTCTATGGTGTAGAACATCAGAAGGGTCCATCATCAACTAGGGGGGTGCTCTAATGATCCATTATCGGTCTGAGGCTCCAGTCTCAAGATGTACTGTACTGTCTTCTTCCATCAATTAACAATACAGCTCTAACTTTTGTCCCCAAGACGTTTCAACCTCATTCACACCTTGAGACTGGAGCCTCAACCTCAACTTCCCACCAGTCCCTTAGAAATGAAGAAGCTACTTGGATGAGTGGCGAAACTCTACAAGACCAGTTGCCTTTCTTTAACACTTCTTGGATATGGTGATCCAGTCAGTGTGAGCTGCAGTGAGACTGAGTGGAGCTCCATTAGCTCTCGGGCTCACATGATTTTGTTTTTTTTAAACTGTGAAGATTAAAGATTTTGGCACCGAGTTCAGTCAAAATGATCGGAGACAGCTGCTCTTTACGCGGCGCTTTAATCCTGAAATGAGACTTGTCACGATCACTGTGTCACATGCAGCACTTACAGGCTTCGAGGCGTCTCTCTCGATCTTGGCCTCGGTCTCCCAGAGGTGGTGACCGTCTAAAGAAATTAAAAAGAGAGAGAAAGAAAATGATTCAGTTCAGAAATGAATTCCCAGCAGACACAAAGAAATGCAGCGACTGTTGTTATTATTAGCATTATCATCATGTGTTACATCAGTGATTGATAAAACAGCCACGGGCCAACGTCACACCGTCTGAGCCACAGCTCATGAGCTCATATCCTCAGACCTGAGACAGAACGGGAGACAACCAACGCACAAGGGAGAGAAATCTGATGCAATCCTTCCCAGAAAAAAAAAAAAAAAAAACATCATTCCAAAGAGATGAGCGACATCTTTGGTGGATGAGAGAAACCTTGACTTCATCACTGTGTGGAATCCCAACATGCTCGAGCAGCTGGTCGACTCATTAATACGCTGGAAACTGACAACTCGTCTCGGCTTTCAAACTCCTTACTTGAGTTCTCATAGGAATCTTTCTGTTATTCCCATATAACGATTGTTAAACTGTATTGGTATTCTTCTCTGGTCATGTGTTTCTTCTTCATTTTGTCGCTACAGTGGAGAGGGCTTTTTTTTTTTTAACCATCAGGCGCTAAAACGAGACATCACATGAGCTGCTGGAAACACTGGCTTTGATTTGATTTGTAGTTCTGTGAGGTGCGAGGGAAAAAAATACATTTTTATTAGAGCCCCGGCTCATTAATGATGCTCTTAAAAAAAAGCTTGAAAGGAGAAAGTGGAAAGGAGACTGCAGTTTAAAGAAAGAAAAGGTGAGCTGTGGCCAGATCGCACGGTGCAGATGGATGGGACGTCATCTGTTTGTGTAGACAGGAGTTGTGAGCTGGCAGAGATGGAGGAGGTGCTGCTACAAACCGACGGCCTCTGTTAAGTCTGAGAGGACCTGTTTTCTTTTCTCTGCTCTGTTTTGACATGACTATCCAAGAGGATTGGAGTCTTGAAATGATTCGTAACACCAGAAACAGAATCGACCCTTTAAGCCCAGACATGACAAAACGGACACCAAAGAACTGTCGGCGACGAAGGTCCACGTTGACTGGGTATGCACCAAAACATTACACTTGAGCACACCGCAAAGATTACAGCTAATTACCAATGGTACATAAGTAGTGCATCTGCATGAGGTGAAATAACTCTCCACACCAGCAGGTGGCAGTAGTCTGTATTTGTCGTTGAAAAATGACAAATGGACAAATTAAAGGGGAACTACTCTTTTTTACAACCTGGACCTTATTTCTGTCATAAAATATGATCGTTTACTCACCCATATAACTTTGGTGTCATTTGTAGTCGTTCGGGAGATATTTAGATTTGCATATATTCATATAGTGGGAGTGACTGGGGCACCGAAATGCAGCCTCTAAATAATGCGTTATCTGCTGCGAAACTCGTTAATTTCACCAATATTTTGTTATCGTACACTAGTGCTATTCCCCGTTGAGTCCGGGGTTACCTGTTATCATCATACTGCTATTTTTTTGCAACATGGCTGAATATTTTTCCGATTCTGGGGTTGTGGGGGAACCATACCAGTAGCAAATTACAGGTAAACAAGCTGACCGTTGCAGGTGCGCAGAGTGATCAGAGATGACATCATCCAGGTCAGAAGACATCATCCGGATGATGATAACAGGTAACTCTGGACTCAACGGGGAATAGCACTAGCGTACGATAACAAAATATTGGTGAAATTAACGAGTTTCGCGGCAGATAATGCGTTATTTAGAGGCTGCGTTTCGGTGCCCCAGTCACTCCCACTATATGGATATACGCTGATCTAAATATCGTCCGAACGACTCCAAATGACACCAAAGTCATATGGGTGAGTAAACGATCATATTTTATGGCAGAAATAAGGTCCAGGTTGTAAAAAATGGTAGTTCCCCTTTAAGACACCAGAGAGCTACTGGCAATGAAGGCCCACGTTGCCTGCGTGTGACCCAAAAAACATTAACACATCGCAAAGACTACCGCTAATAACCCAACGGCACATAAGATTGTCAAAGGGAAGAGCTACTATTAGCATGGAGGCTAGGAAGAGCTACATCTTCTGAATCATTCTGATCAGTTGGTCTACAGTTAACTCATTTTAGATGTTCGTGTTGCTGTGAAATTACTCGCGCCACCATCATGTGTCCAACTGGTGCCAACAGTGAGGGACACACCATCAGAATAAGGGCCACCGGTGTTCGTCACACAAAAGACCAGAACAGTCTAACGATCAACTATAATTTCCGGAGCCACATTTCCTCCAACTCACAAACAATGAAGAGGCTGTCTCAATATAAATATATGTTTTTTGAGCTTCGGAGTTTGCTTAATTTTGTCAGATTTCCAGTGCACCTGCTGTGAATCAGACTGTGTAATCAGGACACGGTCATGGTCGAAGTGAGTACGATTTTCTGCAGACCTCCGTCGGCCCTGTGTGCCAGACTGAGAATTATTCAAATATCTCTAGTAAATCATTATTTATTTATGTTTTTTACTGCTATTACCCAGAATGCATGTTTATGCAACATCATTATAAAACAATAAAAGGAACTGGAGGAAATCAATGCCAGTAAAACAGATGAGAATGAAACCGTCACTAAAAACAACTCTGTATCACGTATCTCTGCTATCATATGTAGATGGTTTTTACCTTCTTAATGATTTTCCAACCTTAGCTATGGCCTTGACGGAGTTATGGCTGACAAAGGGTTGAGAAAAAAAAACCCTGAAAACCTTTGTGTTAACAACGATAAGCATCACCACAACAAAGACATTCTGTGAGTGCCAGAATAACTTAGTACACATGTAAGGTGCAGACATCTGGGAAGCACACACACACGCCAGTATGTGGTATTATAAATCAAATACAAGATCTGGAGACAGCGGGGAAAGCAAGCCTGTCTGTAAACAAACAAAAAAAAACAGATTGTCATACAGGAAGTTGTACAGGATCCTCGTTCTCAGCTGGAAGGATGTGAGGGGCACGCTGTGTTCAGGGGACGTTGTTTTTAAGACCGCGTCCTTTGTTTACCAAAAGGTGGCCGTGTCTCTTTTTCAGTGCACGACTTCACACTCCAAAGTGGAATCAGAAAACTTTGAGTTCATCCTTGTAAACTTAATAGGTTCTACACCGATCAGCCACAACATTAAGACCACTGACAGGAGAAGTTAAGAACATCGACCATCTTGTGATAATTCAATGTTCTGCTGGGAAACTTTTGGACCTGGCATTCATTCATGTAGATGTTACTTAAACATGTAGCACCCACCTACACCAGACCAGGCACCCCCACCCCATAGCAATGACACTCCTTGATGGTAGCAGCCATCCCCAGCAGGATGCAGCCTGACACAGGTACACACACAAAAAAAGCTTTAGGAACAACTAAAAAAGAAAAACATGAAGAACAGCACAAGGTGTTGACCTAGCCTCCAAATTCACTAGATCCCAAACTGATCAAGTATCTGTGGGATGATCCACAGAGGCCCCTCCCCTCAAAGGCCCCCCACTAACAACATCATGTTGCCAGACACCACAGGACACCCTCAGAAGGCCCATGTCCATTCACAACTGTTTTGGAGGCACAAGGGAGACCTACACACTACTAGGAAGGTGGTCATAATGTTATGCCTGATCGGTGTATGTTTCCTTAGATGACTAAAAGTAAAATCTGTGAGTCCATCTCTGTCTTTTTCCCTCCCCTGCTCCGTCTCATCGCTGCCTCTCTTCTCTCTAGGAGACTCTCTAGAAGGGAAGCCTGCGGCCGCCGATGTCGATCCACAGGAGGTAAACATGTTTTTCAGATCTCCCCGTCTCCTTTTCCTCAATCTCTCTCCCTCTCTCTGACTCACACATACACGCTCACATCATTTTTCACATCAATACGCAGATAGAAAATTTTAAATTGAGCAATTTGTTGTCTGTGCCCATCTACCTACTGCCAGGAAACTTCTCAAAGCAAAAAAAAAAAAGAAAGTGGGGCTGTGAATGCGTGGGATGCCTTTGTTTGAAAAGGGTGTACCGGATAATTGATAACCACAGAATGTAATTGATAACCACAGAATGTTCCAGAGTTATAGGGCAACATCTGCGCAACGCCTGCACCGATCCAATGAAAAACCTCTAGTCCACAGCTCCCCTCCTACCAAATTTAAGCAAGCACAATATGGTCTCTGGCTCCCTGGCCCGCTGTGCTGGATAATATCCAATATTATCTAAGTTAAACAACTCAGCCTAAACCCCCCCTCTTCCCAAAAAAAAAAAAATACCAAGCCCGACCATATAAACCCAGTACCCCTCTCCAGCTCCCACAACGCCCAAGCTCTACAAAAATCTGGCAGCGCTCCAGCCTCTCAGAAGTCTTACAAATCACATTTCGTTAGAAATGGTCTATACAAATCATTACTTTCTGGGAACAGACATAACACAGAGCAGTCAATGACACGGCGGCTGTACGGAGTCATGGCAGCCGAGGGGGATCAAACAATATACAATACGGTTATTTGTCATGTCGTGTTTATAAATGGAATCAAGCAGCTCCTTGTGCTCCTTAATTGGAGCTGGGTGGAGTGAAAGTTTGGTGCCCAGAGTGAAACAGCGGGGTGGCATGTGCCCAAGCACTCCTAACATACAGTAAATATAAACACATGCTCTGCCCAGGCCCGGGCGGCCACACTGAAAGGGCTCCCTTGTCCTCTGAGCGGTGACCGAAACGTCTTCCTTCCCAACCGCCCTGAAAAAGAAGGAGTGGCGGCTGAGGTGAAAGCTCGGTGCAGATAAAATAAAAGGGGGGGGGGGCGGAAGCCGAGGAGGAGATACCGGCTGTCGCTGCGCAGCGTCACGCCGCACTTTTCCCCAAGAAGCCAATCTCTGGAGTTCCTCAAAAGGGGCCGTTAATTTTTATGAATTGCACGCAGTAATTTCTGAAAACTTAATCCCCGCTGTTTATGTGGCTGTAATTGATTTGTTTATGAAAAACAGCCATTGTTCTCAGAAGTGTGCGAGGCAGCCAAACCGCCGAGCGGCTTCAAGTGGAAATCATTGTTCTGTGCATGTAATGAAACTGACCATGTGCACCACCAAAAGAAAGCAGCCCCCCCCCTACCCAAACCCTCCCAAAAACAAAAACCGAGCAGTCGCATTACTTTCATATTGCTCACGGCCCTCGTGGGTTTAAAGACGGATGGTTGTCTGTAGATGTATTGTGGTAATTCCTTCATAATCTCTCTCTGTCTCTCAAAAAAACAAAAAACAAAAGTTCAAATACCTACAAACCCTCAGGCCAAGAACAATTAGACAAAATTATTGAGTCCAGACGAGGAAAGACGGACAGTTGAGGAGGACAGTTCAACAAAAACACAGCCATCCTTTAGCCGAGGAGTTTGATAGATCAGGGAAATGGTTACTCATAGCGATACTGACGGTAGACCAGACCAGGCAGCTTTCCAGTTTAACAGATGTGAGAGTGCTCTTTTCATTTTGCGGATTCATTTATTATTTTTTTTCTCCCTTCTGCAAAGGATTTCCTTCAGGATCTCTCACTGAAATTAAGCCATTATCAATCATGGTGGGAAGACTCTGCGCAGAAAAGTGCACTTTACTAAAAATACGGGAAATCTAGTGAACAGGAAAGTAGAAAGAGAGGTACACAGAACTAGTAGTTCCAGATATCTGATTCATTCGGTTATCTCTTAAAAGCTACGTTTGGATACTAAACAAAGCAAAGCAAGAACGTTCTAGGCTCAAATCCATCACCCAACTGGGGCCTTTCTCATTGGTGATTCTAGGCGACCTGTCTATGGTGTACCCCGCCTCTCGCCCAATCACAGCTGGGATAGGCTTTGGACGTTAAACAGTATTTTTTATTATTAAAAGACAACAACACTTTGAGATCCAGAGTCTGCTGTGGTGAACATCACGTCTCTAGTGGTTTCAGTTCAATCCGGTTCTTGGCAAATTCAGGGAGTAGAAGCCGTGATAGCCAGGATTGAATTAAAACCTCGAGGACCAGCTGATGTATGACATGTGACGCAAACACAGAGTTCTCCAAACGTCCAAGTAAACATCGCCCACAACTTTGGTTCCTACCAACAGATTTATCACGCCGATTGTGGGCTTGGAGCGTCGGGTGAACCGTGATGGATCAACAGCATCGACGGTATTTTCTTTCCAAACAGAGAGCGGTAAAAGCAAGGAGAGCTAGCTCCATCCATACACTGGAAATGTCTTTATGTTCAGCTTGTTTCATTCAGAAACATTTGGGCACACAAAAGAGATACCCAGACAAGAGCCTTGAAAGTCCACTAGCGACCAACTCTGCGCTAAAAAGAGATAGATGGTTTTACATGTAGATGGGTCTAAAGACTTGCCTCATGTTTTGCCTGGGTAGAATCCCAGAACAATTCAAAGTGTTTGGTTACAACTTGTTATGAGGAGCTTTTGGAAGTTGGCAGCATCTTAACTCAAGTCTAACTCATGGAGAACCAAGACTTGAAGTGAACTTGTTGTCAAAGATTTGGACTTGCCATGGAGGACTCAAACATGGACAAGGACTTGGCCAAAATGTCACATCCCTTGGGGTGAAAACGGACTTAAATTACTTGACAATCGACTCAGACCCTAGCTTGTCAAAAAGGTCCATCCCATGTTAGATTTTTAAGACTTTGCAGCTGCAAGGTGATCACTAGCTGGACGTGGCGGCCTCTGGTTGCCTCTGTAACCCTCTTGTATGTTGAGTTTGCCAAGAATCGGTCCTTCTTGTTGCTCGGGTTTCTAGTTGTGAAGAAGCCGCTGCTCTACGTCTTTTCACCTGACCCTCCAAGCCCTATCGTCAACATCTGTGGCCACATCATCGAGGTAAATCTGAGGGTAGGAACCAAAGTCGTGGACGGTGTTTCCTTGCGGTAATCATTTGGGTTACTCTGTGTTTGCGTCATGTGTCTGTTAACTGCATTTATGGACCACTGGTTGTCGCCTCAAAGATTAGTTCAACTTTTTTACACCTCTTGTTGCCCCATCCCTTCTAGTCTCTTCGCCCCATGAGAACAACTAACTGCACTAAATCAAAACTCTCTCACTTCTACCATGGGTCAGCCCATGAACGGACTATTTTTAACCTTAATGTTTCATGACTTATCTTGTATTACAGACGTAGTGCCGTATCCAGTCTTATTCCAACACTAATCCACAAAAAACAGGGGTGAATAAAGGTCGGCGGGGCCTAATTTCCCAAATGGAGCGACTGTGACTTATCAGACACAGCATCTCCTGTGCAGGCCAAGGTAAACGAAGGCAAGGTGAGACTGAGCTGGGTTTAGATTACCGGCTGATGTCTGCGGCGCTGAGTCCGTACAGTAACGTCTGATGACTGATTGGCTGTAACTAGGAGCGACAACCAAACCGATGCTATCTCGGACGAGGCGCTGTTAAAGGCTGAAGGGACGAGGCGGGGCGGGATAAAGCAAAGCCGAGGTGCAGTTACTGTTTTCAGATTTTGGTGCTGAGGAGCAGGTGACAGAGTGTGTGTGTGTGTGTGTGTGCGTCTCTATGGGAAACAGGGATTTCCTTCTGCATGAGTCACAGCTAGCAACGACACACACACACTCAGAAACATGAAGCTGTACATGCACATAAAAACATGAGGTCTCTAGGTCACCGCCTCTTCCTCTCCTTCTGCTTCTCAAACAAAAACATGCACCAGAGTCTCCCCAGAATCAAATCTGTCAACATGAGCGGAAAAATCACTCGGACACTAAACCAGAAACTAAAACAAATGACTTTTTGTTTTTTAAGATTTGTTGGCAGCATCTTACAGCAGAGAGTGACCCATCCTGCCTTTAATTGCGGTGGAAAGGAGGGGGGGAGAGTCTGACAAACACAGGATGCATGCAAACGTGCCACTCGTAGGAATATTTGCATCTGTCAAGTGTTGCACATGTTCTGTCACCGCAGCCCGGTGAATGTTATATTGTGAGCTGGAAAACTCACAGGAAAATTGCGCATCGGCAAAAATTAAAAGTCTTTTATGGCAGCAGAATCCTCCGCTCGCTTTTTTACGAGCTTGATTGTTAAAAGGGTTTCTCCGCTGCTGCTTTGGCGCAAGTAGAAGAGTTTAAATGAGTTTATTTTTGATCTTATTATAAGAGCCACTTCACCCAAGAGAGTGATGACGTCTCCAACTTGTTTACTGTATCTATTTACCTATCAGTTTATACAGAGAGCAGCTGTAAAGAAGACCCGGCCTGATCCGCAGGGAGCCGGCAGCTCGTGGAGCTAATGAACTGAGAGCTGGTGGCACAGAGGGAGCAGCTTGGATTGAGAGGTGGAAGGATTGAGGGGGGCGGGAAGGGGGGGGAGGGAGGGGAGGGGAGGGGAGGGGTGCAGTGTTGTGGAAGCCTGGCTTAAGGGTGTTTCCATGGTAGGATTGCCCAGGAATCTGATGCTGGTGCCAGACGCGGGGAAACCCTCATCAAAAACAAGGGAGCACACCCATCAGCGCCCGTCCAGAGCTGCACATGGCCCTAAAGACGGTCAGATTCAGAGCTCCGGCAGAACCAGGCGGAACCAAAACACACGGATTGTGTACAATCTACAGCAGGATCAGAGTTTTGGTCGATGAAACATTTAGCGCAGGCACGGCTACTCTGAAGGGCTGAGTTAAACCTTACCCTAAAAAATAACATAACCAAGCAGCGACAAGCCGTTGGCACGAGTCGGATATCTGTCAGCAGGTTTTTTTATTTAGCAAATTCAGCACGATGAATCAACAGCAGAATGAGTCAATCGATGAAATAAAGTGGCGAAAGTAAATGTTTAAAGGGCACACAGAAGGCTCTTCTAGTTTCACATCTTTACTTGGGTTGAACGTTCAAATTAGGGACGCCCCCACTGGTTTCGTTGGGGCGATCCAAGCATTTTTAAAATTATCGGATTGGGCTTCAAGGGCCAAGCCCGATCTTTTGTAGTAATTGTTTTTTGGTCTGCCATAAAACAAATCCCAGTAACAGAACCGGAAACGAAACTTCTTCTTCTTCTGTTTTAACAACGTTTTGCTTTGGCATCACAGCTACCATCTGAAGAAGGAGAAGAAGAAGAAGAAGAAGGCTGTCTAAACATGTCTGCTGTTTGGAAGAACTTCATTCGGTCCAACAGCAACTTGTAAATTGTGCAGTGTGGACGTCTGGAGAGGTGGTAGTAGGAGATCTTCATTCAATACTACCAACCTGATTCAAAAGAAGGGTTAGGGAGTTTATGGCGTTGGATGATCAGAACATTTCTGGAGCCAAGGTACGCGCTACCCTCTCCACACTACATTAACTAGAAGAGAAATATTTATTGGACATCTAGGAGAATACAAGGAAGACAAGACTTTAGGAATCTACAGGGGAGGAACTTCGGTTTATTTAAGTTCGGATCGGGGCTCGGATCGGTTGATACCAAATATTAAAAGATCGGAAACGGATCTAACTTCCTTAGCCTCCCAGCTAACAGCGGCTCTTCCTGTTTCCCTTATTTGAATGACGAATACAGACTACTGCCACCTGCTGGTAGGAAGAGTTATTTCCATTCGTGCAGGTGCAGAACATACGTACCAGCTGGTCATTGGCTGAAATCTTAATGGTGTGTTCAAGTGCAACTTTTTGCTCCAGACGCAGTCAACGCGTTGCCTTCTAACCGACTGAACGACCCCTATTGTGGTATTTAAGGTTGAGCTTTACGAGTGGTGCTTTGCTGGGAGGCCGTGCACGATCACTGAGGGTAGGACGTAACATTTTCGGCGTTATGAGTGCACCATGAGAGCATTTGTGTACTACATGCTGCCACACTTGCTTCCTTGGAATGGAAGTACATGATTTGAGACATGGTGGTAAATTATGTCCGAGAAGGAAAGATATGACAGATAATGTTTCTGTTTTAATAGAAGAAAGTGAGCAAAAACTTAAATATTTTCCTTTGTGATCAAACTAAAGCTTCCTCTCTTTCCGGCTGTTGAGCTGCGGAGAGGTTACTCGGTGTCAGTTTAGTTCAGTGTCATTAGTTCTGCCTCTGAAGATGTTAAATGACTTTCCTCCTCCAGAGATCAGGGTTAAACAAAGAGGCTGTGAAGCGAGGAAAGAGGCCTACTTCTTGTTTTCATAAACAGTCTCACTGCTCCATTGTACGGCGCTGGAGGGGCCCGCGGGCCCCGGCAGCCTTGAACTCCTCCGTTCACAGGTGCAACAATGAAAGGCTTCCCTCTATTTTTTTTTTTCTCTTTTCTTTCTTTCTCTTTTTTTCTGAATGAGTCACCCCCCTGATAGGATCTCATGTGTTTACACTGCTCAGCCTTGGCCCAAACTGTGCCTCGCGTTGCTTTGCTGAAGCTAATCAAGGAAATTGCTGTTTGTAAACCTCGTCGTATCAACATCTGGGAGCAGTCCCCTCTCTCCCCCCCGCCCCCGACCGCCCCTCCAAACCGAAACGGCTTCGAGTCAGAAAGTGGGAAACAAACACTGAGGCATGGCACAAACACACACGTCAGCGTCCACATCACATCACACGCACAGCCGCCGCCGACGCACACGCGACGCAGCGCAACTCACACTGCGTTCGTGATCCATTCCTCTGCTGAACAGGCAATGGAAACTTTGGCAAATGTAAATCTGCTGGGTTAAAAATACAGCGCATTAATGTGCACCACATGTGGCACTCTGGCAGAGTGGAGGATATTTTGACGGCAGGGGGAGAGGGAGGGTGAGGAAGGGAGGGATGGAGGGAGGGAGGGCGAGGGAGGGAGCAGTCCTGGGGTTTCTCCAACAACAGGGAAAAGGGAGACACACAGAAACACACACAGCTGCGCCGAGACGACTCAAATCCCTTCCTCCTCCTTTACCTTGAGCCTTTTCCACGAACACCACCTTGGAGTCGTGCTGGAAGTTGTGCCCGTCCAGGAGCATCCTCTCCCCTCCGGGGGCGGGACACGTCTCCAGGCTCTGCTTATCCACCAGCGGCAGCTCTTGGGCGGATCTCTGGGCTGTGGGAGGGAGCAAGAAGAAAACCGGGCCTCATCGTTCAGCTAATACACACCCACTCCCCATGCAGACCTGAGCATCCAGACGGAGGCTGAATCACCACCTAGGCAGCCTCCGCGGGGCTGTCGCTGAGGGCTGCAAACCTTCTCCATGTAAAAGGTTAAGATCCCTCTCTGGCAGGAAGTCAGGAGAAGCTCTTTCGCTTTGTTTATTTGTGTTTTCATTCAATTACGCTGGATGTTTTAACTCAAATAATTCCTCTCCCCCTCTCCTCCGTCTCACTTCTTGGCGCCTGTGCTTCTCATTCCTTCCTCACTTGCTTTCACTTTTTCCAAAATGATCTATTACAAATCTTTTTTTTTTTGCCAAATATAATGTTGGAAGCGTTGGCCAGGTGTCTCTTGTGAGAAGAAATCTGTAATTTCATTGCGTCTGACCGGGATACACAAATAGAGATGCAATAAAATCCAAATACTTTTTCTCACACGAGGATCGTCTGCTTGTAATTCGAAGCTGCTGCTGCTGCTGCTTTCTGCATCTGATAAAACTCTGATTCTGTTTGGAAGCGATCAATCCTTCCCACATCTCTCTCCGTCGGCCCGTCGCTCACACACAGAGAGACACAGAGGGAGCGAATTTTGGTCAGAAACAATTGCTTCGTGGCAGCCGCTCAGAAACTAACAATGGTCTATTTCAAGGGGCTGAGATCATGGTTTAACTACTGTCTCTCATTTACCTCATAAGACTTAATCTCTGTGGCAGCTCTCAGTGCCAGAACCACATGGTGGAGTGGCTGATGTGCCTGAGTTTATCCCGGTCCAGTGAAAGGTCATCTCCAGTGCAGAGCATAGAGTCAGTGGGGTTTATCGAGCGAAAGCCCTGAACGGCAAATAAAAGTACAGCTCGCCGTCACATCAACCGCACCCAGTGGCTGTAGTTAAACGCGTTATCTTTATCAATTAATCCAGTTTATTTCTAAATAAAGTGATTAATAGTTAAATAAAAGTTAACTTTAAATGGAGCAGCAGCGTGTAGCCACATGTGTCACAATCCAATAAGTAGTTTCAGAGTGGGATTCTTCTTCAGATGGTTTGATTTGAGGAATTTTTAAAAGCCTGAAGATGGAAAGCGATCCAGTATTTTTATGGGAATGGGACGGCCCGCATCCATCCATCCATCCTGACTGACTGGATAAATAATAATAATAATACTAAATAGAGATGAACCGTGACGTCACCCTTTCTGATGCGGCTTTTTGAAGCCACCCACTCCCTAAATTATACATAACTTTAAGCCTAAATACACTGCCTGGCCACCTGGATTTAACTAAGCAAATAGGTACGAGCCTCCTATTGGATAATTACTGCATGGGTGATTATCTTTCAGCTGGCAACAAGTTATTCAACCCCAACTGATGCAATGAGTAGCTTCTCATTTCTAAAACAACCATGTCTAAAGACACATCCTGTGGTCGTGGAAAAGATGTTAGTCTGTTTGAGTCAAATCATTGGCATGCATCAAGCAGAGAAAACATCTAAGGAGATTGTAGAAACTACTAAAACTGGGTTAAGAACTGTCAAACGGGTTATTAAAAACTGGAAGGATAGTGGAGAACCATCGTCTTTGAGGAAAAAATGTGGTCGGAAAAAAATCCTGATTGATCAGGGCTAGGTTTAATAGTGAAAGTAGTAGTAATAGCAAAATAGTGTAGCCGTAATGCTTCAGTTTGCTAGAGAGCATAAAGATTGGACTCTGGAGCAATGGAAGAAGGTCATGTGGTCTGCTGAGTCCAGATTTACCCTGTTCCAGAGTGATGGGGGCATCAGGGTAAGAAGAGAGGCAGATGAAGTGATGCACCCATCATGCCTAGTGTCTACTGTACAAGCCTGTGGGGGCAGTGCTATGATCTGGGGTTGCTGCAGTTGCTCAGGTCTAGGTTCAGCAACATTATGTTGCCCAAAGAATGAGGTCAGCTGACTACCTGAATATACTGAATGACCAGGTTGTTCCATCAATGGATTTTTTCATCCCTGATGTTCACGGACATATTCCAAGATGACAATGTCAGGATTCATGGGGCTCAGATTGTGAAAGAGTGGTTCAGGGAGCATGAGACATCATGTTCATACATGGATTGGCCACCACAGAGTTCAGACCTTAACCCCATTGAGAATCTTTGGGATGTGCTGGAGAAGGCTTTGTGCAGTGGTCAGACTCTCCCATCATCAATACAAGATCTTGGAGATAAATGAATGAAACACTGGATGGAAATGAATCTGGTGACATTGGAGAAGCTTATCGAAACAATGCCACAGAGAATGTGTGCTGTAATCAAAGCTAAAGGTGGTTCCACCGAAATATAAGAGTGTTTAGGTGGCAACTTTTATTTTTTGGCCAGGCAGTGTATAATTTAATGAAGTCAGCCTCATGTTTTTCTGTAGTAATACAACTAATAGCTCTTGAGATATTTGTCTGGAACAAACTACAGGCTGATAAGATAACACTATGGCTCTAATATGAAAGGAACAAATCTTTTCCTCCTTTTATATTCCACTGATTAAGTTAGAAGCCCCTAAAATAGTGGAAAAGTCGACTAACCTAATCATTTTTGCGCTGTTTAAGTGTCAGAAGAAGAAGAAGTACTCACAGCACTCAATGGGGTTCGACGCCACCTGCAAAGACACTGTCCTCCCCGTGGCCTGGCTGATGTGAACTCTGAAAACCATCCGCACGCGCGTGTTCTTGCGCCCGATGTCCGTCTCCCCCTTCCTCAGCTCGATGTCCGAGTTGCGCAGCTTCAAGATTCCCGCGCAGTCGATTCTGTTTGGCGTTTGGCACAAGACACGAGACGAAGAGTTACTGCTGCAGCCGTGTCAGCGCAGGATTATCACCCGCCCCGACGGAGGTTTTTACAGCTCGGTGCATCTGCTCTTGGGTGAAACTCAAGCTCTAGTGAAACAAACGTCTGCAAACGTTAACTACATCACGAGTGTGTTTGTTATAATCCACATGAGGTGTCTCCTAACACATATACAGCTCCCCTTGCACGGAATTGGCTGTATTTTTTCTGCACTCGTCTAACTTCCACATGCTTCGACACCGCCGGCCTTTCCGAGCGCTCCCTGGCGTTGCCATCGCTGTGCTGCTTGACGCCGCATTCCTCAAAGCCTAGTTAACGTCAACTTTTACACACATTTGAAACACTCCCTGACATTCTTCTCTGCAGACACCAGGGTCTGCTTCGCTTCGCTGGTGAACTAATCAGGTGTTGACGCCGAGGACGCCAGCTGTTCAGCTCGCCTCCTCCACCGAGGGGTCCGCTCAAAAGCACCACACGGACAAGAAGGCCTGCACTTTCCACCGTTAGCGTTTAATTTATTAAGACTTAATTGGAGCCATACCAAGTTGAACGCTGCAGCTTCATTACGGCCAAAAATATCTGAAACTGATGTTGCTCAACTGTTTCATTCGAGGCCTCCCCTCGCCCCTAAATCATCGCGGGGAGCTATTTTAGAAATATAATAACGCAGCTATTCTACACCACATTATAGAACATCTATATGTCACACATGTCAGCGGGAATAAATCCCTCGCCTACACTGTCAGGACTCTGAGGAGTGTCCAACCTGAGAGAGAGAGAGAAGCCGTATCCTGAGGTGAAGTCGTTGTATAAGAGGAGCTTATGCGGTACATCCATTAAAACACAGAGAAAGTGCTGATGCTTGCAGGATGCCGCCGCCGCCGCCACCAGCTCAGACAGAAACCCCTGGCCCCTGTTAGCAGCTCTGAGCCCCCCCACCACCCCCCTTCCCCCGGTAATCTGATCTCAGAGGCTTATAAAATGAGAAAGCCACCCGTCTGTGTACAGAGGGCAGCACTTTCAAAAATCCAAAAGGAGGCACGCACGCTAACAGACACAAACACATAAATCACAAGACTGTTAAAGAAAAGGGGTGAGCTAAGAAGCGTTGGCGGCTCAAGACGAACAAAATGTCCTTATGGAAGTTAAAGAGAAAGTTAAATCCTTATTAATTTGGTTTTAATGCCTGAAGAGACCATGAAACGTTAATAAAATCCATTAGTTTTAGTGACGACGGGTAAAAAAAAAAAAAACCAGAGCGGTCACCAAGTTGAACTAGTGTTCAACTAGTGAACATCGCCCACAACTTCAGCTCTCACCGACGAATCCTTCAACCTTGGAGCATCAAGCGAACCCAGATGGAGGTGAGCGGTGACGGCGAGCAGAGCCAGGCTGCGTCCCGAGCGCCAGCGATATTTTCAAGTTCACTGTTTGTTTCGCTCAGAAACATCTGGGCTGGGAAACGTGGAGGACGGTTACCGAGACAACCGGATGCCTCAAGGTCCGCTGGCGACCAACTGTCAGCTAGATGGACGAGGAGCGGATCGGTTTGCATGTTGGACGCGGCTCATGACTCGGTTGTGGCTTGTTCGAAGGACACAGCTGGCAGCGTCTTAGCATTCATCCGAACTGACGGAGGACTGAGACTTGACGTGGACTTGTCAAGAAAGACTTGAGTTGGACTCGGCCTGAGCGACTCAAAACTTGACACGGACTTGGCCGAAACATGACGAATGCCTTGGGGTGAAGCCTCGACTGATTCAAGGCTTGACATGGATGTTTTCTACATGACTTGAGAATCGTCTCAGATTCAAAAAGGTTTAATTTTCCAGCCAAATCCATCCCATTTTGCATTTTTAAGGCTTTGTAGGAGACAGTTGGGCAACTGTTTGTCCTCTGGAGGGTCGTAGGGGGGCTTGGAGTCTATCCCAGCTGTCATTGGGGCGAGAGGCGGGGTACACCCTGGACAGGTCTCCAGTCTATCTCAGGGCTAACGCTAACACCAATGAACCTAATAAATGCATGTCTTTGGACGGTGGGAGGAAGCTGGAGTGCCTGGAGACAACCCACGCAGACACAGGGAGAACATGCAAACTCCACACAGAAAGGCTGCATCTTTAGGTCAAACCTCGACTGATTCAAGACCAGATGAGGACGTCTCAATCCATCAAATTTACCACCTCATTTAAAAGTTTAAACATCTAAAGAAAGTCCAAGTTGGTTCTTTCTCTTCAAGTTAAGTTGAGTTGGACTTCTGATTGTACTCACATGGCCTTCATGTTGTTCTCTGGCAGCAGTGGGATCTCCAGCACCTTGGTGTTGTTGTGCAGGGCCTCGTGGCTCGGGGTGGACACCGTCTTTCCCGTGATGCGGTGGACCTGGTAGAAGGCGTGCGGCCTCAGCAGCCTGTCGTCGGCTGTGCCGATGAACAGCTGCAGGGTCAGAGGCTCGCTCTCCATGTAGCCGCGGAGCTGAGAGAGGAGAAGGAGAAGAAAAAGAAGAAAAAGGGCACGTTTATAATTAAAAAGCATTCACTTACATGCCGTCAAAAGCAAGCATAGTTCTTTGAGAGGTCAACCTTTGAGATGGTTTTCAAACAAAGCACCCATTTAGGATCTTGTAATCATCACTGTTCTCATCTGCTTTAATTTACTACCGCTAGCCCGCGTAGACTTCCCCCATCAGTGCACGTCAGGCCTGCCAAGATGCTGATCCTACAGTAGCAGGATCTCAGGGGCAGCCGCTGCCAGAAAGCAGTAAAACCACCTACAGCGAGCAGCGCCGTGATTTGTGAGCTCCGCTCCGCGCCCCCCCACCCCGCCCCGTGACAAGACCAAGGCAGCGTTTCAGAGAAGTTAAAGTCGGGTTGGACCCATCCAGACCTTGCTCTGATGCTTATCGTTCAACTTATCCGAGCGCGGAGAAGCTGGAAGCAGCACAGAGGAGAAGCTGGCTGTAGCCGGAGGGCTCGACCCAGAACTTCTCCTCAAGTAGTCCCAGACCTCTATAGGTGTTGGTTGACAGGAGGGATCCTGCCAGGATGACCTCAGCTACCCAGAGAGGAGGCATGACGCCCAAACCACTACTACTACTGACTCTGAGAGTTATGTGTCCACACACAAGAATCAAGACAATGTCATACACCGATCAGCCTCAACATTATGACCAAGGAACCAACATTGACCATCTTGTGACAATTCAGTGTTCTGCTGGGAAACTTTTGGACCTGGCATTCATTCAGGTGGATGTTACTTAGACATGTAGCACCCACCTAGACCAGACCAGGCACCCACCCCCCCTCCCCTCACTCCTTGATGGCAGCAGGATGCAGCCTGACACAGGCACACACACAAAAACACTTTAGGAACAACTCAAAAAGACATGAAGAACAGCACAAGGTGTTGACCTGGCCTCCAAATTCACTAGATCCCAAACTGATCAAGTATCTGTGGGATGATCCACAGAGGCCCCTCCCCTCAAAGGCCCCCCCGACGAACAACATCCTGTTGCCAGACACCACAGGACACCCTCAGAAGGCCCATGTCCATTCACAACCGTTTTGGAGGCACAAGGGAGACCTACACACTACTAGGAAGGTGGTCATAATGTTACGCCTGATCGGTGTAGTAAGTAATTTAGCATTTTTGTCAGGTCTGTCAGGTAAGGAAGGAGAGTTAAAAATGACTTGAGGAGAAATTCTGTTTCGGAATTCATTAAAGCATAAAAAAATACGTTTTAATATTTTTGGCAACTGTGCAATTTATAGGAGAAGTTACAAATAATAATGTTAATTTGCAGATTTATTGTGAATTAATACAGATTTAACTGATGAGCCGTGTCGGCCATGCGCATAGGCTCAGCTCGAACATAAATCTTTAACATGTTTAATCATAATTAAAACATAATTTAAGTGTTTTGGCGCACATCGCCGCACAATGGATTATTTTCTTTTTTGGATAAATTTCACGCTTTGAATTTTAAACTCTCGCATTTCTCCAGAAAAAAAATAAGAATAAATAAAAAAATTGGGCTTGCCTCAGTTTGGCTGAACTGTGTAAAGTTTCTCCATCCTTTTCAATTAAATTAGACTATTTTTCTTGGTTGAAATGCCTCCATTTATCAGGTTTAAATTAGGGGTCAATTATGAGAGAGTCAGCATTCAAATGTGTTTCAGTAAAAAGATTCAACCGAGCGCACTAAATTGCACGAGTGAGTCAATCCGGCATGAGTCGGCGAGCAAACTGTCTTAAAATGAAGAGTGTGTGCACATCACCATGCACACACACACACTCTTGTCAGAGCTACGCTACAGTCCCAGACACTCAACTCACCCGCCTAATTATAAGCCACTCTGGAAAAGAGTGTCAGCTGAAACAATCAGTGTGGAAACGTTGAAAGTGAAGACCACGGTTTTTCACTTACATAAGGGGGAGCTGAGCTGAGCCGAGGCGAGCGAGCGAGCGAGCGAGCAAGCGGCGCCCGCAAAAACGAGAGCGAAAAGGCTCGGGCCGGGGAGGCACAACATGTGATTTGGAGGAGGAGGAGGAGGATCCCTGTCAGGGTTAAGAGCCTGTATATTTGTGTAAGGAAATGGGGCTGCTGCCTAGCAATGCTGTTGATTCAGGCAGCAGGAAGGAGGGCGATGAAGTGAGGTAGCCGGCTCGCGAGGTTAGGTGGTCACTCTTGTAATTACTAACAGATTACTGAATTAATATCAGCAACCGAGTCTAGACGAGTAGAAAGACCTGATGATATCACCCGTCTGCTCTCAGCTGCTTTCGATCGCTCGGCCTCTCTGTAAAAACATCTGTGATTTATATCTTCATCCATCACTGTACATTTTTCTAACCTTCAAATGAGGAAACCTCCACCCCCCTCCCCGCCTTCTTTTATTTGATTTCATTTTCTCTGATCTGAGTCGTGTGTTTGCTGCAGCGACAAACACTTTATGATTTGTGGGTGCAATTAAGACCCCTCCGGTGGTATCTCTCCACGTGAATCCATCACTCCTCTACCCCTGGCAGCCTGACAGTGGCGATGCAGCCACCCCTCCCTGCTTCACATTATCACCCACCAGAGGAATGCCGAGACTCCGGCGGCGCAAGGCACATGAGAGGAGGAGAGAGGGCGACCGGGTGGGGGGGGGGGGGGGGGGGGGGGGGGGCCGTCTTATAACTATCACTCACAGACACATAAAGCACATGTCAGGTTGTGTTTTCAGTGAAGGGCGTAGTCTAGTGTGAGCGGCGATTGATCCCATCATGCTTTTTGCTTCACATGATATTTGTTAATTGCACGTTGGAAATCTAAATCTCATCGAGGGCCAAGAAAAAGGCTCATGACTCCAGAATAATAACACTCAAATCTACAACAATGCGCTTCAGAGCAGCCAGCTGGAGGAGTTTTTAAAGCAGTGGCACATCATGAAAGCTGACTTCAGACCTCGCAGACTTGAATAAGGGAGTGTTTCCTCTCCACCAAAGAAGTACAGCATGAAACCCGGAGCATTAACTGCGGTGAGGGCTGCACTCAGCGCTTGAGAGGGGCATACTTCGAGTCTGTTGGCTGCTGGCGCAAGGGGCGGGTGTGGTTGACGCAGGCAGCAGCAGCAGCAGCGGCAGCAACGGCGTTGAAAAAGAGCAGAAAGCAGCCGGCTTGACTGCGCCGGTTGCTGGAGGTGGGGGAGCAGAGCAGAACGGGACCCTCCAGAACAAACTCTGGTTTGAGTCGGAGCAGCGACGGAGGCTGCACCATGTAATCAGGAAGTCACAGAGATGGGGCCTGCCTCGTCTGAGCCTCCCTCCAACATCTCCATCGCGGCCTGCCAAAAACGTGTGTGGTTTCTCTGCCGCCTCCGCAGGACGCAGCTCGCAATGATGTCAGCCGTACACACGGGAACTTTCCTAAACAAAGGGAAGTCTGTGTGGTTGGGGCGGTAGCTGGCAGAGAAGCAGAAGGGGGGAGGTTCGGGGTGGGGTGGGGGGGGTTTAGGTTTGAAGAGAACACACACTCTCTATTTCAGCTGAGGTGAACCCAGACCCCTGTCATTAAATCATTAGCGCCTCTTCCCGTGGACAGAAACACGGGCCTTGCACAGATGTGTGTGAAGTTGCGACACAGCGTGTTTGGGTTTCCAGATTCCTCATTCCACCTGAATTAAGTTTAACCTTTCGGAAAGATGTTCTCGGAAAAGAGGTGATGACGATGTTCCGTTTTAATAAGAGGGAACAGTAAAAATGGCAGCCGATGGTAATTCAGTTATTTTATAGGTTTAGACTGGTTTTTGCCACCAAATTAAATTTGAAATTTACTTAAACGCTAACCAGACGTCATATTTATTGTTTGGTTTTCCAAAATGTCTGCCGTTTCGCATCACTAAAGCAATAAACGTACGTAATGTGTCGTCAGCACCAAGCTTGTCCAGCAGGGGGCGCTGACACTTTCATTTTTATCTCCCCTGCGTGGGATAATTTAAGGGATTATTTTATCGTTTTATTCTGATAATTACATCACTCAGAGGTGTACACTCTCGGAACGGGGCTAGAAAGCAAAAGTCCGCAGGAACGACGCCCTCTAGTGGCGCCCTCAACCTCGTAACTGGACTTCAGGAATATTTGCTGACGTGTTAAAAAATAAATAAATAAAGGAGGATGGTGGTATTCTTCATACTTTTCTAATATTTCTGAGGAAAACGTTGACATTCCCAACAACCTCACCCTTTCATTATCCATTTACATTTCCTACATGGAGTCACCCAGTCGTGAGCTCGTTAAGCCGCTAGCCTCGGTGGCTTCTAAACCCAAACACTTACCGTCCGTCCCGCCGCGTGATTGCCAAGCATTTCCATCTTGTGACCACAGGCTCACTTGTTCCAGTTGCAGGCAGCACATATTAATAGCATTAGTTCATAGGATAATTCTTTAACAAGCTAAATTAAGGGATTTTTTTTTTTGGTTGTTTTCATATTAGGAAACAAAAACTCAGCAGCATGTTGTTTGGCTGAGCAGTTATCGTCTCGTTTACTTTTGAATTTTGACTTTTTAACTTTTCCAAACGTTGCTTAAAAGTTAGCATCAAGGTTGTCAAACTCATTTTAGCTCAGCGACCACAAGCAGCCCAACCTATAAATAACTCCTGATGTTTTTTCCCTCTGTTTTAGTGCGACATTATGAAAATGTTTGTATTTAATGAGCTATTCTTTTTACAAAACATTTTATGAACAACCTAAAATTTACTAAGCATATTTCTGCTCACTGCCGCCAGCAGCTCTGGGTCTCAGTGTTGCGTTAAGTTCGCAACTCTTACTAAAACAACGAGCCCCCTAGTGGACAAATTAGGAATAGCAGTCACTTTTATTGAAAAACTGCAGCTAATGTCTTTTATGTAACTTTCAGACTTTGCAAATTCATCCCGTGGGCCAAAACCGGCCTGCCAGAGGCCTGTCGAATCTAACTGGGACTTTTTAGCAACATTCACATTTATTTATTTGTTTCAAGCTGAAGGGAAACGATTAGCTAACTAAGAAAATAAGAAGGCCAATTTATTTATCACAGCTGAAAGGCAAACACTGAAAACTGCTCCATGTGTGCTGAACATCTGGTAAACCTGCAGACCTATTGTAATGTATTAATAAAACGTCAGAGGGTGTTACGCTGACAGCCCTGCGTACCGCTCACTTTTGCCCAACTCCTCGCTGCAGACCCTTTATTTATTCAGAAACTGAGGTCAGCGCTGTGGAGTTATGGTTGGGGGCGGGCGGGAGGGGGGGGGGGGGGGACCAGATGGGTTTATAACCAAAACATCTGCAGTCGTCCACTTTTTTCTTCTTCTTTAGGCCCGACCACCAGAGCTACTGTGGTTAAAGCTCATGACTAAGCTCTTACTGGCCATGCTACATTACTTTGTGACTGTCTGCGCTGCACTCGTGGACGCAATGGAAAAGTCTGAGTCACCCTTGTCTGGACAGGAAGTGACTGAGTGGACTGGTCTGTCTAATAGCATACCTATGGTATCCCATTCACAAATGTGACATCTCCAAATAACACAACGGCCAGGTCATGAAACACATGTCGGCCCGGTCCTTTTTAACACATGAGGGGGGAAAGTGTTGAGGTGAGAAGTGACGGGGTAAGAAGCAGGAGTGAAAATGAGACTAATGGTTGCACCATGTGTTGTCCTAACAGCCTTGTTCCAAACGTGAGCTTCAGACCAAGAAAGTCATTGACAGGACAGAAGTGAAAGTCATGGGTTTTTCCAGCATTTCATTTGTTTAAAGTAATCTCAAGTTTTTTTTTTTAGCAGACCTGAATGACTGGGTGTCCTCCTGCCAGAGCCTTCACCGCTCCCCTGCTGCCCTCCGTCTCGTAATGGGCTCTGTGGTGGGACTTGGGCTGCACCTCGATCTGCAGGCTGTACGGCCCCGAGCTGGACGGCAGCTGCCAGTCGAGAGCTGGCAAAGATGGGCTGCAAAAAAACATGTCCAACATGTCAAACTTAACAAGGAGGGAGGAGGGCTTATTTTAGAGGCACTTATCAAGGTAGAATGTGCAGAATGTGAACGCGGTGATGTGCCAGGACACATGATGCAGCTGATGAATTAAATGCGCTTTAACGTGCTGTGTAGAAAAGAAATCTGAACAAATCAGTAAATTAGGAGCATGTGTAACTTCTCATATAATTTCACGGTTGCCAGAAATATTCAAATTTATTTGCAGTTTTATGTTTTAATAAATCCCAAACCGAATTTCCCCTCGGGCCTTTTTCGGGTTTGAACAAATCATTTTTAATGTCATCCGTCTCTCCTTCCTTACCTGACGTATTGCTTTGGCTTTGACCAGGAGTATGGGTGTTGGGGCACATCCAGAAACCCGCCGCAGTAGCCCTCCTTCTTTAAGGGCAGGGGGTTCGCAGGGTGCTCATTCTGACCGAGCTCCCCGGGACTCAGCTCTTCACCTCCGGGCTCCAGCTTCAGGCTGACCGTGGGGCTGTGCTCCATGCCGGTTTTCCGGGCCTTTATGGGGATTCCCTCCCCGAGGTCGGTGACTCCGTCTGTGGTCAAGGCGTTGATGGCTGCGAGGATGGCCGAGTTGGTGTACTGGTTGGTGTTTGGCAGCCACGACTCCTCTGTGATGCTGAGGCGAGGGGAGGTCTGCGGGGACAGTCCCGGGGAGTGGTTAGGTGAATACGGGAAGTGCTTGTGCGACACCCCGCTTCCGTTGAAGCTGTACTTCCTCTTGGCGCCGCAAGGCGAGTTAGGCCTGGAGCCACGCTGACCCATCCAGGTGTCGTCTGTTATGCTCGTGCGAGGGGAAGTGGAGGGGGAGTGGCGGGGGGAGGCGCCAGATGCGCAGCCGTCGCCGGGAAGGGCGAGGGTGGAGCCCTTGGGGGACACGGAGGGAGACTGCCAGGGGGAGTTCTGGGGTGAGTTGTCGTAGTTGTAGGAGAAGCTCGACTCGTAGGAGGATGCGTCGGAGAGGCCGCTGCGGGACGAGACGCTGCTGGCCGGACTCAGGCAGCTGGGGTCACGGTAACCGTCCGCACTCGGGAGGGTTAGCGTCACTATGGAGTTGACTCGCTTAGGAACAGGAAGGCTGCTCTCCTCCACCTCATCCTCAGGAAACTGACCGTAGGCTGTGATCTCGATGCGAGGGCTCTCCAGGGTCGGAGCCCCGTTCGGCCGGACGTTTGAGGAGGAGTAGTAGCCGGCCGCTCTCAGGTCATCCTGAGCGTCGTAGCTGTGGGGCTCGCTGACAGAGACAGATATGGTGGGGCTGGACTGGAGGCTGTGGTACTGCGAAGGAAGACAAGGGTTGCCCAGGGGGAGGGAGAGACTGACATTTGGCGTGTAGCCATATGCATCTGGAAGGCAAACAGATTGACTTTGTTACCACGATAATCAAACACACATTCACTGGCTCGCTCACTGAGAGGGAGACGGATGCCAAGTGAAGTCTTAAGAGAGCTGTTGCAGAGGCGTTGCCTATAATGGCAAGAGAACAGCTTGCCTACTGGATTTGGCCTTGACCATTTCCTGAGGCAGAAAGTATGCGAGTCAGAATCTCTGCTTACTGGGATCCCAAAAACACACACTGATGGACGGGGACACGAACCATCCCGCATGCACAGAGCAAACTGGACGGGGAGACACGAATAAAGGGGCCAAAAATAACTCCGGTCTAAAAATAACCAAAAGGCGAGACCAGGTAGTGTTTTTCCGCTGCTCCGTGCCAGGTTTGCACCGCCGTAACGCACGCGGCGCCTATAAATTGAAACATTATGATGCTTTTGTTGGCTAGTTTCGCGCAGCAGTCGTCGCAGGTAAACACAGGAGGACGTGATGGGTTTATTTATTTGCCGGCTGTAAAGGTGCACGCGAAAGGTCACGTGAAAGTCTGCCCATCTGGGGCGGCCAGAGGAGGAGACGGAGAGGAGGAGGAGGGAGGAGGATGAGGGGGCGGGTGGGTTGTTCATGGGAACGGGAGTTGTGGGTTATATGGCGCATGAAGCCGGGACACGTTGATACAGATGGAGACGGCCGCTCCAGGCAGGCAGGCAGACAGACACATGCAGCCACCACAGCTCCTGTCTGCTGTAAATTAGAGAGAATTAGGGGCCCCCGCCATAAAGACTATGACATCAGTGGAGCGCCATATGACTCCTTGTAATAAAAGAAAATGATGCCCACGTTTTAAAACGCTGCTTGCGGTCGGGAGTGATACAGGAGGCAGTGAAATGTGTTTTCTAAACTTAGCCGCTGTGAATTAACAGGTAGCCTCAGGGGCCATCCACTCGATACCGGCCTCGGATCCAACCACTAAAAGTTACCCACAATGCCACGGCCGCAGCCCGGTGCCATTAGCAGGAGGCGCAAGGGTTCAATTTGGAATTTGGACGCACTTTTTAGTCGCAGGAGCAGCAGCTGAACCCCGCCCACCTCGGTCCAAATCAGCAGGGAGGGGCACTGAATATCTACACCGCTGCTGCTTTAATACTGTTGTTAACCGCAGCGCGCTGAGGCTCCAAGCTCCAAGCTGGGAGAGAAAGAAATACTGCTTCATTCAAAAAAATAAAAAATATCAGCCCGGTTGTATTATAAAGCATGAAACGCGAGATGAGGAGTTGAGTAAGTGCCACGTTAACAGCCACCCTGCACTGTGATTTATATATATATAAAAAAAAGTTTCTGTAGAAAGTAAAAGCCAAACAAACTCACCCTCTTCCGCAGATTTCATTTTTTATCCTTTGAGCAGCGACTGAGATCAAACTCTGAGTTCAGCTGCAGACGAGTCCTTATCCATAAAGCGGAGTGTATTCCCCAGCCGCTGCTGCTCAGGGTCCTCTCTCGCTGTGTCACGCAGTTAGAAAATAATATTTTAAAACCGCATATCCAAAACCGGAGTAGTAAAAAATAAAAAAAAATAAAAGAGCGCATCAAAGTATTAAAACAAGCAGACGTTTGTCCTCGGGAGATGTTCGCGTCTGAGCTGGGATGTGTTTTTGGGGAGGAGGAGGAGGAGGAGGAGGGGGATCCTGGCTCTGCTGGGTCGCTGTGACGCACTGCTCGGGCGCACGGAGAACTTCTGCGCTTTTAAACCCGGGGATCACCTCGGCGCTCGGAGACGCACCGCCCCGCGCCGCTCTGACGCATGTGCGCGTCCGGCAACCAGACGGGTCCGGTGGAGATCCTCTCCCTCTCTCTCTCTCTCTCTCTCTCTCTCTCTCTCTCTCACACACACACACACACAGTGGGGTTTCCGGACGGAGGCGAAAGACGCCAATTAGAGGAGCCCGGCAGAAGAGCCTGGAGGATTCGAGAGAGTAAAATAAGCCTCTCCGCGGGACATCCGAACCCAAAACCTCCAGATATTGGCAAAAAAACAAAACAAAAACATCCCACAGAGCGCCTGCTACAGCTAAACCAGCAGAATTTGAGCCAGCTTTAACATGCTTAACAGTGTGTCCCCATTAACGAGCATGAACAGCCTCAATCTGCAGTTTCCACCCACTTTATTTGCAGTATCTGTTCCTCTTGGCATCGTTTACAAGGCAGCCATCCACATGCTGCTGTAAGACACTTGCGCGTGGAATCTCCTAAATCAAGATTTATGTGCACACTAATCACCGGGAGCATTTTACACGAGACTGCTGCCATTTTAACCCTGAAAGAGGCATTCATCATCCGGGTCTACAGCAGGATGTTCAGCTACAGAGCAGCAGTAGCAGCAGCAGATACGAGCTGAGACAGGCCAGGAGGTATAGCTCTAAAAGTGCTGCTCCATGAGTGAGAGACATATAAAACATAAAAAAAAATTCCTTCAGATCTTGCAACTGGGCGTCTGAAGTTATTGCAAAGGCAAATAATTGCTTTTCCACTTCCTCCTGACAGACTGCAGGTCTGCGGGGGAACACAACACATAATTATCCATACTTGCATAGAAGCACTATATAAAAATCAAGTCCTGCACCCAGTCATCCGACACGCCGGACTGAGAATCTTCACAGAGTTTTTCCACAGGCCGCTCTCCCTTTCTCTCTCTCTCTCTGCGGTCGCTGTATACTTATTCGGCTTGTCTCTCCTCGGCGCATGCAGGCCGGGCTGTTGCTATCTTTGGAAGGTCTGGACCTTTCAGCAGCTGGCAGCGGGCCCGTAGTTTCTGTGATGACAATAGTCACATGAAGCCTCTCCGAGAGAGTCTGTCCATCCCTGGAGGTGGGAAGCTACTTGACAGGGGCTGCAGCATCTTATCAGACGGCCCTGTTTGGTGATAAACCCAGAGTGTCAAGCCACCGTGACTCCAACTGAGAGCGCTAAAGTGTGTCTTCACGTAAAGGTCACGCCGCAAGATTAATTATTTGTTTTTAGCCGTCCTGTGAGGTCATTTCGCGGCAAGCTTCTTTGAATTTATTGTGCCAGCTCCCTGCGCTAGAATTTCCATGAGTGAATATTTTGGAAAATTATTTGCACATCCCATAAGTCAGGTTGTGGAAGAGTAACTGTTTGGGTTCCCGGCAGACTTCCTGCAGAGTTTGACTTCTTTGTCCGAGAGATCGCAGCTGAACTTGTCACACTTTCACCTTGAACCCAGTTTCGCGGCTCCAGTTGTCAAGACGTGTCGTCAAGACGTTTCACTCGCCAGAGGAAATCCGAGGAGATCAGCGGGGCCTCCATCCTCTGGGGATGGTGAATGTCTGCACATTTGCTAAAGATCCGTCTTAAAAAAGAAAAAAAACAGTGAGATATCTCAGTCTGGGTGGAGAGATGTTTTATATTCTGAAATATTCTGCATATACTGAGCAGCTCATTTTATTGATTAAAGGGGAATTACTGTTTTTTACAACCTGGACCTTATTTCTGGCATAAAATACGATCGTTTACTCATCCATATAACTTTGGTGTTATTTGGAGTCGTTCGGAAGATATTTACATCCACGTATATCCATATAATGGGAGTGAATGGGGCACCGAAACACAGCCTCTAAATAACACATTATTTCACCAATATTTTGTTACGATACACTAGTGCTATTCCCCGTTGAGTCCGGAGTTACCTGTTATCATCAACCGGGGTCTGTAGATTGACCTACTAACAGATAATGCGTTATTTAGAGGCTGCGTTTCGGTGCCCCAGTCACTCCCACTATATGAATATACGCGGATGTAAATATCAGACTCCAAATGACACCCAAGTTATATGAACGAGTAAATGATTGTATTTTATGCCAGAAATAAGGTCCAGGTTGTAAAAAATAGTCATTCTCCTTTAAAGGCCAGGTACCTTGAGATGTCTTTTGCTGCAAGATATGTTGGAAAGTTTTAAAGAAAAACTAGAGTGCATATTTCTGACTATCAACTTCCCGTGTCCTGAGCGTCCGACTGCACCATTGTCTTCTCGGCACAGCCCTTCTTTGAGGGACTGCTTTGAGATAAACTGTTTCAGAAACCAAGCTCTTAATCCACGCATGTCTCCATGGTGCAACAACAAGGCATGCATGCGTGCCCCACATCTAAAGCAATCCCCTCACCCGCTGGGATCTCGCTTTGGCCCGAGCTCTCCCCTCGGCCGCGATATCCGAGGGAGTGACGGCACTTGTGAAACCCTAGCCGCCCGTTTCATCACGGGGATGTGGCTCGGTGGCTCTCAAGTCATTTGAAGAGCTCCCACTCGTTTCTTCTGACCTCACGGAAATCTCTCATGGGACTAAGGCGGAGGGGGGTGAGGGTTTAATTGGAGCAAAATAGGGGCGAAGGGGGGGGGGGGCGAGGAGGGGGTCGGCACTCCACAGCTATGTGTAACTGAAACATGTGCTGCAGTAAACACTTCCACCAGTCTGCAGTTAATAAATAGCTCCGCTGCTGATTGACTCGTGGACTCTTCTACGTCAGCGAGGTGACGGGGCTCGTAGTTTTTCCAACTGGGCCTGGTGCCGGTTAGCGGACACCTTGGTAGCAGGCCGCTGCAGACCGGATGGATCCAGAGCCACAACTGAAGGAAGACCACAGCAGATAATGAGAAACAACGGCAACATGCTGCACTGATAACGCTGACACGGAGGGGAGAACAGAAGAAGCTCTTTGATATCAACAGAGCTTCTTGTCACTCCTGATGCAAAGTGACACGGTGGGGGGGGGGGGGGGGTTTGAACTGATTCCACACAAGAGCTGTTTTTAAGTCTTGCAGGACAAGTGAGGCAGTTTCAGACTTGTTATTACAAGTCTTGAGGTCTGATGTGGACTCTGATGTGGTCTCCGCTAATTTGAAACCGAGAGTCGAGGCTCACATGCCTTCGTAAGACAGATCCGAGATGGCATCCGGACATCTTCCACTCAAAGTTAATTGCATTAGAGTTTCTCTATTGATCCTTACGATCAATCAATAGACAAATAATTAAGGATTAAGTCTTGGCGCTTTTCACATCAAGTCAAGCCTTTAGGAAGCTCGTGTTTGTTCATCTAGTTTTCTGTCCAACGTTGTAATGTGTCCTCCTACTACAGAGACATTTCTAAGCATTCTGTGTAAGATTTTAGTTTTACAGCGAGTTACTATTTCTGTCAACTCTCATCTCTCTCAACCTCATTTGCAGCAGTGCTGTTTGCAAAAATAATATCCCACAACCAGATTTAGATTTAGATTCAGAAGAAGTCGAGAAGCCACGTGTTTCCTTTGAGAGTTGATAATCGGGGTTCAAAATAAAAAGCTAAAAAGAGATTTTGTTTGCATTTTAGTTGGGTAGAAGCGCGCCTCTACGTCAGTGCTGATATTGGCTGCATGTAAAGTCACCCATGGGTTTCCAGTTCTGAAGCTCACTGTGGCGGTGGGATCGTCGCCATCTTGGCAGTGCCTGACTCTACCAAACCCCTTCTAATTCATAAAAGGAGTTTTAAACACGTTAACTTCGTACAGTTTTCATGAGAGACACCAAAATTATTTTCTGTGCCAGGCTGGAAACGTGTTTGTTTTCGCTTTAAAGCTGCACGATTTAACATTAAGGTCTATGAGGATTGACTCGCTTTGGGAGCGGGCCTCAAGTGGACATTAGAGGAACTGCAGGGTTTTGGTACAGCCCCGGATGTTGCCGCTTGGTGTAAATAATAAGCAGCTGTCACAATATGAATGTAAAAAGTGATCATGAATACATCCAGAGAAATTCAATACCACAATGAAAATCAATATCTGGTTCCTTTTAGGGTTTAAAGGCCCGGATATGCCAAACTGTCCGCCTAGAAACGAACTGTGGCATCACGTCACGTTGCCTGGACCAAAAATTTGGTACATACAGTATATTCTATGTCTAGTGAAAGATAATAAGTCTTCATAGCAGCAGGTGGCAGTAGTCTGTATATATCCACCAAAAATGGGCGGAGCTACGATTAGTTGGGGGGCTAGGAAGCTCCAGTTCCTCCCATTGGTCAAACTGATGCTAGTATCCTGGGATACAGGCGTCCGCATCTTGTGAGTTTGGAGCCAGAGTCTGAGTATTACCGTCCGAGAGTGGAGTCTCGTTATCGTTTCCACTTGACTCGCTCAGCCCAGCTACAAAGAACTGGAGCGGTTGTCAGTGGCGACTGTCTATCTTCATGACGTCACATCCTGTTTCTAATCGCGTCAAATAACTAACTAAAACATTAGCAGCATTATATCAACTGCCTAAAATGACTTCCTTGAGTACTTTGGTATTTTAATTTGGCCCAAGTCCTATCCACTAAAATAGAAGAGGTGGAGCTATACTACAGCCAGCCACCAGGGGGAGCTCTACATGCTTTGGTTTTGTATTAGAGGATTTGTCATGGTGTCCACTTTTTATACAGTCTATGCTACAAACTATCACGTAAAGCTGACCTCTCCTGAATCACGCTAATCATTTCGTCCACAGTTTATTTAATCCAGATGGTCATGTTAAGATAAAGATGAAAAACTAGAAAATGGATAAGAGCCTTTGTAGTTTTGTTTACTTTCACCACTCCTGTTTCTCTTCTTCTTCACTGGTACACTAAGCTGACCGCTGGTTCGGTGCGTCTCAGCCTTAAAGTTTGTGTTTGTCAGTGTGCTGGTTATTTACGGTGCACCTCAAACCACAGCCAACAGTGAAGCACTGTCACGCTCCAGTGTTCAGGTCTACATCACAGAGACAAGGAAGACGGGGAACCAGCGGAGAGAGGCCAGCAGACACACAGTTTCCAGCTGCTGTTAAGTTGCACTCTTCAAAGCCAGGAATGAACTTATTGAGGGTTAAGGGCAGTGATACACAGGGCAGTTGTTGGGCAACTCGGACGAGAGGCAACCAGCTTGCTCTGACTCTCACACGTTACCAGGAAACACATGGCACAATTGATTGGTGCACCAAAGATTATCTACGGAATTTAGATAAAAGTCTAAAGAGCGTATTTATTTCCTGGTGAGGCCAAGTGTTAAGTTCAGTTGGGAAAACACATTTTTTGGACTAATGAGTGACTAATGTGAATCGCATTGCTAATATAATCAGAATGTAGCTCATCTCGTGTCCAGGAAACTTTTAAATGCACGCTTGACCCCACGGCTCACTGTGATCTGCACTGGTGGGAGCTCTGCCCCGCTGCTTTTCCCAGAATCCGTCTGGTATATGATCATTTTAAGAGTCTTTGGAAGGGGTGAAGGATTTGGGGTTGGTGAAAGGGGTGGGTGGGTGTATTGGTGGTGCTCGCCCCGTCACAAACCCGCACATTTTTGTCGTCCGCCTCCTCGAACGCGGCCAAACTCTGCAGAGCTCCTCTGCCCGGTATGACGTGGTTTGGACGCGGCAAGGTGGAAAAGACCTCGACTCGTTTTTCTTTCCACAGCTCTACCCCTCCAGATCCAGGTCCGAACAAAAAAAAAAAAACACGACGGAACATTGGACCGCGTTATTCATGAATTGAGAAACAACTGGCGCACAATGCAGGCTTTCCCGCTGCTGAATCACCTGTTTGTTTTGGAAAAATGATTTGGAAGGAAAGGGAAGAAAGTTATTACTGTACGCCCTTTGTGTCTTCGGGCCCGCTCGCACGCCCCTCACCATATGTGCTCTCGTAACTGCCCATTTTTTTTACAAAGTGTTTCTTGACGTAGAATAATAAAACGTTAAAAATAGCCTCGGTGGCTGCGAGTTAAGTTCAGACTGTGACCGAGAAAACTAAGGTATCTGCAGGGGCCTGCTCACCGAGGCCTGAAACGACACAAGAGAGATGAAGAGATCAAACAGAAACGTGCAGCCATGAAGTCACGGCTGGAGAATGAAGTGATGAACACTGGACGACAGAAATCTCACCCGTCAGTGAAGTAATCGTTGAGTCACTGCTATTGATCAACGCTGCGTTTATTTTATGATCTGTGTGAGCAATCAGGGAGTAAATCTGTTTTTTTTTTTTGTTGTTGCAACATTCCCGTTATTTCTTCTCAGGGAAGGTTAAATATTTTGAGGAGTGGTGACCCCCTCAGCACAGCACACCACACCCCTCCGCCATCCCAGCGCTGTCTTACAGTCAGACTTCCTGTCTCCCATCAATGTTCCCCTTTATTCTCGGCCGCTGTGACGGAATCCCCTGCTCTGTTTCCTGTTGTGAACGCCCGTCGCTTGGTTACAGCCGAGGGAGGAGCTTTTCGAGCCGAGGGAGCGTTCGCGGAAGGCCGGGAGGCTCGTTTTTCTCTCTGCGTAACGGTCCCATGAAGCTCAGGCAGCAGCGCTGAGCAACAAGCTCCCCGAGGCACACAGCGTGTTACTGTCTCTCAGCTGTTGGTCACGGCTGCACAGGCCCCACATGCCCCGGGTCGTTTACATAAACGGAGAATGGCACTAGTGTGACTGCAGGGAAGCGTGGTTACCATATAGACAAGCTTGTTGCTGTGGTGCACACCAAAGTTGGCCGGGAGAAGAAGCCGGCTGGCACACGAGGAAGTTTGCACTTAGATAATTCTGGTCTGCAAACATCCTCAGAAACACTTTTAGTGACGGGAGTTTGAAGATGTGGCACGGGTCTGGCTTTTTGGAACAAGTTTCTTCATTCAGGTTAGAAAAACAAAGTGAAGTTGAACAACAGAAAGAAGTATGCTGTATATACACCCATCAGCCACAACATCATGACCGGAGAAGTAAATAACATCTTGCGACAATTCAACGGTACTTAGACAAGTAGCATCCACCCAGACCAGACCAGGCACCCCCACCCCATAGCAATGACACTCCAAAAAAACATGAAGAGCAGCACAAGGTGTTGACCTGGCCTCCAAATTCACTAGATCCCAAACTGATCAAGTCTCTGCGGGATGATCCACAGAGGCCCCTCCCCTCAAAGATCCCCCTACTAACAGCATCCTGTTGCCAGACACCACAGGACACCCTCAGAAGGCCCATGTCCATTCTCTGATGAGTCACAACTGCTTTGGAGGCAACAAGGGAGACCTACACAATATTTGGAAGGTGGTCATAATGTTATGTCTGATCGGTGTATATAATAATATTACCAGAAAAATTGCTATTCTTCGGTCCATAAACAGTTCTCCAGGAGGACAGTGTCAGTCATGTAAGATGTTGTACGGGAGATAAGGTTAAAGCTGAAGCACCAAAATGACTCGATAAGTTTATTCAGCGACACCAAGAGCAGCTGAAATATGGAGTTAGTCCGCAAACACAAAAGAAGATCTGAAAACAAAGGAGCTGTTTGAGTCAGCTGAAGTGACATTTAGAGAGCAGTGAACAACAAGGAAAACGGGAGCTGACGTATCGCAGCCGTCACAGAATTAGATGAGGTGAAGTTGAAGTTGATGCAAAAAGGCTCAATGCAGTTAAACTGAAGTAAAATGCAGTTTATAGCTGCTGTTGTCTGAAGTATTAGTGTCAGTGCTAAACTTTTTGGAAGCTTCTCCTCTAAATCTGCAGGACAGGGCGTCTCCTCCTTTGTGCAAGGACTCTGACCTACTGGACACTGAGCCACTCCGCTGGTGGTCTTCCCTATCGGCCCCTCGTCAGCGTTAACGGTCGATCTTGGCATCACGTTTAAAAAGTTATCCAGGCTGCAGGCTCCGTCTGCGTTTTTGGAAATTTCAGCAGCTGATATTGCAGCTTTAATTTACGGGCGAATAGCTGAACGTCGAAAAATGTTTTCTTTGTTGGACCCCTGGAACGAGGACTTGTGTTCCTCGAGAAGACTCCCCCCGTCAAGCCGGTCAGGGAGGAATATCATTAAAGGTAACTTTATCTCCGCTGGTTGCCGTTTCTTAATTCAAACAGGGTGCTGTGGAATTTTATAACAAGCCCAGTCAGAGGGAATATGGCTACAGAAGCCACTTAGCTGCTTAGTAACCAGATAGCATAATGGTATAATGGCAGGTCTACCCCTCCAGCAAATATATATATTTATATATATAAAAAAGAAAAGAAAAAAGCAATGACGTGAAAAAAAATACATACTAATTTGACAAATGTTCCACGCATCTGAGATTTCTGCAGCGTAAGTGTTTCGTGTCTCACTTAACGGTCTGGATGAAATTGAGTTTAGTCAAGAAGTGTTTTTGCAAAAACGCCTCATCCTGGAGTTATGGAGTCATTTTCTGTTATGACACCGGGCAATTTGTCGTGCACGGGATGAAACATTAGGTCGTTATGCTCCGTTCAGACGGCGCAACAGCTCCGCGGTCTCGTTTCTGCACTCACGCAACCAGATCTGAGCCTTTTACTGCAGGAAAACGCGTTTGGACTCTCCGCCGCATAATATTTATATATATATAAGCAGGTATTGAGTGTGCTATAAAGTATGTAAACCGCATTTGACCGTCAAACATGAAGCCAGTCATGATTTTAAGTAGATACTGTAACATCCAGTAGCATCGTTGCACAGACAGGAGGAATCGGAAAGTCAATAAAAAGGTAAAAATGAAAAGTAGTGAAGTAGAAATGTGATAAAAATGCATGTAGGTATACAATATACAAGAAAATATTGACAATTTTCTACATTTCTGCATAAAGATGACCCGATCAAACAGATTAAACTGGAATATTATACTTTGCCAATTGTTTGTTCAAGAAAATGAGCCAATATTACATATCAGCGAGGTGCCTAAAGATCCCTCCGAGCTGCTGTAGATGACTAATCAGAAGTTCCCGGAGAGGAACTGCAGGAGGGAGTCACAGCAGATAAGGAAGGAAGAAGGATTCACTTACTTATTGCAGCTCACAGATGAGAACGAATGATTCATTTTCTTTGAATAAACAAACACAAGGGCGTAATATTTCTGTCTCGTTTGTTTGGTTGGGTTCTCTTTGTCTGGTGTCTAATGTTAAGAGTCATTGTTATGCAGAAGTGTAGAAAATCCTGAGGGATGCGAATACTTTTAAGCTGCAGTGTATGCAGTAGACAAGGATATACAACTTTAGGGTAAATAGGATATACAAGTGCAAATATACAATATCTTTATTCACGTAATTCTTACAATCCAGTGTTTTTTCCATCTATCTATCGCCACGTGATTTTAGTAAATGCTGTTAGACATTAGTGATTAAACCATTTGCTGAAACTGAATCATCCTCAGTGACGTGATTCGTTCGGTTGATATTTATAAGTATTCTGATATTTAAGTTATTATTAGTTATTTTTCATTTTCAAAAGCACTTGAAAGTTCCATGGTTTAGTTTCTGCAGTATGTCCGAAACTACCGGAGCACTTAGCTTCTCCGTCTGTCTTTATTTGAAGAGTTTTATTTATTTATTTATCAAACTTAGACTCAGAGCGCGTCTCATTATGGAACAGATTTTGAGGCCCTCACTACTAAATGGCTGCTAGTAAGTTTTAAAAGTACGAACTAAGGAGTGACCATGCTGGCAAATAGGTAGGAGCCTCCTATTGGATAATTACTGCATGGGTGATTATCTTTCAGCTGACAACAAGTTATTTAACCAGAACTGATGCTATGAGTAGCTTCTCATTTCTTATTAAACAACCATGTCTAAAGACACATCCTGTGGTCGTGTGAAAGATGTCAGTCTGTTTGAGAAGGGTCAAATCATTGGCATGCATCAAGCAGAGAAAACATCTAGGGAGATTGAAGACACTACTAAAACTGGGTTAAGAACTGTCCAACGCATTATTAAAAACTGGAAGGATAGTGGGGAACCATGGCATCAGGGTAAGAAGAGAAGCAGAAGAAGTGATGCTCCCATCATGCCTAGTGTCTACTGTACAAGCCTGTGGGGGCAATGCTATGATCTGGGGTTGCTGCAGTTGCTCAGGTCTAGGTTCAGCAACATTATGTGTCCAAAGAATGAGGTCAGCTGACTACCTGAATATACTGAATGACCAGGTTATTCCATCAATGGATTTTTTTCTTCCCTGATGTTCACGGGCATATTCCAAGATGACAATGCCAGGATTCATGGAGCTCAGATTGTGAAAGAGTGGTTCATTTTCACAGTTTCAGATGGAACACATTGAGGAAAGGTTAACTGAGGAGGTTCGGGAATACGAACATTAGTACGACTCGTCTTCGGCGAAATTTCGGCGAAGGTTTCAGTCGTCATTGTTGAAAGCCCAGACCTTAACCCCATTGAGAATCTTTGGGATGTGCTGGAGAAGGCTTTGTGCAGTGGTCAGACTCTCCCATCATCAATACAAGATCTTGGTGGAAAATGAATGCAACACTGGATGGAAATAAATCTGGTGACACTGGAGAAACTTATTGAAACAATAATACAGAGAATGCGTGCTGTAATCAAAGCTATTCGTTTTACTTGACCCCACTAAGGTCAATTCAATCCAATTCAATATATCAGCTGAAAAACACCTCATAATGAAATCCAAATTGAGTGTAACGTGACCATATTCTGATATGAGTCTGGCTCCATCAGACTAGTGTGATGCATGACCATCGCAATTATCATTATAATTCTTACAATCTTTCCATCTTCCACCATGTGATTTTAGTAAATGCTAAATGCATCCTCAGTGACGTGATTTGTTCGATTGATATTTATAAGTATTGTGATATTTAAGTTATTATTAGTTATTTTTCATCTTCAAAAGCACTTTAAAGTTCCCTGGTTTAGTTTCTACAGTACGTCTGAAACTACCGGAGCACTTAGCCTTTATATGAAGAGTTTTATTTATTTATCAGACTCAGAGCGTGTCTCGCAGTGGAAGAGATTTTTAGGTCCTCACTACTAAGCGGCTGCTAATAAGTTTTAAAAGTACGAACTAAAGAGTGACCATGGTGTTTTATTTATCAGCCCATGCAAGGTCCTGTTCCTACTAGACGGAACAACAAGTGTTTGGGCTGAATCTACTTTAACAGGACCACATGTTTGCCAAATAGTGGTTTCAAAGAAATCCTAATATCAGTCCTGCACTAAATCCTCCTTCACGACTGTTATAATGTTCAGTTTATGTTAAAACAGCGTCAGAAAGGTGGTGATTCAACTGGATGATCATGTTGGAGGAGGTCAGTTTTTCTCTGTTTATTTAGGTTTAGGGTTAGGGCCCGATGACTAAAACAGGGCTGTTGAAATAATAAGTGCGTGTGTCGGTGCATCACAAAGCAAATCAACAGCCTCCAAAATTAAAACGCAGATAAAGAAGAGCTCTCCAAGTTATTTTAAACTCATGCTGAATACCAGAACCTTTAGCAGGACTGTTATATTCGAATGCATTGTTTTACACTAGCATACCTAATAAACTGGCAGATGAGTGGATAATGAATATGGGCTTATGGGCGGTTAAAGAGGAACTACTGTTTTTTACAACCTGGAGCTTATTTCTGGCATAAATTACGATCATTTACTCACCCATCTAACTTTCGTGTAATTTGTAGTCTATCGGGAGATCCGCGTATATCCATATAGTGGGAGTGACTGGGGCACCGAAACGCAGCCTCTAAATAACGCATTATCTGCCGCGAAACTTGTTCATTTCACCAATATTTTCACGCAATACCCGTTGAGTCCGGAGTTACCAGGGTGAGTAAATGATCGTATTTTATGCCAGAAATAAGGTCCAGGTTGTATTAGTGACAACAGTAGTTCCCCTTTAAGGCTTCTGCGTCAGTTTGGGCGCAGAACATACGTAGACCCTAATGCCGTAACTGACGTACACCTCCCCAGAAATGAAACTACGGGTCGCGGCGTGTTTACTCTTTAATATTTCCGGCTGCTTCTCCATCTCTGCAAATTTTGGATTGATTGTTTTGGATCATCAAAGATGGAACACATCCAGGAAAGGTTAACTGAGGAGGTTCGGAAATACGAACATTTGTACGACTCGTCTTCGGCGAAGTTTCGGCGAAGGTTTCAGTCGTCATTGTTGAAAGTGAAGCAGGAAGTAAAAACAAAAACTAACCCGACTGACAAAAAAAAGTCACAGCGCCGACTAGTGTTTGGGTGGTGTTGTTACAGAGCAAGCCAGACTGACGGTGCACAAGTATAAATGGCTTGCGCCGGCGTAGGCTACGTACGTAGGTTACGGCATCTATGTCCCGCAGTACCTTAAATGAGCATGTAGAGTGCCGACAGCCATTTTTATACACAGGCTCAAAAGCTCTTTTCTTTCAATGGCATACAGTAAGTATTTAATAGATTATTTCTTCATCTATTCAGAAGGTAAAAGGTCTGAAGTTGATTCCAAATGTGGCCTTTGCATTAGCTACATGTGTTAAAAGTAGCTTTGAAAGCAAGAGGTCATCCAAATATTTCAGAGAGATAGCAGGAACATTAGAAGAGGACCAGTTTAGTCTGAGAAAAAAAATTAAGAATGCACCGGTGAGCTGCCTGCAACGTGAAAGGGATCATCTCAGGATCTGTTCTTTGGTAAAGAAAACTCTCTTCACAACATCCGTCAGAGTGAAGAACTCTCTACTTCAGGTGTGCGTCTTCATAATATTATTCAAGTCTAACATAAAGAGACGACTTCACAAGAGATAAAAGTGCAAACAACTCATAAACCTCAAGAACAGAAAGACCAGATTTGAGTTTGCCAACTCTGAAAAAAAAACAAAAAAAAAACGAATGTCCTGGAACGTAATGTTTGCTGAGATAAAACTTGGACTTTGTGTACTTAAAAGTGATTTAAAACATTTGTGCGTGGTTACTGGGAAAAAAATAAAAAATAAAAAAATAAATAAGCTTCACGGGTCATGTAAAAGCTGAAGGAGGTTTGGAATGGCTCTAGCATGGGTTTAGTATGGAGAAAGCTCAAGATCTGAAGCCTTTAATATCATCTATTAAACATGGTGGAGCAGCGTTTACTGGTCTGGAAGCTCGTCTGGAGTGTTGTCATACATGCCATCTGAACGCTGTGGAGTTAAATTTGTTTACAACTAAAAGACTCTGACTGCTTTGACGACTGTCCAGTCGCACGCAGGTCAGTTGAGGGGAGAGGTCTGGTTACAGGAACCTCTCCCAAGGCTGGTGGACGTCCAGACAGTATCTCAAATGGGCTGAGATCTATTCTGGACCTCAGTACCACTGGCAACACCTGTGGCTGTGATAGACCCGTTTCCTCCCAACTCTTAGCAAGTTTAGCCTTTAATGTACCATTTTAAACCCTTTCTGCTGCACCGGCACTAGCTGGATGGTAGGAACAATGACGTCAAAGGTCAGTTCCAAGGAACTCACCTACTCTTGTTTAATGGCTTGTTTAACGCTCAGGATGGTACTAACCAACCACCACCCAGCTTTTAAGAAGTTTCTCCATCTCTGCAATTTTCAAATTGATTGTTTTGGCTCAGTAAAGATGGAACACATTGAGGAAAGGTTAACTGAGGAGGTTCGGAGATACAAACATTTGTACGACTCGTCTTCGGCGAAGTTTCGGCGAACGTTTCAGTCGCCATTGTTGAAAGTGAAGCAGGAAATGGAAACAAAAATTAACCTGACTGACGAAAAAAACACAGTGCCTACTAGTGTTTGGGTGTTGTTGTTACAGAGCGAGCCAGACTGATGCCAGCATAGGCTAGGTACGTAGGTGATGGCATCTATGTCCCGCGGTACCTTAAATGAGCCTTTAGAGAGTAAAGTATTCAGATCAAAACTGGAGTAAAAGTTTTAGTATCTGCAGCCATTTTTATACACAGACAGAGAAGCTTGTTATATGATTATATAACTTAAATATCTTTCATATATGTTTGTACGTGATGAAGCTACTGGACACCGAATTTCCCATAGGATAAATAAAGTATCTATCTATCTATCTATCTATCTATCTATCTATCTGTCTGTCTGTCTGTCTGTCTATACAGCTGAAACACGGCTCATAATAAAATCCAAACTGAGTGGAACGTGTCCATGAGACAACATCAAACTGGTGTGATGCATGAGCAACCCTAAACATCCTGAAAAAGAAGGCGAAGAAGAAGAAGAAGTCAGCCATGGAATCTCAACCACACTGAGCTGCATTTCACTCGCGGAAGACGTAAACTAAAAGAAAAAAGGAAAGACGACAACTGAAGACAGCTGCAGTAAACACCTGGCAAAGCATCACGAAGTGGGAAAGCCATTCTTTGATGGTATCTGTGGGTTCCAGACGTCAGGCGGCCGTCGCCTGCGAAGGATCTTCAACACACTGATGGAGGTGAACGCTTTATTTACCACTATGGTAAATCTTTGTCCGATTAAATTTGCCCCTAAATAATAGAAAACGGCTTTAATTCCTACACACGTCCTGCAGGTTTGATGTGAATACTCTTGTAGTTTTCAAACATATATGGACATAAATGTATTAATTATGTATAAAAATGTGCTTTTACAATGTAGATTTAGTTAAATCACACACCAGTTCTAATTATTTTGCATTTTTTCTTACAAAAAGAGAATGTCTTTAATCAAGAACCCAAGAATGAGTAAAAAAAAAATAAAAAGACAAACAGTTCTCTGTTAGTAAAAGAACTCATTAGTCACATGGATATTATCCGAAGCTCCTGATGAACCGCTTTGGAAAACGCACCACAGTAATCTTCCATAGACGCAGTTAAACCCGACCTGTGGTACCGAGCTTCTTTCCCTCTCGTGGATGTGCAGCTACTTAAAAAAAAAAAGTAAAAACGAAGAGATGAAAGAGGCTCGTTTCTTAACATGCTGAAGCCATCGGACCATCACATTCATCACCGGGTCAGCCTCCATTCACAAAGTACTTCCTGCTCTGTAGGGAGAAATTGATAACACATTGTCTGTTTGCTCAGTGGCCGGTGTACATTAGATCTCCCCCTACACTTTAAAAAAAAAAAAAAAAAAGCAGACGTAGTTACCGTAGAGGGTCGGGCTTGGTAATTTAATTTGTGCATACATCAAGGCTACAGATATGTTAAATCGATAAATGTTGTTTCTGTTGTTTATCTTGGCCTGAAAATAAGGATATTTTTAGTCTCACTGAGACTTTCCAGATAAAATAAAGGTCAAAAATCAGAAAACAGAATATTTCTTAAAACCTTTGCTAGTATTAAAGGTTTATAAAATATATTCAAGCGGAAAGGGTGACAAAACCTAGACTTGTAGTCAAGACCGCCTAAACCCGAGACCAAGACACTACCAAGACCAGAGAGTATCAAGACCAAGACAAAGACAGACCAAGTCAAGACCAAGACTAGTTCAGCCCGAGACCGAGGCCGAGACCAAAAAAAAAGTGTTGCCATTTTGCATTTTCCTCCTGTCAGCCAACTAACTCGTGTGTATTGTTGATAAGAAATGAAACCAATCTTAACAGAAAATACACTTCTACTCTATAAGGTCTGATGTTGTTCTCTACAGAATCTGTAGCCTAAACCATTCTGCAGCTGTAGTGGCATGATAGGCTCATAGGGCCACACAGAAGAGGACAACCATTATACATCCAACATTTAATAAAATAAAATATATAATAATAAAATAAGGCTGCATTGAATGTTGATCATGTAGGCACGAGAGGGATTAAGCCTGTGTGTGTTCTCACGGTCACGGATTGACAGACTGTGCAGTGACACCGTACCGTACTGTTAAAATTTGCATATTGCAGAATGCTTCTTCTTGTTAGTTGTGTGGTAAACAAACTCTTTATGGTCTGTAAAACCAAACCTGACGACTGACGAATTCGCTGACATTTTGAGTGAGAGGACGAGCGCCAACGCCTTCTGTGTCACAAAATGCATGTGATTTTTTTAATGATATCAAAAAAAAAAAAAAAACTGTGCCTGCCTTTCCCTTCGAGACTGCTCGGCCAGTCCGAGACATTGCGAGACCTAGAGACCTGAGACCGAGACAAGACCGAGACCAAAGACTGTCGAGGCCGCGACAAGACCAAGACCACGAAAAAGTGGTCTTGAGACCGGTCTCAAGAACTACAAGTCTAACAAAACCAGAGGAAGCAGACAGAATATGCCGATTTAAATACACGACTAAATAACTTGAGCTTAATAATTTCCTTTTAAAACATGCTACCACAGTAAAGCTGTTATTATAGGGCTTTAAAATGTTAAATTTGAATAAATCAGCCTGTTTCAAGCCTTTAAAGTGAAGTGACATCCGTCCATTTGCAGTCTTTTATTACGTGCTCCTTCTTTTCAAGTGATATAAACCCAAAGAACTATTAATTTCTCTAAGTTTTTGGTTTCTTGACCTGCACGGGTTTACCTGTCCATCACTGAGGATCGATAAATAAATAAAAAAAAAATAATAAGATAAAGTGCTGAGAATAGAAAACATGTTGAAGTACAAGCCCAACAGAAGCAGGCAGAATGTGCAGATTTAAAAATACATTCGGAAATAACATGAGAAATGTGTCAAGCTCAATAATTTCCTTCTGATACTGAGCTGAACTGTTATTATGGTGGTTTAAAATGTTAAATTTGAATAAATTTAACCTAAGAAGAGACATAAAATTGAGTCTCAAAGTCTAAATTTGACTTTGAGACTCAGACTCATTGTCATTCACTCAGTCTCTGTCTCCCTCTAGTGGCCACATGATGAACTACACGATAAAACCTTGACAGCAGGTTTGCTCATAAAGGAAAACAGAGAATCTCTTCAGCATTAACTGTTTCTTTCTTTTTATTAATCGTTTAACAGTTTTATAAATAACAGACATAGTGTTAGAAAGCGCAATGTAGGACACGGAAAGCACAAAAAAAAAAAAAAAAAAAAGAAGAGAAAGAAAAATCAACACAGGTCTGAACAGAAAACACAGGAATCAACATTCGGAATTTCTCCGTGTAAGAATGTAAATCAGAAATAATAATAATAATAATAAATGCAATTTGCATTAAAGTGTCTCAGCCGCATCGACTCTTTCCCAAATTATTATATATTTTTTTTCAGTGTAGCTACAGTTTTACAGTGCGGTTAATACGAACTTAGCAAAACATTAAAGACCTGAGTTGGACTCAATTATGATTCAGACTAATAAACAGAACTAACATTTAAAAGATGGTCTGTCATTATTTATTTTTATTTATTTATTCCAACACATGCTTTACACTGACGTTACACAGAATGATAAAACTCATTCCTCCTTAAAAAGACTCGACGTCTTTTGACATTATTTTTTTTTGTTTTACAAGAAAAGCAGCAAAACCTCTGACTGCTTAACGTCCGCTGCTGTGAGACAGACGCTTTAATACAATGACAGACATCGCGATGAGGCACGAAGCGAGCCGCCAAGACAGCTGGCGGCCGCCGACATACATCTGTAATGTCAAATAATGCAGCGTAACTCAAGGCCGAACAACAACGTCAACATTTAGTGTTGCTGAGGAGGAGTGCTGGTTTTACATCACGGATGGAAAAAAAAAAAAAAAAAAAGACGAGGAGGAGGAGGAGGAGGAGGAGGTATCTGGCCAGCATTTGTCTTTTGAATGTCGTCATATTTTTGGTTAATGCACATTTGTACAAGAAGTGAGGTTGTACATTGACAGCGGCAGCGATCAGAGCTGCATGTTTTTGTTTTATTTACAGTAACATGCGACATTTTGATCCCTTACAGCGACTGTTCAGAGACGATGCCCGGTGCACCTCTAATAAAAAAAACAACACTTTAAAAAGAACAGCACGTATAAAAGATTTGAAAGCAACAAACTTTATAAAAATGAGTCTTGAAACTGATTCGGTTTAAAAAAAAAAGAGAGAAAGACAGAAAGAAAGAAAGAAGGCAAATTGACCCTTTTTGACAAAAGAGGGTTTAATGCTTCAGGTCTTTCAAGTGCAGCGACATCGTCTTTAAATCTGTCTGTTTGCAGTCTTTTATTATGTGCTCCGTCTTTTCAAGTAATCCCAAGTGATATAAACCCAAAGAACAAATTCATATCTGTCAGTTTTTGATTGTTCCAGTGGTTTCTCGACCAGCGCGGGTCACCTGTCCATCACCTGCCGATCAGCGAGTAAGAAAAGAAAAAACAAAACAAAAAAACAAGCGCAGTCCTAACGAACGTGACCCAGAGTCCGGCTCACGAGGAGAGCTTGGAGTAGCTCGGCGGAGAAAACTTGCGCTTCAGGTATTTGATTATGTAGAGAGGAAGACAGCTGACCAGCGTGATGGCGGACACCTTCCACAGGAAAGGCCAGGTCGTGATGAAGGACAGGTCTGGAGGGAGGAAACGGAAAACATGTCACAGCTCTGTCACGGTCGAGAAACAGGAACGGTTCAGATATTGATCAGTCCAAATCAGATGCATCTTCATCACAGCACCAAAAAAAAAAAAAAAACAAAGAAAACCAGGCATGACACTGACACGTAAGATAATAAAAGACTTGCAGTGATGAGGTAAAACGATGCAGTAAAATAAAACGACGGCACACTGAAACACGGAAACGTGAGGGGGGGTGGGGTGAACGGGATGAATCCACAGGCTGCAGACCTACCAAGGAAAGCTCCCAAGGACACCCTGCCTATGCCTGTCGCCGACATACAGAAGCAGAAAAGAAGTGCAGCAGAAACAGTGAGTGCAGTACACAAAGGTTAGCAGAGAGGAAAGAAAGAGATCAGGACGAAGAAGGAGAAGAAGAAGAAGAAGAAGACACAGCTGACGTTTGAACTACAGAACAACACTGAGGTTACATCGAGCTAAACAGAAAGCAGCAAAGAAGATAGAGACCCCCTCTTTAAGTATCTACAGAATCATCTGAAGTGAATGATCAGAGGACAATTAATTGAATGTTATTAATATAGAAAATATTTAGCAGGTAAAGGCATAAAATCAAACGAATGAACCTTATCTTGTGCTAACCTCCTCACTAGCCATTTACAAACTGAAGTAACTACTTGGATTAGCGGTGAAACTTCTTCCGGTGCACAAAAAAACATCCAAAACTAATTTAATTCCACAGCAATATTCGAAGATTTTTTTTAGGAGCAGAGACGTGGAACCTACCGAAGTACTCGTTGAGGAAGGCAAGCGAGGCGAGGTAGCAGCCCAGGCTGAAGAACTCGGCCACCACCATGAGCCAGTGCCAGGTGCGGATGGTCAGCGCCACCATCAGCAGCTCGGTGAGGACGAGCGCCGTGAAGGAGATGGCCACGACGTGCACGAACTCCGACTCGAACAGCACCAGCCCGCCGTACATGAGGATGCCACCTGGTGGCGCCAGAGGAGAGAAACCGACCGGGGTGACGCATGCACGGTTGAGGATGTGGACTCACTTGCCATTTTATTAGGTACGCTAGTGAAAACGGACTCAATCCTCCACTGAATATTATCTTCATGAAGGTTATTGTAGTTAACATTTAGCTGTTGATTCAGTGTTTTCACTTTGGAGGCTGTTGTTTGTTGTTCTATTGAATTGTGCTGTTTCGAAACCTGTTCCTAATATTCTGACAACCCTATTTTAGCCAGAGTGAAAGGCTAAACAACAGAAACCACAAACAACATCCTCCAAAAATGATCATCCAGTTCAATGACCACCTTTCTACAGCCACAAAGATAAGATTTAGTGCAGGACTGCTGTATTAGAACACGTTTTCTTTTAACTAGTGTACCTAATGAACTGGCAAGTGCAGTATTTTTGCCCAGAGCAGCTCCAGATATTCCAAACAGTGAAGTGGGAGTAGAGGATTAATGTGTCTGGAGATAAGGAGCGCTTCACTAACATTATTTACGAGGGTAAAAGATGCACAATGTGTCCCAGTGTGTCTCGCTCAGGAGAGACGTCTCCAGACGCTCATCGCCGGGCGCCTTACTGTATCTCGATAGCCCTCTTGCTTCATTATAACGCTGCACAAATTGAGCTTAATAGCCTATAACTGATCACATAATTGCTTTTTTTTTTCCTCCCTCCTCCATAGTCTTCATACGGTGCATTCCAGCAGTTTAAACGCTGTAATAAATTAAGGGGAACGGTAAATATTTCCCTCCTGCGCTGTTGTCCTCTCATTTTTTTAATTTTTTATTTTCTCCCCCCCTCTCAGAAGGCTGGTTTTGGCTTTTAATTAAAAAACCTCGAGCTGTCAGGAAGTCACGCTCGAGCTAGAACATAGATCTTTCTCACACGCTGCATGGCTTAGCGATTACAGAAATATCGATTTACTGGACGGACAAAAGCCCGCATGTAAAAGCGGATGGCGGTTGGAAACCTAAGATACTGAGAAACGGGCTGTCTGGGAGTTTGAAGGGAGAGGGGGGGCCGGGGACCCTGGTATTAGACGCAGCACACATGATGAAATGGTGGTTGAGGAGTTGCTTTGACAGTCCGCCATGCCAGACTGGTCCTTTACAGATACTGTCGTGCTGTAGTTGGGTGCTGTAAAACTTTCAGGGTTCGACTTACCTTGATAGATGCTGACCAAAACCCAGATTAGGAAAGTCTTGAAAGATAATGAACGACCCTGAAAGAATGAAACAGCATTTATGAGTGGGAAACACAGAGCTGCTAAATCAAAGGAGGATGTTAAAAAGAAAAGCTGGTTACCTTGGTGAGGTCTTTATAAAGCTCTGGGTAGAGCAGCGCCATCTCCGGCTTCACATCTTGGTCCAGAACCAAGGAGAAGACGGGGAACATGGTGTAGATTGTGGCGTACCTGCAAACAAAAGAACAAACATTAGACGGCCAGCAACCTTTATCACCGTCAGTTATTGCTATTAGAAGAGGTACACACCCGACCATGAGGAAGCCTTGGTACAAGGGAACGGAGGCAAAGAAGAATACGGAGGAGAAGACGGCCTGAGGACAAGAAACGGAAACAAGTGTGTCATAAAATCAAAAGACAAGCCGGAGCCCAGGAGCTTGGCTTTAGTCAGCATTTTTTAATCAGCGCCGTACCTGCATGGTGGAGATGATCATGCCTCTGTGCATGACGAACTGCCCGAGCGCCGCCGAGCGTTTGTAGCTGTTCCTGCCGTGGACCATGAGCAGCCGACCGATGTGCTTGAACTGAGTGATGGAGAAGTCTGCAGCCAGCGACGCCTGCTTCCCTTCCTACGGGAAAACGACGGACACGTGTGAAGGAAAGAACACACGGCCCAACAGTGTATTAAAATGATATTAATTAATTATCTCTGCAACACATCCAGCACTCAGGGGCGTAAACTAATGTTGCATCCAATTCTAAAATGAGACACGGACACTCTCTCTTCTCTCTACTGCCATCAGGTCGGCGTTTCCGATGCCCGAGGACAAAGACTGAGAGGCTGAAGAAGAGTTTCTATCCACATGCCATCCGCCTGCTCAACTCTGAGCCTTAGCCGGACTTAAATACCACTGCACCACTCACATAGCTGCTTTCAATACTGTAAATGTGTGTATAGATATAGATATAGATATATATATATATATATATATATGAACTACCCCCAATTGCAATTACTACTCTTGTACTGCAGTACTTTTTTTTTCTACTACTGGCTGCAGGTGCAAAAATACATTTCACTGTGCATGTGACAAATAATCTTAAATCTTATCTATCTTATCTATGTCCCAGAATGCCTCACAAGCAGCAGAGCCTCCTCACACCACTGAGGTTGACCAACCAGAGCAGACTGGGCTGAGTTTGTACAGGAAATATACAGACTATATAAAAATAAAAGCAGTTACAACATGTGTAACTCAGGCTTTAAGAGCCGTGTTTAACAGTAATCTACAGCTTAGTAAAGACGTGTGGTCTCCAGGGAAAGGTTTGAGCAAATACACAACTTATTAAAGCTATTCAAAGTTGTGAATTTGAAGTTTTTGGGGCTCTTAAAAGGAAAGCGTGCGTGGGCCTTTACCTTTCCTTCAATCCCGATGCCACAGTCTGCAGCCTGGATCATACTGACATCATTTCCTCCATCACCTGCAGCAAAACAGAAACAAAAGACGCATTTAAAATTAAAAAGAAGCCAGATTATGTTTTGTAATGTCTGAGTTTTTACTGCCATCTTGTGGACACATTGAGCAACTACACCAACACATTTTCTGCAGCTTGCTTAAAATTAGTGCAGTTAAACTGTCTGTGCGATGGCAGGGTGAGTTATGCGTCTACTCAGACGCACTTCTCTTCCAGACGTCAAACAAAGTATGAATCTGGACCGGTTAATTAATTAATCTGTCCAACAGACAGTTTTATCCACCGTTTTCATCCCCTGAGGGGGCGGCGCTGAATCAACACCGGCGTATTTTCCCAGACTCTCCGTGGACCGGAGCCAACCGTCTCACAGGCTAACGAGTGCGACGCCGTTGTCACCTGTCAGCACTCACCTATGGCGCAGGTTCTGTTGGCCGTGTGCTGCTGGAGGAGCGTGACGATCTGGGCCTTCTGAGTCGGCGAGCAGCGGCAGCAGACGACGGCTGGACACTGACATGCCAGCTCCACGAACTCGTGCTCGTAATACCTCAAACACACCTGCAGCACCACAAAGGACAGGACACAAAGCGTAAGTCGCTATTATTTATTATACACTGACACATATAGTTCAGAGAAAGCATAAAAGTCTTTGCGTAGATTTATATTTCCTGTCCAGATCCTCAAGACCTGGGCTGAACTCAAACAAATGACTAGTTTTGGCCGAGGCACACTCTTTATCCTTGTTTGGCTGCATCCTCTGCATCATCTGTTGTGCAAAGAAAATGCTGCGCTATTTTGTAAGTACCTCTAAGGAGTCCCCAGAGATGACCAGAGCACAGTCATGTTTCCTTCTGAAGGCGTTGAGCTCCAGATGGGCCTCTCCTCGGTTCGAGACCTGCTCGAGAGCCACACAACACAATTAGCCACGAGAACGTTTAAGGCCTTTTTTTGCTGTCTGCCCATCAAGTAGTGGCGCGTTATATTTACAAACAAATAAATAAAAGTAGAGTACCGGTTTGAAGACGTGGATGTCTTGGCTTCTGGAGACCAAATGGGAGCTTTTGGCGATGCACGTAGCCGTCTCAAGCTTGTCCCCGGTCAACATCCAGATCTGAGCAAATGAGAGACGAGTTTAGAAACAGACTGAATTTCTTCTTCTTTGTGCGTCCTGAACCACTGCTCAGAAGCTCGAGGTATTCATCTCTCTGCCAGTCCTGAACGAACCTTAATTCCAGCATTTCTGAGCAGCTCCAGCGTGGGCCTGACGTCCGCTTGTAGCTGGTCCTCCACTCCGGTCAGACACAGAAGCTCCATCTCCCTCTCCAGACTCTCCACCACCGCTGCAACCTTCAGGGCTCGGTCGTGGATGCTCAGCTTCGCCTGGTTGTAGCGGTTCTGGGCAAAGAGGGAGGAGAAGAGGTGAGCGCAGTAGAAGTTACAGCAAAACTTGGTTTATACGGCTGCAGCAGATCTACACAGAACCGACGCCGTAACCTCTGGTCTCAAGCAGCTTTAAATATTTATACTTCTGCTCTGATGTGTCAAGAATTATCTGTAGTTAAGCCGCTAAAAGGGCGGCACAGTGGCGAGGTGGTTGGCACTGATGCCTCACAGCGAGAAGGTCCTGGGTTCTACTGGTTCCTTTCTTTCTGTGTGGAGTTTGCATGTTCTCCCTGTGTCTGCGCGGGGTGTCTGCGTGGGTTCTCTCCAGGTTCTCCAGCTTCCTCCCACCGTCCATTCATTGGTGATTCTAAATTGGCCGTAGGTGTGAGTGTGAATGGTTGTCTGTCTCTCTGTGTTAGCCCTGAGATAGACTGGAGACCTGTCCAGGGTGTACCCCGCCTCTCGCCCAATGACAGCTGGAATAGGCTCTTACCAGGAACAAGCGGTTACAGAAGACGAATGAATGAATAAGCCGCTAAAAAACATCTGAAGGACGTTTTGAGGGTTTCTGTCTACATCCACGATACTGGAGTTGAAGCTAATTGATTCTAAACAAGTTGCTTTTATAGAAATAACTGCAACATCTGAGGAGACGGTGATTGAGCAGCCACAGTTGTTGCAGTCTGTGTTGCTGTGACGTATTATTACATTTCTGGGGAGGTGAACGTCAAGGCAACGGCATGGGTACAGGGTAGGATCTGGAGCTACCGAACTTCTTCATTAGACGTGTGCTGGAGTCTGCATTGCTGCTACATGTGGTAACATCTCTGGGTAGGTATGCGTCACGACTACGGCATAGATACAAAGCCGAATTATAAACCTACCTTCAGCTTTAAACAGAAAACAGAGACTCAATGAAGGAAACTGAACACGGAGGAGTATGTGAAGCATTTAGGAGTCCATCCGTACCTCAAAGTCCTGATACTGCTCCTCAGACAGAGACTTCTTCGCGACCACCAGCGTCCTCAGGCCCTCTCTGGCCATGTTCCCACACTGACAGAAAAGAAACAAGGAGTTTGATCTTTTTAAAGCTTTTGTTTTTGGCCCACATTTTGATTTATTTAGAAGAAATGTTTTTGCATGCAGAGCAATATCCCATCAGAGCAGCTGCTATATAAGTACAGCACACACAGTGCTGTGAATAACAGCATATTGTTACCAACACCAAAAGCAATCAATATTGAATAACATACCCTCTGGTAAAATTCAGAGGGCACAGTAAAACAAAGGGACGGACGGATGGCGGTTTATATTTGATATGAAACACCGATAGGTTGAATCCGTCCTGTTGATTGGTTATTGACAAGCAGAGTAACCGCGGCGCCAGCTGATCCGACAGCGGGATATTAACAGCCAACGGGACGTCATTAGCACCATTGTTCAAGAATATGACATACTGTAATTACTCCAACTTTATCTGGGTCACTAATTAAATCAAAAGCTGCCCCCGGTGCTAAATGACTCAATAATGCCAATATAATTATGAACATATGCACATGAGACCTTCAGCCACCAAACTGGTGTAGACAGCCTGTTGATCTCTCTCGATGAAACGTCCCGATTGACAGTATTTGAACTTAAAATGACCGCTGTGAGCGTTTGTCACTTGGTTAATGTGATGAATCAAAAAGAAGCAGAGGCTCTTGTTGTTTTAGAAACATACTTTAAGATTAGATTTAACTTCTAAAGGACGAACTGGCTGCAAAGGTCACACTTGGACAGAGTTTTCTGTCCACAGAATATGCATTTGTGCCATTTATGCAGCTTAAAAGACAAGGATCAGTGAATGAACATGTGGAATAAGCAACGTTCTCCAGTCCGCTGGCACTGCATGAATGCACCCTCAGTGTGCAGAGATTTACGGCTTTAAGTCTTTACCTCCTCTTCCAGCCAGTCGTTATACTGGACAATGCTCGCCATGGCAACATCGGCGCCCTTCATGTAGAAAGTGATATCTCCTGTCGTTTCCTCCTGAATCAAAAGGAAAATTAAACGTTATACATTCATTAAAATACTACACGCGACTCAGACCACACAGAAAAGCCGCATCCACACAATATCATAACACACAAGGCCCCCCCCACCCGGACTATGATGCCCATCCTTTTGCTCTCGGAGGTGAAGGGGAAGATCTGCAGGATGTAGAAGGACAGGATCTGTCCAGAAGGCGTCTTCAGCTGCAGGGAGGTCAGGTCCCGGTTCACCAGGGTCAGGCCGACACTCTCCGTCCACCTCACCAGCGCCACCTGAGAAATACGCACAATCGTGAAAGACTCACAAGAGCATGGATGACCTCTAACGAACGCGTCGACCCTTAGACGGCGGCGACAACAACAACAGCGCTCCAGCTTTAATTGAAATAGGAAAGTTAGGAGTTTTTGCTCCATGTGGACTGATCCTAATTAAATAAAAGGGGTTATAAATGTTTTATATTAATTAAATAAAAGGGAAAATTACTTTGTGTGCATGGATGCAGACTGTAAGAGGATCAAATGTCATTTTGCTTGCAGCTGAAGGACAACAGAGAGTGAGGGTATCTCCAGAGCTGCTGAGCTCTCCTCATTCAGCTCCAGATAAGTGTTTTTCTGTTTCTCTTTCCTCTTTTTCTCCTCAGCAGGAACTGCGGCCCCCCGAGTGAGCGTTCAGCTGCACACGACTCAATTCTCAATGGGTTCATTTTCAATTTGCTCACTCAAAGGTTGTTATTATACTCTGACCTACAAATTGGAACTTCCTGCTAATACCCCATCATTTCTCCTGCTCCCCCTTTGAGCTCCGTAAAAAGGGCTGCCTATATTTACTTAACACACATCTGTGTGTCATTATCCTGGTGTGTGTGTGTGTGTGTGTGTGTTTGCACATAGCTACACACACACACACACACACACTCACTCACACACCACATGTGCTGAGGATCCTAACCCTTCCTTCTACTTTATCAGCACAACAGAAACTAAAGTAAACCTGCATGTGGATTATATGTTACGACACTGTAATGCTGTTTTTTTTTTTTTTTTTTTTTACAACTGTGGCTTTAAGCAACCTGATCAATTAGTTCAACTGTGTTCACAATGTTTTGGTGATCACGCTAATCGATACGGCAGCAAATGGACCCTTAAATGTTCAATTCTTTTGCTGTAAAGTCAGTGGCAACAACAGAAAGGATGTACACTACCTCTCTTAGGGTGAATTTAACAACTTTGGTGAGTTTCCAAGCAGTAGTAGAGGAATTTAATCTTTGCAAAATGTGTTAATTTAGGATAAAAAGTTCTGGCATTGATTATCTGACATCACATTGTATATATTTTGCATTTTTACTGTCTGGAAAGTATTAATATAATGAGAAAAATGAACAAAACACACTCACTTGCCTGTTTAGAATTTGTTTAAAATAACTAAGAGAGCTGTGAATTAATTTGTATTTAGGGGGCTGTGGTTTATAGTACTACGAAATAACAGAAAGGCTTTTTAATTCAGTCCAGTTTAACAGCATCACAAACTACATCCTCCAAAATGATCATACAGTTCAATGACCGCCTTCCCGACGCTGTTTTAACATAAACTTAACATTATAACATTCTTTATGGAGGTTTTAGTGCAGGACTGTTACATTAAAATACATTGATTTCCACTAGTGTACCTATTTATCTACCTATTACATAGTAGGTAAATAAATGAGGAAGAGCATGAAGACTGAACACTCTCTTCTTACATTATCAAACGTTTTATAAGGACAACTCTTGTATAATCTAATTACATTTCTTATATTAGTATTAATGGGTATTTATTAGGTATGGTCTTTAATTAGCTCTGGTTAATCATTAGAGAGCACTACTGTTTCTCATTCATCCTTTCACACAGGGTTGGACAATAGAACTAGTTTGCAAGGTTTGGGGGTTCAGTGTCTTGGCCATGGACACTTTGGCATGTGGTGAGGAGTCAGGAATTAAACCGCCAACACTGCAATCATTGCAGCTGACACATAGTTGTAAAATGAATGCGACTGCTCCATCACAGTAGTTCGACGAATCTCGAGCGACGGCTGCTCTCGACCAATAACGAGAGAGTTCCTTAAAACCCTCAAACTCCTGGAACTTGTCAAGTGTTGCCCAAGCCGGGAAAGGAGAGTGGACATGAACCGAGGACAAGTTCACTTAGAGCTTTGTAAGTTCTTGTCCTGAAACAAGGTCTCGATCATCCCACAAAATCATACTTTTTATCATAAATCCTCCATTATTGTACATATATACATACACAGACAGCATTCTCACTGAGACTACCAGCTACAACGCAACTGAAGATGATAGAGGAACCCACACCACCGAACATGGTAGTCATTAAGAGCTACAGTCAAATGCTCTTGTCTAATATTATTGGGGTCAGAGGTCAGAGGAGGACTCTGCTCAGAGCACGGCTGATGACCCGTGTTCTGACCTCGGTAGCCGGTCTGCTTCATCTCCTTAATGACGACCCATTACCTTAGAGGAGCCGAGCTGATGAGAGCCAGGGCCGAACAAACTGTCACTAACACAGAGGTACAGTACAGTACAGTGGGCCGAGATCTGAAGCCGCAGTCGATGAGGCCGAGCAGAGGAAGATAAAAAAAATAAATTAAAAAAAGGACGGAGGAAGAACAAAGAATAGAGTAAAAAGGCGAAAGGGGAGCGCTCCACCAACAATGACAAGACCTCCACCTCTCATCGTCTCTGAGAGAAAATTAAATATTGATCAGCCCGAGCAGTTTGAGACAATGGAGAGAGGAGAGCTGGAGCGGAGGGTGAAGGGATATAAATAAATATATACATCAACTCAGGGGGAGGACACAGAGGCAAAATGGAAAAGTGAGATTTATCTTTCTTCTGTTTTTTTCCCCGCTCCGGTTGAAAGTGTGCAGGTTTCACGAAGGCTTCACATGTCAGGGCTGATAAACGTGGCGGTGATGTCGAAGAGGGAGGGCGTGGTAGGAGATTCAATATATATTAAACCATTCTTAAATAAATACCTGTGCTCCCAGTATTAAATCATCACCGTCTTTCTTCTTAGATTTGTCTACAGAGACGCGACCAGAGGAAAGGAGGCCGTGGGGAGGCCTTAGGGGGATCGAGAGGCATTCTTCCGTCAGTCGGGGCAGTAAACACTCAAGAATTAAATGGAGACAATTAAAGAGCTTAGCCTCTACAAGGAGTTCATGGCCTCTGACTTTCTGCTCATGAAACGACCATAATGACAAACTGGGGTCATTTAAGATCGCTGATAAATATAAAAATAAATCATAAAGAGGGTTTTCTCTGGAATGAATAAGAAAATAGACTTAGATGATCACAAATAACTTCATGACTTCACTCTTTCGTACCTCGTCTGGGCTGGAGGCCTGGTACGTGCGGTTGTCGTCGCTGAAGTCCTGGTCGGCCTCCGCGAACTCGGCCTCTCCGTTCACGCCCACGTGCGACTCGTAGACCGGCGTGACGTTGTGGCACAGGGCAATGGCCTTCACGGCCTCGTGGATGCGGCTGCTGACGCTTTTGCGGACCTTCGGCGCCGACGCCTGGGTCTTCCTCGCTGGCGTGGCCCCACCGCTGGAGCCACCACCGGACGGCTGGGACGTCCCCTGAAACATTAATAGCTTGTGAATGACCCGAGTCAAATGGACTTATTTAAGATGGTTGTAGAGCAAATCCGCAAGCGGCAATTAGTGATGACAAACTGCTCTTTAACTTTAATCCACCTTAATATATCACTTTAAATGTTATTTTTGAAACTAGCTATTTGGGCTTTGCATGTCATCTGAGCGCCGCGGAGTTGATTTAGTTACAGCAAAGATGGCTGCCATGGGAGAAGCACCCCCACTAACAACATCCTGTTGCCAGACACCACAGGACACCCTCAGAAGGCCCATGTCCATTCTCTGATGAGTCACAACTGTTTTGAAGGCACAAGGGAGACCTACACAGTATTAGGAAGGTGGTCATAATGTTATGCCTGATTGGTGCATATTTCTAATCTTATCCCGACTACAGGATCCCTGCACACAGTCAATCTAACATTCCTGTTCAGGCTAACTGACGCAGTGAGGTGGTATATCACAGTCTTTATCGTGTTATATCTGCTTTGGGGGCCTTTTATGAGCGCGGCCGCTTTGTCGTAAACCATCAGTTAAACTGCGCGGTGACTGGCGAGCAGGCCCGACAGCCCCAGCTGTGTTTGACAGGGGCCGTCGTGCTCTACTGGAGCATTAGAGTTTAGCTTATTATTAACCGTCAATCGTGTCAGGCAGAGGGGGCCGACGGGGAGCAGGGCACCGACTAAAGATGACAACCTTTATCTAGAGCGACAGAAAGATCTATAGGAAGATTATTAGGTCAGTTTGTCAAACAAGACGGGCGCTACTGAAGACGTGACACATTATCCCTTTAGGTAGCCTTGTGCATGTAAAACACAAAAGGTTTGCATGAGTTAGCAGATGCATTATTTGATTCTACTAATTATAAAAAAATCTAAATTACTGACCCAGTTCTACAGAACAGACGACTTATCCTTATCCGAAGGCAAGTGTTTAGATTAAAATAAAACAATTTCAGTAATGCTCTGTTATTAACCAACGTCAAATCTGACATTTTACTTTGACAGTACAATTTGCCGGACAGAGACGTTGCCGCTCCGCTCCGCTCTGCTCTGCTCCTGCTGCTGCTCGGCGCTAAAAAGACTAGTCATTTTTCATTAGCTGAGATTACACATAAGGGTGTGGGGCAGATGGCTGCAGCCTCGAACCAGCTGTTTGGAGCTGGCTGAGAGCGAACAATATCATTCTGTCAAGAGTGCAGCCAGATCTGAGCCACCCAGTGAGGAAAACACTTGCTTACAGTATGGGGAGTCTCTCAGGGACGCCGCGTGATGAATGAACAATATGGGCTTCCTTCCTGGAAAAACGTATCCTTAGCTAAATATAAAAATTGATTAAACCATTCTACAGAGAGAGAGAGAGAAAGAAAGAGGCAGGAAAGAGGCCAAGTGAAATATGGTACAT